>NW_022680490.1:0-628729 GCF_009764315.1 Trachypithecus francoisi | reverse complement strand
CTCTGTCAAATGAATTCACATATCACAAAGCAGATTCTCAGAAAGCTTCTATTCGGTTTTTATCTGAAGATATTTCCTTTGTCACCACAGGATTCAATGTGCTCCCAAGTATCCTATTACAGATTCCATGAAGCCAGTGTTACCAGACTGCCTAATGAAAAGTACAGTGTAACTCTGTGAAATGAATTCACACGTCACAAAGCAGCTTTTCAGAAATTTTCTTTCTAGTTTTTATCTGAGGATATTTCCTTTTTCACTGTAGTCCTCAAAGTGCTCCCAAATATCCCTTTGCATATTCCATGAAAACAGTGTTAGTAAACTGCTACATGGAAATAATGGTGTACCTTGGTGAGATGAATTCACACATCACAAACAAGTTTCTTAGAAAGCTTCTTTCTTGCTTTCTTTGTAAGATATTTCCTTTGTCACCATAGGATTCAAGGTGATTCAAAATATCCCATCTCAGATTCCCCAAAAACAGTGCTACAAAACTTCTCCATGAAAACAGTGGTGTAACTCTGTGAGACAAACTCACATATCACAAAGGTGTTCCTCTGAAACTTTCTTTCTAGTTTTTGTCTGAGGATATTTCCTTTGTCAAAATAAGCTTCAATGCACTCCAAAATATCCCATTGCAGATTCCAAGAAAACGGTGGTAGCAAACTGCTGAATCAAAACAATAGTTTATCTTTGTGAGATGAATTCTAACATCACTAAGCAGTTTTCTAGTTATTATTTGAAGATATTTCATTTTTCACAAAAGGCTTCAATGCGCTCCTAAATATCCTATTGCAGATTCCACGAAAAGAGTGTTAGCATACTGCTCAATGAAAAGAATGGTGTATCTCTGTGAGATGAATTCAAACATCACAAAGCAGATTCTCAGAAAGCTTCTTTTCCTTTTTTATCTGAAGATATTTCCTTTGGCACCATAGGCTTCAATGTGCTCCCAAGTATCCTATTACAGATTCCACGAAATCAGTGTTATCAGAGAGCCCAATGAAAAGTACAGTGTAACTTTGTGAGATGAATTCACACATCACAAAGCAGTGTCTCAGACAATTTCTTTCTAGTTTTTATCTGAGGATAATTCCTTTTTCACTATAGTTCTCAATGTGCTCCCAAATATCCCTTTGCAGATTCCAAGAAAACAGTGTTAGCAAACTGCTACATGAAAAGAATGATGTACCTCGGTGAGATGAATTCACATATCACAAACAAGTTTCTTAGAAAGCTTCTTTCTAGTTTTCTTCTGAAGATATTTCCTTTTTCACCATAGACTTCAAGGTAATTCAAAATATCCTTGCTCAGATTCCTCAAAAACAGTGCTACCAAACTTCTCCATGAAAACGGTGGTATAACCCTGTGAGATGAGCTCACACATCACAAAGATGTTTCTCAGAAACATTCTTTTTGTTTTTGTCTGAAGATATTCCCTTTGTCAAAATAAGCTTCAACGCACTCCAAAATATCCCATTGCAGATTCTGAGAAAAAAATGTCAGCAAACTCCTCAATAAAAAGAACAGTATAACTCTGAGAGATGAATTCACATCATAAAGCAATTTCTCAGAAAGCTTCTTCTAGTTTTCTTCTGAAGATATTTCCTTTTTCACCATAGACTTCAAGGTAATTCAAAATATCCTTGCTCAGATTCCTCAAAAACAGTGCTACCAAACTTCTCCATGAAAACGGTGGTATAACCCTGTGAGATGAGCTCACACATCACAAAGATGTTTCTCAGAAACATTCTTTTTGTTTTTGTCTGAAGATATTCCCTTTGTCAAAATAAGCTTCAACGCACTCCAAAATATCCCATTGCAGATTCTGAGAAAAAAATGTCAGCAAACTCCTCAATAAAAAGAACAGTATAACTCTGAGAGATGAATTCACACATCATAAAGCAATTTCTCAGAAAGCTTCTTCTAGTTTTCTTCTGAAGATATTTCCTTTTTCACCATAGACTTCAAGGTAATTCAAAATATCCTTGCTCAGATTCCTCAAAAACAGTGCTACCAAACTTCTCCATGAAAACGGTGGTATAACCCTGTGAGATGAGCTCACACATCACAAAGATGTTTCTCAGAAACATTCTTTTTGTTTTTGTCTGAAGATATTCCCTTTGTCAAAATAAGCTTCAACGCACTCCAAAATATCCCATTGCAGATTCTGAGAAAAAAATGTCAGCAAACTCCTCAATAAAAAGAACAGTATAACTCTGAGAGATGAATTCACACATCATAAAGCAATTTCTCAGAAAGCTTCCTTCTAGTTTTTATCTGCGGATATTTCCTTTTCACCATAGGCCTCAATGCACTCCCCAATATCCCTTTGCAGATTTCATGAAAATAGTGTTAGCAAAGTGCTCCTTGGAAAGAAACTCGTAACTCTGTGAAATGAATTCACACATCAGAAAGCAGTTTCTCAGAAAATTTCTTTCTAGGTTTTCTCTGAGGATATTTTCTTTGTCACCATAACCTTCAATGCACTGTGAAATATCCCTTTACAGATTCCAAGAAAACAGTGTTAGCAGACTGTTCAATGAAAATAACATTGTAACTCTGTGAGATGTATTCACACATTACAAAGAAGTTTCTCAGAAAGCACCCTTTTGTTTTTTATCTGGGGATATTTCCTCTGTCACCAGAGGCTTCAATGTGCTCCCAAACATCCTCTTGCATTTTGAATGGAAGCAGTGTTAGCAAACTGCTTTATGAAAAGAACACTGGAACTCTGTGAGTTGTATTCACACATCACAAAGCAGTTTATCAGAAAGCTTCTTTCTAATTATTATCTGAGGATATTTCCTTTGTCACCACACACTTCAATGCAATTCAAAATATCCCTTCTCAAATTCCCCCAAAACACTGCTGGAAACTGCTCCATGAAGAAAGTCGTATTTCTGTGAGATGAATTCACACATCAGAAACAAGTTTCTCACTAAGCTTCTTTCAAGTAATTATCTGAGGATATTTCCTTAGTCACCATAGACTTCAATGTGATTAAAAATATCCCTTCTCAGATTCCCCAAAAATAGTACTACCAAACTGTTCCATGAGAAGAATCGTGAACTCTGTGAGATGAATTAGCATATCACAAAGTGGTTTCTCAGAATGCTTCTTTCTAGTTTTTTTTTTTTGAGGATATTTCCTTTGTCACCATAAGCTACAATGCGCTCTGAAATATCCCATTGCAGATTCAAGAAAACACTGTTAGCAAACTGCTCAATGAAAAGAACAGTGTAACTCAGTGAGATGAATTCACACATCACAAAGTTTTTCAGAAAGCTTATTTCTAGTTTATATACAGATATTCTTTTTAAACCATTGCTTCAATGTGCTCCAATTTTCCTTCTCAGACACCTAAAAAGAGTGATGCCAAAGTGCTCCCTGTAAAGTAACGTTAGCTGTATGAGATGAATGCACGAATCACAAAGGATTTTCTCTGAAAGCTTCTCTCCAGTTTTAATCTGGAGAATTGTCTTCTTTCACCTTAGAACTCTAGGTGCTCCCAAATATTCCATTACAGATACCACAAAAACAGTGTTACCAAACTGCTCAATGAGAAGAAAGATTTAACACTGTGAGATGAATTCACCCATCACAAAACAGTCTCTCAGAAAGCTTCTTTCTAGTTTTTATCTGAGGATATATCCTTTTCCACCATAGGCTTCTGTGTGCTTCAATATCCCTTTGTAGATTCCAGAAAAACAGGGTTAACAAAATATCAAAAAGAATGCTTTACCTCTGGGAGATGAATTCACCAGCACAAACAAATTTCTCAGAAGGCTCCTTTTACCTTTCATCTGTGCAACATATTTACTTTTCCACCATCAGCCTCAAAGCATTCCCAAATATCCCTTCTCAGACACCAGCACAACAGTGATGCCAAGCTGGTCAATAAAAACAATGGTTTATCTCTATGAGTTGAATGCACACATCACAAAACAGTTTCTCAAAAACCTTCCTCCAGTTTTTATTTGAACATATTTCTTTTTTCACCATCAGCCTCTATGAGCTCCCGAATATCCCTTTGCAGATTCCCCAAAAACAGTGCTATCAAACTGCTCAATGAAAAGAAAGGTGTAACTCTGTGAGATGAATTCACCCATCACAAAGCAGTTTCTCATAATGCTTCTTTCTAGTGTTTATCTGAGGATGTTTCTTTTTTCACCATAGGCCTCAAGGTGCTCCCACATATCCCTTTGCAAATCCAGCAAAGCAGTTTTAGCGACTGATCCATGAAAGCATCACGTGTATCTGTGAGATGAATTGACACATCACAAAGCAGTTTCTCAGAGAGCTTCTTTCTATTTTATATAGAGATACTTCCTTTATGACCATAAGGTTAAATGCGCTCCAAAATATCCCATTGCAAATTCCAAGAAAACAGTGTTAGCAAACTGCTTAATGAAAAGAACAATGTAGCTCTATGAGATGAATTTACACATCAGAAAGCAGTTTCTGAGAAAACTTCTTTCTAGTTTTTATGTGAGGATATTTCCTTTTTCACCATAGGTCTCAAAGCTCTCATAGATATCCCTTTACTGATTCCAAAGAAACAGTGTTAGGAAACTGCTACATGAAAAGAAAGGTGCAACTCTCTGAAATGATTTCACACATCACATATAATTTTCTCAGAAAAGTTCTTTCTAGTTTTTATCTGAGGATATTTCCTTTTTCACCATTTCCCTCAATATGCAAGTGAATAGTCCTTTGGAGAATTCAAAGAAAATAGTGTTAGCACACTGCTCCATGAAAACAAAAGTGTAAATCTGTGAGTTGAATTCACACATTGCAATGCAGTTTCTCAGAAAATTTCTTTTTGTTTTTTGTTGGAGGATATTTTCTTTGTCACCATAGGCTTCAGTGCTCTCCCAAATATCCTATTGCAGATTCCACGAAAACAGTGTTATCAAACTGCTCAATGAAAACCACAGTGTAACTCTCTGAGATAAATTCACACATTATGAAGTAGTTTTTCAGAAATATTCCTTCTAGTTTTTAATTGAGGATATTTCCTTTGTCACCATACACTTCAATGTGACCAAAAATATTCCTTCTCAGGTTTCCCAAAGCAGTGCCACCAAACTGTTACATGAAAAGAATGGTGTAACTCTGTGAGATGAATTCACATATCACAAAGATGTTTCTCAGAAAACTTCTTTCTAGTTTTATCTCAGTACATTTCCTTTTTCACCGTATTCATCAACGCGCTCCCCATTGTCCCAAACCAGATTAATTGAAAAAAGTGTTAACAAACTTATCAATGAAAAGAAAGGTGTAACTCTGTGAGATGAGTTCACACATCACAAAGCAGTTTCACAGAAAGCTTCTTTTTGGACTTTTATCTGTGGATATTTCCTTTCTCATCATGGACTTCAATGCACCCCCAAATATCCTATTGCAGATTGCATGAAAACTGTGTTATCAAGCTCCTCAAAGAAAATAACGGTGAACCTCTGTAAGATGAATTCACAAATCACAAAGCTGTTTTTCAGAAGGCTTCTTTTTCTTTTTATCTGTGGAAAGTTCATTTTTCACTATATGCATCAAAGGTCTCCGGAATATCCCATTGCAGATTCCATGAAAAAAGTGTTAAGACACTGCTCCAGAAAAAGAAAGGTGTTATTCCATGAGGTGAATTCACACATCACAAAGAACTTTCCCAGAAAGCTTCTTTCTAGTATTTATCTGAGGATATTTAATTTCTCAACACAGGCTTCAATGCGATCCAAAATATCCCTTCTCAGATTTTCTAAAAACACTGCTAAGAAACTGTTCCACGAAGAGAATCATGAAACTCTGTGATATGAGTTAACATATCAGAAAGTAGTTCTCAGAAAGCTTCTTTCAAGTTTTTATATGAGGATATTTCCTTTGTCACCATATGTCTCAAAGACTCTGAATTATCCCATTGCAGATTCTAAGAAAACAGTGTTAGCAAAGTGTTCAATAAAAAGAACAGTGTAACTCTGTGAGATGAATTCACACGCCACAAAGCAGTGTCTCAGGAAGTTTCTTTCTAGTTAATATCTGATTATATTTCCTTTGTCACCATAGGCTTCAATGCGATCCAAAATATCCCTTCTCAGATTCCCCAAAAACAGTGCTACCAAACTACTCCATGAAAAGTTTGTGTAACTCTGTGACATGAATTCACAAATCACAAAGCAGTTTCTCAGAAAGCATCCTTTTGGTTTTCATCTGAGAATATGTCCCTTGTCACCATAGACTTCAATGCCCTCCCAAATATACTATTGTAGATTCCACGAAAACAGTGTTATCAAACTTCTCATTGAAAGGAATGGTGTAATTATGTGAGATGAATTCACACATCACAAAACTGTTTCTCAGAAAGATTCTTTCTAGTTTTTATCTGAGGACATTTCCTTTTTCACTCTTGGCCTCAATGTGCTTCCAATGTCCCGTTGCATATTCCACAAAAACAATTTTGGCACACTGCTCCATGAAAATATAGTGTAACTCTGTGAGATGAACTAAGACATCACAAAGAGTTTTCTCAGAAAACTTCTTTCTAATTTTTAACTGAGGATATTTCCTTTGTCACTAGAAGCTTCAATGCGATCCAAAATATCCATTCTCAGATTCCCCAAAAACAGTGCTGCCAAACAGCTCCATGAAAAGTATTGTGTAACACTGTGAGATGTATTATCACATCACAAAGTAGTTTCTGAGAAACCTTCTTTCTAGTTTTTATATGAGGATATTCCTGTCACCATAAGCTTCAATGCACTCTCAAATATCCTATTGCAGATTCCAAGAAAACTGTGTTAGCAAACTGCTCATTGAAAAGAACAGTGTATCTCTGAGATGAATTCACACATCACAAGGACCTTTCTCAGAAAGCTTCTTTCTAGTTCCTCTCTGAGGATATTTCCTTTGTCAACATAGGCTTCAATATGATCCAAAATATCCCTTCTCAGATTTACCAAAAACAGTCCTAGCATACTGATCCATGAAAAGAATTGTGTAATTCCATGAGATGTATTAACACATCATAAAGTGGTTTCTCAGAAAGCTTTTTTCTAATTTTTATATGAGGATATTTCCTTTATCTCCATAGGCCTTAGAGCACTCCAAATATCCTTGACAGATTCCACAAAAACAGTGTTAGCACACTGCTCCCTGAACAGTAAGGTGTAACTCTGTGAGATGAATTCACAGATCACAAAGAAGTTTCACAGAAAGCTTCTTTTTGGTTTTTATCTGAGGATATTAGCTTTGTCACCATAGGTTTCCATGCACTCTCAAATACCCTATTGCAGATTCCACAAAAAAAAAAATGTTACCAACCGCTCAATGAAAAGAGTGGTGTAACTCTGTGACATGAAATCACACATCACAAAGCAGCTTCTCAGAAAAGTTCCTTCTAGTTTTTATCTGAGGATACCTCCTTCTTCACTATAGGCCCAAATATCCCTTTGCAGATTCCAGGAAAACAGTGTTGGCAAACTGCTCCATGAGAAGAAAGGTGTAACATTGTGAGGTGAATTCACAAATCACAAAGCAGTTTTTCAGAAAGTTCTTTCTATTTTTTGTCTTAGGATATTTCTTTTGTCACCATAGACTTCAATGAGATCTAAATATCTTTCAGATTGACCAAAAAGTTTGCTAACACAATGCGTAATTAAAATAGTCATGTAACTCTGTGAGATGAATTCACAAACCACAAGCAACTTCTCAGAAAGTTTCCTTCTAGTTTTTGTCTGAGGATATTTCTTTTGTCACCATAAGCTTAATGCTCTCTGAAATATCCCATTGCAGATTCCAAGAAAACAGTATTTGTAAACTATTCAATGAAAGGAACAGTGTAACACAGTGGGGTGAATTCACACATCACAAAGCAGTTTCTCAGAAAGCTTCTTTTTGTTTTTTATCTGAGGATATTTCCTTTGTTACCACTGGCTTCAATGCACTCCCAAATATGCTATTGCAGTTTCCACAAAAACAGTGTCATCAAACTGCTCAATGAAAAGAATGATGTAACTCTGTGAGATGAAATTACACATCACAAAGCTGTTTCTCAGAAAGGGTCTTTCTAGATTTTATTTTAGGATACTTCCTTCTGCACCATATACCTCAATGCATTCCCAAATATCCCTTTACACATTCCAGGAAAACAGTGTTAGGAAACTACTAAATGAAAAGAAAGGGTTAAGTCAGTCACATGAATTCACAGAACACAAAGAACTTTCTCAGAAAGTATCTTTCTACCTTTTTATCAGAGAATATTTCCTTTGTCATCATAGGCGTCAATTCGACCCAAAATATCTCTTCTCAGATTCCCCAAAAACACTGATACCAAAGTGCTCCATGAAATGAACACTGTATCTCTGTGAGATGAATTCACACATCACAAAGTAGTTTCTCATAAAGTTTCTTTCTAGTTTTTAACTGAGAATAATTCTTTTTTCACTGTAGGCCTCAATGTGGTCCCAAATATCCCTTTGCAGATTCCTCGAAAAGAGTGTTAGCACACTGCTCCAAGAAAACAGAGGTATAACTCTGTGCGATGAATTCAGACATGACCAAAGCCTTTTTCAGAAAGCTTCTTTATAGTTTTTATCTGAGGATAATTTCTTGTCATCCTAGGGTTCAATGTTTTCCAAAATATCACTACTGAGATTCCCCAAAAACAGTGTTAAAACATCGATCCATGAAAAGAATTGTGTAACTCTGTGAGATGAATTAACACATCAAAAAGCGGTTTATCAGAAATCTCTCTAGTTTTTATATGAATGTATTTCCTTTGTCACCATAAGCTTCAATGTGCTCTGAAATATCCCATAGCAGATTCCTAGAAAACAGTGTTAGCAAATTGCTCAATGAAAACAACAGGTGTAACTCCGTGAGGTGAATAATCACATCACAAAGAAGTTTCCCTGAAATCTTCTCTCTGGTTTTAATCGGAGGATATTTTCATTCACACCATAGGCTTCAATGTAATCCAAAATATCCCTTCTCACATTCCCCAAAAACAGGGCTACCAAACTACTCCATGAAAAGAAAGGTGTAACTCTGTCAGGTGACTTCAGAAATCACAAAGCATTTAGACACAAAGCTTCTTTCTAGTCTTTGTCTCAAGATATTTTCTTTGTCACCATAAACTTCAAAGCACTCAGAAATATCCCACTGCAAACTCCAAGAAAACAGTGTTAGCAAAGTGATCAATGAACAGAACAGTGTAACACTGTGAGATAAATTCACACATCACAAAGTCGTTTCTCAGAAAGCTTCTTTTTGGTTTTTCTATGAGGATATTTACTTTGTCACCATATTCTTCATTGCACTCCCAAATATCCTATTGCAGACTACAGGAAAAAAGTGTTATCCAAAAGCTCAAAGAAAAGCATGATTTAGCTCTGTGAGATGAATGAACTAATCACAAAGAAGTTTCTCAGAGAGCTTCTTTCTAGTTTTTATCTGAGGATATTTCCTTTGTCACCATATACTTCAATGCGATTCAAAACATATCGTCTCAGTTTCTGCATAAACAGTGCTACTAAACTGCTCCATGAAAACAATCGTGTAAAAATGTGGGATGAATTCATAAACCACAAAGTAGTTTCTCAGAAAGCTTCTTTCTAGTTTTTTTCTGAGGATATTTCCTTTTTCACTATAGGCCTAAATGAGCTTCCAAATATCCCTTTCCAGACTCCATGAAAACAGAGTTAGCAAATTGTTCTATGAAAAGAAAGGTGTAACTCTGTGAGATGAATTCACACATCACAAGGAACTTTATCAGAAAGTTCTTTCTCTTTTTTATCTGAGGATATTTCCTTGTCACAATAATCTTCAATATGATCCAAAATATCCCTTCGAAGATTCCCCCAAATCAGTGCTAACAAAATGATCCATTAAAATAATCATGTAAATCTGGAGATGAATTAAATCATCACAAAGCAGTTTCTCAGAAGTTTCTCTCTAGTTTTTATACGATGATATGTTGCTTGTCACCCTAAACTTCAATACATTCCGAAATATCCATTGCAGATTCCAAGGAAACAGTATATGGAAACTGCTCACTAAAAAGAACAGTGTAACCCTGTGAGATGAATTCACACATCACCAAGAAGTTTCTCAGAAAGTTTCTTTCTGGTTTTTAGCTGAGGATATTTCCTTTGTCATCACAGACTTTAAGGCAATCCAAATTATCCCTTCTCAGATTCCCCATAAACAGTGAGACCAAACTGCTGCATGAAAAGTATTGTGTACTCCGTGAGATGCATTCACACATCACAATGCAGTTTCTCAAAAAGCTTCTTTCTAGCTTCTTTCTGAGGATATTTCCTTTGTCACCATAAGCTTCAATGTGCTCCAAAATATCTCATTGCAGATTCCAAGAAAACAGTGTGAGCAAACTGTTCAAGAAAAAATAAGTAAAGTCTGTGAGATGAGTTCACACGTCACAAAGCAGTTTATTGGAAAATTCTTTATGGTTTTTATCTGATTATATTTTCTTTTCACCATTGCTTCAATGTGCTCCCAAATATCTTATTGCAGATTCCATGAAAACAGTGTTAGCAAACTCCTCAATTAAAAGAACAGTGTAACTCTGTGAGATGAATTCACACATCACAAAACACTATCTCAGAAAGCCTCTTCCTAGTTTTTATCTGAGTATATTTCCTTTGTTACCATAGGCTTCAATGTGATCCAAAATATACCTTCTCAGTTTCCCCTAAAACAATGCTACCAAACTGACCCATTAAAAGAATCATGTAACTCTGTGAGATGAATTAACACATCACCAAGTGGTGTATCAGAAAGCTTCTTTCTAGTTTTTCTATGAATATACTTCCTTAGTCACTGTAAGCTTCAATGCTCTCCCATATATCCTCTTGCAGATTCCAAGAAAAGTCTTAGTAAACTGATCAATGAAAAGAACAGTGTAACTTTGTGAGATGAATTCAAATATTACAAAGCAGTTTCTCGGAGAGTTTCTTTTGTTTTTTAAATCTCAGGATGTTTCCTTTGTAACCATAGGCTTCAATGTGCTCCCAAATATCCTATTGCAGATTCCATGAAAACAGTGTTAGCAAACTGCTCAATGAAAAGTACAGTGTAACACAGTGAGATGAATTCGCAAATCAAGAAGCAGTCTCTCAGAAAGCTCCTTTCTACATTTTCTTTGAGGATAATCCTTTTATCACCATAGGCTTCAATGCGATTGGGAATATCCCTTTGCTGATTTCACAGAAAGAGTTTTAGCAAACTGTTCCATTGAAAGAAAGATGTTACTCTATGAGATTAATTCACACATCACAAAGAACTTTCACAGAAACATTCTCTCTAGTTTATATCTGAGGATATTTCCTTTGTCACCATAGGCTTCGATGTGATCCCAATTATCCCTTCTCAGATTCCCCAAAAGCAGTGTTACCAAACTGCTCCATGAGTAGAATCGTGTAACTCTGTGTAATGAATTCACAAATCACAAAGCAATTTCTGAGAAAGTTTCTTTTTCATTATTGTCTGGGGATATTTCCTTTATCACCATAAGCTTCAATGTGCTCTGAAATATCCCATTGCAGATTCAAGGAAAACAGTGTTAGTGCTATCAAACTGCTCAATGAAAAGAACAGTGTAACTCTGTGAGATAAATTCATACATCAAAAAGTGGTTTCTCAGAAAGCTTCTTTCTAGTTTTTATATGAGGGTGTTTTCTGTGTCACCATAGGCTTCAATGCACTCCCAAATATCCCTTTGTAGATTCCACGAAAACAGTGTTAGAAAACTACTCAATGAAATGAAAGATGTGATGTTATGAGATGAATAACAAATCATGAAGTAGTGTGTCAGAAAGCTTCTTTCTAGTTTTTTTCTGTGGATATTTCCTTTATCACCATAAGCTTCAATGCACTCCGAAATATCATATTGCAGATTCCACGAAAACAGTGCTAACAAACTGCTCAATGAATAGAAGAGTGTAACTCTGTGAGATAAATTCACACACCATAAAGCAGTCTCTCAGAAAGCTTCTTTCTAGTTTATATATAAGGATATTTCCTTTGTCACCATAAGCTTCAATGAGCTCTGAAATATCCCATTTCATATTCCAAGAAAACAGTGCTAGAAAACCGCTCAATGAAAAGCACAGAGCATGTCTGTGAGATGAATTAATACATTACAAATCAGTTTCTCAGAAAGCTTCCTCCCAGTTTTATCTGAGGATAAGTCCTTTCTCACCTTAGGCTTCAATGTGCTCCGAAATATCCCTTTGCAGATACCACAAAGAGAGTTTTCATGAGCTGCTCAGTGAAAAGAATGGTGTAACTCTGTGAGATGAATTCACACATCACAAAGAGATTTCTCAGAAAGGTTATTTGTAGTTTTTATCTGAGGATATTTCCTTTGTCACCGTGGGCTTCTGTTAGATCCCAAATATCCCTTCTTAGATTCTCCAAAAACAGTGCTACCAAAGTGATCCATGAAAAAAATCGTGTACCTCAAAGCAGTTTCTCTGAAAGCTTCTGTCTAGTTTTTATCTGAGGTGATTCCTTTGTCACCATAGGCTTCAATGCCATCCAAAATATCCCTTCTCAGGTTCCCAAAAATCAGCACTAAAAATCTGCTCAATGAAAAGAAAGGAGTATCTCTGTGAGATGAATTCACAAATCTGAAAGCAGTTTCTCAGAAAGCTTCTATCTAGTCTTTGAGGATATTTCCTTTGTCACCATAAGCTCAACACTCTCTGAAATATCCCCTTGCAGATTCTAAGAAAACAGTGTTAGCAAACTGATCAATGAAAAGAACAGTGTAACTTTGTGAGAGGAATTCAAACATCACAAAGCAGTTTCTCAGAAAGTTTCTTTTGGTTTTTTATCTGAGGATGTTTCCTTTGTAACTATAGGCTTCAATGTCCTCCCAAATATCCTATCACAGATTCCACGAAAATATTGTGATGAAATGGCTTAATGAATAGTGTAACTCTGTGAGATGAATTCACAAATCAAAATGCAGTTTCTCAGGAAGCTTCTTTCTAGTTTTTCTCTGAGGATATTTCCTTTTTCACTATAGGCCTCAATGCAATCCCAAATATCCCTTTGCAGATTCCACTAACAACAGTGTTAGTAAATGGCTCGATGTATAAAAGGTGTAACTCTGTGAGATGAATTGACACATCATAGGCCTCAATGCCATCCAAAATATAGCTTCTCAGGTTCCTCAAAATCAGTACTAAAAATCTGCTTGATGAAAAGAAAGGGGTAACTCTGTGAGATGAATTCACAAATCAGAAAGCAGTTTCTCAGAACTCTTCTTTCTAATTTTTGTCTGAGGATATTTCCTTGGTCACCATAAGCTTCAATGCACTCCAAAATATCTCATTGTAGACTCCAGGAAAATAGTGTTAGCAAATGGCTCAATGAAATAAACTATATAAATCTGTAAGATGAATTCCCATATCACAAGGCAATTTCTCCAAAAGTTTCCTTTTACTTTTTCTCGGAGGAAATTTCTTTTTTCACCATAGGCCTCTATGTGCTCCTAAACATACCTTTGCAGATTCCACGAAAACTGTTTTAGCAATCTGCTCCATGAACAGAATGGTGATACTCTTTGAGATGAATACATACACCACAAAGAAGTTTCTGAGAAAGCTCCTTTTAGTCTTTATCTGAGGGTATCTCCTTTTTCACCCTAGGCTTCAAAGCAATCCAAAATACCAAGTTTCAGATTTGCTAAAAACAGTGCTGCCAAGCTACTCCATGAAAAGAATGGTGAAACTACGTGAGATGAATTCACACGCCACAAAGCTGTTTCACAGATAGCTTCTTTCTAGTATTTATCTGAGGATATTTCCTTTTTCTCCATATTCCTCAATGTGCTCTGGAATATCCCATATCAGATTCCACGAGTAAAGTGTTAGCAAATTTCTCAATGAAGATAAGGGTGTAACTCTGTGAGATGAATAGACACATCAGAAAGCAGTTTCACAGAAAGCTTCTTTCTAGTTGTTGTATGAGTATATTTCCTTTTACAACATATTCTTCAATGTACTCACGAATATCCCTTTTCAGAATCCAGGAAAATAGTATTAGCAAACTGTTCCATGAAAGAAAAAGTGTAAATCTGTGAAATAAATTCAGACATCACAAAGCAATTTCTCAGATAGATTCTTTTTGGTTTTTCTCTGAGGATATTTCCTCAGTCACTGTAGGCTTCAATGTGCTCCCAAATATCCTATTGCAGATCCATGAAAATAGTGTTAGCAAACTTCTCCATGAAAATAAAGTTATAACTCTGTGAGATGAATTCACACATCACAAAGAACTTTCTCAGAAAGCTTCTTTCTAGTTTTTGTCTGAGGACATTTCCTTTGAGACCATAGGCTTAAATGCTATTTAAAATATCCCTTCACAGATTTCCCAAAACTAGTGCTACCAAACTGCTCCATGAAAACAGTGGTGTGACTCTGTGAGGTGAATTCACACATCACAAAGGTGTTTCTCAGAAAGCATCTTTCCAGTTTGTATCTTAGGATATTTCCTTGGTCACCATAGACTTCAATGATATCCAAAATATGTCTTCTCAGATTCCCCAAAAACAGTGCTATCAAACTGATGCATGAAAAGAATCGTGTAACTCACTGAGATGGATTCACAAATCACAAAACAGTTTCTCAGAAAATATCTTTCTAGTTTTTGTCTGGTTATATTTCCCTTTTTGCAACAAGTTTCAATGTACTCTGGAATATCTCATTGCATATTCCAAGAACACAGTTTCAACAAGCTCCTCATTGAAAGGAAGAGTGTTATTCTGTGAATTTAATTCTCACATCACAAAGGAGCTTCTCCAAAAGCTTCTTTATGGATTTGTCTATGAGGATATTTCTTTTGTCATGTTAGACTTCAATGTGCTCCCAAATATTCTAACTCAGATTCCAAGAAAAAATGTTATCACACTGCTCAAAGAAAAGAATGATCTAACTCTGTGAGGTGAATTCACACATCACAAAGCAGTTTCTCAGAAAGCTTCTTTTGGTTTTCCTATGAGGATATTTCCTTTTTCACTATAGGCCTCAAAGCATTCCCAAATATCCCTTTGCAGATTCCACGAGAAGTGTGTTAGCAAACTCCCCCATGAAAAGAAAGGTGTAACTCTGTGAGATGAATTCACACATCACAAAGAACTTTCTCAGAGAGCTTCTTTCTAGTTTTTATCTGAGGATATGTCCTTAGTCACCAAAGGCTTCAATGCGATACAAAATATTCCTTCTTAGATTCCCCAATAACAGTGCTACCAAACTGATCCATGAAAACAATTGTGTAATTCTGTGAGATGAATTAACACAACACAAAGCAATTTCTCAGAAAGCTTCTTTCTAGTTTTTGTATGAGGGTATTTCCTTTGTCACCCTAAGCTTCAATGTGCTCTGAAATATCTCATTGCAGATTCCAAGAAAACAGTGTTAGCAAACTGCTCAATGAAAATAACAGTGTAATTCTCTGACATGAATTCACACATCACAAAGCAGTTTCTCTGATAGTGTCTTTCTATTTTTTGTATTAGGATATTTCCTTTTTCTCACAAAGGTTCAATGCACTCCAAAATATGCCATTGTAAATTACAAGAATACAGTGTTAGAAAACTGCTCCATGAAAACAACAGTGAAACTCTGTGCATTTAATTGAAACATCACAGAGCTGATTCTCAGAAAGCTTCTTTGTAGAGTTTCTATGAGGATATTTCTTTATTCACTATAGGCCTCAATGCTCTCCCAAATGTCCATTTCCAGATTCTACAAAAGTGTTAGCAAACTTCCCCATCAAAAGAAAGCTGTAAAACTGTGAGATGAATTCACACATCACAAATAACTTTCTCAGAAAGCTTCTTTATAGTTTTTATGTGAAGATATTTCCCCTGTCACCATAGGCTTCATTGCAATCCAAAATATCCCCTCTCAGATTCCACAAAAACAGAGCTAACAAACTGATCCATGAGAAGAACCATGTAACACTGTGCGATGAATTCACAAATATGAAAGCCATTTCTCAGAATGTTTCCTTCTAATTTTTGTCTGAGGATATTTACTTTTTCACCATAAACTTCAAAGTGCTCTGAATTATCCCTTTGCAGGTTCCAAGAAAATAATTTTAGTAGACTTATAAATTAAAAGAACAGTGTAGCTCTGTGAGATGAATTCACACACCTCAAAGTATTTTCTAAGAGAGCGTCTTTCTAGTTTTATCTGAGGATATTTATTTTTTCACTATAGAGCTCAATGCGATCCCAAGTATCACTTTGTATTTTCCATGAAAAGAGTATTAGCGAACTGCTCAATGAAAAGAAAGGTGTAAGTGTGAGAGGAATTCATACATCACAAAGCAGTATTGCAGAAAGTTTATTTGTAGTTTTTATCTGAGGATATTTCCTTATTTATTATATTCCACAATGCACTGCCAAATATCTTTGCAGATTCCATGAAAACAGTGTTGTCAAACTGCTCAATGAAAAGAACGGTGTATCTCTGTGAGACGAATTCAAACATCAAAAAGCAGTTTCTCAGAAAGCTTCTCTCTAGTTTTTATCTGAGGATTTTTTCCTTTTTCACTATAGGCCTAACTGCACTCCCAAATGTCCCTTTGTAGATTCCATGGAAACAGTGTTAGCAAACTGCTCAATGAACAGAAAAGTGTGACTCTGTGAAATAAATTCACACATCACAAAGAAGTTTCTCAGAAAGCTTCTTTCTAGTTTTTATCTGAGGATATTTCCTTAGTCACCATAGGCTTCAATGTGATCAAAAATATCCCTTCTCAGATTCAGCAAAAATAATGCTATCAAACTGATCCATGAAAAGAATCATGTAACTCCGTGATATGAATTAACACATCACAGAGCAGTTTCTCAGAAAGATTATTTCTAGGTTTTTTATGAGGATATTTATTTGTAACCATAAGCTTCAAGGCACTCTGAAATGTCCCACTGCAGATTCCAAGAAAACAGGGTGAGCAAACTACTCAATGAAAATAACAGTGTAACCCTGTGAGGTGAATTCATGCATCCAAAAGTGATTTCTCAGAAAGCTTCATTTTAGGTTTTCTATGAGGATATTTCCTTTTTCACTATAGGCCTCAATGTGCTCCCAAATATCCCTTTGCTGATTCCACAAAAATTATGTAAACAAAGTGCTCCATGAACAGAAATTGTAACATTTTGTGATGAATTCACACATCACAAAGTACTTTCTCAGACAACTTATTTCTAGTATTTATCTGAGGATATTTCCTTATATACTGTAGTCTTCAATGCAACCCAAAATGTCCCCTTTTAGATTCCCCAAAAACAGTGTTAAAAACTCATCCATGAAAAGAATCATGTAACTCTGTGTGATGAATTCACAAATCATAAAGCAGTTTCTCAGAAAGCTTCTTTCTAGTTTATGTCTGAGGATATATTCTTTGTCACCATAAGCTTCAATGTGTTCCAAAATATCCCATTGCAGAATTCAAGAAAAAGGTGTAAGCAAAGTGCTCAATGAAAAGAACAGTGTAATTCTGTATGTTGATTTCAAATGTCACAAAGCAGTTTCTCAGAAAGCTTCTTTTTGGTTTTTTTATGAGGATATATCCATTGTCACCCCAGGCCCCAATGTACTCCCAGTTAGCCCTTTGAAGATTCCATGAAAACAGTGTTATCAATCTGCTCCACGAAAATAAAGGTGTAACTCTGTGAGATATATTCACACATCACAGTGAACTTTCTCAGAAAGCCTCTTTCTAGTTTTTATATGAGGATATTTCCTTAGTCACCATAGACATCAATGTGATCCAAAATATCCCTTCTCTTCCCCAAAAACAGTACTATCAAACAGATCCATGTAAATAATTGTGTAACGCTGTGAGATGAATTAACACTTCTCAAAGCAGTTTCTTAGAAAGCATCTTTCTAGTTTTTATATGAATATATTTCCTTTGTCACCATCGGCTTCAATCCGATCCAAAATATCCTTTCTGAGATTTCCCTAAAACTGTGCTACCAACCTGCTCCATGAAAAGAATCGTGTAACTCTGTGAGAAGAATTCACAAATTACAAAGCAGTTTCTCAGAAAGCTTCTTTTCAGTTTTTTTCTGAGGATATCTCCTTTGTCACCATAAGCTTAAATGCACTCTGAAATATCCCATTGCAGATTACAAGAAAGCAGAGTTAGCAAACTACTCAATGAAAAGAACAGTGTAACACTGTGAGATGAATTCACCCATCACAAAGTAGTTTCTCAAAAAGTTCTTTCTAGTTTTTATCTGAGGATATTTCCTTTTTCACTATAGGTCTCAATCCTCTCCCAAATATCCCTTT
The DNA here is from genome assembly GCF_009764315.1 of Trachypithecus francoisi. Lineage (NCBI taxonomy): Eukaryota > Metazoa > Chordata > Mammalia > Primates > Cercopithecidae > Trachypithecus > Trachypithecus francoisi. The sequence continues at coordinate 610,407 of NW_022680490.1, read as the reverse complement.
GCATATTCCATGAAAACAGTGATACAAAACTGCTCCATGAAAAGAATGGTGTAAGTCTGTTAGGTGAATTCACACATCACAAAAAAACTTTCTCAGAAAACTTCTTTCCATTTTTTATCTGAGGATAATTCCTTTGTCACCATAAGCTTCAAAGCGATGCAAAATATCCCTTCTCAAATTCCCCAAAAACAGTGCTACCAAACAGCTACATGAAAAACTGTATAACTCTGAGATGAATTCACAAATCATGAAGCAGTTTTTCAGAAAGATTATTTCTTGTTTTTGTCTGAGGATATTTCCTTTGTCACCATAAGTGTCAATGCATTCCCAAATATACCATTGCAGATTCCAAGAAAACAGTGTTTGCAAACTGCTCAATGAAAAGAACAGTATAACTCTGTGAGATGAATTGACAGAACATAAAGCAGTTTCTCAATAGGCTTCTTTTTGGTTTTCCTCTGATTATATTTCCTTTGTCACCATACGCTTCAATGCTCTCCGAAATATCCCATTGCATATTCCAAGAAAACAGTGTGAACAAACTGCTCAATGAAAACAACTGTGTAACTCTAAGAGATGAATTCACACGTCACAAAGCAGTTTCTCAGAAAGCTTCTTTCTAGTTTTTAACTCAGAATATGCCCTTTTTCAACATAAGCTTCAATGTGCTCCCAAATATCCCTTTGCAGATTCCAGGAAAACAGTGTTAACCAACTGCTCTATGAAAAGAAAATTGTAACTCTGTGATATGATTTCTCACATCATGAAGAACTTTCTCAGAAAGCTTCTTTCTAGTTTTAATCTGAGGATATTTCCTTTGTCACCATATTTTTTAATGCAATCCAAAAGATCCCTTCTCAGTTTACCCAAAAACAATGCTACCAAACTGATCCATGAAATCAGTCATGTAATTCTGTGAGATGAATTAACACATCATAAAGTGGTTTCTCAAAAAGTTTCTTTCTAATTTTTATATGAGGATATTTCCTTTGTCACCATAAGGTTCAAGGCATTCCGAAATATCCCATTGCAGATTCTAAGAAAGTAGTGTTGGCAAACTGCTCAATGAAAAGAACTGTATCTCTCTGACATGATATTTCACATCACAAAGAAAACTCAGAAAGCTTCTTTCTAGGTTGGTCTGAAGATACTTCTTTTTTTACAATAAGCGTCAGTGTTTTCTGAATTATTCCAGTTCAGATTCCAAGAAAACAGAGCTGGCAAACTGCTCAATGTAAAGAACAGTGTAACTCTATGACTTGAATTCAAACCACACAAAGCTGTTTCTCAGAAAGCTTCTTTTTCTTTTTTATAGGAAGATATTTCCTTTGTCAGCATAGGCTACAATGCAATCTCAAATATCCTGTTGCAGATTCCATGAAAACAGTGTTATCAGCCTGCACAATGAAAACAATGGTACAACTCTGTGAGATGAATTCACACATCAAAAAGCGGTTTCTCAGAAAGCATCTTTATAGTTTTTATCTGAGAATATTTCCTTTTTCAATACAGATCTCAAAGCACTCCCAAATATCCCTTTGCAGATTCCATGAAAACTCTGCTAGCAAACTGCCCCATGAAAAGAAAGGTTTAACTCTGAGATAATTTCACACATCACAAATAACTGTCTCACAAAGATTCTTTCTAGTTTTTATCTGAGGGTATTTCCTTAGTCACCATAGGCTTCAACGTGATCAGAAGTATCCCCTCTCAGATTGCCCAAAAGCAGTGCAACCAAGATGATCCATGAAAAGAATCGTGTAACTCTGTGACAAGAATTAACACATCACAAAGCAGTTTCTCAGAAAGCTTCTTTCTAGTTTTTATATGAGGATATTTCCTTTGTCACCATAAGTTTCAATGCACTCTGAATTATCCCATTGAAGATTTCAAGAAAACAATGTTAGCAAACTGCTCAATGAAAAGAACAGTGTAACGCTCTGATATGAATTCAGTCATCACAAAGTAGTTTCTCAGAAATCTTTGTTTTAGTTTTTGTCTGAGGATATTTCCTTTTTCACAATAAGCTTCAATGTGCTCTGAAATATGCCATTGTAGATTCCAAGAAAACAGTGTTAGCAAACTGTTCAATGAAAAGGACAGTATAACTCAATGTGATGAATTCACACATGTCAAAGCAGTTTCTCAAGAAGCTTCTTTTTGGTTTTTATCTGAGGATATTTCCTTTGTCACAATAGGCTTCAATGTGCTCCCAATTGTACTTTGCTTATTCTATGATAACAGTGTTATCACACTGCTAAATGAAAAGAACAGTGTAACTCTGTGGGATGAATTCACAAATCACAAAGCAGTTTCTCAGAAAGTTTTTTTCTTGTTTTTATCTGAGGATATTTCTTTCTTTCTTTTTTTTTTCTTGAGATGGAGTCTCGCTCTCTCGCCCAGGCTGGAGTGCAGTGGCCAGATCTCAGCCCACTGCAAGCTCCGCCTCCCGGGTTTACACCATTCTCCTGCCTCAGCCTCCCGAGTAGCTGGGACTATAGGCGCCCGCCACCTCGCCCAGCTAGTTTTTTTTTTGTATTTTTTAGTAGAGACGGGGTTTCACCATGTTAGCCAGGATTGTCTCGATCTCCTGACCTCGTGATCCACCCGTCTCTGCCTCCCAAAGTGCTGGGATTACAGGCTTGAGCCACCACGCCCAGCCTGTCTGAGGATATTTCTTTTTTCACTCTAGGCCTCAATGTGCTCCCAAATATCCCTTTGCAGATTCCATGAAAACTCCGTTAGGAAACTGCCCCGTGAAAGGAAAGATGTAACTCTGTGAGATCAATGCACACAGTACAGAGAACTTTCTAAGAAAGCTTCTTTCTAGTTTTATATGAGAATATTTTCCTTTTCACCACGGAATTCTATGCAATCCAAAATATCCTTTCTCAGATTCCAAGAAAACAGTGCTAACACACTTATCCATGAAAAGTCTCATGTAAGGCTGTGAGATGTATTAACACATCTCAAAGTGGTTTCTCAGAAAGCTTCTTTCTCGTTTTTATATGAGGATATTTCACTTGTCATAATAGGCTTCAATGCAATCCAAAATATCCCTTCTCAGATTCCCCCAAACAGTGTTATCACTGATCCATGAAAAGAATCGTGTAACTCTGAGATGGATTCACAAATCACAAAGCAGTTTCTCAGAAACCTTCTTTCTAGATTTTGTCTGAGGATATTTCCTTTGTCACCATAAGCTTCAATGTGCTCCGAAATATCCCATTGCTGATTCCAAGAACACAGTGTTAGCAAACTGCTCAGTGAAAAGAACAGTGAAACTCTGTGAGATGAATTCACACAACACAAAGCAGTTTCTCAGAAAGGTTCTTTTTAGTTTTCATCTGAGGATATTTCCTTTGTCACCATAGGCTTCAATGCACTCCCAAATATCCCATTGCAGATTCCATGAAAAAAGTGTTATCAAACGGTTCAATGAAAAGAACAGCATAGCTCTGTGAGATGAATTCACACATCTAAAGCAGTTTCTCAGAAAGCTTTTTTCTAATTTTTATGTGAGGATATTGCCTTTTCCACTTTAGCCCACAATGCACTCCCAAATATGCCTTTGCATATTACATGAAAGCAGTGTTAGCAAACAGACCCCTGAAAAGAAAGGTGGAATACTGTGAGATAAATTCCCACATCACAAGGAAGTCTCTCAGAAAGCTTCTTTATAGTTATTACTTCAGGATATGTCCTTTGTCAGCCTAGGTTTCAATACAATTAAAGATATCCATTCCCAGATTCCCCAAAAACAGTGCTGCCAAACTGATTCAAGAAAATAATCATGTAACCCTGTGAGTTGAATTAACACATCACAAAACAGTTTCTCAGAAAGCTTCTTCTAGTTTTTATATGAGGATATTTCCTTTGTCACCATAGGCCTCTAGCACTCCCAAATATCACTTTGCAGGTTCCACGAAAACAGTGTTATCAAATTTCTTAACGAAGAGAAAGGTGTAATTCTGTGAGATGAATTCACACACCACAAAGCAGTTTCTCAGAAAGCTTCTTTCACCTTTTTATCTGAGGATATTTCTTTTGTCAGCCTAGGCTTCAATGTGATCCAAAATATCCCATCTCGGATTCCCTAAAAATAGTGTAAAAAAACTGCTCCATGATAGGAAAGTGTAGCTCTGTGAGATGAATTCACACATCAGATATCAGATGCTCAGAAACCCTCTTTCTAGTTTTTCTCTGAGGATATTTCCTTTGTCACCATAAGCTTCAATGCACTGCGAAATATCCCTTTATGCATTCCAAAAAAAACCATGTTAGCAGACTGCTCAATGAAAAGAACACTGGAACTCTGTGAGATGTATTCACACATCACAAAGTAGTTTCTCAGAAGGCTTCCTTTTGATTTCTAACTGAGGACATTTCCTTTGTCACCATAGGGTTCAATGCCCTCCAAAACATCCTATTGCATTTTCCACGAAAACAGTGTTAGCAAATTGCTGTGTGAGAAGGTCAGTGTAACTCTGTGAGATGAATTCACCCATTCAAAGCCATTTCTCAGAAAGTTTCTTTTCGATTATTATCTGAAGATATTTATTTTGTCACCTTAGGCTTCAATGCACTCCCAAATATCCTAAAGCAGATTCCACAAAAGCAGTGATAGCAGACTGCTCAATGAAAAGAACAGTGTAATACTGTGGGATGAATTAATGCATCACAAAACAGTCTCTCAGAAAGCTTCTTTCTAGTTTGTCTCTAAGGATATTTCCTTTGTCACCATAGGCTTCAATGCACTCCAAAATATTCTAACAGATTCCACGAAAAGGGTGTTAGCAGACAGCTCAATGAAAAGAACCATGTAACTATGTGAGTTGAATTAAGCCATCACAATGCAGTTTCTCAGAAAGCTTCTTTCTTGTTTTTATCTGAGGATATTTCCTTTTTCACCATAGGCCTCAATGCGATAAAAAATATCCCCTTGCAGATTCCACGAAAACAGTGATAGCAAACGGTTTCATGAAGAGAAACGTGTAACTCTGTGAGATGAATTCACACATCACAAAGAAGTTTCTCAGAAAGATTCTTTCCAATTATTATCTGAGGAAATTTCCTTTGTCACCATAAGTTTCACTGCGCTAAGAAATATCCCATTGCAGATTCCAAGAAAACAGTGTTAGCAAACTGCTCAATGAAAAGAACAGTGTAACTTTGTGAGATGCAGTCACACATCACAATGCAGTTTCTCAGAAAATTTCTTTCTAGTTTGTCTCTGAGGATATTTCCTTTTTCACCATAGGCCTCAATGCGCTCCAAAATATTCCATTGCAGATTCCATGAAAGCAGTGTTAGCAAACTGCTACACTAAAACAAAGGTTTAACACAGTGAGATAAAAAAACACATCATAAATCAGTTTCTAGAAATCTTGTTTCCAGTTTTTATACATGGATACTTCCTTTGTCACCATAGGCTTCAATGTGATCCAAAATATCCCTTCTCAGACTTCCCCAAAACAGTGCTACCAAACTGCTCCATGATAATAATCATGTAACGCTGTGAGATGAATTAACATATCTCAAAGCGGTTTCTCAGAAACCTTCTTTCTAATTTTTATGTGAGGATACTTGCTTTGTCACCATATGTTTCAATGTGATCCAAAGTATCCCTTCTCAGATTCCCCAAAAACAGTGCTAACAAACTGCTCCATGAAAAGAATTATGTAATGTGGTGAGATGAATTCAGAAACCACAAAGTAGTTTCTCCAAAAGCTTCTTTCTATTTTTTGTCTGAGGATATTTCCTTGTCACCATAAGCTTCAATGCACTCCGAAATATCCCATTGCAGATTCCAAGAAAACAGTGTTAGCAAACTTCTTAATGAAAACAACAGTGTAACTCTGTTTGATGAATTCACACATCACAAAGAAGTTTCTCAGAAAGATTCTTTCTAGTTTTTATCTCAGGATATTTCCTTTTTCACTGTAAGCCTCAGTGCACGCTCAAATATACTTTGCAGGTTCCCCGAAAACAGTGTTAGCTAATTTCTCTATGAAAAGAAAGGTGTAACTATCTGAGATGAATTCACACATCACAGAGAACTTTCTCACAGAGATTCTTTCTAGTTTTTTCCTTAGGATATTTCTTTTGTCCTCACAGGCTTTCATGTTATCCAAAATAACCCTTCTCAGTTTCCCTAGAAACAGAGATATGAAACTGATCCATGAAGGGAATTGTGTAACTCTGTGAGATGAGTTAACAAATCACAAAGCAGTTTCTAAGAAAGTTTCTTTCTTTTTTGTCTAGAAATATTTCCATTGTCACCATTAGCTTCAATGTGCTCTGAAATACCCCATTGCAGATTAAAAGAAAACAATGTTAACAATCTTCTCAATAGAAAAAATAGTGTAACTCTGTGAGATGAATTCACACATCAAAAAGTAGTTTCTGAGACAGAATCTTTCTAGTTTTTATCTGAGAATATTTCCTTCTTCACCATAGACCTCTATGGGCTCCCAAATGGCCCTTTGCAGATTCCACAAAAAGAGCATTAACAAACTACTCCATGAAAACAAAGGTGTAACACTGTGAAATGAATTCACACATCACAAAGAACTTTCTCAGAAATCTTTCTAGTTTTTATCTGAGGATATTTCCTTTGTCACTTAGGCCTCAATGAGATCCAAAGTATCCCTTATCAGATTCCAAAAAAACAGTGTTAGCAAACTGCTCCATGAAAAGAAATTTGTAATTCTGTCAGAGGAATTTGCACATCACAAATAACTTTCTCAGAACGCTTCTTTCTACTTTTTATCTGAGGATATTTCTTTGTCACCATAGGCTTCAATGTGATCCAAATTATCCCTTCTCAGATTACCCAAAAAACGGAGCTATCAAGATATTCCATGAAAAGAATTATGTAACTCTGTGTGATGAATTCACAAATCAAAAAGTAGTTTCTCAGAATGTTTCTTCCTAGTTTTTGTCTGAGGATATTTACTTTTTCACAATAAACTTCAATGTGTTCCGAAGTATCCCATCATAGTTTCCAAGAAAACTGCGTTAGCAAACTGCTCAATGAAAACAACAGGGTAACTCTGCGAGTTGAATTCACATAACACAAAGCAGTTTCTCAGAAAACTTCTTTTTGGTTTTTCTGTGAGGATATTTCCTTTATCACCATAGGCTTCAATGCTCTCCAAATTTTCCTATTGCAGACTCCATGAAAACAGTGTTCTCAAGTAGCTCAAAGAAAAGAAGGGTTTAGCACTGTGAAGTGAAATCACCCATCACAAAGCAGTTTCTCAGAAAGCTACCTTCTAGTAATTACCAGAAGATATTTCCTTTTTCACTGTAGGCCTCAATGTTCTCCCAAATAACCCTTTGCAGATTCCACGAAAACAGTTTTAACAAACTGCTAAATGAAAAAAAAGGTATAACTCTGTGAGATGAATTCACACATCACAAAGAAATTTCTCAGAAATTTCTTTCTAGTTTTTATCTGAGGATATTTCTTTGTCAACATAGGCTTCAATGCGTTCCAAAATATCCCTTCTCAGATTCTCCAAAAACAGTGCTATCAACGTGTTCCATTGAAAGTATTGTGTAACTCTGTGATGTGAATTCACAAACTGCAAAAGAGTTTCTCAGAATGTTTCTTTCAAGTTTTTGTCTGGGGATATTTAATTTTTAAGAGTAGGCTTCAATGCGCTTCAAATTATGCCATTGTGTATTCTAGGAGAACAGTGTTATCAAACTGCTCAATGAAAACAACAGTGTAACCCTATGAGATGGATTCACACATCACTAAGCTGTTTCTCAGAAAGCTTCTTTCTCGTTTTTCTATGAGAATATTTCCTTTTTCACTATAGGCCTCAATGCACTCGCAAATATCCTTTGCGAATTCCACAAAAACTGTGTTAGCAAACTGCTCCATGAAAAGAAAGGTGTTTCTCTGTGAGATGAATTCATACATCACAAAGAACTTTCTCAGAAAGCTTCTTTCTAGTTTTTATTTGAGGATAATTCCTTTGTCACCACAGCTTCCATGTGACTAAGAATATCTTTTCTCTGATTCTCCAAAAAATGTGCTACCATATTACTCCATGAAAAGAATCATGTAACTCTGTGAGATGAATTCTCAAATCACAGGCAGTTTCTCAGCATGCTTCTTTCTACTTTTTGTCTGAGGATATTTCTTTTGTCACCAAAAGCTTCACTGTGCTCTGAAATATCCCATTGCTGATTAAAAGCAAAGAATGTTAGCAAACAGTTCACTGAAAAGAACCTTGTAACTCTGTGCGATGAATTGACACAACACACAGCAGTTTCAGAGAACCTTCGTTTTGGTTTTTATCTGACGATATTTCCTTTGTCACCATAGGCTTCAATGTGCCTTGAAGTGTCCTATTGCAGGTTCCACAAAAAAAGTATTATTAAAATGCCCAATGAAAACAATGGTGTAACTCTGTGAGATGAATTCACTCATCATGAAGCAGTCTCTCAGAAAGTTTCTTTCTAGTTTTTATCTGAGAATATTTTCCTTTTCACTATAAGTCTCAATGTGTTAGAAAATCCCTTTGCAGATTCCATGAAAACAGTGTTAACAAACTGCTGAATGGAAGGAAAGGTTTAACGATTTGAGATGAATTAACATATCACAAAGAGCTCTCTCTGAAACCTTCTTTCTTGTTTTTGTCTGAGGATAGTTCCTTTGTCACAATAGGCTTCAATACGATCCAAAATATCCTTTCTCAGATTCCATGAAAAAAGTACTAAAAGACTGACCTGTGAAAAGAATTGTGTAATGCTGTGAGATGAATTAACACATCTCACAGTGTTTTATCAGAATGCTTATTTCTAGTTTTTATATGAGGATATTTCCTTTGTCACCATAGGCTTCATTGTGATTCAAAATATCCCTTCTCAGATTCTCCAAAAACAGTGCTACCAAACTATTCCATGAAAATTATCATGTAACTCTGAGATGAATTCACAAATCACAAAGCAGTTTTTAAGAAAACTTCCTTCTAGTTTTTGTCAGAGGTTATTTCCTTTTTAATCATAAACTTCAATGCCCTCTGAAATGTCCCATTGCAGGTTCCAAGAGAGCACTGTTATCGAACTGCTCAATAAAAAGAACAGTGTAACTCTGTGAGTTAAATTCACAGATCTCAAAGCAGTTTCTCTGAAAGCTTCTTTTTGGTTTTCTCTGACAATATTTCCTTTGTCATCATAGGCTTCAAGGAGCTTCCAAATATCCTATTGCAGATACTGCAAAAACAGTGTTATCAAAAGGCACAATAATAAGAATGGTGTAACTCTGTGAGATGAATTCACACATCACAAAGGAGTTTCTCAGAAAGCTTCTGTCTAGTTTTTGTCTGAGGATATTTCCTTTTTTACTATAAGCATCACTGGACTCCCAAATATCCATTTCCAGATTAAACAAAAACTGTGTTAGCAATCTGTTCCATGAAAAGAAAGGTGTAGCTCTGTGAGATGAATTTACACATTACAGAGAACTTTCTCAGATAGCTTCTTTCTCGTTTTTATCTGAGGATATTTCCTTAGACACCATAGGCTTCAATGTGATCCAATATATCCCTTCTCAGATTCCCCAAAAACAGTGCTAACAAACTGATCCATGAAAAGAATCATGTAAACCTGTGAGATGAATTACCACCACACAAAGTGATTTCTTAGAAAGCTTATCTCTTGTTTTTGCCTGAGGATATTTAATTTTTCACAAGAAGCTCAATACAATGTGAAATATGCCATTGTAGATTCCAAGTAAACAGTGTTATCAAACTGCTGAATGAAAAGAACAGTATAACTCTGTGTGTTGAATTCAAATATCACAAAACAGTTTCTCAGAAAGCTTCTTTCTAGTTTTTCTATGGGGATATTTTAATTTTCACTACAGGCCTCAATGTGCTCCCAAATATCCCTCTGCCGATTCCATGAAAACTGTGTTAACAAACTGCTCCATGTAAAGAAAGATGTATCTCTGTGACATGAACTATCACATCATGGAGAACTTTCTCAGAAATCTTCTTTCCAGTATCTATCTGAGGATATTTCCATTGTCAACATAGGCTTCAATGCGATCTAAAATATCCTTTTTGAGATTCCACAAAAACAGCATTAACAGACTAATCCATGAAAAGATACATGTAATGCAGTGAGATGAATTAACACATCACAAAGCAGTTTCTCAGAAAGCTTCTTCGTGGTTTTCAACTGAGGATAATTCCTTTGTCACCATAGGCTTCAATTCACGCCAAAATGTCCTATTGCAGATTCCACAAAAAAGTGTTATCAAACTGCTCAATGAAAAGAATGGCATAGCTCTCTGTGATGAATTTGCACATCACAAAGCAGTTTCTCAGAAACCTTCTTTCTAATTTTTATCTGAGAATATTGCCTTTTTCACTCTAGGACACAATGCGTTCCCAAATATCCCTTTCCTTATAACACGAAAACAGTGTCAGCAAACAGATCCCTGAAAAGAAAGATGTCACATGGTGAGATGAATTCACACATCAAAAAGAACTTTTTCAGAAACGTTTGTTCTAGTTTTTACTTGAGTGTTTTTCCTTAGTCACCAAAAACTTCAATGTGACTGAAAATATTCCTTCTTAGTTTCCTCAAAAACAGTACTACCAAACTGGTACATGAAAACAATTGTGTAACTCTGTGAGATGAATTAACACATCACAAAGCAGTTTTTAAGAAAACTTCCTTCTAGTTTTTGTCAGAGGTTATTTCCTTTTTAATCATAAACTTCAATGCCCTCTGAAATGTCCCATTGCAGGTTCCAAGAGAGCACTGTTATCGAACTGCTCAATAAAAAGAACAGTGTAACTCTGTGAGATGAATTAACACATCACAAAGTGGTTTCTCAGAAAGTTTCTTTCTAGTTTTTCTCTGAGCATATTTCCTTTTTCAACATAGGCCTCAATTCACTCCCAAATATCCCTTTGCAGACTCGACAAAAGCAGTGTTAGCAAATTGCTGCATGAAAAGAAAGGTGTAACACTGTGAGATGAATTCACATATCACAAGGAAGTTTCTCAGAAAGCTTCTTTATAGTTATTATTTTAGGATATTACCTTTGTCACCACAAGCTTCAATGTGATCAAATATATCCCTTCTCAGATTCTCCAAAAACAGGGCTACCAAACTGACCCATGAAAAGTATCATGTAATTCCATGAGCTGAACTAATGCATCATAAAGCTGTTTCTCAGAAAGCTTCCTTCTGGTTTTTTTATGAGGATATTTACTTTGTCACCATAAGCTTCAATGCACTACGTAATATCCCATTGCAGATATCACGAAAACAATGTCAGCAAACTGCTCCATGAAAAGAAAGGTGTAACTCGGAGAGATGAATTCACACATCACAAAGCAGTTTCTCAGACAGCTTGTTTCAAGTTTTTATATGTGGTATTTCCTTTGTCACCCTAATCTTCAATGTGATTCAAAATATCCCTTCTCAGATTCCCCGAAAACAGTGATACAAAACTGCTCCATGAAAGGAATCATGCAATGCTGTGAGATAAACTAACACATCTCAAAGCTTTTTCTCAGGAAGCTTCTATCTAGTTTTTACATGAGGATATTTTATTTGTCACCAAAGGCCAAAATGCAATCCAAAATATCCCATCTTAGATTCCCCAAAAACAGTGTTAACAAACAGCCCCATGAAAAGTATCATGTAACTCTGTGACGTGAATTCACACATCACAAAGCAGTTTCTCCGAACGCTTCCTTCTACTGTTTATCTGAGGATATTTCCTTTGTCACCATTAGCTTCAATGCAAACCAAAATATCCCTTCTCACATACCCTAAAAACGGTAGTATCAAACTGATCCATGAAATGTATCGTGTAACTCTGTTAGAAGAATTCACAACACAAAGAAGTTTCTCAGAAAGCTTCTTTCTAGTTTTTGTCTGAGGATATTTACTTTTCACCATAAGCTTGAATGCACTTTGAAATATCCCATTGCAGATTCCAAGAAAACTGTGTTAACAAACTGCTCAATGAAAACAACAGTGTAACTCTGTGAGATGAATTCACACATCACAAACCAGTTTCTCAGAAAGTTCTTTTTGGTTTTTATCTGGGGATATTTTCTTTGTTACCATAAGCTTCAAAGGGCTCCCAAATATTGCAATGCAGATTCCATGAAAAGAGTGTTATCAAACAGCTCAATGAAGAGAACAGTGTAACTCTGTGAGATGAATTCACACATCACAAAGCAGTTTGTCAGAAAGCTAGTTTCTAGTTTTTACCTGAGGATATTCAGTTTTTCACCATAGGCCTCAATACACTCCCAAATATCCCTTTGCAGACTTCACAAAAACAGTGTTAGCAAACCGCTCAATAAAAACAACAGTGTAACTCTTGAGATGAATTCACACATCACAAGGCAGTTTCTCAGAAAATTCTTTCTAGTTTTTATCTGAGGATATTTATTTTTTCAAAATAGGCCTCAATGTTCTCCCAAATATCCCTTTGCAGACTCCGTGAAAACAGTGCAAGCAAACTGCTCCAAAGCAAGAACAGTGTACGTCTGTGAGATGAACTCACACATCACAAATAGCTTTCCCAGAAAGGTTCTCTCTAGTTCTTATCTGAGGATATTTCCTTTGTCACCATATTCTTCAATGTGATGCAAAATATCCCTTCTCAATTTCCCCAAAAACAGTGCAACCAAACTGCTCCATGAAAACAAAGGTATAACATTGTGAGAGGAATTCACACATGACAAACTAGTTTCTCAGAAAGCTTCTTTCTAGTTTTCATCTGAAGATATTTCCTTTGGCACCAAAAGCTTCAAGTTGCTCTGAATTATCCCATTCCAGATTCCAAGAACACAGTGTGAGCAAACTGCTCAGTGAAAAGAACAGTGCAACTCTGTGTGATGAATTCACACATCAGAAAGAAGCTTATTGGAAAGCTTCTTTTCAGTTTCTATCTCAGGATATTTCCTTTATCACCATAGGCTTCTATCCAACACCCACCCCCCAACTCCCTTTGCAGATTACACGAAAGCAGGGTTAGCATACTGCTCCAAAAACAGCATTGTGGAACACTGTGAGATGAATTCATACATCACACAGCAGTTTCTCAGAAAGCTTATTTCTAGTTTTTATCTGAGGATATTTCCCTTGACACCATAGGCTTCAATGTGATCCAAATCATCCCTTCTCAGATTCCCCAGAAATATTGCTACCAAACTGCCACATGAAAAGAATATTGTAACTCTATGAGATGAATTAGGACATCACAAAGTGGTTTCTCAGAAAGCTTCTCTCTAGTTTTTATATGAGGACATTTCATTTGTCACCATAAGATTCAATGTGCTCCGAAATACCCCAGTGCAGACTCGAAGAAAACAGTGCAATCAAACTGCTCATTGAAAAGAACTGTGTAACTCAGTGAGATGAATTCACACATCACAAAGCAGTTTTCAGAATGATTCTTTCTAGTTTTTATCTGAGGATATACCCTTTTCCACCTTAGGCCTCAATGCACTCCCAAATATACCTTTGCAGATTTCACGAAAACAGCCTTAGCCAACTGATAAATGAAAAGAAAGTGTAACTCTCTGAGTTGAATTCACAGATCACAAAGAAGTGTCTCAGATAACTTAATTCTAGTTTTATCTGAAGATATTTCCATTGTCACCCTAAGCTTCAATTCAATCCAATATATCAATTCTTAGATTGCCCAGAAACAGTGCTACCAAACTGTTCATGAAAACAATCGTGTAACTCTGTGAGATGGATTCACGAATCACAAAGCAGTTTCGCAGAAAACTTCTTTCCAGTTTTTGTCACAATAAGCTTCAATGTTCTCCGAAATATCCCCTTGCAGTATCCAAGAATGCAGTGTGAAGAAGCTGCTCAATGAAAAGAACAGTGTAACTCTGTGAGATGAATTGACAAATCACAAAGAAGATTATCGGAAAGCTTCTATTTGGTTTTTATCTCATCATATTTCCTTTGTCACCATAGGCTTCAATGTGCTCCCAAATATCCTATTGCAGATTCCACAAAAACAGTGTTATCAAACTACTCAATGAAAAGAATGGTGTAATCTGTGACATGAATTCACACATCACAAAGCAGTTCTCAGAAAGCTTCATTATAGTTTTTATCTGAGGATACCACCTTTGTCACCATAGGCTTTGATGCAATTCACAATATCCCTTCTCAGATTCCCCAAAAGAGTGCTACCAAAGTGCTCCATGAAAATAAAAGTGTAACTCTGTGAGATGAATTCACACATCACAAAGCAGTTCTCAGAAAGCTTATTTCTAGTTTTTATCTGAGGATATTTCCCTTGACACCATAGGCTTCAATGTGATCCAAATCATCCCTTCTCAGATTCCCCAGAAATATTGCTACCAAACTGCCACATGAAAAGAATATTGTAACTCTATGAGATGAATTAGGACATCACAAAGTGGTTTCTCAGAAAGCTTCTCTCTAGTTTTTATATGAGGACATTTCATTTGTCACCATAAGATTCAATGTGCTCCGAAATACCCCAGTGCAGACTCGAAGAAAACAGTGCAATCAAACTGCTCATTGAAAAGAACTGTGTAACTCAGTGAGATGAATTCACACATCACAAAGCAGTTTCTCAGAATGATTCTTTCTAGTTTTTATCTGAGGATATACCCTTTTCCACCTTAGGCCTCAATGCACTCCCAAATATACCTTTGCAGATTCCACGAAAACAGTCTTAGCAAACTGATAAATGAAAAGAAAGTGTAACTCTCTGAATTGAATTCACAGATCACAAAGTATCTCAGAAAACTTAATTCTAGTTTTTATCTGAGGATATTTCCATTGTCACCCTAAGCTTCAATGCAATCCAAAATATCAATTCTCAGATTCCCCAAAAACAGTGCTACCAAACTGTTCCATGAAAACAATCGTGTAACTCTGTGAGATGGATTCACGAATCACAAAGCAGTTTCGCAGAAAACTTCTTTCCAGTTTTTGTCACAATAAGCTTCAATGTTCTCCGAAATATCCCCTTGCAGTATCCAAGAATGCAGTGTGAAGAAGCTGCTCAATGAAAAGAACAGTGTAACTCTGTGAGATGAATTGACAAATCACAAAGAAGATTATCGGAAAGCTTCTATTTGGTTTTTATCTCATCATATTTCCTTTGTCACCATAGGCTTCAATGTGCTCCCAAATATCCTATTGCAGATTCCACAAAAACAGTGTTATCAAACTACTCAATGAAAAGAATGGTGTAATCTGTGACATGAATTCACACATCACAAAGCAGTTTCTCAGAAAGCTTCATTATAGTTTTTATCTGAGGATACCACCTTTGTCACCATAGGTTTCAATGCAATTCAAAATATCCCTTCTCCGATTCACCAAAAACAGAGCAATCAAACTGCTCCATAAAAAGAAAGGTGTAACACTGTGAGATAAATTCGCACATCACAAAGAAGTTCCTCAGAAAGCTTCTTTGTAGATATGATCTGAGGATATTTCCTTTGTCACCATAGGCTTTGATGCAATTCACAATATCCCTTCTCAGATTCCCCAAAAGAGTGCTACCAAAGTGCTCCATGAAAATAAAAGTGTAACTCTGTGAGATGAATTCACAAATCACAAAGCAGTTTCTCAGATAGCTTCTTCCTACTTATTGTCTAAAAATATTTCCTTTTTCATCAAAAGTTTCAATGTGCTCCGAAATAACTCATTCCAGATTCCAAAATACAGTGTGAGCAAACTGCTCAGTGAAAAGAATAGTGTAACCCTGTGAGATAAACTCACACATCAAAAAGCAACTTATTGGAAAGCATCTTTTTCATTTTTATCTCAGGATATTCCCTTTGTCACCATAGGCTTCAGTGCAATCCAAAATATCCCTTCTCAGATTCCCCAAACACAATGCTACCATAAAGCTACATGAAACGAATCTTGTAACTCTGTGAGATGAATTAACACATGACAAAGCTGTTTCTTACAATGCTTCTTTCTATTTTATATATGATTATATTTCCTTTGTCACCATAAGCTACAATGTTCTCCGAAATATCCCATTGCAGATTCCAAGAAAGCAGTGTTAGCAAACTGCTGAATGAAAAGAACACTGTAATTATGGGAGATGAATTCACACATCACAAAGCACTTCACAGAAAGCTTCTTTTTGGTTTTTATCTGAGGATATTTTCTCTGTCACCATAGGCCTCAATGTGCTCCCAAATATACTGTTGCAGATTCCACGAAAACAGTGATATCAAAATGCTCAGTGAAAAGAACAGTGTAACCCTGTGAGATGAATTCACACATCACAGAGAACTTTCTCAGAAAGATTCCTTCTTCTTTTTATCTGGGGATATTTATTTTGTCACCATAGGCTTCAATGTGATGAAAACTATCCCTTCTCAGGTACCCCAAAAACAGTGCTACCAAAGTGATCCATGAAAGAATCTTGAAACTCTGTGGGATGAATTTACACATCAGAAATCATTTCCTCAGAAAGATTCTTTGTAGTTTTTATATGATGGTATTTCCTTTGTCACCTTAAGCTTCAATGCACTCAGAAATATTCCTTTACAAAATCCACAAAAACATTGTTAGCAAACTGCTCAATGAAAAGAATGGTGTAATTCTGTGAGATGAATTAACACATCACAAAGCAGTTTGTCAGAAAGCTTCCTTCTAGTTTTTGTCTAAGGATATTTCCATTGTCACCATAAGTTTCAATGCACTCTGAAATATCCCATTTTTTGAGGAATCCCAGATTCCTCAAACACAGTGTTAGCAAACTGCTCCAAGAAAAAAATCGTGTAACTCTGTGAGATGAATTCACACATCACAAAGTGGTTTCCTAGAAAGGTTCTTTCTAGTTTTTTATCGGATTAAGTTTCCTTTGTCACCATAGGATTCAAAGCATTTCAAAATATCCTTCTCAGATTCCCCAAAAACACTGCTACCAAAAGTACTCCATGAAAAGAATCGTGCAAATCTGTGAGATGACTTCACAATCACAAAGCAGTTTCTCAGAAATCTTCTTTCTAGTTTTTGTCTGAGGATCTTTCCTTTGTCGCCATAAGCTTCAATGAACTCCGAAATATCACATTGCAGATTCCAAGAATACAGTGTTAGCAAACTGCTCAGAGAAATGAACAGTGTAACTCTGTGAGATGACTTCACACATCACAAAACAGTTTCTCACAAAGCTTCTTTTTTGGTTTTTTACTGAGGGTATTTCCTTTTTCACTCTAGGCCTGAATGCACTCCCAAATATCCCTTTGCAGATTCCATGAAAACAGTGTTAGCAAACTGCTCAATGAAAATTATGGTGTGTCTCTGTGAGATGAATTCACACATCACAAAGCAGTTTCTCAGAAATCTTTCTAGTTTTATCTGTGAATACTTACTTTTTCAATATAGGCCTCAATTTGCTCCCAAATATCCCTTTGCAGATTCCATGAAAACAGTTTTAGAAAACTGCTCAATGAAAAGATTGGTGTATCTCTGTGAGATGATTTCACACATCACAAAGCAGTTTCTTAGAAAGCTTCTTTATGGTTTTTATCTGAGGATATTCTTTTTTTCACCATCAGCCTCAAAGCACTCCGAAATATCCCTTTGCAGATTCCATGAAAACTGTGTTAGCAAACTGCTCCATGATAAGAAAGGTGTATCTCTGAGAGGTGAATTCACACATCACAAAGAACTTTCTCAAAAATCCTCTTTCTTGTTTTTCTCTGAGGATATTTCCTTTTTCACCATAGACTTCAATGCGATCCAATATATCCCTTCTCACATTCCCCAAAAACAGTGCTACCAAACTTATCCATGGAAAGAATCGTGTGAGATGAACTTAAAAATCACAAAGTGGTTTCTCAGAATGCTTCCGTCTAGTTTTTATATGAGGATGTTTCCATTGTCACCATAAGCTTCAATACATTCTGAAACATCCCAATAAAGATTCCAAGAAAACTGTGTTAGTAAACTGATCAATGAAAAGAAGAGTGTAAATCCATGATATGAACTCACACATTACAAAGGAGTTTCTCAGAAAGCTTCTTTGTAGTTTTTTTCGGAGGATATTTCCTTTTTCACCATATTACTCAATGTGCTCCCAAATATCCTTTTGCATATTCATCGAAAACAGTGTTTCCAAACTGTTCCATGAGAAGAACAGTGTAATTCTGTGAGATGAACTCATGCATCACAAAGAAGTTTCTTACAAAGCTTATTTTTAGTTTTTATCTGTGAATATTTCCTTTTTCCATCTAGAAATCATTGCGCTCTGAAATGTACCATTCCAGGTTCCACGGAAACAGTGTTTGCAAATTGCTCCATGCAAAGAAAGTTGTAACTCTGTGACGTAAATTCACATGTCACAAAGAACTTTCTCAGAAGTTTCTTTCTAGTTTTTATCTAAGGATGTCTCCTTTGTCACCGTTGGCTTAAATGCGATCCAAACTATCCTTCCTCAGATTCCCCAAAAACAGTACTAACAAACTAATCCATGAATAGTATCATGTAACTTTGTGAGATGTATTAACACATCAAAAAGTGGTTTCTCAGAATGCTTGGTTCTCGTTTTTATCAGAGGATATTTCGTTTGTCACCATAAGTTTCAACGCCATCCAAAATATCCCTTCTCAGATTCCCCAAAAGCAATGCTACCAAACTGCTCTGCAGAAAACACCCTGTAACTCTGTGAGATGAATTAACACATCAAAAAGTGGTTTCTCAGAATGCTTGGTTCTAGTTTTTATCAGAGGATATTTCGTTTGTCACCATAAGTTTCAATGCCATCCAAAATATCCCTTCTCAGGTTCCCCAAAAGCAGTGCTACCAAACTGCTCTGTGGAAAGCATCCTGTAACTCTGTGAGATGAAGTCACAAATCACACAGCAGTTTCTCAGAAAGCTTCCTTCTGGTTTTTGTCTGAGGATATATCCTTTGTCACCATAGGCTTCAATGCACTCCCAGACATCCTATTGCAGATTTCACAAAAACAGTTTTCAAACAGCTAAATGAAAACATCAGTGTATCTCTGTGAGATGAGTTCAGCCATCCCAAAGTAGTTTCTCAGATAGCTTCTTTCCTGTTTTTATCTGAGGATGCGGGTGTTTCCTTTTGCACCATAGGCCTCAAAGAGCTCCCATACATCTCTTTGTAGACCCACGAAAACAGTGTTTGTAAATTGCTCCATAAAAAGATGGGTGTAACTGTGTGAGTTAAATTCACACATCACAAAGAAATTTCTCAGAAACCTTCTTTCCTTTATTTATAGGAAGATATTAACTTTGTCATGATAGGCTTCAACAAGATCCAAAATATCCCTTCTCAGATTCCTCAAAAACTGTGCTATCTAACTTCTCCATGTAAAGGATGGTGTAACTCTGTGAGATGAATTCACACATCACACTGCTATTTCTCAGAAAGCTTCTTTCTACTTTTTATCTCAGGATATTTCCTATTTCACCATAGGCCTCAATGCACTCCAGAATATTCCATCACAGACTCCATGAGAAAAGTGTTCCTTAACTTCTCAATGAAAGGAATGGTGAAACTCCATGAGATGAATTCCCACATCACAAAAAAGTTTCTAAGAAAATTTCTTTCTAGATTTTATCTGAGGATATTTCCTTTGCCACCACAGGCTTCAATGGGATCCAAATTATCAGATTCCCCAAAACCAGGGTTACCAAACTGCCCCATGAAAAGAATCATGTAACTCTGTGGGATGTACTCACAAATCACAAAACAGATTGTCATAAAGGTTCTGTCAAGTTTTTGTCTGAGGATATTTCCCTTTTCATCCTTTGCCCCAATGTCCTTGTGAATATACCTTGGCAGATTCGATGAAAATAGCATTAACAAACTGCTACGTGAAAAGCAAGGTGTAAATATGTGAGATGAATTCAAACATTGGAAAGCAGTTTCTCAGAAAGCCTTTTTTTTGTTTTTTCTCTGAGAATATTTCTTTTGCCACCATAGGCTTCAATGTGCTCTCAGATATCCCTTCTCAGACACCACAAAAACAGTGATACCAAAGTGCACACTCAACAGAATCGTTTACCTCTATGAGATGAATGCACACATAACAAAGGAGTTTCTCTGAAAGCTTCTTACTCATTTTCATCTGAGGATAATTCCTTTTTCACCATATTCCTCAACACACTCCCGAATATCCCATTGCAGTTTATACGAAAAAACTATTAGCAAACTTCTCAATGAAAAGAACAGTGTTACTCTGTGAGATAATTTCACACATCACAAAGTCGTTTCACAGAAAGATTCTTTTCGGTTTTTAATCTGAGGATATTTCCTTTATCACCTTAGGCTTCAATGCAGCCCAAAATACCCCTTCTCAGATTCCACAAAAACAGTGCTACTAAACTGCTCCATGAAAACAATGGTGTAACACTGTGAG
Source organism: Trachypithecus francoisi (assembly GCF_009764315.1). Taxonomy (NCBI): domain Eukaryota; kingdom Metazoa; phylum Chordata; class Mammalia; order Primates; family Cercopithecidae; genus Trachypithecus; species Trachypithecus francoisi. Next base: position 590,000 of record NW_022680490.1, on the reverse strand, counting down.
ATGAATTCACACATCACAAAATTGTTCCTCAGAAAGCTTCTTTCTAGTTTTTAAATGAGGATATTTCCTTATTCACTGTATTCCTCAATGCGATCCAGAATATCGCATTGCAGATCCAATGAAAAACGTTTTAGCAAACTTCTCAATGCAAGAACGGTGTAACGCTGTGAGATGAATTCACACATCACAAAGAAGACTCTCAGAAAGTTTCTTTCTACATTTTATTTGAGAATAGTTCCTTTGTCACCCCAGGCTTCAATGCAATGCAAAATATCCCTTCTCAGATTCCCCAAGAACAGTGCTACCAAACTACTCCATGAAAAGAATCACGTGACTCTGTGAGATGAATTAACAAATCACAAAGCAACATCTCAGAAAGTTTCTTTCTAGTTTTTATATGAGGATATTTCCCTTTTCCTTGTTTGCCTCAATGCGCTCATGAATAGCCCTCAGCAGATTCCATAAAAATAGTGTTAGCAAACTGCTTCAAGGAAAGAAATGTGTAAATCTGTGAGATGAATTCTCACATCACAAAGCAGTTTCTCAGAAAGCTTCTTTTTGGTTATAGGCTTAGGATATTTAATTTGTCACCATAGGCCTCGATGTGCTCCCAAATATCCTATTGCAGATTCCACGAAAATAGTGCTATCAAACTGCTCAATGAAAACAACTGTGTAACTCTGTGAGATGAATCCACAGAAACCTTTTTTCTCAGAAAGCGTCTTTCTAGTTTTTATCTGAGGATATTTCCTTTGTCACTGTAGACTTCAATGTGATCCAAAATATCCCTTCTCAGGTTTCCCAAAGACAGTGTTACGAAACTGATCCATGAAAAGAATCGTGTAACACTGTGAGATGAGTTAACACATCAATAAACAGTTTCTCAATATGTTTCTGGTTTTTATATGAAGATATTTCCTTTGTCAACTTAAACTTCAATGCACTCAGAAATATGCCATTGCAGAATCCCAGAAAAGAGTGTTAGCAAACTGGTTAATGAAAAGAACAGTGTAATTCTGTGAGATGAATTCACACATCACAAAGTAGTTTCTCCAAAAGCTTCTTTCTGGTTGTTATCTGAGTATATTTCCTCATTCACCATAGGCCTCAGTGGGCTCAGAAATACCCCTTTGTAGATTCCAAGAAAACAGTATTTGCAATCTGCTCCATGAAAAGAAAGGTGTAACTCTGTGAGATAAATTCAGAGATCACAAAGTACTTTCACAGAAAGTGTCTTTCTAGTTTTTATCTGAGGGTACCTCCTTGTCACCACAGGTTTCAGTGTGATCCAAAATATCCCTTCTCAGATGCACCAAAAACAGTGCTACCAAATTGCATCATGAAAAGAATCATGTAAATGTTGAGATGAATTAACACATCAGAATGCAGCTTTTCAGAATGCTTCTTTATAGTTTTTATATGAAGATATTTACTTTGTTACCAAAAGCTTCAATGTGCTCAGAAATAACAGATAGCAGACTAAAACAAACAGTGTAAGCAAACTGCTCAATGCAAAGAACAGTGTAACTCTGCAAGATGAATTTACACGTCTCAAAGTATTTTCTTAGAAAGCTTCTTTCTAGTTTTATCTGAGGATATTTCCTTTTTCACCATATTCCTCAATCTGCTCCCAAACATCCTATTGCAGCCTAAATGAAAAAAGTGTTAGCAAACTTCTCTATGGAAAGAACGGTGTTACTCCATGAGATGAATTCACACATCACAAAGCAGTTTCACCGAAAGCTTCTTTTAGGTTTCTATCTGAGGAGATATCCTTTGTCATAATAGGCTTCAATGTGCTCCTAAATACTCTATTGCAGATTCCACAAAAACAGTACTATCAAACTGCTCATCGAAAAGAACGGTATAACACTGTAAGATGAATTCCTATATCACAAAGCTGTTTATCAGAAAATATCCATCTAGTTTTAACATGAGAATATTTAGCTTTTCACTATAGACCTCAATGCACTCCAGAATATCCCATTGCAGATTCCATGAAAACAGCGTTAGCAAACTGCTCCATGAAAAAAAAGGTGTAACTTTCTGAGATGAATTCACATATCACAAAGAATTTTCTCAGAAAACTTCTTTCTAGTTTTTATCTGAGAGTAATTCCTTTTTCACCATAGGCCTTAATGCGCTCCAAAATATCCCTTTGCAGGTTCTACGAACACAGTGTTAGCAAACTGCTCACTGGGAAGGAAAGTTTAACTGTGTGAGATGAATTCACACATCACAGAGCAGTTTCTCAGAAAGTTTCTTTCTAGTTTTTATATGAGGATATTTCCCTTGTCATGATATGCTTAAATGCAGTTCAAAATATCCCTTCTCAGATTCCCCAAAAGAGTGCTACCGAACTGCTCCATGAAAAGAAAGGTGTAGCACTGTGAGATGAGTTCACACATTACAAAGAAGTTTCTCTGAAAGTTTCTTTCTAGTTTCTATCTGAAGATATTTCCTAGTTTCTATCTGAAGCAATCCTTTGGATTCCTTCAATGCAATCCAAAATATCCCTTCACAATTGAAAAAAAAACAGTGCTAGCAAACTGCTCAATGTAAAGAATCGTGAACTCTGTGAGATGAATTAACACACCACAAAGAGGTTTCTCAGAAAGCTTCTTTCTAGTTTTTATCTGAGGATATTTCCTTTGTCACCATAAGCTTCAATGCACTTCGAAATATCCCACTGCAGATTTCAAGAAAATGGTGTTAACAAACTTCTCAATGAAAGTAACAGTGTTACTCTGTGAGATGAATTATCACGACACAAAACAGTTGCTCAGAAACTTTCTTTCTAGATTTTATCTGAGGATATTTCCCTTTAAATACAGGCCTCAATGCACTCCCAAATATCCCTTTGCAGATTCCATGAAAACAGTGTTAGCGAACTGCTCAGTGAAAATAGCAGTGTTACATTGTGGGATGAGTTCACACATCACAAAGCAGTTAGTCAGAAAACTTCTTTCCAGTTTTTATCTGAGGATATTTACTTTTTTACTGTAGACCTCAATGTGCTCCCAAATATCCCTTTGCAGATTCCATACAAGCAGTGTTAGCAAACGACTCCATGAAAAGGAGGGGTAACTCTGTGAGATGAATTTATTCATCACAAAGAGCTTTCTCAGCATTCTTCTTTCTAGTTTTCATCTGAGGGTATTTGCTTTGTCAGCATAGACTTCACTGTGATCCGAAATATCCCTTCTCAGATTCCTGAAAAACAGTGTTACCAAACTGCTCCATGAAAAGAATCGTGCAACACTGTGAGGTGAATTAACACATCACAAAGCAGCTTCTCAGACAGCTTCTTTATAATTTTTATCTGAGGATATATCCTTTTTTGCTATAGGCCTTAATGCTCTCCCAAATATCCCTTTGCAGATTACATGAAAACAGTGTTAGCAAACTGCTCAATGATAAGAACAGTGTAACTCTCTGAGATGAATTCACACATCACAAAGCAGTTTCTAAGAAAACTTCTTTCTAGTGTTTATCTGAGGATAATTATTTTTTCAACATAGGCCTCAATGCAACCCCAAATATCCCCTTGCAAATTACACGAAAAGAGTGTTAGCAAATGCTCAATCAAAAGAAAATTGTAACTCTTTGAGATGAATTCATACATAACAAAGAACTTTCTAAGACAGCTTCTTTCTAGTTTTTATCTGAGAAGATCTCCTTTTTAACCATAGGCCTCAGTGCACTCCAAAATTTCCCTTTGCAGGTTCCACGAAAACAGTATTAGCAAACTGCTCCATGGAAAGGAAGGTGTAACTATGTGAGATGAGTTCACATATCACAAAGAACTTTCTCAGAAAGCTTCTTTCTAGCTTTTTTCTGAGGATATTTCCTTTTCACCATAGGCTTCAATGCTACCCCAAATATCTCTTCTCAGATTCCCCAAAACTATTCTAACAAACTGATATATTAAAAGAATCATGTAACTGTGTGAGATGAATTCACAAATTGAAAGCAGTTTCTCAGAAAGCTACTTTCTAGTTTTTGTCTGAGGATATTTCTTTTGTCACCATTAGATTCAATGCACTCCATAATATCCCATTGCAGATTCCAAGAAAACAGCATTAGCAAACTGTTCAACGAAAAGAACAGTGTAACTTGGTGTGATAAATTCACACATCACAAAGCAGTTTTTCAGAAAGCTTCTTTCTTGTTTTTATCTGAGGACATGACCTTTTTCAGTATAAGCCTCATTGTGCTCCCAAGTATTCCTTTGCAGATTCCATGAAAACAGTGTTAGGTAACTGCTTCATGAAAAGAATGGTGTAACTCTGTGAGATGAATTCACACATCAGAAAGAACTTTCTCAGAAAGCGTCTTTCTACTTCTTATCTGAGGATATTTCCTTTGTCACTGCAAGCTTCAAAGCAATCCAAAATATCTCTTCTCAGACTGAAAAAAACAGTGTTACTAAACTGCTCCATGAAAAGAAACCTTTAACTCTGTGACAAGAATTTGCACATCAGAAAGTGTTTCCTCAGAAAGCATCTTTCTAGTTTTTATATGAGGATGATTCCTTTGTCACTTTAAGCTTCAATGTGCGCTGAAATATAACACTACAGATTCCACAAAAACTGTGTTAGCAAACTGCTCAAAAAAAAGAAAGAGCTGTTTAACCCTGTGAGTTGAATTCACACATCACAAGCAGCTTCTCAGAAAGCTTTGGTGAGATGAATTAACACACCACAGAGCAGTTTCTCAGAAATTTTCTTTCTAGTTTTTATCTGAGGATATTTAGTTTTTCAAAATAGACCTCAATGCAGTCCCCATTATCCCTTTGCAGTTTCCATGAAAACAGTGTTAGCAAACGGCTCCATGAAAAGAAAGATTTAACTATTTGAGAGGAATTCCACCATCACAAAGAAGGTTCTCAGAATGCTTCTTTCTAGTTTTTATCTGATTTTGTTTCCTTTGTAAAGATAGGCTTCAATGCGATTCAAAATATCTCTTCTCAGATTCCCCAACAACAATGCAACCAAACTGCTAAATGAAAGGAATCGTGTAACTCTGTGAGATGAATTAACACAGCACAAAGTGGTTTCTCAGAAAGAGTCTTTCTAGTTCTTATATGAGGAGATTTCCTTTGTCACCTAAATTTTCAATGCACTCCAAAATGTCCCTTTGCAGTTTCCATGAAGACAGTGTTAGCAAACTGCTCAATGAAAAGAACAGTGCAACTGTGTTTGATGAACTCACAAGTCACAAAGCAGATTCTCAGAAAGTTTCTAGTTTTTAACTGAGGACATTTCCTTTTTAACTATAGGCCTCAAGGTGCTCCCAAATATCCCTTTGCAGATTCCACGAAAGCAGTGTTAGCAAGCTGCTCAATGAAAAGAACATTGTAACTCCATTAGATGAATTCACACATCACAAAGCAGTTTCTCAGAAAGCTTCTTTCTAATTTTTATCTGAGGATATTTCCTTTTTCACTATAGGCCTCAATGTGCTCCAATATATGTCTCTGTGCAGATTACACAAAAACAGTGTTAGCAAACTGCTCCATGGAAGGAAAGGTATAACTCTGTGTGACGAATTCACACATCACAAAGATCTTTCTCAGCAAGCTATCACAAGAACAGAAAACCAAACACCACATGTTCTCATTCATTTGTGGGAATTGAACAATGAGATATCTTGGACTCTGGAAGGGGAACATCACACACTGGGGCCTATTATAGGGAGCGGGAAGGGGGGAGGGATGGCATAGGGAGTTATACCTGATGTAACTGACGAGTTGAAGTGTGCTGTCGAGTTGATGGGTGCAGCACACCAACATGGCACAAGTATACATATGTAGCAAACCTGCACGTTATGCACATGTACCCTAGAACTCAAAGTATAATTTTAAAAAAGCAAATAAAATAATAATCCTCAAAAAAAAGAAAACAGTTCCATGAATAACTGAAATACTACAGTTTAGATGCACAGCTTTCTAATGTTTTAATTGAGTTAGAAAGAAAAGTTTAAACTAACTATAAAAAGAAAGAATTAGATCTCATCTTTATTCTGGAAAGGGGTCAGCACAAATTACGTGTCAATATTCAACTCTTAATTTTCAAGATAAATGGAAGGGAAAAGAATGAATGAATCCAAAGCAAGAGGGTAGTTTTTAAAAATCATGCTTGATTTTGGAATTCAGTCAGAGGCAGATGAACCATAAATGTTTATCACTCAACCCAGGACCAAGTTCCTTTTCAGCAGCCCAAGTGGAACCATAAATAAAATAGGTAAAACAAGGGTACCCTGGCATTGCCCTATTTACTTTCCACAGTTAACTTTATACATTCTGCTCAATATTTTAAAATCAAAAGAGTTTCTGGTAGAAGTCAGTTTAGAGACAAAAACTTTTTAAATGGATGTCTCATTCAGTCTGTAACCACAGCTGTGTTCTCATAGTTTTGCCTTCCTGCTTCCCATCCTCTAACCCTAAAAATTTCTTATTCATTTTCTGGACTGTCATGTTCCATCCTCTGTGAAGATCTGCTCCCAGTTTTAGACAAAGTTAATTCCTCTTAATGAAACTTCTTTGACACTCAAAGTTTATAGCTTAGTAATTATTCTATGAACATCTCTTACCTCCTTAATTGGTCTGGAAGCTCCCTGAGTATGGATATTCTATATTCATGTTACTTAATTTGTGGAGGCCAAAGCATTCCCAGCCCAGTCCTGGGCTAATGGTAGGTATTAAAGGTGGATGGAACAGGTTATTTGAGTCCAATTCATATACCTTTATTCAAAATGGAAAACCTACCTGAGCCTGTCTTTCTCCATATAAATAATTAATGACATTTTATTTTGTGTTTCTCCAGATTAATTAAACGAGCACTGGGAAAATCATTTTTTATTTGCATGTGAAATAAAGTACAGCTTTTCAGAATGAAAAATAAAATAAAATAAAACATCCACATCACCAAGCAGTTTCTCAGAAAGCCGTTTTCTAGATTCTATCTGAGGATATTTCCTTTTTAAGCATAGGCCTCAATGCACTCCCAAATATCCCTTTGCAGATTCCATGAGAACAGTGTTAGGAAACTGCTCCATGAAAACAAAGGTGATCCTCTGTGAGATGAATTCACAGATCACAAAGAATTTCCAGAGAAGGCTTCTTTGTAGTTTTTTTCTGAGGATATATTCTTTGTCACCAAAGGCTTCAAAGCAATCCAAAATATCCCTTCTCAGATTCCCCAAAAACAGTGCTGTCAAATTGCTCCAAGAAAAGTATCATGTGACTCTGTGAGATGAAATAACAAATCACAAAGAATTGTCTCAGTAAGCTTCTTTCTAGTTTTTATATGAGGATATTTACTTTTTCACCATATTCCCCAATGTGCTCTCGAATATCCCTATGCAGAATAAATGAAAAGAGTTTTAGCAAACTTCTCAAAGAAAAGAATGGTGTAACTCTGTGAGATGAATTCACACATCACAAACCGTTTCACAGAAAGCTTCTTTTTAGTTTTTATCTGAGGATATTTCTTTTGTCAACATTGGCTTCAATGCGCTCCCAAATATCCTATTGCAGATTTCAAAGGAACAGTGTGATCAAACTGATCTATGAAAAGAATGGTGTAACTCTGTGAGATGAATTCACACATCACAGTGGACTTTCTCAGAATGTTTCTTTCTAGTTTTTCTTTTGAGGATATTTCCTTTGTCAACACAGGCTTCATGCATTCCAATATATGCCCTCTCAGATTCCCCAAAAACAGTGTTACCAAATGGCCCATGAGAAGACTCGTGTAAGTCTGTGAGAGGAATTAATACATCACAAAGCAATTTCTCAGAATGCTTCTTTCTCTTTTTTATCTGAGGATATTTCCTATTTCACTATAGGCCTCAATGCGCTCCCAAATATCTCTTTGCAGATTCCACAAAAACAGTGTTAGCAAACTGCTCCATGAAATGAAAGGTGTAACTCTCTGAGATGAATTCACACATCACAGAAAACCTTCTCACAAAATTTCTTTCTAGTTTTTGTCTGAGGATATTTCCTTTGACACCATAGGCTTCAAGGCAATTGAAAATGTCCCTTCTCAGGTTCCCCAAAAACAGTGCTACCAAACTGCTCCATGAAAACAGGGGTGTATCTCTGTGAGAGGAATTCACAAATCACAATGCCGTTTCTCAGAAAGCTTCTTTCTAGTATTTATCTGAGGATATTTCCTTTTTCACCATAGTTTACAATGTGCTCCCAAATATCCCTTCGCAGATTTCAGAAAAAGAGTGTTAGCAAAGTGCTCCATGAAAGGAAAGGTGAAACACTGTGAGATGAATTCACACATCACAAAGAAATTTCTCTGAAAGCTTCCTTATAGTTCTTATCTGAGGATATTTCCTTTGTCACCACTGGCTTTAATGCGATCCAAAATATCCCCTCTCAAATTCCCCAAAAACAGTGCTACCAAACTGTTCCATGAAAAGAATGGTTTAACTCTGTGTGATGAATTCACATATCACAATGCAGTTTCTTAGAAAACTTCTTTCTAGTTTTTATATGAGGATATTTACTTTTTCACCATATTCCCCAATGTGCTCTCGAATATCCCTATGCAGAATAAATGAAAAGAGTTTTAGCAAACTTCTCAAAGAAAAGAATGGTGTAACATTGTGGGGTGTATTCACACATCACAAACCGTTTCACAGAAAGCTTCTTTTTAGTTTTTATCTGAGGATAGTTCCTTTGTCACCATAGGATTCAATGCACTCCCAAATATCCTACTGCAGATTCCATGAAAACATTGTTATCAAACTAGTCCATGAGAAGAAAATTTTAACTCGTTGAGATGAATTCACACATCACAAAGAACTTTCTGAGAAAGATTCTTTATACTTTTTATCTGAAGATATTTCCTTTATCTCCATATGCTTCAATTAGATCCAAAATATCCCTTCTCAGCTACCCCCAAAACACTGCTGCAATCTGATACATGAAAATGTTTGTGTACCTCTGTGAGATAAAATATCTCTTCACAAAGTGGTTTCTCAGAAAGTTTCTTTTTTTCAAATTTTAACATGAGAATATTTCCTTTTTCAAAAAAGGCCTCGATGTGCTTGTGAATATCCCTTTGCAGATTCCATGAAAATAGTGTTAGCAAACTGCTCCATGAAAAGAGGGGTGTAACTCCATGAGATAAATTCACACATCTCAAAGACGTTTCTCAGAAAGCTTCTTCTTCGTTTTTGTCTGAGGATATTTCCTTTCTCACCATTGGCTTCAATGTGATCCAAAACACCCCTTCTCAGATTTCCCAAAAATAGTGCTACCAAACTGATCCATGAAAATAATCGTGTATCTCTGTGAGGAGAAATAACACATCACAAAACGGTTTCTCACAAAGTTTCTCTCTAGTTTTTGAATGAGGATATTTCCTTTGTCACCATAAACTTCAGTGTGCTCCGAAATATCCCATTAGAGATTCCAGAATACAGTGTTAGCAAAAGTCTCAATGAAAAGAATAGTGTAACTCTGGGAGGTAAATTGACACATCACAAAGTGGTTTCACAGAAAGTTTCTTCTCAGTTTTAATCTGAGGATATTTAATTTGTCACCATAGACTTCAATGTGCTCCAAAACATCCTACAGCAGATTCCATGAAAATAGTGTTATAAAACTGCTCTATGAAAAGAATGGTGTAACTCTCTGAGATGAATTCACACATTACAAACCAGTTTCTCAGAAATCTTCTTTCTAGTTTTTATCTGAGGATATTTCCTTTGTCACCACAGGCTTCAATGCAATTCAAAATATTCCTTCTCAAATTCCCCAAAAACAGTGCTACCAAACTGCTTCATGAAAAATGTGGTGTAACTCTATGAGATGAATTCTCACATCACAAAACTGTTTCTCAGGAAGCTTATTTCTAGTTTTTATCTGAGAATATTTCCTTTTTCACTATATTCCTCAATGCACTCCCAAATATCCCTTTGCAGATTCCACAAAAAACAGTTTTAGCAACCTGCTCCAAGAAAGTAGTCATGCTTCTCTGGAAGATGAATACACACATCACAAAGCAGCTTCTCAGAAAGCTTCTATCTAGTTTTTATCTGACAATATTCCCTTTCTTACCTTAGGCTCTAATGCAATCCAAAATAGCCCTTCTCATATTCTCCAAAAACAGTGGTACCAAAATACTCCATGAAAACAGTCATGTAAATCTGTGAGATGAATACACAAATCAGAAAGCTTTTTCACAGAAAGCTTCTCTGTAGTTTTTTTCTGAGGATATTTCATTTTTCACCACAGGCCTCATTGCGCTCATGAATATCCCTTTGCAGATTCCACGAAAATAGTGTTAGCAAACTGCTCCATGAAAAGAAAGGTATAAATCTGTGAGACGAATTCACACGTCACAGAGCAGTTTCTCAGAAAGGTTCTTTTTGTTTTGTGTGTAAGGATATTTCCTTGATCACCATAGGCTTCAATGCACTCCCAAATATCCTATTGCAGATTCCACAAAAACAGTTTTACCCAACTGCTCCAAAAAAAGAATCGTGCTTCTCTGTGAGATGCATTCACACATCACAAGGAAGTTTCTCAGAAAGCTGCTTTCCAGTTTTTATCTGAGGATACTTCCTTTCTCGCCATGGGCTTCCATGTGATCCAAATTATCCCTTCTCTATTCCCCAAAAACAGAGCTACTAAACTGCTCCATGAAAAGAATGGTGTAACTCTTTGAGATGAATTCACAAATTAGAAAGCAGTTTGTTAGAAAGTTTCTTTCTAGTTTTTGTCTGAGGATATTTCCTTTGTCACCAAAACCTTCGTTGTGCTCTGATATATTCCATTGCAGATTCCAGGAAAATAGTGTTAGCAAACTGCTCAATGAAAAGAACAGTGTAACTCTGTGACATACATTGACACATCACAAAGCAGATTCTCAGAAAGCTTCTTTTCCGTTTTTGTCTGAGGATATTACCTTGTCACCATAGGCTTCAATGCACTCCCAAATATCCTATTGCAGATTCCACGAAAACAGTGTTAGCAAACTGCTCAAAAAAAGAATAGTGTAACTCTGTGAGATGAATTCACGTATCTCAAAGAAGTTTCTCAGAATGCTTCTTTCTAGTTTTTGTCTGAGGATATTTCATTTGTCACCATGGGCTTCAGTGTGATCCAAAATATCCCTTCTCATATTCCCCAAAAACAGTACTAACAAACTGCTCCATGGAAAAAAATGGGTAATTCTGTGAAACGAATTAACATATCACAAAGGACTTTCCCAGAAAGCTTCTTTGTAGTTTTCATGTTAGGATATTTCCTTTTTCACCATAAGCTTAAACGCACTCCAAAATATCCCATTGTGGATTCCAAGAAAACACTATTTTCGTGGAATCTGCAAAGGGATATTCCAACGAACTGCTACTTGAATAGAATCAGATAACACTGTGAGATGAACTCACAAATCACAAAGGACTTTCTCAGAAAGTTTCTTTCTAGTTTTTGTCTGAGGATATTTCCTTTTTCAAAAAAGGCCTCAATGCGCTTGTGAATATCCCTTTGCAGATTCCATGAAAATGGTGTTAGCAAACTGCTCCATGAAAAAGAAAGCTGTAAACCTCTGAGATGAATTCACACATCACAAAGCAGTTTCTCAGAATGTTTATTTTTGGTTTTTGTCTGAGTATATTTTCTTTGTCATCATGGGCTCTAATGTGCTCCCAAATATCCTATTGCAAATTCCCCAAAAACAGTGCTAGCACACCGATCCATGAAAAGAATCGTGTATCTCTGTGAGATGAATTAACACATCACAAAGTGATTTCTCAGAAAGGTTCTTTCTAGTTTTTATTTGAGGATATTTCCTTTGTCATCATAGGCTTCAATGCAATTCAAGATATCCCCTCACAATTCCCCCAAAGCAGTGCCACCAAACTGCTTCATGAAAAGTGTGGTGTAACTCTGTGAGATGAATTCTCACATCACAAAACTGTTTCTCAGGAAGCTTCTTTCTAGTTTTTACCTGAGGATCTTTCCTTTTTCATATATTCCTCACTGCACTCCCAAGTATTCCTTTGCAGATTTCCTGAAAACAGTTTCAGCCACCTGCTCCAAGAAAAGAATCGTGCTACTGTGTGAGATGAATACACATATCAAAAGCAGTTTCTCAGAAAGCTTCCAACTGATTTTTATCTGAGAATATTCCCTTAGTCACCATAGGCTTTCAAGGCCTAAATAGCCCTTCTCAGATTCTCCAAAAACAGTGCTACCAAAATGGTCCATGAAAAACTCCTGTAAACCTGTGAGACGTATTCAGAAATCAGAAAGCATTTTCATAGAAACCTTCTTTCTAGCTTTTGTCTGAGGATATTTCTTTTTTCACCACAGGCTTCATTGTGCTCGTGAATATCCCCTTGCAGATTTCACAAAAATAGTGTTAGGAAACTACTCCACAAAAAGAAAGGTGTAAACCTGTGAGATGAATTCACACATCACATAGCAGTATCTCAGAAAGCTGCTTTTTGTTTTTTTTTTTGTCTGAGGATATTTCTTTGGTCACCATAGGCTTCAATGTGCTACCAAATATCCTATTGCAGATTCCACGAAAGCAGTTTTACCAAACTGCTCCAAGAAAAGGATCATGCTACTCTGTGAAATGAATACACATATCACAAAGCAGTTTCTCAGAAAGCTTCTATTTTTTATCTGAGGATATTTACTTTAGCACCACAGGCTTCAATGTGATCCAAAATATCTCTTCTCAGATTCCCCAAAATCAGTGCTACCAGACTAGTCTGTGAAAGGAAATTGTAAGTCTCTGAGATTAATTCACAAATTGGAAAGCCATTTGTCAGAAACTTCTTTCTAGTTTCTGTCTGAGGATATTTCCTTTGTCAACATAATCTTCAATGTGCTCTGAAATATCCCACTGCAGATTCCAGGGAAACAGTGTTAACAAGCTACTCAATGAAAAGAACAGTGTAACTCTGTGGGAAAAATTGACACATCACAAAGCAGTTTCTCAGAAAGCTTCTATTCCGTTTTTATCAGAAGATATTTCCTTTGTCACCATAGGCTTCAATGCGCTCTCAAATATCCTATTGCAAATTCCACAATAACAGTGTCAGCAGACTTCTCACTGAAGAGAACAGTGTAACGCTGTGAGATGAATTCACACATCACTTAGAAGTTTCTCAGAATGGTTCTTTCTAGTTTTCACCTGAGGATATTTCCTTTGTCACCATGGGCTTCAATGTGATTCAAAGTATCCCTGCTAATATTACACAAAAACAATACTAACAATCTGCTCCATGGAAAAAAATGAGTAACTCTGTGAGATGAATTAACACATCACAAAGAAATGTCTCAGAAAGTTTTTTTCTAGTTTCTATATTAGGATTTTTTTTTTTTTGCTTAGTTCAGTACTGTATACTCCACACCTCGTCCAGTGCTACAAGCAGTATTTTATTAATTTTTTTTTTATATTTTATTATATTTTAAGTTCTAGGGTACATATGCACAACGTGGATGTTTGTTACATATGTAGACATGGGCCATGTTGGTGTGCTGCACCCATCAACTCGTCAGCACCTTTCAACTCGTCATTTATGTCAGGTTTAACTCCCAATATCATCTCACCCCCCTTCCCCCTCCAAACCACAGGCCCCAGTGTGTGATATTCCCCTTGCCATGTCCAAGTGATCTCAATGTTCAATTCCCATCTATGAGTGTGAACATACGATGTTTGGTTTTCTGTTCTTGTGATAGTTTGCTGAGAATGATGGTTTCCAGCGGCATCCATGTCCCTACAAATGACACGAACTCATCATTTTTTATTGCTGCATAGTATTCCATGGTGTATATGTGTCACATTTTCTTAATCCAGTCTGTCACTGATGGACATTTGGGTTGATTCCAAGTCTTTGCTATTGTGAATTGTGCAGCAATAAACATACTTCTGCATGTGTCTGTACAGCAGCATGATTTATAATCCTTTGGGTATATACCCAGTAATGGGATGGCTGGGTCATATGGTATTTGTAGTTCTAGATCCTTAAGCAATTGCCATACTGTTGTCCACAAAGGTTGAACTAGTTTAGAATCTCACCAACAGTGTAAAAGTGTTCCTATTTTTCTACATCTTCTCCAGCACCTGCTGTTTCCTGTCTTTTTAATGATTGCCATTCTAACTGGTGTGAGATGGTATCTTGTTGTGGTTTCGATTTGCATTTCTCTGATGACCAGTGATGATGAGCATTTTTTAATGTGTCTTTTGGCTGTATGAATGTCTTCTTTTGAGAAATATCTACTCTTTTTTGGTTCCATATGAACTTTAAAGCAGTTTTTTTTCCAATTCTGGGAAGAAAGTTATTGTTAGCTTGATGGAGATGGCATTGAATCTATAAATGACCTTGGGCAGTATGGCCATTTTAACAATATTGATTCTTCCTATCCATGAGTATGGTATGTTCTTCCATTTGTTTGTGTCCTCTTTTATTTCACTGAGAAGTTACTACAAGCTTTGATGGACTCCAAAATATCCCATTGCAGATTCCAAGAAAACAGTGCTACCAAACTACCCCATGAAAAGAATCATGTAACACTGTGAGATGAATTCACAAATCACAAAGCAGTTTCTCAGAAAGCTTCTTTCTAGTTTTGGTTTGAGCATATTCCCTTTTTCATAATAGGCCTCAAAGCACTCACAAATATCCCTTTGCAGATTCCACGAAAATAGTGTTAGTAAATTATTCCATGAAAAGAATTGTGTAAATCTGTGAGATGAATTCACACATCACAAAGCAGTTTCTAAGAATGCTTCTTTTTGTTTTCTGTCTGAGGATATTACCTTTGTCATCATAGGATTCAATGCACTCCCAAATATCCTATTGCAAATTCCACAAAAACAGTGCTACCGAAGTGATACATGATAAGAATAGTGTAACTCTGTAACATGAATTAAGACATCACAGGCAGTTTCTCAGAAAACTTATTTCTCATTTTTATATGAGGATATTTTCTTTGTCACCATAAGCTTGAATGCACTCCGAAATATCGGATCCAATTGCAGATTAAAAGAAAACAGTGTTTGCAAAATGCTCAATGGAAACAACATTGTAACTCTCTGAGATGAATTCACACAACACAAACCAGTTTCTCAGAAACCTTCTTTCTAGTTTTTATCTAAGGATATTTCCTTTGTCACTGTAGGCCTCAATGCAATTTCAAATATCCTTTCTCAAATTCCCCAAAAACAGTGCTAAAAAACATCTTCATGAAAAGTGTAGTGTAACACTATGAGATGAATTCCAATATCACAAAACCGTTTCTCAGAAAGCTTTTTTCTACTTTTTAGCTGAGGATAATTTCTTTTTCACCATATTCTTCAATGTGCTCCAAAATATTCCTTTGCAGATCCATGAAAAGAGTTTTAGCGAACTACTCCAAGAAAATAATCATGATACTCTTTGAGAGGAATACACACATCAAAAATCAGTTTCTCAGAAAGTTTCTATCTCAGAATATTCCCTTTGTCAACATAGGCTTCAATGTGATTCAAAATGTCCGTTATCAGATTCCCCAAAAACAGTGTTACCAAGCTGTTCCATGAAAAGAATCCTGTAACTCTGTGAGATGAATTCACAAGTCACAAAGCAGTTTCATCAAAAGCTTCTTTCTAGTTTTTGTCTGAGGATATTTGCATTTTCAATGCAGGCCTCGCCAAGCTCATGAATATCCCTTTTCAGATTCCACAAAAATGGTGTTAATGAACCATTTCATAAAAAGAATGGTGTAGGGGGG
Source organism: Trachypithecus francoisi (assembly GCF_009764315.1). Taxonomy (NCBI): domain Eukaryota; kingdom Metazoa; phylum Chordata; class Mammalia; order Primates; family Cercopithecidae; genus Trachypithecus; species Trachypithecus francoisi. Next base: position 574,243 of record NW_022680490.1, on the reverse strand, counting down.
CGGAGCAAGATGGCCGAATAGGAACAGCTCCAGTCTCCAACTCCCAGCGTGAGCAACACAGAAGACCAGTGATTTCTGCATTTTCAACTGAGGTACTGGGGTCATCTCACTAGGGAGTGCCAGACAATTGGTGCTGGTCAGCTGCTGCAGCCCGACCAGCGAGAGCTGAAGCAGGGTGAGGCATCACCTCACCTGGGAAGTGCAAGGGGGAAGGGAATCCCTTTTCCTAGCCAGGGGAGCTGAGACACACAACACCTGGAAAATCGGGTAACTCCCACCCCAATACTGCGCTTTAAGCAAGGGCACACCAGGAGATTATATCCCACACCTGGCCAGGAGGGTCCAACGCCCACAGAGCCTTCCTCATTGCTAGCACAGCAGTCTGCGTTCTAACTGCAAGGCAGCAGCGAGGCTGGGAGAGGGACGCCCGCCATTGTTGAGGCTTAAGTAGGTAAACAAAGCAGCTGGGAAGCTCAAACTGGGTAGAGCTCACAGCAGCTCAAGGAAACCTGCCTGTCTCTGTAGACTCCACTTCTGGGGACAGGGCACAGCTAAACGACAACAACAAAAAAGGAGCAGAAACCCAACTCTGTTGGACAGCTTTGAAGAGAGCATCGGATCTCCTCACACGGAGGTTGACATCTGAGAAGGGACAGACTGCTTGCTCAAGTGGGTCCCTGACCCCTGAGTAGCCTAACTGGGAGACATCCCCCACTAGGGGCAGTCTGACACCCCACACCTCACAGGGTGGAGTACACCCCTGAGAGGAAGCTTCCAAAGGAAGAATCAGACAGGTACACTCGCTGCTCAGCAATATTGTATCTTCTGCAACCTCTGCTGCTGATACCCAGGCAAACAGGGTCTGGAGTGGACTTCAAGCAATCTCCAACAGAACTGCAGCTGAGGGTCCTGACTGTTAGAAGGAAAACTCTCAAACAGGAAGGACACCTATACCAAATCCCCATCAGTACGTTAACATCATCAAAGACCAGAGGCAGATGAAACCACAAAGATGGGGAAAAAGCAGGGCAGAAAAGCTGGAAATTCAAAAAATAAAAGCGCATCTCCCCCCTGCAAAGGAGCGCAGCTCATCGCCAGCAACGGATCAAAGCTGGTCAGAGAATGACTTTAACGAGATGAGAGAAGAAGGCTTCAGCCCGTCAAACTTCTCAGAGCTAAAGGAGGAATTACATAACCAGCGCAAAGAAACCAAAAATCTTGAAAAAACAGTAGAAGAATTGACAGCTAGACTAATTAATGCAGAGAAGGTCATAAACGAAATGACAGAGATGAAAACCATGACATGAGAAATACGAGACAGTTGCACAAGCTTCAGTAACTGACTCGATCAACTGGAAGAAAGAGTATCAGTGATAGAGGATCAAATGAATGAAATGAAGCAAGAAGAGAAACCAAAAGAAAAAAGAAGAAAAAGAAATGAACAAAGCCTGCAAGAAGTATGGGATTATGTAAAAAGACCAAATCTACGTCTGATTGGGGTGCCTGAAAGTGAGGGGGAAAATGGAACCAACTTGGAAAACACTCTTCAGGATATCATCCAGGAGAACTTCCCCAACCTAGTAGGCAGGCCAACATTCAAATTCAGGAAATACAGAGAACGCCACAAAGATACTCCTCCAGAAGAGCAACTCCAAGACACATAATTGCCAGATTCACCAAAGTTGAAATGAAGGAAAAAATCTTAAGGGCAGCCAGAGAGAAAGGTCGGGTTACCCACAAAGGGAAGCCCATCAGAATAACAGCAGACCTCTCGGCAGAAACTCTACAAGCCAGAAGAGAGTGGGGGCCAATATTCAACGTTCTTAAAGAAAAGAATTTTCAACGCAGAATTTCATATCCAGCCAAACTAAGTTTCATCAGTGAAGGAGAAGTAAAATCCTTTACAGATAAGCAAATGCTTAGAGATTTTGTCACCACCAGGCCTGCCTTACAAGAGACCCTGAAGGAAGCCCTAAACATGGAAAGGAACAACCGATACCAGCCATTGCAAAAACATGCCAAAATGTAAAGACCATCGAGGCTAGGAAGAAACTGCATCAACTAACGAGCAAAATAACCAGTTAATATCATAATGACAGGATCAAGTTCACACATAACAATATTAACCTTAAATGTCAATGGACTAAATGCTCCAATTAAAAGACACAGACTGGCAAGCTGGATCAAGAGTCAAGACCCATCAGTCTGCTGTATTCAGGAGACCCATCTCACATGCAGAGACATACATAGGCTCAAAATAAAGGGATGGAGGAAGATCTACCAAGCAAATGGAGAACACAAAAAAGCAGGGGTTGCAATCCTAGTCTCTGATAAAACCGACTTTAAACCATCAAAGATCAAAAGAGACAAAGAAGGCCATTACATTATGGTAAAGGGATCAATTCATTAGGAAGAGCCAGCTATCGTAAATATATATGCACTCGCATCAGAGAAATGTCAATCAAAACCACAATGAGATACCATCTCACACCAGTTAGAATGGCAATCATTAAAAAGTCAAGAAACAACAGGTGCTGGAGAGGATGTGGAGAAGTAGGAACACTTTTACACTGTTGGTGGGATTGTAAACTAGTTCAACCATTATGGAAAACAATATTGCGATTCCTCAAGGATCTAGAACTAGATGTACCATATGACCCAGCCATTCCACTACTGGGTACATACCCCAAGGATTATAAATCATGCTGCTATAAAGACACATGCACACCTATGTTTATTGTAGCTCTATTCACAATAGCAAAGACTTGCATTCAACCCAAATGTCCATCTGTGACAGACTGGATTAAGAAAATGTGGCACATATACACTATGGAATACTATGCAGCCATAAAAAAGGATGAGTTTGCATCCTTTGTAGGGACATGGATGCAACTGGAAACCATCATTCTTAGCAAACTATCACAAGAATAGAAAACCAATCACTGCATGTTTTCACTCATAGGTGGGAGCTGAACAATGAGATCACTTGGACTCAGGAAAGGGAACATCACACACCGGGGCCTATCATGGGGAGAGGGGAGGGGGGAGGGATTGCATTGGGATTTATACCTGACATAAATGATGAATTGATTGATGCTGACGAGTTAGTGGGTGCAGCACACCAACATGGCACAAGTATACGTATGTAACAAACCCACACGTTATGCCCATGTACCCTAGTACTTAAAGTATAATAATTTAAAAAAGAAATCTTCAAAAGTTATTTGCAAAATTTTGTTCATATGTGCATGAATTTCTCAAAGGAGTTTGTGACCCATAAAATGTCTAAAGAGCATAGTGTTGTGTGATGATGGTGGTGTTTTTCAGCCTGTTCGTGAAATTGTTAGTTTTAGTTTTGATTTTTCATTTATTTTTATGTTTTCATGTATTAAATTATTTCACTATCTTGTTATATGGAAGACAACTTAGTTTGGTAAGCCAAATACCATTTTTATTTGGTTTTATATTAAAATAATTCTCTTAAGTATTGCTTTGAAAAAAAAAAAAAAAGAAAACAGTGTAAGCAACTGCTCCAAAGCAAGAAAGATGTAACTCGGTGAGATGAATTCACACATCACAAATAACTTTCTCAGAAAGGACCTTTCTAGTTTTTATCTGAGGCTATTTTCTTTGTAACCACATGCTTCAATGTGATCCTAAATATCACTTCTCAGATTCCCCAAAAACAGTGCTACTAACTGATCCTTGAAAAGAATTCTGTAACTCAGTGAGATGAATAAGGACATCACAAAGTGATTTCTTAAAATATTCTTCCTACTTTTTATATGAGGATATTTCTTTTGTCACCATACGATTCAATGCACTGCAAAATAGACCATTGCAGATTCCAAGAAAGCAGGGTTACCAAACTGCTCATTGAAAAGTACTGTGTAACTCTGTGAAATGAATTCACACATCACAAAGAAGTTTCCCAGAAAGCTTCTTTCTAGTTTTTATCTGAGGCTATTTTCTTTGTAACCACATGCTTCAATGTGATCCTAAATATCACTTCTCAGATTCCCCAAAAACAGTGCTACTAACTGATCCTTGAAAAGAATTCTGTAACTCAGTGAGATGAATAAGGACATCACAAAGTGATTTCTTAAAATATTCTTCCTACTTTTTATATGAGGATATTTCTTTTGTCACCATACGATTCAATGCACTGCAAAATAGACCATTGCAGATTCCAAGAAAGCAGGGTTACCAAACTGCTCATTGAAAAGTACTGTGTAACTCTGTGAAATGAATTCACACATCACAAAGAAGTTTCCCAGAAAGCTTCTTTCTAGTTTTTATCTGAGGATATTTCCTTTTTCACCATACTACTCAATGTGCTTCCAAATATCCCTTTGCAGATCCAATGAAAACAGTTTTGGCAAACTGCTCCATGAAAACAAAGGTATAACTCTGTGAGATGTATTCACGTATCACAAAGAAGTTTCTCAGAAAGGTCCCTTTTAGTTTTGATCTGAGCATATTTCCCTTTTCACTATAGGAATCATTGTGCTCCAAAATGTCCCATTCCAGACTCTATGAGATAAATTCACAGATCACAAAAACTTTCTCAGAAAGCTTCTTACTAGTTTTTATCTAAGGATGTCTCCTTTGTCACCACTGATTTCAATGCGATCCAAAATATCCTTCCTCGGATTCCCCAAGAACAGTGCTACCAAACTGATACATGAAAAAAATCGTGTAACTCTGTGATATGAATTAATGCATCACAAAGTGGATTCTCAGAAAGCTTGTTTCTACTTTTTATCAGAGGATATTTCACTTATCTCCATAAGCTTCAATGTGATCCAAAATATCCCTTACCAGAGTCCTTAAAAACAGTGCAACCAAACTGATCCATGAAAAGCATCATGTAACTCTGTTAATCGAAGTCACAAATCACAAAGTAGTTTCTCAGAAAGCTTCTTTCTGGTTTTTGTCTGAGGATATTTCCTTTCTCACAATAAGCTTCAATGCGCTCCGAAATATCACATTGCAGAATCCAAGAAAACTGCATCAGCAAACTACTGAATGAAATGAACAGTGTAACTCTGTGAGATCAATTCACACATCACAAAGCAGTTTCTCAGAAAGCTTCATTGCGGTTTTTTTCCGAGGATATTTAGTTTTTCACCATGGGTCTAAATTCGCTCCCAAATATCCCTTTGCAGATTCCACAAAAACAATGTTAGCAAACGGCTCCATGAAAAGAAAGGTGGAACTCTATGAGATGAATTCACATTTCACAGACAACTTCTCAGACGGTTTCTGTCTAGTTTTTATCTGAGGATATTCCCCTTGTCATCATAGGCTTCAATGTTTTCCAAAATATTCCTTCTCAAATTCCCCAAAACCAGTGGTAACAAACTGCCCCTCAAAAAGAATCGTGTATCTCCATGAGATGAATTCACAAATCACAAAGCAGTTTCTCAGAAAACTTCTTTCTACTTTTTGTCTGACGATATTTCCTTTGTCACCATATGCTTCAATGTGCTCTGAAATATTCCACTGTAGATTACAAACAAACAACGGTAGCCAACTGCTCAATGAAAAGAACAGTGTAACTCTGTAAGATGAATTGACACAAAGCAGTTTCTCAGAAAGCTTTTTTTTCTAGTTTTTATCTGAGGATATTTCTCTTTTCACTATAGGCTTCAGTGCATTCCCAAATATACCTATGTAGATTCGACAAAAACAGTGTTAGCAATCTGTTCCATGAAAAGAAAGGTGTAACCCTGTGAGATGAAAAAACACATCACAAAGAACTTTCTCAGAAAGCTTTTTTCCAGTTTTTATGTGAGGATATTTCCATTGTCACCATTAACTTCAATGCAATCCAAAATATCCCTTCTCAAATTCCAAAAAAACAGTTCTACCAAACTGTTCCATGAAAAGAATCATATACCTCTGTAAGATGAATTTACAAGTCACAAAACAGTTTCTCAGAAAAGTTCTTTCTAGTTTTTATATGAGGATATTTCCATTGTCACTGTAAGCTTCAATGCACTCTGAAATATTCCATTGAATATCCAGGAAAACAGTGTTAGCAAACTGATCAATGAAAAGAATGGTGTAACTCGGTGAGATGAATTCAGAAATCATGAAGCAGTTTTTTAGAAAGCTTCTTTCTAGTTTTTATCTGAGGATATTTCCTTTTACACCCTAGGCCTCAATGTGCTCCCAAAGATACCTTTGCAGATTCCAGGAAAACAGTGTTAGCAAACTGCTCCATGAAAAGAAATGTGTAACTCTGTGTGATGAATTCACACATCACAAAGAAGTTTTTCAGAAAGCTTCTTTCTAGTTTTTAACTGTGGATATTTCCTTTATCACTATAGGCCTCTTTGCACTCCCAAATATCCCTTTGCAGACTCCACGAAAACAATGTTAGCAAACTACTCCATGAAAAGATATGTGCATCTCTGTGAGAAGAATTCACACATCACAAATAACTTCTTCTGAAAGTTTCTTTCTAGTTTTTATCTAAGGCTGTTTCCTTTGTCACCATTGGCTTCAATGCAATCCAAAATACCCTTCGTCAGATTCCCCAAAAACAATGCTACCAAATTGATCTATGAAAAGAATAGTGTAATTCAGTGAGATGAATTAGGTCATTACAAAGTGGTTGCTCAGAAAAATTCTTCCTACTTTTTATATGAGGATATTCTTTTTATCACCATATGATTCAATGCACTCCAAAATATACCATTGCAGATTCCAAGAAAGCAGGGTTATCAAACTGCTCATTGAAAAGTACAGTGTAACTCTGTGAAACGGATTCACACCTCACAAAGAAGTTTCCCAGAAAGCTTCTTTCTAGTTTTTATCTGAGGATATTTCCTTTTTCACCATATTCCTCCATGCACTCCAAATATTTCTTTGCAGATCCATCGAAAACAGTGTTAGCCACCTGCTCCATGGAATGCAAGGTGTAACTCTTGAGATGAATTCATGTATCACAAAGAAGTTTCTCGGAAAGCTTCCTTCTAGTTTTTATCTGAGGATAGTTCCTTTATCACCATTGACTTCAATGCGATCCAAAATATCCTTCCTCAGATTCCCCCAAAACAATGCTACCAAACTGATCCACGAAAAGAATCATGTAACTCTGTGAGATGAGTTAATACATTACAAAAAACTTTCTCAGAAAACGTGTTTCAAGTTTTTAACTGAGGATATTTCATTTGTCACAATAGCCTTCAATGCAATCCAAAATATACCTATGCAGATTCCATGGAAACTGTTTGCAAACTGTTCCATGAAAAGAAAAGTGTAACTCTGTGAGATGAAAAACACATCACCAAAAACTTTCTCAGGAAGCTTCTGTCTAGTTTTTATTTGAAGATATTACCTTTGTCACCATAGGCTTCAATGCAATGTAAAATATCCCTTCTCCAATTCCCCAAAAACAGTGCTACCAAACTGATCCTTGAAAAGAATCATGTAATTCTGTGAGATGAATTTACAAATCACAAAGTGGTTTCTCAGAAGGCTTCTTTCTAGTTATTATATGCGGATGCTTCCGTTGTCACCATAAGCTTCAATGTGCTCTGAACTATCCCATTGAACATTCCAATAAATCAGTGTTACCAAACCGCTGAATGAAAAGAAGAGTGTAAATCTGTGAGATGAATTCACCCATCACATAGTAGCTTCTCAGAAAGCTTCTTTCTAGATTTTATCAGAGGATATTTCCTTTTTCACCATAATACTCAGTGCGCTCCCAAATATCCTTTTGCAGATCTGACGAAAAGAGTGTTAGCATGCTGCTCCATTGAAAGAAAGGTGTAAGTCTGTGAGATGAACTCACGCATCACAAAGAAGTTTCTCAGAAAGCTTCCTTTCAGTTTTTATCTGAGCACATTTCCCTTTTCACTGTAGGAATAATTGTGCTCCAAAATGTCCCATGCCAGACTCTGTGAGATAAATTCACACATCACAAAGAACTTTCTCAGAAAGTTTGTTTCTAGTTTTTATCTAAGGATATTTCTATTGTCTATTGTCAACACGGATTTCAATGTGATCCAAAATATCCTTCATCATATTCCCACAAAATAGTGCTACCAAACTGGTACATGAAAAAAATTGTGTAATTCTGTGAGATGACTTCACACATCACAAAACAGTTTCTCAGAAGCTTGTTTCTAGTTTTTAACAGAGGATATTTCCCTTGTCTCCATAAGCTTCAACGTGATCCAAAATATCCTTATCAGATTCCCCAAAAACAGTGCAAATAAACTGCTCCATGAAAAGCACCATGTAACTCTGTGAGACAAAGTCACAAATCACAAAGTAGTTTCTCAGAAAGCTTCTTTCTGGTTTTTATTGAGGATATTGCCTTTGTCACCATAAGCTTCAAAGTGCTCTGAAATATTACATTGCAGATTCCAAGAAAACTGTGTTAGCAAACTACTCAATGAAATGAACAATGTAACTATGTGAGATGAATTCACACATCACAAAGGACTTTCTCACAATTCTTCTTTCTAGTTTTTATCAGAGCCTTTGTCACTGTAGGCTTCAATCGGATCCAAAATATCCCTTCTCAGATTCCCCAAAAATGGTGCTACCAAACTGTTCCATGAGAAGATTTGTGAAACTCTGTGAGATGAATTCACGAATCACAAAGCAGTTTCCCAGAAAGTTTCTTTCTAGTTTTGCCTGAGGATGGTTCCTTTGTTACCATAAGCTTCAATGCACTCCAAAATATCCCTTTGTAGATTCCACGAAAATAGTGTTAGCAAACTGCTCCATGAAAAGAAAGGTGTAAATCTGTGAGATGAATTCACACATCACAAATCAGTTTCTCAGTAATGTTCTTTCTAGTTATTATCTGAGGATATTTCCTTTTTCACAAAAGGCCTCACTGCCCTACTAAATATCCCTTTGCAGATTCCATGGAAATGGTGTTAGGAAACTACTCCATGAAAAAAATGTGTAACTCTGTGAGATGAATTCACACAGACAAAGAACTTTCTCATAAAGTTTCTTTCTAGTTTCTCTATGAAGATATTTCCTTTGCCACCATAGAATTTAATGCAATCCAAAATATCCCCTCTCAGATTCAACAAAAAGAGTGCTACCAAACTGATCCATGGAAAGAATCATGTAGCTCTCTGAGATGAATTAACGTATCACAAAACGGTTTCTATGAAAGCTTCTTTCTAGTTTTTATATGAAGATATTTCCTTTTTCACCATAAGCTTCAGTTCCCTCAGAAATATCCCATTGCAGATTCCAAGAAAGAGTGTTAGCAAACTGCTCAATGAAAAGAACAGTGAAACTCTGTGGTATTAATTCACACATCACAAAGCAGTTTCTCAGAAATCTTCTTTCTAGCTTTTATCTGAGGATGTTTCCTTTTTCACGATAAGCCTCAATGCGTTCCCAAATATCCCCTTACAGATTCCACAAAAAGAGTATTACCAAACGGCTCCATGAAAAGAGTTGTGTAACTCTGTGGCATGAATTAACACATCACAAAGCAGTTTTGAAGAAAGGTTCTTTCTAGTTTTTATATGAGGATATTTTCTTTTCCGTCATTGGCTTCAATGCACTTCCAAATATCCAATCTCAGACACCACAAAAACCTTGATGTCAAAGTGCTTCCTCAACAGAAATGCTACCATTATGAGATGAGTGCAAACATCACAAAGGAGTTTCTCTGAAAGCTTCTCTCCAGTTGTTATCTGAAGAAATTTATTTTTTCATCTTAGGCCTCTCTGTGCTCCCAAATATCCCTCTGCATATTCCACGAAAACAGTATAACAAACTGCATCACGAAAAAAATGATGTAACTCTGTGAGATAAATTGACCCATCATAAAGCAGTTTCTCAGGAAGCTCCTTTCTAGTTTTTATCTGAGGATATTTCTTTTTCCACCATAAGCTTCAATGTACTCCCAAATATCCCTTCTCAGTCACCACTCAAACAGTGATGCCAAGGTACTCCCTCAACAGAAATGGTTAGCTCTATGAGATGAATGCATACATCACAAAGGAGTTTCTCATAAAGCTTCTCTCCTGTTTTTAACTGAGCGTATTTCCTTTTCCGCTGTTGGACTCTATGCGTTCCCAAATATCCCTTTGTAGATTACACAAAAACCGTATTACCAAACTGCTCAATGAAAACTAAATTGAAACTCTGTGAGATGAATTTACCCATCACAAAGCAGTTTCTCAGAAGCTTCTTTCTAATTTAAATCTGATGATATTTCCTTTTTCACCGTAGGCTTCAATGTACTCCCAAATGTCTCCTCTCAGATACCATAAAAACAGTGATGCCGAACTGCTCAATCAAGAAAAAGGTTAAGCTCTATGATATGAATACACATATCAGAAAACAGTTTCTCAAAAGCTTCTCTGCAGTTTTTATCCGAAGTTATATCCTTTTCATTATAGGCCTCTAGAAGCTCCTGAATATCCCTTTGAAGATTCCATAAAATAGTGCTAACAAACTGCTCGATGAAAAGAATCGTGTAACTCTGTGAGATGAATTCACAAATCAAAAGCAGTTGGTCAGAAAGCTTCTTTCTAGTTTTTGTCTGAGGATATTTCCGTTGTCACCCTAATCTTCAATGCACTCCAAAATATCTCATTGCAGATTCCAAGAAATCAGTGTTAGGAAACTCATTAATGCAAATAACAATGTATCTCTGTGAGATGAATTCACACATCACAAAGCACCCTCTCAGAAAGCTTCCTTTTGGTTTTTATCTGAGGGTATTTCCTTTTTCACTGTAGGCCTCAATGCACTCCTAAATATCCCTTTGCAGATTCCATGAAAAGAGTGTTAGCAAAGTGCTCCATGTAAGGAAAGGTGTAACTCTGTGAGATGAATTCACACATCACAAAGAACCTTCTCAGAAACCTTCTTTCTGGTTTTTATCCGAGGATACTTCGTTTGTCAATATAGGCTTTGATGCGCTTACAAATATCCCTCTGCAGATTCCACAAAAACAGTGCTAATAAACTTCTCTATTAAGAGAATGAAGTAAATCTGTGAGGTAAATTGACCAATCACAAAGCAGTTTCTCAGGAAGCATCTTTCTATTTTTTATCTGAGGATATTTCCTTTTCCACTATAAGCTTCAATTCGCTCTCAAATATCCCTTCTCAGAAACCACAAAATCAGTGAAGCCAAGGTGAAACGTTTAGCTCAACAGAAACATTTAGCTATATGAGATGAATACACACATCATAAAAGAATAAAGGAGTTTCTCAGAAAGCTTACCCCCAGTATTTCCATGAAGAATTTTCTTTTTTCACCTTATGCCTCTATGTGCTCCCACATATCCCTCTGCAGATTCCACAAAAACAGTGCTACAAAACTCCTCAATGAAAAGAAGGTTGTAAGTCTGTGAGATGAATTCACCCATTACAAATAAGAGTCTCAGAAAGCTTCTTTCTAGTTTACATCTGAGGATATTTCTTTTTTCACTGTAGGCTTCAATGTGCTCCCAAATATATACTCTCAGATTCCACAAAACAGTGATGCCAAACTGCTCAATCAGCAAAAAGGTTAAACTCTATGAGATGAATAAACACATCAAAAGCCATTTCTCGAAAAGCTTCTCTCCAGTTTTTATCTGAAGTTATTTCCTTTTTCACCATCGGCCTCTATGAGCTCCTGAATATCCCTTGGCAGAATCCATAAAAACAGTGCTACCAAATTGCTCCATATAAAGAATCATGTAACTCTGTGAGATGAATTAACAAATCACAAAGCAGTTTTTCAGGATGCTTCTTTCTAATTTTTGTCTGAGGATATTTTCTTTATCACCCCAAAGTTGAATGTACTCCAAAATATCCCATTGCAGATTCCAAGAAAACAGTGTTAGCAAACTGCTCAATGGAAAGAACTCCATGAGATGAATTCACACATCACAAAGCAGTTTCTCAGAAAGCTTCTTTCTAGTTTTAATCTGAGGATATTTCTTTTTTCATCATAGGTCTCAAACGCTCCCAAATATCCCTTTGCAGATTCCACGAAAACAGTGTTAGCAAACAGTTCCATGAAAGGAAAGGTGTACCTATATGAGACGAATTCACACATCACAAAGCAGTTTCCCAGACAGCTTCTTTCTAGTTTTTATCTGAGGATATTTTTCCTTTGTCAGAATATTGTAGATCCTACGAAAACAGTGTTATAAAACTGCTCACTGAAAACATCAGTGTACCTCTGTGAGATGAATTCACGCAGCCAAATGTAGTTTCTCAGAAAGCTTCTTTGTAGTTTAAATATGAGAATATTTCCTATTTCACCATAGGCTTCACTGTGCTCCCAAATAACTCCTCTCAGATACCACAAAAACAGTGATGTCAAACTTCTCAATCAACAGAAATATTAAACTCTCAGATGTATATACACATCATAAAACCATGTCTCAAAAAGCTTCTCCAAAGTTTTAATCTGAAGTTATTTCTGTTTTCACCGCAGGTCTCTAGGACCTCCCAAATATCCCTTTGCAAATTCCTAAAAACAGTGCTACCAAACTGCTCAAAGAAAAGAAAGGTGTAACTGTGTCTGATGAATTCACCCATCACAAAGAAATTTATCTGAAAGCTCCTTTCTAATTTTTTTCTGTGCATATTTACTTTTCCACCATCAGCTTCAATGAGCTCCCAAATATCTCTTCTCAGACACCATAAATAAAGTGATGCCAAACTGCTCAATCAACAAAATGGTATATCTCTATGAGGTGAATACACATGTCACACAACAGTTCTTCAAAAACCTACTTTTCAGTTTTTATCTGAAGATATTTCCTTTTTCATCCTACGCCTCTGTGAGCTCCTGAAAATCCGTATTCAGATTCCCCCAAAACAGTACTACCAAACTGCTCAATTAAAAAAATGGTGTAACTCTGTGAGATGAATTCACCCATAATAAAGCAGTTTCTCAGGAAGCTTGTTTCTAGTGTTTATGTGAGGATATTTCCTATGTCACCATAAGCTTCAATGCACTCCAAAATATCAGATTGCAGATTCCAAAAAAACCGTGTAAGCAAATTGCTAAATGAAAAGAACAGTATAACACTGTGAGTTGAATTCACACATCACAAAGCAGTTTCTCAGAAAGTTTCTTTCTGATTTTAATCTTAGGATATTTCCTTTTTCACCATAGGCCTCAAAGTGCTCCCAAATATCCCTTTGCAGATTCCATGAAAACACTGTCATCAAACTACTAATGATAAGAGCAGTGTATCTCTGCAAGATGAATTCACGCATTCAAAAGATGTTTCTTAGAAAGCTTCTTACTAGTTTTTATCTGAGGATATTTTCTTTTTCACCATAGGCCTCAATGCTCTCCCATATATCACTTTTCAGATTCCCCAAAAGGAGTGCTAACAAACTACTCCATGAAAAGTATCGTGCAACTCTGTGAGATGAATTCACACATCACAAGTCTGTTTCTCAGAAAGCGTCTTGCTAGTTTTTATCAGAGGATATTTCCTTTGTCACCATAGGCTTCAAAGTGTTCCAAAATATCCCTTATCAGATTCCCCAAAAACAGTGCTACACTACTGCTCCATGAAAACAATGGTGTAACTCTGTGAGATGAATTCATAAACCACAAAGCAGTTTCTCAGAAAGCATCTTTCTTGTTTTTGTCTTAGGATATTTCCTTTTTCAACATTTGCCTCAATGTGCTCACGAATATCCCTTTGCAGATTCCACGAAAATAGTGTTAGCAAGCTGCTCCATGAAAAGAAAGGTGTAAATCTGTGAGATGAATTCACACATCAGAAAGCAGTTTATCAGAAAATTTCCTTTGGTTTTGCTCTGCGGGTGTTTCCTTTGTCACCGTAGGCTGCAATGCGCTCCCAAATATCCTATTTCAGTTTATACGAAATCAATGTTATCAAACTGATCAATGAAAACAACAGTGTAACTCTGTGAGATGAATTCACATATCCAAAAGTAGTTTATCAGAATGTATATTTCTACTTTTCACCTGAAGATATTTCCTTTTTCACCATAGGTCTCAATGCGCTCCAGAATATCCCATCGCAGAATCCATGGAAAAAGTGATAGCAAACTTCTCAATGAAAAGAATGGTGTAATTCTGTGAGATTAATTCACATATCATAAAGAAGTTTCTCAGAAAGTTTCTTTCTAGATTTTATCTGAGGATAATTCCTTTGTCACCCTAGTCTTCAACGGGATCCAAAATATTTCTTCTCAGATTCTGCAAAAACAGTGCTCCCAAACTGCTCCATGAAAAGAATCGTGTAATTCTGTGAGATGAATTCACAAATCACAAAGTTGTTTCTCAGAAAATGTCTTTCTATTTTTTGTCTGAGAATATTTCCTTTGTCATTGTTTGCCTCAGTGCGCTTGCGAATATCCTTTTGCAGATTCCACGAAAATAGTCTTAGCAAAATGCTCCATGAAAAGAAAGGTGTAAATCTGTGAGATGAATTCACAAGTCACAAAGCAGTTTCTCAGAAAGCATCTTTTTGTATTTTGTCTGAGGATATATCCTTTGTCAACATAGGCTTCAATGCACTCCAAAATATCCCTTCTCAGACACCACAAAAGCAGTGATACCAAAGTACTCCCTCAACAGAAATGTTTTGCTATTTGAGATGAATGCACACATCACAAAGGAGTATCTCTGAAAGCTTCTCTCCAGTTTTTACCTGGAGAATTATCTTTTTGCACCTTAGGCCTCTGTGGGCTCCCAAATATCCCTTTGCAGATTCCATAAAAACAGTGCTATCAAACTGCTCAAAGAAAACAAAGGTTCAATCTGTTTGATGAAATCACCCATCACAAAGAAATTTCTCAGAAAGCTTCTTTCTAGTTTTTAATCTCAGGATATTTCCTTTTCCACCATCGGGTTCCATGTGCTCCCAAATATCCCTTCTCAGACACCACAAAAACAATGATACCAAACTTCTCTCTCAACAGAAAGCTTTACCTCTATGAGATTAATGCACACTTCACATAGGAGTTATCAGAAACTTTCTCTCCAGTATTTACCTGAAGATATCACCTGTTTCAAACTTGGGCTGTATCCACTCCTAAATATCTCTTTGCATATTCCACAATAACAGTGTTACCAAACTGCTCAATGAAAAGAAAGATTTAACTCTGTGAGATAAATTCAACCATCACAAAACGGTCTCTCAGAAAGTTTCTTTCTAGTTTTTATCTGACCGTATTTCCATTTTCACCATAGGCTTCTCTGTGCTCTGAATACTGCTCTGTAGATTCAACAAAACAGGGTTACCAAACTGCTCAATGAAAAGAATAGTTTACCTCTGGGAGTTGATATCAGTCATCACAAAGAAATTTCTCAGGAAGCTCCTTTCTAGTTTTTATCTTTGCATATTTATTTTTCCACCCTGAGCCTCAATGCACTCCCAAATATCCCTTCTCAGACAACACAAAAACTGCTCAATGAACAAAATGGTGTACCTCTATGAGGTGAATACACACATCACAAAACAGCTTCTCAAAATCCTCCTCTCCAGTTTTTCTCTGAAGATATTTCCTTTTTCACCATAGGCCTCTATGATCTCCTGAAAATCCCTTTGCAGATTCCCCCAAAAACAGTGATACCAAACTGTTCAATGAAAAGAAAGGTGTAACTCTGTGAGATGAACTAACTCATTGCAAAGCAGTTTCTCAGAAAGCTTCTTTCTAGTTTATATGTGAGGATATTTCCTTTGACACCACAGGTCTCAAGGCACTCGCAAATATCCCTTTGCAGTGTCCAAGAAAGTAGTGTTAGCAAACTGCCCCATGAAAATAAAGGTGTAACTCTGTGAGATGAATTCACACAACACAAAGAACTTTCTCAGAAAGTTTCTTTCTAGATTTTATCTGAAGATATTTCCTTTGTCACCATAGGCTTCAATGTGATCCAAAATATCCCTTCTAACATTCACGAAAAACAGTGCTACCAAACTGATCCATTAAAAGAATCATGTAACTCTGTGAGATCAATTCAGAAATCACAAAGCAGTTTCTCAAAAATCTTCTTTCTTGTTTTCGTCTGAGGATATTTCCTTTTTCACTATAGGCCTCAAGGCATTCTTGAATATCCCTTTGCAGATTCCACGAAATCAGTGCAAGGAAAATGCTCCAAGAAAAGAAAGGTGTAAATCTGTGATATGAATTCACACATCAGAAAGCAATTTCTCAGAGAGCTTCTTTTTGGTTTCTGTCTGAGGATATTTCCTATGTCACCATAGGTTTCAACATATTCCAAAATATCCTAATGCAGATTCCACGAAAACAGTGTTTTGAAACTGCTCAGTGAAAACATCAGTGTATCACTCTCAGATGAATTCACCCATCTCAAAGTAGTTTCTCAGAAAGCTTCTTTCCAGTTTTTATCTGATTATATTTCTTTTTACATGATAGACCTCAATGCGCTCCAATACATCACTTTACAGACTATACGAAAGCAGTGTTTGCCAACTGTTCCATGAAAAGAGGTGTAACTCTGTGAGAAGAATTCACATATCACAAAGGACTTTCTCACAAAGCTTCTTTCTTGTTTTTATCAGATGATATTAACTTTGTCACCATAAAGTTTAACACAATCCAAAATATCCCTTCTCATATTCCCCATAAACAGTGCTACCAAACTGCTCCATGAAAAGAATTGTGTAACTCTGTGAGAAGAAATCACACATCACACAGCTGTTTCTTAGAAAGTTTCTTTCTAGTTTTTATCTGAGGATATTCCCTTCTACACCATAGGCCTCAATGCGCTCCAAAATATCCCATCACAGTTTCCACGAAAAAAGTGTTGCCCTTCTTCTCAATGAAAAGAACTGTGTAACTCTGTGAGATAATTTCCCACATCAAAACAAAGTTTCTCAGAAAGATTCTTTCTAGATTTTATCTGAGGATATTTCCTTTGTCACCATAGGCTCAATGTGATCCAAATTATCGCTTCTCAGATTCCCCAAAAACAGTGCTACCAAACTGCTCGATGAAAAGAATCGTGTAACTCTGTGAGATGTATTCACAAATCACAAAACAGTTTGTCATAAGGCTTCTTTCCAGTTTTTGTATGTTGATATTTCCTTTTTCACTGTTTGCCTCAATGCGTTTGTGAATATCGATTTGCAGACTCCATGAAAATACTGTTAGCAAACTGCACCATGAAAAGCAAGGTGTAAATCTGTGAGATGAATTCAAACATCAGAAAGCCATTTCTCAGAAAGATTCTTTTTGATTTTTGTCTGAGGATATTTCCTTTGCCACCATAGGCTTCAATGTACTCTCAGATATCACTTCTCAGAAACTATAAAAACAGTGATGCCAAAGTGCTCCCTCAAAAGAAACGTTTACCTCTATGTGATGAATGCACACATCACAAAGAAGTTTCTCTGAAAGCTTCTCTCTCGTTTTTATCTGAGGTTATTTCCCTTTTTCACTATGTTCCTCAATGTGCTCCAGAATATCCCATTGCAGATTAAATGACAAAAGTGTTAGCAAACTTCTCAATGAAAAGAACAGTGATACTTGGTGCGATGAATTCACACATCACAAAGCAGTTTCCCAGAAAACTTCTTTTTGGTTTTTATCTGAGGATATTTTCTTTGTCACCTTAGGCTTCTATGTGGTCCAAAATATCCTTTCTGAGATTCCCCTAAAACAGTGTTACCAAACTGCTCCATGAAAAGAATGGTGTAATTCTGTGAGATGAATTCACACATCACAAATCAGTTTCTCAGAAATTTTCTTTCTAGTTTTTGTCTGAGGATATTTCCTTTTCAACCATAGGTCTCAATGCGTTCTTGAATATCCCTTTGCGGATTCCACAAAATCAGTGCTTGCAAACTGCTCCAAGAAAAGAAAGGTGTAAATCTGTGAGATGAATTCATACATCACAAAGTAGTTTCTCAGAAAGCTTCTTTTTGGTTTTTGTCTGAGGATATTTCCTATGTCACCGTAGGCTTCAATGTGCTCCCAAATGTCCTAATGAAGATCCAAAATATTCCTTTTCAGATTCCCCAATAACAGTGCTACCAAACTTCTCCTTGAAAAGAACTCTGTGAGATGAATTCACACATCACAAAGAAGTTTCTCAGAAAGTTTCTTTCTAGATTTTATGTGAGAATAGTTCCTTTGTCACCAAAGGCTTCAATGTAATCCAAAATAGCTCTTCTCAGATTCCCCAAGAACAGTGCTACCAAACTGTTCAATGAGTAGACTCGTAACTCTGTTAGGTGAACTCACGAACTACAAAGCAACATCTCAGAAAGTGTCTTTCTAGTTTTTCTCTGGGGGTATTTCTTTTTTCATCATTTTCCTCAATGCACTAATGAACAACCCTTTGCAGATTCTACAAAAATACTGTTAGCAAACTGCTTCATGAAAAGAAACGTGTAAATCTGTGAGATGAATTCTAACATCACAAAGCAGTTTTTCAGAAAGCTTCTTTTTGGTTTTTGCTGAGGATATTTAATTTGTCACCATAGGCTTCAATTTGCTCCCAAGTATCTTATTGCAGATTCCACGAAAATTGTGTTATCAAACTGGTCAATGAAAACAACAGTGTAACTCTTTGAGAAGAATTCACAGAAACCTTCTTTCTCAGACAGCTTCTTTCAAGTTTTATCTGAGGGTATTTCCTAATCCTCAATGGGCTCCCAAATATCCCATTGTAGATTCCTCAGAAACAGTGTTAGCAAACTCTTCCATGAAAAGAAAGGTATACCCTGTGAGATGAACTCACACATCACAAAAAGCTTTCTCAGAAAGTTTCTTTCTAGTTTTTATCTGAGGATATTTCCTTTGTCACAATAGGCTTCAGTGCAATAAAAAATCTCCCTTCTCTGATTCCCCAAAAACAGTGTTACCAAACTGATGCATCAAAGAAATCATGTATCACTGTGAGCTGAATTTCTCAATATGCTTCTTTCTAGTTTCTATATGAGGATATTTCCTTTGTCACCATAACCTTCAATACACTCGGAAATATCCCATTGCAGAATCCAGGAAAATTTTGTTAGCAAACTGGTAAATGAAAAGAACAGTGTAACTCTCTGAGATGAATTCACACATCACAAAGCAGTTTCTCAGAAAGCTTCTTTCTAGTTTTTATCTGAGGATATTTCCTTATTCACCATTGGCCTCAGAACATTCAGAAATATCCCTTTGCAGATTCTACAAAAACAGTGTTTGCAATCTGCTCAAAGAAAAGAGAGGTGTAATTCTGTGAGATGAATTCACACTTCACAAAAGACTTTCTCAGAAACCGTCTTTCTAGTTTTTATCTGAGGATATTTAATTTGTCACCATAGGTTTCAATGCAATCCAAAATATCTCTTCTCAGATGCACCAAAAACAGTGCTACCAAACTCCTGCATAAAAAGAATCATGTTAATTTGTGAGTTGAATTAACACATCAGAATGCATCTTCTCAGAAAGTTTCTTTCTAGTTTTTATTTGAAGACATTTACTTTGTCACTATAAGCTTCAATGCGCTCAGAAATATCACATTACAGAATCCAAGAAAACAGTATAAGCAAACTGCTCAATGCAAAGAACAGTGTAACTCTGAGATGAATTCACACATCACAAAGCCAATTCTCAAAAAGCTTCTTTCTAGTTTTATCTAAGGATATTTCCCATTTCACCATATTCCTCAATGCCCTCCTGAATAGCCCATTGCAGAGTAAACGAAAAAAGTGTTAGCAAACTTCTCAATGAAAAGAATGGCGTTACTCTGTGAGATGAATTCACACATCAAAAAGCAGTTTCACCAAAAGCTTCTTTTAAGTTTTTATCTGAGGATATATCATTTGTCAATATAGGCTTCAATGTGCTCCTAAATACCCTATTGTAGATTCCACAAAAACAGAGTTATCAAACTGCTCAATGAAGAGAATGGCATAACTCTGTATGATGAATTGACACGTCACAAAGCTGTTTTTAAGAAAGCTTCCTTCTAGTTTTTACCTGGTGTTATTTACTTTTTCACTAGAGACCTCAATTTGCTCCAGGTCATCCAATTGCAGATTCCATGAAAACAGTATAAACAAACTGCTCCATGAAAAGAAAGTTGTAACTTTTTGAGTTGAATTCACGCATCAAAAAGAACTTTCTCAGAAAGATTTTTTCTTGTTTTTATTGGAGGATGTTTCGTTGTTTACCACAGGCCTCAATGTGCTCCCAAATATCCCTTTGCAGGTTCCACAAAAATAGTGTTAGAAAACAGCTAAATGAAAAGAAAGATTTAACTGTATGAGATGAATTCAGACATCACAAAGAACTTTCTCAGAAAGCATCTTTATATTTTTTATCTGAGGATATTTCCTTTGTAACCTTAGGCTTCAATGCAAATCAAAAGATCCCTTCCCAGATTCCCCAAGAACACTGCTACCAAACTGCTCCATGAAAGCAGTGTGGTAATACTGTGAGATGAATTCACACATTAAAAGGTGTTCTCAGAAACCTTCTTTCTAGTTTTTATCTGGGGATATTTCCTTTTACACCATATTCCTCAATGCATGCCGAATATCCCATTGCAGATTAAACGAAAATGTGTTATCAAACTTCTCAATTAAAAGGTCGGTGTAACTCCATGAGATGAATTCACACATCACAAAGCAGTTTCTCAGAAATCTTCTTTCTAGTTTATATCTGAGAATATTTCCTTTTTAACCATAGGTCTCAACTCGCTCCCAAATATCACTTTGTAGATAGTATGCAAACATTGTTAGCAAAGTGTTCCATGAAAAGAAAGATGTTACTCTGTGAGATGAATATACACATCAAAAATAAGTTTCTGAGAAAACTTCTTTCTAGTTTTTATCTGTTTATATTTCTCTGTCACCACAGGCTTCAAGATGATTAAAAACATACCTTCTCAGATTCCCCAAAAACAGTGTAACCAAAATGAAAAGGATCATTTAACTCGGTGAGATAAATTCACAAATCATAAAGCAGTTTCTCAGAAAGCTTCTTTCTAGGTTTGATCTGAGGTTATTTCCTTTGTCACCATAAGCTTCACTGCAATCCAAAATATCCCTTCTCAGATTCCCCAAAAACAGTGCTACAAAACAGCTCCATGAAAAGAATCAAGTAACTCTGTGAGATGAATTCACAAGTCACAAAGCAGTTTCTCAGAAAGCTTCTTTCTACTTTTTATCTGAAGATATTTCCTTTTTCACCCTCAGCCTCAATGCACTCCCGAATATCCCTTTGTAGATTCCAGGAAAATAGTCTTAGCAAAGTGCTCCATGAATAGAAAGGTGTAAATCTCTGAGGTGAATTCACACAACAAAAAGCTGTTTCTCAGAAAGCTTCTTTTTGGTTTTTGTCTGAGGATATTTCCTTTGTCAATATAGGCTTTAACGCACTCCCAAATATCCTACTTTAGATTCCATGAAAACTGTGTTAGCAAACTGCTCCAAGAAAAGAATCATGTAAATCTGTGAGATGAATTCACACATCACAAAGCAGTTTCTCGGAAAGCTGCTTTCTGGATTTTAACTTCGGATATTTCCTTTGTCAATATAGGCTTCAATGCTATTCAAAATATCCTTTCTCAGATTCCCCAAAAAGAGTGCTACCAAACTGCTCTATATAAGGGGAGTTGTAACTCTGTGAGATGAATTCACACATCATATAGCTCTTGCTCAGATTGGTTCTTTCAAGTTATATCTGAGGATATTTCCTTTTTCACCATATTGCTCAATGTGCTCCGGAATATCCCATTGCAGATTCCCCAAAATGTTAGCAAACTTCTCAACTAAAAGAATGGTGTAGCTTGGTAAGATGAATTCACCAATCCAAAGCAGTTTCACAGTAAGCTTTTTTTTTTCTCTGATTATATTTCCTTTGTCACCATTGGCTTCAATGCATGCCAAAATATCCTCTTGCAGATTCCACGATGACAGTGTCATCAAAGTGCTGAATTAAACAGACAGGTAACTCTTTATGATGTATTCACACATCACAGAGCAGTTTCTCAGAAAGACTCATTCCAGTTTTTATCTGAAAATATTTCCTTTTTCATCATAGACTTGAAAGCGGTCCAAAATATCCCTTCTCAGATTCCCCAAAAACAGTGCTACCAAACTGCTCCATGAAAAGGATTGTAACTCTGTGAGATGAATTCACAGATCACAAAGCCATTTCTCAGAAAGCTTGTTTCTTGTTTTGGTCTGAGGAAATTTCCTTTTTCACCATAAGCTTCAAAGCGCTCTGAAATATCTCATTGCAGATTCCAAGAAAACAGTGTTAGCAAACAGCTCAATAAAAAGAACAGTGTAACTCTGTGAGATGAATTCAAACATCACAAATCAGGCAACTCGGAATGCATCTTTTTGGTTTTTATCTGAAAATATTTCCTTTGTAACCATAGGCTTCAATGCGATCCTGAATATCCTATTGCAGATTCCATGATACAGTGTTATGAAGCTGCTCAATGAAAAGAACAGTGTAACTCTGTGAGATGAATTCACACATCACCAAGCAGTTTCTCAGAAAGCTTATTTCTAGTTTTTTTCTGACGATATTACCTTTCTTACCATAAGCCTCAATGCACTCCCAAATGTCCCATTGCAGATTTCTTGAAAACAATGTTAGCAAATTGCTCCATGAAAAGAAAGGTGTAACTCCATGAGATGAAATCACACATCACAAAGAACTTTCTCAGAAAACTTCCTTCTCATTTTTATCTGAGGATATTTCCTTAGTAAACATAAGGTTCGATGCAACCCAAAATATCCCTTTTCTGATTCCTCAAAAACAGTGCAACCAATCGGCCTAATGAAAAGAATCATGTAACCCTGTGAGATGAATTAGCACATCACAAAGCCGTTTCTCAGAATGCCTCTTTCTAGTTTTTACATGAAGATATTTCCTTTTTCACCATAAGCTTCTAGGTGCTCTGAAATATTTCATTGCAGATTCCAAGAAAACAGTGTTAGCAAAATTCTCAATGAAAAATCAGTGTAACTCTGTGTGATATATTCACACATCACAAAGCAGTATCTCAGAAACCTTTTTTCTGTTTTTTATCTCAGGATATTTAACTTTTCAGTATACGCCTCAACACGCTCCCAAATATCCCTTTGCAGATTCCATGATACAGTGTTATGAAGCTGCTCAATGAAAAGAACAGTGTAACTCTGTGAGACGAAACCACACACCACAAAGAACTTTCTCATAAAGCTTCTTTCTAGTTTTTATCTCAGGATATTTTCTTGTCTCCATAGGCTTCAATGTTATCCAAAATATCCCTTCTCAGACTCCCCATAAACAGTGCTACCAAATGCTCCATGAAAAGACTCATGTAAGTCTGTCACATGAATTCACAAATCACAAAGCAGCTTCTCAGAAAGCTTCTTTCTATTTATGTCTGAAGATATTTTCTTTGTCACTATAAGCGTGAATGTGCTCCAAAATATCCATTGCAGATTCCAAAAAACAGCATTAGCCAACTGCTCAATGAAAAGTGTAACTTTGTGAGATGAATTGACACATAACAAGGCAGTGTCTCAAAAAGCTTATTTGTTTTTTATGTGAAGAAATTTCCTTGTCACCATAGGCTTCAAAGCACTACCAGATATCCTATTGCAGATTCCAAGAAAACAGTGTTATTAAACTGCTCAATATAAAGAACAGTGTAATCCCATGAGATGAATTCACACATCACAAAGCAGTTCCTCAGAAAGCTTCTTTCTAATATTTATCTGAGGTTATTTCTTTGTCATCATATGCTTCAATGCAATTCAGAATATCTCTTCTCAGATTCCTCAAAAACAGTGCTACCAAACTGCTCCATGAAAAGAATCATGTAGCTCTGTGAGATGAATTAACACATCACAAAGCGGTTTCTCAGAATACTTTATTCTAGTTTTTATTTGAGGATATGTCCCTTGTCACCATAAGCTTCAAGGCACTCCAAAATATCCCATTGCAGATTCCAAGAAAACAGGAAATAGTTCAATGAAAAGAAACCTGTAACTCTGTGAGATGAATTCACATATCATGAAGCACTTTCTCAGAAAGATCATTTCTAGTGTTTATCTGAGGATATTTCCATTTTTAATATACACTTCAATGGGTTCCCAAATATCACTTTGCAGATTCCACGAAAACAGTGTTAACAATCTGCTCCATGAAGAGAAAGGGTACCTTTTGAGGTGAATTCACACATCATAAAGAAGTTTCTCAGAAGACTCCTTTCTAGTTTGTATCTGAGGATAATTCCTTTGTCACCAAAGTCTTCAATTCAATCCAAAATATCCCTTCTCTGATACCCCAAAAACAGTGCTACCAAACTGCTCCATGAAAACAATGATATAACTCTGAGATGAACTCACACATCACAAAGCAGTTTCTCAGAAATCTTCTTTCTAGTTTTTATCTGAGGATATTTCTCTTTTCACTCTATGCCTCAATGCCCACCAAAATATCCCTTTTCTGATTCCTCAAAAACAGTGCAACCAAATCGGCCTAATGAAAAGAATCATGTAACCCTGTGAGATGAATTAGCACATCACAAAGCCGTTTCTCAGAATGCCTCTTTCTAGTTTTTACATGAAGATATTTCCTTTTTCACCATAAGCTTCTAGGTGCTCTGAAATATTTCATTGCAGATTCCAAGAAAACAGTGTTAGCAAAATTCTCAATGAAAAATCAGTGTAACTCTGTGTGATATATTCACACATCACAAAGCAGTATCTCAGAAACCTTTTTTCTGTTTTTTATCTCAGGATATTTAACTTTTCAGTATACGCCTCAACACGCTCCCAAATATCCCTTTGCAGATTACATGAAAACAGTGTTAGCAAGCTGCTCCATGAAAAGAAAGTTGTAACTCTGTGAGACGAAACCACACACCACAAAGAACTTTCTCATAAAGCTTCTTTCTAGTTTTTATCTCAGGATATTTTCTTTGTCTCCATAGGCTTCAATGTTATCCAAAATATCCCTTCTCAGACTCCCCATAAACAGTGCTACCAAACTGCTCCATGAAAAGACTCATGTAAGTCTGTCACATGAATTCACAAATCACAAAGCAGCTTCTCAGAAAGCTTCTTTCTATTTAATGTCTGAAGATATTTTCTTTGTCACTATAAGCGTGAATGTGCTCCAAAATATCCCATTGCAGATTCCAAAAAAACAGCATTAGCCAACTGCTCAATGAAAAGTGTAACTTTGTGAGATGAATTGACACATAACAAGGCAGTGTCTCAAAAAGCTTATTTTTGTTTTTTATGTGAAGAAATTTCCTTTGTCACCATAGGCTTCAAAGCACTACCAGATATCCTATTGCAGATTCCAAGAAAACAGTGTTATTAAACTGCTCAATATAAAGAACAGTGTAATCCCATGAGATGAATTCACACATCACAAAGCAGTTCCTCAGAAAGCTTCTTTCTAATATTTATCTGAGGTTATTTCTTTGTCATCATATGCTCAATGCAATTCAGAATATCTCTTCTCAGATTCCTCAAAAACAGTGCTACCAAACTGCTCCATGAAAAGAATCATGTAGCTCTGTGAGATGAATTAACACATCACAAAGCGGTTTCTCAGAATACTTTATTCTAGTTTTTATTTGAGGATATGTCCCTTGTCACCATAAGCTTCAAGGCACTCCAAAATATCCCATTGCAGATTCCAAGAAAACAGGAAATAGTTCAATGAAAAGAAACCTGTAACTCTGTGAGATGAATTCACATATCATGAAGCACTTTCTCAGAAAGATCATTCTAGTGTTATCTGAGGATATTTCCATTTTTAATATACACTTCAATGGGTTCCCAAATATCACTTTGCAGATTCCACGAAAACAGTGTTAACAATCTGCTCCATGAAGAGAAAGGTGTAACCTTTTGAGGTGAATTCACACATCATAAAGAAGTTTCTCAGAAGACTCCTTTCTAGTTTGTATCTGAGGATAATTCCTTTGTCACCAAAGTCTTCAATTCAATCCAAAATATCCCTTCTCTGATACCCCAAAAACAGTGCTACCAAATGCTCCATGAAAACAATGATATAACTCTGAGATGAACTCACACATCACAAAGCAGTTTCTCAGAAATCTTCTTTCTAGTTTTTATCTGAGGATATTTCTCTTTTCACTCTATGCCTCAATGCCCACCAAAATATCCTTTGCAGATTCCATGAAAACAGTGTTAGAAAATTGCTCCATGAAAAGAAAGGTATAACTCTATGACATGAATTCAAATATCACAAATAACTTTCTCAGACAGCTTCTTTGTAGTTTTTATTGAGGATATTTTCTTTGTCTCCATAGGCTTCAATGTTATCCAAAATATCCCTTCTCAGACTCCCCATAAACAGTGCTACAAACTGCTCCATGAAAAGACTCATGTAAGTCTGTCACATGAATTCACAAATCACAAAGCAGCTTCTCAGAAAGCTTCTTTCTATTTAATGTCTGAAGATATTTTCTTTGTCACTATAAGCGTGAATGTGCTCCAAAATATCCCATTGCAGATTCCAAAAAACAGCATTAGCCAACTGCTCAATGAAAAGTGTAACTTTGTGAGATGAATTGACACATAACAAGGCAGTGTCTCAAAAAGCTTATTTTTGTTTTTTATGTGAAGAAATTTCCTTTGTCACCATAGGCTTCAAAGCACTACCAGATTCCTATTGCAGATTCCAAGAAAACAGTGTTATTAAACTGCTCAATATAAAGAACAGTGTAATCCCATGAGATGAATTCACACATCACAAAGCAGTTCCTCAGAAAGCTTCTTTCTAATATTTATCTGAGGTTATTTCTTTGTCATCATATGCTTCAATGCAATTCAGAATATCTCTTCTCAGATTCCTCAAAAACAGTGCTACCAAACTGCTCCATGAAAAGAATCATGTAGCTCTGTGAGATGAATTAACACATCACAAAGCGGTTTCTCAGAATACTTTATTCTAGTTTTTATTTGAGGATATGTCCCTTGTCACCATAAGCTTCAAGGCACTCCAAAATATCCCATTGCAGATTCCAAGAAAACAGAAATAGTTCAATGAAAAGAAACCTGTAACTCTGTGAGATGAATTCACATATCATGAAGCACTTTCTCAGAAAGATCATTTCTAGTGTTTATCTGAGGATATTTCCATTTTTAATATACACTTCAATGGGTTCCCAAATATCACTTTGCAGATTCCACGAAAACAGTGTTAACAATCTGCTCCATGAAGAGAAAGGTGTACCTTTTGAGGTGAATTCACACATCATAAAGAAGTTTCTCAGAAGACTCCTTTCTAGTTTGTATCTGAGGATAATTCCTTTGTCACCAAAGTCTTCAATTCAATCCAAAATATCCCTTCTCTGATACCCCAAAAACAGTGCTACCAAACTGCTCCATGAAAACAATGATATAACTCTGAGATGAACTCACACATCACAAAGCAGTTTCTCAGAAATCTTCTTTCTAGTTTTTATCTGAGGATATTTCTCTTTTCACTCTATGCCTCAATGCCCACCAAAATATCCCTTTGCAGATTCCATGAAAACAGTGTTAGAAAATTGCTCCATGAAAAGAAAGGTATAACTCTATGACATGAATTCAAATATCACAAATAACTTTCTCAGACAGCTTCTTTGTAGTTTTTATTGAGGATATTTCCTTTGTCACCATAGTCTTCAATGAAATAAAAAATATTCATTCTCAGATTTCCGAAAAACAGTGCTACAAAACTGATCCATAAAAAAAATCGTGTAACTCTATGAGGTGAATTCACAAATAACAAAGCAGTTTCTCAGAAAGTATCTTTCTAGTTTTCATATGAGGATATTTCCTTCTTTCTAGTTTTTGTCTGAGGATATTTCCTTTGTCACCATAGGCTTCAATTCTTTCCCAAACATAATATGGCAGATTCCATGAAAACAGTTTCTTAGAAAGCTTCTTTCTAGTTTTTATCAGTTTCTCAGACAATTTCATTCTAGTATTTATCTGAGGATAATTCCTTTTTCACTATAGTCCTCAATGCACTCCCAAATATCCCTTTTCAGATTCCACAAAAACAGTTAGCAAACTGCTACATGACAAGAATGATGTAACTCAGTGAAATGAATTCACACATTACAAAGAAGTTTCTCAGAAAGCTTCTTCCTAGTTTTTATGTGAAGATATTTCCTTTGTCACCATAAGCTTCAAGGTGATTCAAAATATTCCTTTTCAGATTCCCCAAAAACGGTGCTACCAAACTGCTCCATGAAAAAAATTGTGTACCTCTGTGACATGAATTCACAAATCACAAAGTAGTTTCTCAGAGAGCTTCCTTTTGATTTTTATCTGAGAATATATCCGTTGTCACTATTTAATTCAATGCCCTCCCAAATTTCCTATAGCAGTTGCCATGAAAACAGTGTTATCAAGCTGCTCATTGAAAGGTATTGTGTAATTCTGTCAGATGAACTCACACATCACAAAGTAGTTTCTCAGAAAGCTTCTTTCCAGTTTTTATCTGAGGACATTTCCTTTGTCACTATAGGCCTCAATTTGCTCCCAAATATACCATTGAATATTCCACAAAAACAATTTTGACAAACTGTCCCATGAAAGGAGTGATGTAACTCTGTGAGATGAACTCTGACATCACAAAGACCTTTCTCAGAAAGCTTCTTTCTAGTTTTCAACTGAGGATATTTCCTTTGTCACCGGAAGCTTCAATGTGATCAAAAATAACTGTTCCGATTCCCGAAAAACAGTGCTGCCAAACTGCTCTATGAAAAGTATTGTGTAACTCTGTGAGATGTATTATCACATCACAAAACGGTTTCTGAGAAAGCTTCTTTCTAGTGTTTATATGAGGATTATCTTGCCACCATAAGCTTTAATGTGCTCCCAAATATCCCATTGCAGATTCGAAGAAAAATGTATTAGCAAACTGCTCATTGAAAAGAACAGTGTAACTCTGAGATGAATTCACACATCACAAGTACCTTTCTCAGAAAGGTTCTTTCTAGCTCCTCTCTGAGGATATTTCCTTTGTCACCATAGGCTTCAATGTGATCCAAAATATCCCTTCTCACATTCCCCAAAAACAGGTTTTCCAAACTGTTCCATGAAACGAAAGTTGTAATTCTGTGAGATGATTTCAGAAATCACAAAGCAGTTCCTCAGAAAGCTTATTTCAAATTTTTTTCAATGTGATCCAAAGTATCCCTTCTCAGGTTTACCAAAAACTGTACTACCATACTGATCCATGAAAATAATCGTGTAATTCCGTGAGATGAATTAACACATGACAAACTGGTTTTTCAGAAAGCTTCTTTCTAGTTTTCATCTGAGGATATTTCCTTTAACACCATAGGCCTCAGAGCACTCCAAAATATCCCTCGGCAGAATCCACAAAAACAGTGTTAGCAAACTGCTCCATGAAAAAGAAAGGTGTAACTCTGTGAGATTTATTCACACATCACAAAGAAATTTCTCAGAAAGCTTCTTTCTTGTTTTTGTCTGTGGATATGTCCTTTGTCATCATAGGCTTCCATGCACTCCCAAATATCATATTACAGATTCAAAGAAAAAAGGGTTATCCAAATGCTCAATGAAAAGAGCAGTGTAACTCTTTGAGATGAAATCACACATCACAAAGCAGTTTCTCAGAAAGATTCCTTCTACTTTTTATCTGAGGATGCTTCCTTCTTCTCTATAGGCCTCAATGCATTCCCAAATATTCCTTTGAAGATTCCAGAGAAAACAGTTTTAGCAAACTGTGAGATGAATTCACACATAACAAAGAACTTCCTAATAAAGCTTCTTTCTACTTATGAACTGAGGACATTTCCTTTGTCACCATAGGCATCAATGAGATCCAAATATACCTTGTCAGATTGACCAAAAACAGTGCTAGCAAACTGAGCCATGAAGAGAATCTTGTAAGTCTGTGCGATTAATTCACAAATCACAAAGCAGTTTCTCAGAAAGCTTGTTTTTAGTTTTTGTCAGAGGATAGTTCCTTTTTTACCATAGGCTTCAATGAGATACAGACATGTCTTCTCAGATTGACCAAAAACAATGCTAACAAACTGTGTCATGAAAAGAATTGTGTAACTCTGTGAGATGAATTCACAAATCACAAAGCAGCTTATCAGAAAGTTTCTTTTTAGTTTTTGTCTGAGGATATTTCCTTTGTCACCATAACCTTTAATGCACTCTGAAATTTCCCATAGTTGCTAACAGTGTTAGCAAACAGCTCAATGAAAAGGACAGTGTAACACAGAGGTGAATTCACACATCACAAAGCAGTTTCTCAGAAAGCTTCTTTTCCGTTTTTATATGCAGATATTTCCTTTGTCACCATAGGCTTCAATGCACTCACAAATATGCTATTGCAGTTTCCACGAAAACAGTGTCATCAAACTGCTCAATGATAAGAATGACGTAACTGTGTGAGATGAAATTACACATCACAAAGCTGTTTCTCAGAAAGGTTCTTTCTAGATTTTATCTGAATATACTTCTTTCTTCACTGTATGCCTCAATTCGTTCCCAAATATCCCTATGCAGATTCCAGGAAAACAGTGCTAGCAAACTGCATTATGAAAAGAAAGAGTTAAATTGGTCACACGAATTCACACAACACAAGGAAGTTTCTCAGAAATCTTCTTTCTACTTTTTTATCAGAGGATATTTCCTTTGTCACCATAGGTATCAATGCAATCCAAAATAACCCTTCTCAGATTCCCCAAAACACTGATACCAAACTGCTCCATGAAATGATCACTATATGTCTGTGAGATGAATTCACACATTGCAAAGCAGTTTCTCAAAAACTTTCTCTCTAGTTTTTAACTGAGAATAATTCTTTATTCACTATAGGCCTCAATGTGTTCCCAAATATCCCTTTGCAGATTCCACGAAAACAGTGTCAGCAAGCTGCTCCATGAAAACAAAGGTGTAACTCTGTGAAATGAATTCACACATCACCAAAGCCTTTCTCAGAAATATTTTTTCTAGTTTTTATCTGCGGATAATTTCTGGTAACTTTAGACTTCAGTGCTATCCAAAGTATCCCTACTCAGATTCCCCAAAAACAGTGCTAAAAATGTGATCCATGAAAAGAATTGTGTAACACTCTGAGATGAATTAACACATCACAAAGCAGTTTCTCAGAAAGCTTCTTTCTAGTTTTTATATGAATGTATTTCCTTGTCACCATAAGCGTCAATGCGCTCTGAAAGATCCCATCACAAATTCCTAGAAAACAGTGTTAGCAACTGCTCAACGAAAACAACTGTGTAACACTGTGAGATGAATACACACATCACAAAGCAGTTTCTCTGAAAGCTTCTTTCTAGTTTTAATCTGAGGATATTTCCTTTGACACCATAGGCTTTAATGCGATCCAAAATATCCCTTCTCACATTCCCCAAAAACAGGGTTTTCAAAATGTTCCATGAAATGAAAGTTGTAATTCTGTTAGACAATTTCAGAAATCACAAAGCAGTTCCTCACAAAGTTTCTTTCTAGTTTTTGTCTCAGGATATTTCTTTTGTCACCATTAATTTCAATGAACTCTGAAATATCCCATTGTAGATTCCAAGAAAAAAGTGTTAGCAAGCTGATCAATGAACAGAACAGTGTAACACCATGAGATGAATTCACACATCACAAAGTGGTTTCTCAGAAAGCTTCTTTTTGGTTTTTCTATGATGATATTTCCTTTGTCACCATATTATTTGTGGCATTCCCAAATATCCTATTGCAGACTCCAGGAAAACGGTGTTATCAAAACGCTCAAAGAAAAGCATGGTTTAGCTCTGTGAGATGAATTCACACATCACAAAGCAGTTTCTCAGAAAGCTTCTTTCTAGTTTATATCTGAGAATATATCCTTTTTCAACATAGGCTTCAAAGCCCTCACAAATATCCTATAGCAGATTCCATGAAAACAGTGTTATCAATCTGCTTATTTAAAGGAATGGTGTAATTCTGAGAGAATGAATTCACACATCACAAAGCAGTTTTTCAGAAAGCTTCCTTCTAGTTTTTACATTATGATATGTCATTTGTCACCCCATGCTTTAATACGCTGCAAAATATCCCATTGCAGATTCCAAGGATATGGTGTTAGGAAACTGCTCACTGAAAAGATTATAACCCCTTGAGATGAATTCACACATCACAAAGCAGTTTCTCACAAAGCTTCTTACTAGTTTTTATCTCAGGATAATTCCTTTTTCACCATAGGACTCAATGCACTCGTAAATATCCCTTTGCAGATTCCACGACAACAGTGTAAGCAAACTGCTCCATGAAAACAAAGGAGTAGCTCTGTGAGATGAATTCACCAATCACAAAGCAGTTTCTCAGAAAACTTCTTTCTAGTTTTTGTCTGAGGATATATTCTTTGTCACCATAGGCTTCAATGTGATACAAAACATCTCTTCTCAGATTCCCCAAACACAGTGCTACCAAACTGCTCCATGAAAAAGAATCGTGTAACATTTTGAGATGGATTCATACATCACAAAGCATGAGGATATGTCCTTCTTCACTTTAGGCCTCAATGCCCTCCCAAATATCTCTTTGCAGATTCTACGAAAACTGTGTGAGAACACTGCTCAATGAAAAGATCAGTGTAAGTCTGTGTGATGAGTTCACACATCACAAGGCAGTTCATCGGAAAGCTTCTTTTTGGTTTTTATCTGATTATACTTTCTTTGTGTCCATTGGGTTCAATATGATCCAAAATATCCCTTCTAAGATTCCCCAAACAGTGCTAGAAAAGTGATCCATGAGAAGAATTGTGTAAATCTGGGAGGTGAATTAACACATCACAAAGCAGTTTCTCAGAAAGCTTCTCTCTAGTTTATATATGATGATATGTTGTTTGCCACCCTAAGCTTCAAAGCACTCTGAAATACCCCACTGCAGATTCAAGGAAACATTGTTAGGAAACTGCTCACTGAAAAGAACAGTGTAACTCTGTGAGATGAAGTCACACATCACAAAGCAGTTTCTCACAAAGCTCCTTTCTAGTTTTTATCTGAAGATAATTCCTTTTCCATCATAGGACTCAATGCACTCCTAAATATCCCTTTGCAGATTCCATGAAAACAGTGTTAGCAAACTTCAGCCATAAAAGAAAGGTGTAATTCTGAGATGAATTCACACATCACCAAGAAGTTTCCCAGAAAGCTTCTTTCTAGCTTTTATCTGGGATATTTTCTTTGTCACCATAGGCTTTAAAGGAATCCAAAGTATCTCCTCTCAGATTCCCCAAAAACAGTGCTAGCAAACTGCTGCATGAAAGTATCATGTAACTCCACGAGATGGATTCACATATCACAAAACAGTTTCTCAAAAAGCTTGTTTCTAGCTTCTTTCTGAGGATATTTCCTTTTTCACCATAAGCTTCAATGTGTTCCAAAACATGCCATTGCAGATTCCAGTAAACAGTGTGAGCAAACTGTTCAGCGAAAATATCAGTGTAAGTCTGTGAAATGAGTTCACACGTCACAAAGCACTTTATTGGAAAGCTTCATTTTGGTTTTTATCTGATTATACTTTCTTTGTCACCATTGACTTCAATGCACTCCCAAATATCTTATTGCATGTTCCTTGAAAACAATATTAGCAAACTGCTCAATGGAAAGAACAGTGTAACTCTGTGACATGAATTCACACATCACAAAACACTATCTCAGAAAGACTCTTTCTAGTTTTTTTCTGAGTATATTTCCTTTGTCACCATAAGCTTCAATGTGATGCAAAATATACCTTCTCAGTATTCACTAAAACAGTGCTACCAAAATGATCCATAAAAAAATCATGTAACTCTGTCAGGTGAAATAACACATCAGAAAGCCATTTCTCAGAAAGCTTCTTTCTAGTTTTTATATGAAGATATTTCCTTCATCACCGTAAGCTTCAATGCACTGCAAAATATTCCATTGTAGATTCCAAGAAAACAGTGTTAGCAGACTGTTAAATGAAAAGAACATTGTAATTCTTTGAGGTGAATTCACATATTACAAAGCAGTTTCTCAGGAAAGTTCTTTCCAGTATTTATCTAAGGATATTTCATTATTCACCACAGGCACCAACGACTCCCAAATATCCCTTTGCAGATTCCATGAAAACAGTGTTAGCAAAATGCTCCATGAAAATAAATCTGCAACACTATGAGATGAATTCCCACATCAAAAGTAGCTTCTCAGAAAACTTCTTTGTAATTTTTATCAGAGTATATTTCCTTTGTCATCACAGGCTTCAATGCAATCCAAAATATCCCTTCTCAGATTCCCCAAAAACAGTGCTACCAAACTGCTCTTTGAAAAGAATTGTGTAACTCTGTGAGATGAATTCCCAAATCACAAAGCAGTTTCTCAGGAAGCTTCTTTCCAGTTTTTGTCTGAGGTATTTCCTTTGTCAAAATAAGCTTCAATGCGCTCCAAAATATCCCTTGGGCATTCCACGGAAAGAGTGTTAGCAAACTGCTCCTTGAAAAGAAAGGTGTATCACTGTGAGATGAACTCACACATCACAAAAAACTTTCTCAGAAGCTTCTTTCTATTTTTTATCTGAGAATATTTCCTTTGTCACCATAGGCTCCATGATGATCCAAAATATCCCTTCTCAGATTCCCCAAAAACAGTGCTACCAAGCTGATCCATGAAAGGTATCATGTAACTCTGTGAGATGAATTAACACATCATAAAGCAGTTTCTCAGAGGATTTCTTTCTAGTTTTTATATGAGGATATTTCCTTTGTCACCATAAGCTTCAATATGCTCTGAAATATGCTATTGTAGATTCCAAGAATACAGTGTTAGCAAACTGCTCCATGAAAAGTACAGTGTAACTTTGTGCCTTGAATTCAAACATCACAAAGCGAATTCTCAGAGAGTTTCTTTCTAGTTTTTCTATGAGGATATTCCTTTGTCACCATAAGCTTCAATATGCTCTGAAATATGCTATTGTAGATTCCAAGAATACAGTGTTAGCAAACTGCTCCATGAAAAGTACAGTGTAACTTTGTGCCTTGAATTCAAACATCACAAAGCGAATTCTCAGAGAGTTTCTTTCTAGTTTTTCTATGAGGATATTTCCTTTTCCACTATAGGCCTCAATGCACTCCCAAATATATCTTTCCAGATTCCACAAAAAGAGTGTTAGCAAATTGAACTATGAATAGTAAGGTATAACTCTGTGAGATAAATTCACACATACAAAGAACTTTCTCAGAAAGCTTCTGTCTAGCTTTTATCACAGGATAATTTTTTTTCACCATAGGCCTCAAAGCAATCCCTAATATCCCTTTGCAAATTCCATGAAAACAGTGTTAGCAAACTTTTCCATGAAAAGAAAGGTGTAACTCTTTGAGATGAATTCAACATCACAAGGAACTTTCTCAGACAGCTTCTTTCTAGTTTTTATCTGAGGATACTCCCTTTTTCACCATAGGCTTCAATGCAATTCATAATATCTTATTGGACATTCCAAGAAAACAGTGTTGTCAGACTGCTCAATGAAAAGAATGGTGTAGTTCTGTGAGATGAATTCATACGTCACAAAGCAGTTTCTCAGAAAGCTTGCTTCTAGTTTTTATCTGAGGATATTTCCTTTGTCACCGTAGGCTTCAATGCAATCCAAAACATTGCTTCTCAGATTCCACATAAACAATGCTACCAAACTGCTCCATGAAAAGAATCATGTAACATTGTGAGATGAATTCATAAACCACAGAGAAATTTCTCAGAAAGCGTCTTTCTAGTTTTTATCTGAGATATTTCCTTTTTCACTATAGGCCTCAATGCGCTCCAAAATATCCCTTTGCAGATTCCAGGAAAACAGTGTTAGCAAACTGTTCCATGAAAAGAAAGTTGTAACTCTGTGAGATGAATTCACACATCACAAAGAACTTTATCAGAAAGTTTCTTTCTAGTTTTTATCTGAGGTTATTTCCTTTGTCACCATAGGCTTCAGTGTAATCAAAATATCGCTTCCAAGATTCCCCAAAAACAGTACTACCAAACTGATCTATGAAAAGAATCATGTAATTCTGGGAGATGAATTAACACATCACAAAGCAGGTTGTCAGAAAGCTCTTTCTAGTTTTTACATGATGATATGTCTTTTGTCACCCTAAGCTTCAATGCACTCTTAAATATCCCATTGCAGATTCCAAGGAAACAGAGTTAGAGTGTAACCCTGTGATACGAATTCACACATCACAAAGCAGTTTCTCACAAAGCTTCTTTCTAGTTTTTATCTGAGGATAATTCCTTTTTCACCATAGGACTCAATGCACTCGTAAATATCTCTTTGCTGATTCCACAAAAACAGTGCTAGCAAACTGCTCTTTGAAAAGAATCATGTAACTCTGTGAGATCAAATTCCAAATCACAAAACAGTTTCTCAGAAAAATTCTTTCCAGTATTTGTCTGAAGAATTTCCTTTGTCAAAATAAGCTTCAATGCGCTCCCATATATCCCTTTGCACATTCCATGAGAACAGTGTTAGCAAACTGCTCCATGAAAAGAAAGGTGTAACACTGTGAGTCAAATTCAATCATCACAAAGAACTTTCTCAGAAAATTCTTTCTCGTTTTTATCTGAGGATATTTCATTTGTCACCATAGGCTTTAAAGCAATAAAAATATCCTTTCTCAAATTCCCCCAAAACAGTGTTAAGAGACTGATTCTTGAAAAGAATTATACAATGTTGTCAGAGGAATTAACACATCTCAAAGCGGTTTTTCAGAAACCTTTCTAATTTTTATCTGAGGATAATACCTTTGTCACTATAGGCTTCAATGTGATCCATAATATCACATTGCAGATTCGAAGAAAGCAGTGTTAGCATACTGATCAATGAAAAGAACACTGTAATTCTGTGAGTTGATTTCATACATCACAAAGCAGTTTATCAGAAAGCTTCTTTTTGTTTCTTATCTGAGGATATTTCCTTTTTCACAATTGGCCTCAATGTGCTCCCAAATACCCTGTTGCAGATTCCATGAAAACAGTGCAATAAAACTGCACAATAAAAATAATGATGTAACTCTCTCAGATGAATTCACACATCACAAAGCAGTTTCTCATAAAACTTCTTTCTATTTTTTATCTGAAGATATTTCCTTATTCACAATTGGCCTCAATGTGCTCCCAAATATCCCATTGCAGATTGCACTAAAACAGTGTTAGTAAACTCCTCCATGAAAAGAAAGGTGTAACTCTCTGAGATGAACTCACACATCACAAAGAACTTTCTCAAAAAGCTTCTTTCTAGTTTTCATCTGAGGATATTTCCTTTTTTACCATAAGCCTCAGTGCACTCCCAAATATCCCTTTGCAGATTCCCCAAAAACAGTACTACCAAACTGATCCATGAAAAAAAAGCTGTAACTCTGTGAGATGAATTCATAATCAGAAAGCAGTTTCTCAGAAATCTTCTTTCTAGGTTTTCTCTGAGGATATGTCTTTTGTAACCATCAGCTTCAGTGCATTCCAAAATGTCACGTTGCGGATTCCAAGGAAACAGTGATAGCAAACTGCTCAATGAAGAGAACAGTGTAACTCTGTGAGATGAATTCACAATCTCAAAGCAGTTTCTCAGAAAGCTTCTTTCTAGTTTTTACCTGAGGATATTGCCTTTTAACCATAGGCCTCAATACACTCGCGATTATCCCTTTGCAGATTCCATGAAAAGTGTTATCAAACTGCTCCATGAAAATAAATGTGTAAATCTGTGAGATGAATTTACATATTACAAAGAGCTTTCACAGAAATTTTCTTTGTACTTTTTATCTGAGGATATTTCTTTTGTTGCCATAGGCTTCAATGGGGTCCAAAATATCCATTCTCAGATTCCCCACAAACAGTGCTACCAAACTGCTCCGTGAAAAGAATGGTGTAACTCTGTGAGATGAATTCAAAAAATATGAAGCAGATTTTCAGAAAGTTTATTTCTAGTTATTGTCTGAGGATATTTGCTCTATAACCATAAGCTTTAATGGGCTCTGAAATATCCCTTTGCAGAATCCAAGAAAAGAGTGTTAACAAACTGCTCAATGAACGAACAGTGTAACTCTGTGAGATGAATTTCCACATCACAAAGAATTTTCTCAGAGAACTTGTTTCTAGATTTTATTGGAGGATATTTAGTTTTTCATCATAGACCTCAATGCACTTCCAAATATCCAATTGCAGATTCTATGAAAACAGTGTTAGCAAACTCCTCCATGAAAAGAAAGGTGTAACTGTGTGAGATGAATTCACACATCAAAAAGAGCTTTCTAAGATAGCTTCTTTCTAGTTTTTACGTGAGGATATTTCCTTTTTCACCATAGGCCTCAATGCGCTCCCGAATATCCCAATGCAGATTCCAGGAAAAAAGTGTTAGCAAAC
The DNA here is from genome assembly GCF_009764315.1 of Trachypithecus francoisi. NCBI lineage: Eukaryota > Metazoa > Chordata > Mammalia > Primates > Cercopithecidae > Trachypithecus > Trachypithecus francoisi. Next base: position 535,918 of record NW_022680490.1, on the reverse strand, counting down.
TTCTCAATGAAAGGAATGATGTAACACTGTGAGATGAATTCACACATCATAAAGCAGTTTCTCAGAAAGTTTCTTCCTAGTTTTTAACTGAGGATATTTCCTTTGTCATCATAGACCTCAATGTGCTCCCAAATATCCCTTTGCAGATTCCACGAAAAGAGTGTAATCAAACAGTTCAATGAAAAGAACAGTGTCACTCTGTGAGATGAATTCAAAAATAAAAAGCAGTTTCTCAGAGACCTACTATGTAGTTTTTGTCTGAGGATATTTCCTTTGTCACCATAAGCTTCAATGCTCTCCAAAATATCCCCTTGCAGAATCCAAGAAAACATTGTTAGCAAACTTATCAATGAAAAGTACATTGTAAGTTGGTGAGATGAGCTCACATAACCCAAAGAAGTTTCTCAGAAACTTTCTATTTGTTTTTTGTCTGAGAATGTTGCCTTGGAAACCATAGCCTTCAATGAGCTCCCATATATTCTAATACAGATTCCACAAAAGCAGTGTTATCAAACAGATCAATGAAAAGAAAAGTGTAACTCTGTGAGACGAATTCACACAGGACAAAGCAGTTTCTCAGAAAGCTTCTTTCCAGTTTTTTTCTGAGGATATTTCCTTTTTCACTATAGGCCTTAATGCACTCCCAAATATCCCTGAGCAGATTGCATGAAAACAGTGTTCACAAGCTGCTCAATGAAATGTACAGTGTAACTGTGTCAGCTGAATTCACACACCACAATGTAGTTTCTCAGAAAACTTCTTTCTATTTTTTATCTGAGGATATTTAGTTTTTCACCATAGCCCTTAATGCGCTCCAAAATATCCCTTTGCAGATACCACAAAAACAGTGTTAGCAAATGGCTCCATGTAAAGAAAAGTGTAACTCTGTGAGATGAATTCATACATCACAGAAAATTTTCTCAGAAACCTTCTTTCTAGTTTTTATTGGAGGATATTTCGTTTGTCACCTTAGTCTCCAATGCCATTCAAAATATCCCTTCTCAGATTCCCTAAAAACAGTGCTACCAAACTGATCAATGAAAAATATCATGTAACTCTGTGATATGAATTAGCACATCACAAAGTGGTTTCTCAGAAAGTTTCTTTCTACTTTTTCTATGATGACATTTCCTATATCACCATTAGCTTTAATGTGTACGAAATATCCCATTGCAGTTTCCACAAAAAAAGTGTTATCAAACTGCTCAATGAAAAGAACAGTGTAACTCTGTGAGATGAATTCAAAAATCAGAAAGCCGTTTCTAAGAAAGCTTCTTTCTATATATTGTCTGAGTATATTTCATTTTTCACCCTAGGCCTCAATGCACTCGTAGTTGTCCCATTGCAGATTCCACAAAAAAAGTGATAACAAACTTCTCAATGAAAAGAACAGTGTAACTCTGTGAGGTGAATTGATACATCACAAAGCAGTTTCACAGAAAGCTCTTTCTAGAATTTGAATGAATATATTTCCTTTTTCAACATATTCCTCAATGCATTCAGGAATATCCCTTTTCAGAGTCCATAGAAATAGTATTAGCAAACTGCTCCATGAAAGAAAAGTGTAAATCTGTGAGTTGAATTCACACATCACAAAACAGTTTCTCAGAAAGATTCTTTTTGGTTTTTCTCTGAGAATATATCCTTAGTCACCATAGGCTTCAATGCACTCCTAAATATTCTATTGCAGATTCCATGAAAACAGTGTTAGCAAACTGCTCCATGGAAACAAAGGCATAACTCTGTGAGATGAATTGACACAACACAAAGCATTTTCTTAGAAATCTTCTTTTTGATTTTTAATTGCGGATATTTCCCTTGTCACCACAGGTTTCAATGTGCTCTCAAATATTCTATTACAGATTCCACAAAAACAACGTTATCAATCTGCTCAATGAAAAGAACAGCGTATCTCTGTAAGATGAATTCACACATCACAAGGCAGCTTCTCAGAAATGTCATTTCTAGTTTTTATCTGAGTAGATTTCCTTTTTAACTACAGGCCTCAATGCACTCCCAAATATCCCATCACAGATTCAATGAGAACAGTGTTAGCAAACGGCTTCATGAGTGGAAAAGGTATAAATCTGTGACATGAATTCAAATATCACAAAGAAGTTTCTCAGAATGATTCTTTCTAGTCTTTATCTGAGGATATCTTCTTTGTCACCATAGGCTTTAGTGTGATACAAAATATCACTTCTCAGATTCCCCAAAAGCTGATCCATTAAAAGAATCATGTAACTCAGTGAGATGAATTATCATATCACAAAACAGTTTCTCAGAAAGTTTCTTTCTAGTTCTTATATGAGGATATTTCCTTTGTCACCATAAGCTTCAATGTGCTCCAAAATATCCCCTTGTAGACTCCAGGAAAACAGTGTTAGCAAATGGCTCAATGAAATGAACAGTGTAAGTATATAAGATGAATTCACACATCACAAAACAGTTTCTCAGAAAGCTCAGAAAGTGTTAGCAAACTGTAACTCTGTGAGATGAATGTACACATCACAAAGTTGTTTCTCAGAAAGCTTCCTTCTCGTTTTTATCAGAGGATATTTCTGCTTTCACCATTGTCTCAACTTGCTCCCAAATATCACTTTGTATATTCCATGAAAATATTGTTAGCAACACAGCTCCATGAAAAGAAAGGTGTTACTCTGGGAGATGAATACACACATCACAAAGAAGTTTCTCAGAAAGTTTCTTGCTAGTTTTTATCTGATTATATTTCCACTGTCACACTAGGCTTCAATGTGATCCAAAATATCCCTTCTCTGATTCCCCAAAAACAGTGCTATCAAACTGTTCCATGAAAAGGATGGTGTAACTCTGTGAGATGATTTCACACATCACAAAGCCGTTTCTCAGACTGCTTCTTTCTAGATTTTTGTCTGCAGATATTTCCTTTTTCTCCATATTCCTCAATGCTCTCTGGAATATCCCATTGCAGATTCCACGAAAAAAGTGTTAGAAAACTTCTCAATAAAAAGAATGGGGTATCTCTGTGAGATGAATTCATACATCAGAAAGCAGTTTCACAGAAAGCTTCTTTTTGATTTTTATCTGAGGATACTTCCTCTTTCTCCATAGGTCTCAATGCGTTCCCAAAAATCCCTTGACTATTCCATGAAAACAGTTTGAGCAAATGGCTCCATGAATAGAAAAGTGTAACTCTGTGAGATGAATTCACACACCATAAAGAACTTTCTCAGAAACGTTCCTTCTAGTTTTTACCTGAGGATGTTTCCTTTGTAATCATAGGCTTTGATGCAATTGGAAATATTCCTTCTCAGATTCCCCAAAAACAGTGCTCCCAAACTGCTCCATGAAAAGAGTGGTGTAACTCTGTGAGATGAATTCACACATCACAAAGCAGTTTCTCAGAAAACTTCTTTCTAGTTTTTTCTGAGAATATTTCCTTTATCACCTTAGGCCTCAACTGGCTTCCAAATATCCTTTGTTGGTTACATGACAATGGTGTTAGCAAACTGCTCCATGAAAAGAATGGTGTTACTCTGTGAGATGAATACACATATCACAAAGAAGTTTCTCAGAAAGCTTCTTTTCAGCTTTTATCTGAGGATATTTCCTTTTTCACCATATTTCTCAATGAGCTCTGGAATATCCCATTGCAGTTTCCAGGTCAAAACAGTTAGCAAATTTCTCAATGAAAGGAACGGTGTGACTCCATGAGGTGAATTGACACATCACAAAGCAGTTTCACAGAAAGCTTCTCTTTAGTTTTGATCTGAGGATATTTCCTTTGTCACAATAGACTTTATTTTGCTCCCCAATATCCTACTGCATATTCCAAGAAAACAGTTGAAAGGTGGCCTGCCACTCCACACCTGTATGCGTTTCTCGTTCGGTGGAACGAGAGACTTGAGAAAATATATGAGACACAGAGACAAAGTATAAAGAAAGAAAACGTGGGCCCAGGGGACTGGTGCTCAGCATACAGCAGACCCACGCTGGCACTGGTCTCTGTTCCCTTAGTATTATTGATTATTATCTTTACCATCTTAAAGAAAAGGAAGTGGCAGGATAATAGGATCATTATAGGGAGAAAGTCAGCAGTAAGACATATGAATAAAGTTCTCTGTGACATGAATAAGCTTAAAGAAAAGTGCTGTGCCTTGATATGCATATGTAAACATCTCCATAAACCTTTTTAGTGCATAAAGAGCAGCATTGTGCTAGCAAGTCCCGCCTTTCACCCTAAGGAGGTTTTCTCCTTTCTCAGTAAGCAGAACATACAATCGGGTTTTATACCAAGATGTTCCATTGCCCAGGGATGGGCAGGAGACAGATGCTTTTATCTATCTCAACTGTCAACAACCGCCAAGAGGCCTTCCTTCCTCTTGTATTAGTCCTCCTCATCACAGACCCTTCACAGGCTGGGGGATGATCAAGTCTTTCCCTTCCCACAAGGCCATATTTCAGACTATTACATGGGGAGAAACCTTGGACAATACCTAGCTTTCCTAGGCAGAAGTCCCTGTGACCTTTGGCAGTGTGTGTGTCCCTGGGTACTTGAGATTAAGAGAATGGTGATGACTTTTAACCAGCAAGCTGCCTTGAGGCACTTGTTTAACACAGCACACCCTGCACAGCCCAAAATCCTTTAAACCTTGAGTCACTATACTATAGCACATGTCTCTTGCAAGGACAAGGTGGGGGTAGGGTCACAGATTAACAGCATCTCAAATACAGAACAAAATGGAGCCTCTTATGTCTACTTCTTTCCATATAGACACAGTAACAGGTTGATCTCTCTTTCTTTTCCCCACATTTCCCCCTTTTCTTTTCAACAAAACCATCATTGTCATCATGGCTTGTTCTCGTTGGTCACTGTCTCTTTGTAACTGTTGGGTATACCTGCTGACTAGCAGGAGACAGAACAAGCACACAAAGATTAATATGAAATTTACAATAGTAGTACTTTAGATGGTCTTAACCAAAGTGACAGGGTTAAGATTTGCGAGGCCATCAGCAACTCCCACAGTTGCCTCAGTATCTGGTACCAACACAGAGATCACACACTTCACAAAGTAATAAAATATCACAAAGCAAGTGGAGGCAGGATGAGATCACAGGATGGCATTAAAATTAGAATTAAAATTAAAATTGCTAATGAAATTTCAGGCTTGCATTGTCATTGATATCATCTTATCAGGAAACAGGGTTAGAGAGCAGACAACCTGTCTGACCAAAATTTATTAGGCGGGAATTTCCTTGTCCTAATAAGCCTGGGAGCACTACAGGAGACCGGAGCTTATTTCATCCCTTTGGCTTCAACCGTAAAAGGTGGCATGCTTCCAAGGGGGTTGTTTATAGGCCTACTCTCAGAGCACATTCTCTTTCTCAGGGATATTCTTTGCTGAGAAAAAGAATTCAGTGATATTGCTCCTATTTGCATGTAAAAAGAGAAGAAATATGGCTCTGTTCCATTCGGCTCACCAGTGGCGAGTTCAAGGTTACCTCCCTTGTTCCCTGAACATCGCTGTTATCCTGTTCTTCTTTCAAGATACTCAGATTTCATATTGTTAAAACACACATGCTCGACAAACAATTTGTGCAGTTAACGCAATCATCGCAGGGTCCTGAGGTAACATATATCCTTCTCAGCTTACAAAGAAGATGATGGGATTAAGAGATTAAAGTAAAGACAGACATAGAAAATTATAAAAGTATTAATTTGGGAGAACTAATAAATGTCCATGAAATCTTCACATTTTATATTTTTCTGCCGTGGCTGCAGCGGATCCCTCCATTCAAGGTACCTGACTTCCCGCAACATCCTCTCTCCCTTTCCTTCCATATAAATGTGCCATGGCGATGAAGGCTTGTTCTTTCTCTTGATTTTGATGCAGTATTCTTTGACTGGTCTGGCACACTAAAAACAAGCTGATTAAACAGAGACACACATTTCCAAAATTTACTGCAGTAGAGTTTCCAATAGACTCAATCCAAGTCGTGGGATTTAATCCATAAAGATATTTTGCCACTTGATCTAATGCCTCAGCTCCAGGCACAATATTTAAGTGACTTTGAGAGGCTTCAAAAATTTGTTATTTTAATTTAGAAATGTCTAAAGTGAGATTATCTTCTCTTCCCTGTATATGGTGTCTAACCATGTCCCAGTGATGTTCAGACTCATTATAAACTTGGGATGTAATACAAAAATCTGATGTATTCCAGTCACACTGTAACTGGAATAGATGTTTCAAGCTCATGAGTCTATCTCCCATCCAAATGACAGTTTGCCTAAAATAATCAATTTGATTTGCCTATTTTTGATTGATACCAGCTTGTGAATTCCACAACCTTGTGGAATTCTTTTGCCAATTGTCAATAAAGCTTACTGTCTGAACAGAAGAGTGCAATGCAACTCCTGCCACAGTGGCTGCAGCTGTGATTGCAATTAATCCCATAATCACTGCAATTAAAGTAAAAATGAATCTTTTGGATCTATTTAAAATGCCTTTTATTTTTTTATTTTTTATTTTTTTTATTATACTTTAAGTTCTAGGGTACATGTGCATGACGTTTATATCATGTATAACTCCCCAATGCAATCCCTCCCTCCTCCCCCCTCCCCATGATAGGCCCCAGTGTGTGATGTTCCCCTTCCCGAGTCCAAGTGATCTCATTGTTCAGTTCCCACCTATGAGTGAGAACATGCGGTGTTTGGTTTTCTCTTCTTGTGATAGTTTGCTAAGAATGATGGTTTCCAGCTGCATCCATGTCCCTACAAAGGACGCAAACTCATCCTTTTTGATGGCTGCATAGTATTCCATGGTGTATATGTGCCACATTTTCTTAATCCAGTCTGTCACAGATGGACATTTGGTTGATTCCAAGTCTTTGCTATTGTGAATAGTGCCGCAATAAACAAACGTGTGCATGTGTCTTTGTAGTAGAGTAATTTATAATCCTTGGGTATATACCCAGTAGTGGGATGGCTGGGTCATATGGTACATCTAGTTCTAGATCCTTGAGGAATCGCCATACGGTTTTCCATAATGGTTGAACTAGTTTACAATCCCACCAACAGTGTAAAAGTGTTCCTATTTCTCCACATCCTCTCCAACACCTGTTGTTTCCTGACTTCTTAATGATTGCCATTCTAACTGGTGTGAGATGGTATCTCATTGTGGTTTTGATTTGCATTTCTCTGATGGCCAGTGATGATGAGCATTTTTTCATGTGTCTGTTGGCTGTATGGATGTCTTCTTTTGAGAAATGTCTGTTCATATCCTTTCCCCACTTTTTGATGGGGTTGTTTGCTTTTTTCTTGTATATTTGTTTGAGTTCTTGGTAGATTCTGGATATTAGCCCTTTGTCAGATGAGTAGGTTGCAAAAATTTTTTCCCATTCTGTAGGTTGCCTGTTCACTCTGATGGTAGTTTCTTTGGCTGTGCAAAAGCTCTTTAGTTTAATGAGATCCCATGTGTCAATTTTGCTTTTGCTGCCGTTGCTTTTGGTGTTTTAGACATGAAGTCCTTGCCCATGCCTATGTCCTGAATGGTACTACCTAGATTTTCTTCTAGGGTTTTTATGGTATTAGGTCTAACATTTAAGTCTCTAATCCATCTTGAATTAATTTTCGTATAAGGGGTAAGGAAAGGATCCAGTTTCAGCTTTCTACTTATGGCTAGCCAATTTTCCCAGCACCATTTATTAAATAGGGAATCCTTTCCCCATTTCTTGTTTCTCTCAGGTTTGTCAAAGATCAGATGGCTGTAGATGTGTGGTATTATTTCTGAGGACTCTGTTCTGTTCCATTGGTCTATATCTCTGTTGTGGTACCAGTACCATGCTGTTTTGGTTACTGTAGCCTTGTAGTATAGTTTGAAGTCAGGTAGCGTGACGCCTCCAGCTTTGTCCTTTTGACTTAGGATTGTCTTGGCAATGCGGGCTCTTTTTTGGTTCCATATGAACTTTAAAGCCGTTTTTTCCAGTTCTGTGAAGAAAGTCATTGGTAGCTTGATGGGGATGGCATTGAATCTATAAATCACCTTGGGCAGTATGGCCATTTTCACGATATTGATTCTTCCTATCCATGAGCATGGTATGTTCTTCCATTTGTTTGTGTCCTCTTTGATTTCACTGAGCAGTGGTTTGTAGTTCTCCTTGAAGAGGTCCTTTACATCCCTTGTAAGCTGGATTCCTAGGTATTTTATTCTCTTTGAAGCAATTGTGAATGGAAGTTCATTCCTGATTTGGCTCTCTGCTTGTCTGTTACTGGTGTATAAGAATGCTTGTGATTTTTGCACATTAATTTTGTATCCTGAGACTTTGCTGAAGTTGCTTATCAGCTTAAGCAGATTTCGGGCTGAGACAATGGGGTTTTCTAAATATACAATCATGTCATCTGCAAACAGGGACAATTTGACTTCTTCTTTTCCTAACTGGATACCCTTGATTTCTTTCTCTTGCCTGATTGCCCTAGCCAGAACTTCCAACACTATGTTGAATAGGAGTGGTGAGAGAGGGCATCCCTGTCTTGTGCCAGTTTTCAAAGGAATTTTTCCAGTGTTTGCCCATTCAGTATGATATTAGCTGTGGGTTTGTCATAAATAGCTCTTATTATTTTGAGGTACGTTCCATCAATACCAAATTTATTGAGCGTTTTTAGCATGAAGGGCTGTTGAATTTTGTCAAAAACCTTTTCTGCATCTATTGAGATAATCATGTGGTTCTTGTCTTTGGTTCTGTTTATATGCTGGATTACGTTTATTGATTTGCGAATGGTGAACCAGCCTTGCATCCCAGGGATGAAGCCCACTTGATCATGGTGGATAAGCTTTTTGATGTGCTGCTGAATCCGGTTTGCCAGTATTTTATTGAGGATTTTTGCATCGATGTTCATCAGGGATATTGGTCTAAAATTCTCTCTTTTTGTTGTGTCTCTGCCAGGCTTTGGTATCAGGATGATGTTGGCCTCATAAAAAGAGTTAGGGAGGATTCCCTCTTTTTCTATTGATTGAAATAGTTTCAGAAGGAATGGTACCAGCTCCACCTTGTACCTCTGGTAGAATTCAGCTGTGAATCCATCTGGTCCTGGACTTTTTTTGGTGGGTAGGCTATTAATGTTGCCTCAATTTCAGAGCCTGCTATTGGTCTATTCAGGATTCAACTTCTTCCTGGTTTAGTCTTGGGAAAGTGTAAGTGTCCAGGAAATTATCCATTTCTTCTAGATTTTCTAGTTGATTTGCGTAGAGGTGTTTATAGTATTCTCTGATGGTTGTTTGTATTTCTGTGGGGTCGGTGGTGATATCCCCTTTATCATTTTTTATTGCGTCTATTTGATTCCTCTCTCTTTTCTTCTTTATTAGTCTAGCTAGCGGTCTGTCAATTTTGTTGATCTTTTCAAAAAGCCAACTCCTGGATTGATTGATTTTTTGGAGGGTTTTTTGTGTCTCTATCTCCTTCAGTTCTGCTCTGATCTTAGTTATTTCTTGCCTTCTGCTAGCTTTTGAATGTGTTTGCTCTTGCCTCTCTAGTTCTTTTAATTGTGATGTTAGACTGTCAATTTTAGATCTCTCCTGCTTTCTCTTGTGGGCATTTAGTGCTATAAATTTCCCTCTACACACTGCTTTAAATGTGTCCCAGAGATTCTGGTATGTTGTATCTTTGTTCTCATTGGTTTCAAAGAACATCTTTATTTCTGCTTTCATTTCGTTATGTACCCAGTAGTCATTCAGGAGCAGGTTGTTCAGTTTCCATGTAGTTGAGCGGTTTTGATTGAGTTTCTTAGTCCTGAGTTCTAGTTTGATTGCACTGTGGTCTGAGAGACAGTTTGTTATAATTTCTGTTCTTGTACATTTGCTGAGGAGTGCTTTACTTCCAATTATGTGGTCAATTTTGGAATAAGTGCGATGTGGTGCTGAGAAGAATGTATATTCTGTTGATTTGGGGTGGAGAGTTCTATAGATGTCTATTAGGTCCGCTTGGTGCAGAGATGAGTTCAATTCCTGGATATCCTTGTTAACTTTCTGTCTCGTTGATCTGTCTAATGTTGACAGTGGAGTGTTGAAATCTCCCATTATTATTGTATGGGAGTCTAAGTCTCTTTGTAGGTCTCTAAGGACTTGCTTTATGAATCTGGGTGCTCCTGTATTGGGTGCATATATATTTAGGAGAGTTAGCTCTTCCTGTTGAATTGATCCCTTTACCATGATGTAATGGCCTTCTTTGTCTCTTTTGATCTTTGATGGTTTAAAGTCTGTTTTATCAGAGACTAGGATTGCAACCCCTGCTTTTTTTTGTTCTCCATTTGCTTGGTAGATCTTCCTCCATCCCTTTATTTTGAGCCTATGTATGTCTCTGCATGTGAGATGGGTCTCCTGAATACAGCAGACTGATGGGTCTTGACTCTTGATCCAGTTTGCCAGTCTGTGTCTTTTAATTGGACCATTTAGTCCATTGACATTTAAGGTTAATATTGTTATGTGTGAACTTGATCCTGTCATTATGATATTAACTGGTTATTTTGCTCATTAGTTGATGCAGTTTCTTCCTAGCCTCGATGGTCTTTACATTTTGGCATGTTTTTGCAATGGCTGGTACCGCTTGTTCCTTTCCATGTTTAGGGCTTCCTTCAGGGTCTCTTGTAAGGCAGGCCTGGTGGTGACAAAATCTCTAAGCATTTGCTTATCTGTAAAGGATTTTATTTCTCCTTCACTGATGAAACTTAGTTTGGCTGGATATGAAATTCTGGGTTGAAAATTCTTTTCTTTAAGAACGTTGAATATTGGCCCCCACTCTCTTCTGGCTTGTAGAGTTTCTGCCGAGAGGTCTGCTGTTATTCTGATGGGCTTCCCTTTGTGGGTAACCCGACCTTTCTCTCTGGCTGCCCTTAAGATTTTTTCCTTCATTTCAACTTTGGTGAATCTGGCAATTATGTGTCTTGGAGTTGCTCTTCTGGAGGAGTATCTTTGTGGCGTTCTCTGTATTTCCTGAATTTGAATGTTGGCCTGCCCTACTAGGTTGGGGAAGTTCTCCTGGATGATATCCTGAAGAGTGTTTTCCAAGTTGGTTCCATTTTCCCCCTCACTTTCAGGCACCCCAATCAGAAGTAGATTTGGTCTTTTTACATAATCCCATACTTCTTGCAGGCTTTGTTCATTTCTTTTTCTTCTTTTTTCTTTTGGTTTCTCTTCTCGCTTCATTTCATTCATTTGATCCTCAATCGCTGATACTCTTTCTTCCAGTTGATCGAGTCAGTTACTGAAGCTTGTGCATTTGTCATGTATTTCTCGTGTCATGGTTTTCATCTCTGTCATTTCGTTATGATCTTCTCTGCATTAATTAATCTAGCTGTCAATTCTTCCACTTTTTTTTCAAGATTTTTAGTTTCTTTGCGCTGGGTACGTAATTCCTCCTTTAGCTCTGAGAGGTTTGATGGAGTGAAGCTTTCTTCTCTCATCTCGTCAAAGTCATTCTCTGACCAGCTTTGATCCGTTGCTGGCGATGGGCTGTGCTCCTTTGCAGGGGGAGATGCGCTCTTATTTTTTGAATTTCCAGCTTTTCTGCCCAGCTTCTTCCCCATCTTTGTGGTTTTATCTGTCTCTGGACTTTGATGATGGTGACGTACGGATGGGGTTTTGGTATAGGTGTCCTTCCTGTTTGATAGTTTTCCGTCTGACAGTCAGAAGGACTGTCTGTTGGTCTGTTGGAGATTGCTTGAGGTCCACTCCAGACCCTGTTTGCCTGGGTATCAGCAGCAGAGGTTGCCGAAGATAGAATATTGCTGAACAGCGAGTGTACCTGTCTGATTCTTTCTTTGGAAGTTTCCTCTCACGGGTGACGCCACCCTGTGAGGTGTGGGGTGTCAGACTGCCCCTAGTGGGGGATGTCTCCCAGCTAGGCTACTCAGGGGTCAGGGACCCACCTGAGCAGGCAGTCTGTCCGTTCTCGGATCTCAACCTCCGCGTTAGGAGATCCACGGCTCTCCCCAAAGCTGTCAGACAGAGTCGTTCGTGTCTGCACCGCCCCCGCTCTTTCCCCTAATGGGCTGCAGCTGTGCGCTGTCCGCAGAGGTAGAGTCTACAGAGACAGGCAGGCTTCCTTGAGCTGCTGTGAGCTCCACCCAGTTCGAGCTTCCCAGCGGCTTTGTTTATCTACTTAAGCCTCAGCAATGGCAGGCGCCCCTCCCCCAGCCTCGCTGCTGCCTTGCGGATAGATCGCCGCAGACGGCTGTGTTAGCAATGAGGGAGGCTCCGTGGGCGTGGGACCCTCCCGGCCAGGTGTGGGATATATTCTCCTGGTGTGCCTGTTTCCTTAAAGCGCAGTATTGGGGTGGGAGTTACCCGATTTTCCAGGTGTTGTGTGTCTCAGTTCCCCTGGCTAGGAAAAAGGGATTCCTTTCCCCCTTGCGCTTCCAGGTGAGGTGATGCCTCGCCCTGCTTCAGCTCACGCTGGTCAGGCTGCAGCAGCTGACCAGCACCGATTGTCCGGCACTCCCTAGCGAGATGACCCCAGTACCTCAGTTGAAAACGCAGAAATCACCGGTCTTCTGTGTTGCTCGCGCTGGGAGTTGGAGACTGGAGCTGCTCCTATTCGGCCATCTTGCTCTGCCCCTTAAAATGCCTTTTAATACTTCAGTCAAAATATGGATGGATGGCAAGGCCTCCCATGGTCGGTCCATGGACACAGGGATCCACACACCTTCTCTTGCTCTCCCTAGCAGAATACAGTGCTGCCAATCAAAAGTCAAATCAATGCAAGTAAACAATCTGCAATTTTCACAAGTTATAGTTTGGGAGTCTGGGTTTAATAACTATATTTCCTATGACTAACATAGAAGGGGGCTTTACACAACTTTGTAAAGGAACTGTTAGACTGGAATTTAAGTTGACAGAATAAAATGGCTTGCAATCTCTTGTTTCTATAGCTTGATTTCCAGACCAAATTCTAAGGCAGTATGAAGCCACAGTAAGCCTCCATAATTCTGGATGCTCAGGACCAAAAACAGGACTTATTATTTTTGGTCTTGGAGTAGAGATTCCCTTTTCTCCCCATATCCAAGAGTAGAAAGACTGTAATTTTTTGTGCTTATGTTAGTCTAAACTTTCTGTTAAGTCACTATCAACAGTTGGACTCACTTGTGCCTGGGACAGAATTGAATTTGTCCTGTGCAATTGTGGTGGAATTGACCTCGAGTTGTCCAATCTATAACAGTCCCGAATGTATTGTTTTGTAATATCACTGCACTATCGGCCACACACTCTTCCCAAACTAAATCTTTTGATTCTTTGGTAATCTCCTTGGGACAAGGTTTCCCTTTTGGCCTAAATTTTAATGATCTTTGATAAGAAAAATCTTGTAAATAGTTTACCTGTGGTTTGAATGACATTCCGCTTACCATGTGATAAGTAAATCTACTGGTGGGACTGACAGTAGGTACTTCTACCAATAAATTTTGGATAGCAGGAAATAAACATCCTGTTGCTCTCCCGAGGCAAGTAGGAGAATAACGATATCCAACTGAAATATTTATCATCATTTCTTTTTCCTCTGGTTTGGCAGGGCAACGATCATCTGTGGGACCAGGTACTCACACACTATAATTAACATATACTTCAATAGGATTATCCATTCATGTGACTGCCCGAATTAAGGGCAGGAAAGGCACATAGACCCAGTAGGTATAATTAGCTGCAACTGCTCCTGCAGGCATGGGGAGACTTACCACCATTGATACAACCATTAAAGCTGCAATCAGCATTTTTTCTGGGATTTGTGTCATCTTTGTGCTAGTTAGGCTTTTTCCAGCAAATGGTGTCAGCTTCTTTAACTGTGCCCAGGTTGGCAGCTCCGCCTTCTTGGTGCGTGGTGACTTCATCTGTTCTTCTGATATCACCACTTGGTTCATCTTGCGAGTCAATGATGCTCGATTGCGGTGTTTCCGTCTCCATGGAGGCGCTTTTCTTTTCTTTTTTTTTTTTTTTTGAGATGGAGTCTCGCTCTGTCGCCCGGGCTGGAGTGCAGTGGCCGGATCTCAGCTCACTGCAAGCTCCGCCTCCTGGGTTTACTCCATTCTCCTGCCTCAGCCTCCCGAGTAGCTGGAACTACAGGTGCCCGCCACCTCACCCGGCTAGTTTTTTGTATTTTTTTTTAGTAGAGACGGGGTTTCACCGGGTTAGCCAGGATGGTCTCGATCTCCTGACCTCGTGATCCGCCCACCTCGGCCTCCCAAAGTACTGGGATTACAGGCTTGAGCCACTGTGCCTGGCCGGAGGCGCTTTTCTTTGCAACTCCGATGGGTTCATTGTAGAACTTCAAATGTTTAGTGGATATTCAAACAGGAAGCTGATTTTCTCCTGGTGAAACACAAGCAAAACCTCTTCCCCAGGTTACTACCTTCCCTATTTCCCATGTCTTATTTTTGTTGTGTTTCCATCAAATCAGTTTTCCTTCATGTGGACTGTTCTTTTTACCAGTAAGATGTTGTTCTGCAGAAGTAGTAGTCTGATTTCTATAAATGTTTAAAAAATTTAAAGTATAGAGTGCTAGATTAAGCTGCATCTGAGGAGTGGTACACTCCTTACTGTCTCCCCTTTCTTTGTCTTTAACTAACTGAGTTTTGAGTGTTCTATTAGTTCTTTCAACTATGGCCTGTCCTTGGGAATTATAAGGAATTCCTGTTGTATGTGTAATTTTCCACTGATTTAAGAATTTTTGGAAAGCTTTACTACAATAACCTGGTCCATTGTCAGTTTTAATTTTTTCTGGAACTCCCATTACAGCAAAACAAGATAATAAATGTTTTTTAACATGGGAAGTACTTTCTCCTGTCTGGCAGGTTGCCCATATGAAATGTGAATAAGTATCAACTATTACATGAACATATGATAATTTTCCAAATGCAGGTACATGTGTAACATCCATTTGCCATAACGTATTAGGACACAGACCTCTGGGATTAACTCCTGCCTCTTGAGTGGTCAGGTACAGTACTTGACACTGGGTGCAATGTTGTACAATATCTTTTGCCTGTTTCCATGTGACATTAAATTTGCTTTTTAACCCTGCTGCATTTACAAGAGTCAAAGTATGAAGTTCTCATGCTTTTATGAATGCAGAGGATACCAGTAAGTCAGCTTGTTCATTTGCTTTAGGTAAAGGTCCTGATAATTTAGTGTGTGCTTGAAAATGAGTAATATAAAATGGGAAATTCCTTTTTCTTACAGTTTGTGGTAATAAATTGAACAGCTAGTTTAACTGATCATCCATGCTATATTTAATTAGAGCTGTCTCAACATCCCTTGTAGCCTGTACTACATATGCAGAATCTGATACAATATTAACAGGTTGATTAAAATCTTGTAACACTGTAATGACTGCAACCAACTGTGCCCTTTGAGCTGATTGATATTAAGTTTTGATTACTCGCTCTTTTGGCCCTCCGTAAGCTGCCTTTCCATTGCTGGAACCATCAGTAAATACCGCCAGAGCATTTTCTAAAGGTTCATGTCTGGTAATTTTAGGTAAAATCCAAGTAGTCAATTTTAAAAACTGAAAGATTTTTGGTTTTGGGTAATGATTATTAAAACTCCCACAAAATCAGCAAGACCAATCTGCCATGCACCAGAATTGATAAAGGGTTGTCTAACTTGTTCCTTGGTTAAAGGAACAACTATTTTGTCTGAGTCATTACCACACAATTTTATTATTCATAATCTTGCCTGACCAATTAATGTAGCTATTTGATCCAACTACAATGTAAAAGTCTTAATTGTACTGTGAGGAAGGAATGACCACTCCACAAGATCAGTATTTTGAACAATGATGCCTGTTGGAGAATGTGCAGTAGCAAAAATCAAAAGTTGGAGTGGGGCTAAGGGGTCTATTCTACTTCTTTGTGCTGACTGAATTTTTTCTTCCACTAATTTAATTTCTTTTGTTGCCTCTGGGGTTAATATTCTTTTACCATTTAAGTCTGGATCTCCCCTTAGGATAGAGAACAAATTTGACATGGCATAAGTAGGAATGCCTAGAGTTGGCTGAATGCAATTAATATCGCCTAACAATTTCTGAAAGTCATTTAATGTTTTTAATGTATCTTTTCTTATTTCTATTTTTTGTGGCTTAATTTTTCTATTTTCTATTTGCATCCCTAAATAATGAAAGGAGCAGAGGTTTGGATCTTTTCAGATGTTATTGTTAGTCCTGCATTGGCAACCTCTGTTTTCAGAAATGTGTAACAGTCAATTAATTTGTCTCTTGTTTCTGCAGCACATAAAATATCATCAATATAGTGAATGATATAACAATCTGAAAATTTGTCTCTAACTGGTTGAAGGACTTGACCTACGAAAGTTTGACAAATAGTTGGACTATTAAGCATTCCCTGAGGTAGTACTTTCCACTGAAACCTGGTAGCTCATTCTTTATTATTTATGGCTGGTATAGTAAAGGCAAATTTTTCACAATCTTGCTCTGCCAGAGGAATGATAAAAAAGCAATCCTTTAGATCAACTATAATTAAAGGCCAGTCTTTTGGGATCATGGCCGGAGAGGCAATCCAGGTTGAAGAGGCCCCATGGATTGAATTACAGTATTTACGGCCCTTAAGGCCATTAATATATGCCATTTGCCTGACTTTTTCTGAATTACAAATACAGGAGGATTCCAGGGCGAGAATGAAGGCTCAATGTGTCCCTTTTGTAATTGTTCCTTTGCTAATGAATGTAAAGACTCCAGTTTTTGTTTCGGTAGTGCCACTGATTTACCCATATCGGTTTTTCTGTTTTCCAAGTTAATGGAATGGGTTTAGGAGGCTCTACAGTGGCCGCCCCTAAAAAGGAAACCCTATTCCTTTACTTTCTTGATTTTTCTCAGTTTTAATTGGGACTTTAATGCCATTTCCATTTTTTCCTAATCGCTTTCCTGGTATATATCCCATCTTAGTCATGATTTTTTGACTCGTGTGGCTGTATAATAGAGCGGGCATAATGATTTCCACACCCCATTGTTGTAACAAATCTCGACCCTACAGATTAACAGGAATTGAAGTAATCATTGGCTGAACAGTACTTTCTTGATTATCTGGCCCTAAGCAATGTAAAATCATTGTACTTTGATACACTTCTGAAGCTGTGCCTATGCCAACAAGTCTTGTAAGAGTCTTTTGTTTAGGCCAATTTTTGGTCACTGATTTAAAGCAATGACAGAGACATCTGCTCCAGTATATACCAACCCTTCAAACTGTTTTCCTTAAATAATGGTCTTACACACAGGTCTGCTCTCAGAGACCTGACTTGCCCATTATGCAACCTTTCCTGCTGGATCAGTGTTTCCAAACCCTCCTGTTCTTTTTATCTCACTGTTTCCAACTTTAATATAAGGTAGGAGTAATAATTGAGCAATCCTGTCTCCTGGACTGGCACTCCAAGGAATTGAGGAACTAACAACCAATTGAATTTCACCTTTATTGTCTGAATCAACCACACCAATACGAATTTGAACTCCCTTTAGATTTCAACTTGATCTTCCTAAGATTAGTCCCACAGTCCCCTCAGGCAATGGGTCATATGCCCCTGTGGAGATTTTTCGTGGAGGCTCCCCTGGAAGCAGAGAGACTGCTTGTAAAGTACATAAATCTACTGCTACACGGCCACTTGTGGTGGGGGGAGATTGTCATATTGTGATAACTGGCTTATTCCCTGAGACACTTGTGACAGTGGGGGTTGTTGTTCCTGAAAACCGTGAGGACCAAAAGGCTGAATTGGGAATGCCCCAGTTTGTTGCGGGGCCTGTGGCTGGCCTCTCCTCTCATTTCCTGACAGTGGTTGCCCATTTTTATCAAATTTAGAACGACATTGATTAGCCCAATATTTTCCCTTTTTGCATCTTGGACATAGGCCAGGTTTATCTGTTGTTGTAATTGCCTAAGTAGTTACATTTTGTTTATTTGAGACTAGGCATTTCTTTTTAACATGAAAAATTTGACTACAGTTATAACATTTTCCCCCAAATCTTCTAACTTGTCCTCCTAAAGCAACTCCTGTGATTGCTTGAGCCATAAGCATAGCTTTATCCATAGCTCCTCCAATTCCATTGCAGGCTTTAACATACTCTGAGATTACATCTGATCCTGCCGGAGCCCTTCCTTTTAATGGCTTAATGGCTGATTGACAATCAGGATTGACATTTTCATATACCATCAACTCCACTATGACCTTATGGGCATTCTCATCAGTAATTGACTTTTGAGCAGCATCTTGAAGTCTTGTAACAAAATCAGTGTAGGGATTTTTAGAGCCTTGTCTTATTGTATTAAAGGAGGGACAGGCGGTTCCTGGGTCTTGGATTTTCTCCCAGTGCTATCATACTGCTCAATGAAAATAACTGTGTAACTCTGTGAGATGAATTCACATATCAAAAAGCAGTTTCTCAGAAAGTTTCTTTCTAGTTTTTATCTGAGGATATTTCCTTTTTCACTACATGCCTCAAAGTGCTCACAAATATCCCTATGCAGATGCCACAGAAACAGTGTTAGCAAACTGCTCCATGAAAAGAAAGGTGTTACTCTGTGAGATGAATATATACATCACAAGGAGGCTTCTCAGAAAGCTTCTTTCAATTTTTATCTGAGGATATTTCCTTTGTCACCATAGGCTTCAACGCAATCCAAAATATCTCTTCTCAGATTCCCTCAAAACAGTACTACCAAATTGCTCCATAGAAAGAATCATGTAACTCTGTGAGATGAATTAACCCATCACAAAGAGTTTTCTCAGAAAGCTTCTTTCTACTTTTTATATGAGGATATTTCCTTTTCCACCATGGGCTTCGATTCACTCCCAAGTATCCCTTCTCAGATACCACAAAAACTGTGAGGCCAAAGTGCTCCCTCAACAGAAACATTTACTCTATGAGATAAATGCACACTTCACAAAGGGGTTTCTCAAAAAGCTTCTCTCAAGTTTGTACCTGAAGATGTTTCCTATTTGGCCATTGGACTCTATGCACTCTCGAATATGCCTTTGCAGTTTCCACGAAAACAGTGTTAACAAACTGCTTCATGAAAATAAAGGTGTAACTCTGTGAGATGATTTCACCCATCACAAAGCAGTTTCTCAGAAAGCTTCCTTCTAGTTTAAATCTGAGGATATTTCCGTTTTCAACACTGGCTTCAATGCGCTCCAAATATCTGCTCTCAGATACCACAAAAACAGTGATGCCGAATGGCTCAATGAACAAAAAGGTTAAACTCTATGAGGTGAATACACCATCACAAAACCGTTTCTCAAAGCGCTTGTCTCAAGTTTTTATCTAAAGTAATTTCCTTTATCACCATAGGCCTCTAGGAGCTCCCGAATATCCCTTTGCAGATTCCATATAAACAGTGCCACCAAACTGCTGAAAGAAAGAAAAAGTGTAAATCTGTGAGATGAATTCACTCATCATGAAGAAATTTCTCGGAAAGCTTCTATTTTTTATCTGAGGCTATTTCCTTTGTCACCATAGGCTTCAATGTGCTCCCAAATATAATATGGCAGATTCCATGAAAATAGTGTTATCAAAAGGGTCACAGAAAAGTCCTGCTGATCTCTTTGAGATGAATTCACCCATCACAAAACAGTTTCTCAGAGAGCTTCTTTCTAGTTTTTATCAGAGGATAATTCATTTTTCACCAAAGGCCTCAATGCGCTCCCACGTATCCCTTTGCTGATTCCATGAAAACAGTGTTTGCAAATTGCTCCATGAAAAGAAACATGTAACTCTGTGAGATGAATTCACACATCCCAAAGAACTTTTTCAGAAAGCATCTTTCTAGTTTTTATCTGATGATATTTTCTTAATCACCTTAGGTTTCATGGTGATCCAAAATATCCCTTCTCAGATTCCCCAAAAACAGTGCTACCAAACTGATCGATGAAATGAATCATGTAACTCTGTGTGATGAATTAAAACAACACAAAGCAGTTTCTCAGAGGGCTTCTTTCTAGTTTTTATATGAGGATATTTCCTTTGTCATCATAAGCTTCAAAACACTCTGAACTATGCCATTGTAGATTCCAAGAAAACAATGTCAGCAAACTACTCCATGAAAAGAACAGTGTAACTCTGTGCCTTGAATTCAAACATCACAAAGTAGATTCTCAGAAAGCTTCTTTCTAATTTTCCAATGAGGATATTTCGTTTTTCACTACAGGCCCCAATGAGCTCCCAAATATCCCTTTGCAGATTTCACAAAAACAGTGTTAGCAAATTGATCCATGAAAAGGAAGGTATAACTCTGTGAGATGAATTCACACATCACAAAGAACTTTCTCAGAAAGCTTCTTTCTAGTTTTTATCGGAGGATAATTCCTTTTTCACCATAGGCTGCAATACGCTCCCAAATATCACTTTACAGATTCCACGAAAACTGTGTTAGCAAACTGTTGCATGAAAAGAAAGGTGTAACTCCTTGAGGTGAATTCACACATCACAAGCAATTTTCTTAGAAAGCTTCTTTCCAGTTTTTATCTGAGGATATTACCTTTGTCACCATAGGCTTCAATGCAATCCATAATATACTATTGCACATCCCAAGAAAACAGTGTTATCAAACTGATCAATTAAAAGAATGGTGTAGCTCTGTGAGATGAAATCACACATTACAAAGCAGTTTCTCAGAAAGTTTCTTTCTAGTTTTTATCTGAGGATTTTCCTGTGTCACCATATGCTTCAATACGATCCAAAACATCCCTTCTCAGATTTTGCATAAACAGTGCTACCAAACTGCTCCATGAAGAGAATCGTGTAACACTGTGAGACGAATTTGTAAACCACAAACAATTTTTCAGAAAGCTTCTTTCTGGTTTTTATCTGAGGATATTTCCTTTTCCACTATATGCCTAAATGTGCTAACAAATATTCCTTTGCAGATTCCACGAAAATAGTGTTAGCAAACTGTTCCATGAAAAGAAAGGTGTAACTCTGTGAGATAAATTCACACATCAAAAAGAACTTTATAAGAAAGCTTCTTTCTAGTTTTTATCTGAGGATATTGTCCTTGTCACCATGGGCTTCAATGTGATCCAAAATATCGTTTCTAAGATTCCACAACAACAGTGCTAACAAACTGATCCACGAAAAGAATCGTGTAAATGTGGGAGATGAATTAACGCATCACAAAGCAGTTTCTCAGAAAGCTTCTTTCCAGTTTTTTTATGATGATATTTCGTTTGCCACCCTAAGCTTAAACACATTTTGAAATATCCCATTGCAGATTCCAAGGAAACAGTGTTAGGAAACTGCTCACTGAAAAGAACAGTGTGGCCCTGTGAGATGAATTCACACATCACAAAGCAGTTTCTCACAAAGCAGTTTCTTTGTAGTTTTCATCTGAGGATAATTCCTTTTTCACCATGGGACTCAATGAACTCTTAAATATCCCTTTGTACATTACATAACAACTGTATTAGAAAATTGCTCCATGAAAAGAAAGGTGTAACAGTGTGAGATGAATTCACACATCACTAATAAGTTTCTCAGAAAGCTTCTTTCTAGTTTCAATCTGAGGATATTTCCCTTGTCACCATAGGCTTTTAGGAATTCCAAAATATCCCTTCTCAGATTCCCCAAAAACAGTGTGGCCAAACTGCTGCATGAAAAGTGTCATGTAACTCTTTGAGATGGATTCACACATCACAAAGCAGTTTCTCAAAAAGCTTCTTTCTAGCTTCTTCCTGAGGATATTTTCTTTGTCACCACAAACTTCAATGTGCTCTGAAACAACACACTGTAGATTCCAAGAAAACAGTGTGAGATAACTGCTCAATGAAAAATTCAGTGTAAGTCTGTGAGATGAGTTCACACGTCAAAAACCAGTTTATCAGACACCTTCTTTTTGGTTTATATCTGATTATATTTTCTTTGTCACCATTGGCTTCAATATGCTCCCAAATATCCCTCTGCAGATTCCACGAAAACAGTGTTAGCAAACAGCTCAATGAAAAGAACAGTGTAACTCTGTGAGATTAGTTCACACATGACAAAAAACTTTCTCAGAAAGCCTCTTTCTAATTTTTATCTGAGTATATTTCCTTTGTCAACATAGGCTTCAATGTGATACAAAACATACCTTCTCAGTTTACGCTAAAACAGTGCTACCAAACTGTTCCATTAAAAGAATTATGTAACTCTGTGAGATGAATTAACACATCACAAAGCGTTTTCTCAGAAAGCTTCTTTCTAGATTTTATATGAAGATATTTCCTTAGTCACATTGAACTTCAATGCGCTGTAAAATATTCCACTGGAGATTCCAAGAAAACAGTGTTAACAGACTGCTAAATGAAAATAACACTGTAACACTGTGAGATGAGTTCACATATTACAAAACAGTCTCTCAGGATGGTTCTTTCCAGTATTTTTCTAAGGATATTTCCTTATTCACCATAGGCCTCAAAGCACTCCCAAATATCCCTTTGCAGATTCCACAAAAAGAGTGTTAGCAAACTGCTCTATGAAAAGAAAGGTGCAACACTGTGAGGAGAATTTCCACATCACAAGGTAGCTTCTCAGAAAAATTTTTTATAATTTTTATCAGAGTATATTTTCTTTGTCACCACAGGCTTCAATGTGATCCAAAATATTAGTTCTCAAATTCCCCAAAAACATTGCTATCAAACTGCTCTTTGAAAAGAATCTTCTAACTCTGTGAAATGAATTCCCAAATCACAAAGTAGTTTCTCAGAAAGTTTCTTTCCAGTTTTTGTCTGATGTATTTCCTTTGTCACCACAAGCTTCAATGTGCCATAAATTATCCCATTGCAGATTCCAAGAAAACAGTATTAGCAAACTGCTCAATGAAAAAAACGGTGTAATTCTGTGAGATGAATTCACACATTGCAAAGAAATTTCTCAGAAAGATTCTTTCTAGTTTTTATTTGAGGATAATTCTTTTTTGACTATAGGAATCAGTGTGCTCCTAAATATAGCTTTGCAAATTCCACAAGAACAGTGTTAGCAAACTGCTCCATGAAAGGAAGTGTGTTAACACTGAGATGAATTTACACATCACAAAGAACTTTCTCAGAAAGCTTCTTTCCCATTTTTATCTGAGGATGTTTTCTTGGTCACCAAAGGCTTCAAAGCGACAAAAAATATCCTTTCTCAAATTCCCCAAAATCAGTGCTAGTAGAGTGATTCATGAAAAGAATCATGCGACACTGTGAGATGAATTAACACATCTCAAACTGTTTGTCAGAATCCTTCTTTCTATTTTTATATGAGGATAATTCCTTTGTCACTATATGTGTCAATGCAATCCATAATATCACATTGCAGAATCCAAGAAAACAGTGTTAGCATACTTCTCAATGAAAAGAACAGTGCAATTCTGTGAGATGAATTCATAAATCACAAAGCCGTTTCTCAGAAAGCTTCTTTTGTTTTCTATCTGAGGATATGTCGTTTGACACCATAGGCTTCAATGCTCTCCCAACAATCCTATTGCACATTAAATGAAATCAGTGTTATCAACCTGCTCAAAGAAAAGAATGGTGTAACTCTGTGAGATAAATTCACATATCACAAAGCGGTTTCTCAGAAAGCTTTTTTAGTTTTTATCTGATGATACTTCCTTTGTCACCATAAGTTTCAATGCACTCAGAAATATCCAAATGCAGATTTCAAGACAACAGTGTTAGCAGACTGATAAATGAAGAGAACAATGTAACACTCTGAGATAAATTCACACATCACAAAGCCATTTCTCAGAAAGTTTCTTTCTAATTCTTATCTGAGAATACTTCCCTTTTCACCATACACCTCAATATGGTCTGAAATATACCTTTGCAGATTCCAGGAAAACAGTGTTAGCATATTGTTCCATGAAAAGAAAGGGATAACACTGTGAGATGAATTCCCACATCACAAAGAAGTTTCTCAGAAAGTTTCTTTATAAATTTTATCTGAGGATAATTCCTTTCTCACCATAGGCTTCAATGAGATCCAAAATATCCATTCGAAGTTTCCCCAAAAACAGTGCTACCAAACTACTCTATTAAAGGAATCGTGTAACTCTGTGATATAAATTGATAAAACACAAAACAGTTTCTCAGGATGCCTCCTTCTAGTTTTTGTCTGAGGATATTTTCTTGGTCATCATAAGCTTCAATGTGCTCTGAAATATCCTATTGCAGATTCCAAGAAAACAGTGTAAGCAGACTGCCAAGTGAAAATAACAGTGTAACTCTGTGAGATGAGTTCACACATTACAAACCAGTTTCTCAGGAGCCTTATTTCTAGTTTGTCTCTGAGGATATTTACTTTGTCAGCATAAGCTTCAATGCACTCTGAAATATCCCTCTGGGGATATTCCAAGAAAACACTGTTAGCAGACTGCTGAATAAAAAGAGCACTGTACCTCTGTGAAATTCACACATCACAAAGCAGTTTCTCAGAAGGTTTCTTTTTGGTATTATCTGAGAATATTTCCTTTGTCACCATAGGCTTCAATGCAATCCAAATATCCTAATGCAGAGTCCATGAAAACACTGTTAGCAGATGCTCAATGAAAAGAACGGTGTAACTCTGTGAGATGAAAACCCATCACAAAGCAATCTCTCAGAAAGCTTCTTTCTAGTTTTCATCTGAGTATATTTCCTTTGTCACTGTGAGCTTCATTGTGCTATGGAATATCCCATTGCTGATTCCAAGAAAACAGTGTTAGCAAACTGTTCAATGAAAAAAGTGTAACTCTGTGAGGTGCATTCACACATCACAATGTAGTTTCTCCGAAAGCTTCTTTCTAGTTTTTATCTGAGTATATTTCCTTTTTTACCATAGGCCTCAAGGCATTACAAAATATCACTTTGCAGTTTCCAAGAAAACAGTGTTAGCAAACCGCTTTCTGAAAAGAAAGGTGTAACTCTGTGAGATGAATTCACACGTCACAAAGAAGTTTGTCAGAAATCTTCTTTCTAGTTTTTATTTGAGAATATTTCCTTTGTCATCATAGGCTTTCACGTGATCCAAAATATCCTTTCTCAGAATCCCCAAAAACAGTGGTAACAGAATGCTCCATGAACGGAATGTGTAACTCTGTCAGATGAATTCATATATCAGAAAGCAGTTTCTCAGAAACCTTCTTTCTAGTTTTTCCTGAGGATATTTCCTTTGTCACCATAAGCTGCTATGTGCTGCAAAATATCCAATCCTGGATTCCAAGAAAACAGTGTTAGCAGACTGCTCAATGCAAATAACATTTTTACTCTGTGAGATGTATTCACACATCACAAAGCAGTTTTTCAGAAGACTTATTTTTGGTGTTTATCTGAGGACATTTCCTTTGTCACCATAGGCTACAATGCGCTCCGAAGAATCCTAATGCATTTTCTATGAAAACGGTGTTAGCAAACTGCTATATGAAAAGTACGGTGTAACTCTTTGCGACAAATTCACACATCACAAAGCAGTTTCTCTTAAAGCTTCTTTCTAGTTTTTATCTGAGGCTATTTCCTTTTTCACTATAGGCCTCAAAGTGCAACCAAATATCCCTTTGCAGAGTCCCCCAAAAGAGTGCTAACAAGATGATCCTTGAAAAGAAAGGTGTAACTCTGTGAGATGAATTAGCAAATCCAAAGCAGTCTCTCAGAAAGCTTCTTTTTGGTTTTCATCTGAGGATATTTCCTTTGTCCCCATAGGCTTCAATGCCCTCCCAAATATGCTAATGCAGATTCCAGGAAAACAGTGTTAGCAGACTGCTCAATGAAAAGAATGGTGTGACTCTGTGAGATGAGTTAATCCATCACAAAGCAGTTTCTCAGAAAGCATCTTTCTAGTTTTTCTATGAGGATATTTCCTTTGTCACCATAAGCTTCAATGCACTGTGAAATATACCTTTACAGATTCCAAGAAAAGTGTTAGCAGACTGTTCAGTGAAAATAACATTGTAACTCTGTGAGATGTATTAACACACACAAAAAACCATTTTCTCAGAAGGCTTCTTTTTGGTTTTTATCTGAAGATATTGCCTTTGTCACCATAGGCTTCAATGTGCTCCCAAACATCCTATGGCATTTTCCACAAAAAAGTGTTAGCAAACTGCCGTATGAAAAGAACGGTGTAACTCTGTGTGATGAATTCACAGATCACAAAGCAGTTTCTCAGATAGCTTCTTTCTAGTTTTTATCTGATGATATTTCTTTTTTCAGTATAGGCCTCAAACTGCTCCCAAACATTCTATTGCATTTTCCACCAAAACAGTGTTAGCAAACTGCTGTATGGAAAGAATGGTGTAACAATGTGAGAATAATTCACAAATTACAAAGAAATTTCTCAGGAAACGTCTTTCCAGTTTTTATCTGAGCTTATGTCCTTGTCACCATAGGCTTCAATGCTATCCAAAATGTTCCTTCTCAGATTCCCCAGAAAGACCGCTAACAAAGTGATCCATGAAAAGAATCGTGCAATCATGTGAGATGAATTCACACATCCAAAGCAGTTTCTCAGAAAGCTTTTTTTTTTTTTTGGTTTTTATCTGAGGATGTTTCCCTTTTCCCCTAGGCTTCCATGCACTTCAAATATCCTAATGCATATTCCGGGACAATAGTGTTAGGAGATTGCTCAATGAAAAGAATGGTGTGACTCTGTGAAATGAGTTAACCCATCACAAAGCAGTTTCTCAGAAAGCTTCTTTCTAGTTTTTATCTGAGGATATTTTCTTTGTCACCATAAGCTTCACTGAGCTAAGAAATATCCCACTGCAGATTCCAAGAAAAGAGTGTTAGCAAACTTTCCAATGATGTATTCACACATCACAATGCAATTTCTCAGAAAGCTTCTTTCTACTTTTCATCTGAGAATATTTCGTTTTTCGCCATTGGCCTCAATATGTTCCCAGATATCATTTTACAGATTCCATGAAAACAGTGTTAGCAAACTGCTTCATGAAGAGAAATGTGTAACTCTGTGAGACGAATTCACACAACACAAAGAAGTTTCTCAGAAATATTCTTTCTATTTTTTATTTGAGGATTTTCCTTTGTCAGTGTAGGCTCCAATGCGATCCAAACTATCCCTTCACAGATTCCCCCAAAACACTGGTAACATACTGCTCCATGAAACTAAAGTGTAACACTGTGAGATGAATTCACACATCAGAAATCAGTTTCTCAGAAAGCTTCTTTCTAGTTTTTATCTGAGGATATTTCCTTTTTCACCATGAGCCTCAATGTGCTCCCAAATATCACTCTGGAGATTCTACGAAAACAGTGTTAGCAAACAGCTCCATGAAAAGAAAGGTGTAACTAACTGAGAAGAATTCACACTTCTTTCACAAAGAACTTTCTCAGAAAGCTTCTCTCCAGTTTTTATCTGAGGACATTTCCTTGTCACCATAAGTTTCAATGAGATCCAAAATATCCCATCTCTGTTTCCCCAAAAGAGTGCTAACAAAGTCATCCATGAAAAGAATCGTGTAACTCTGTGAAATGAATTCACACATCCAAATCAGTTTATCAGAAAGCTTCTTTTCAGTTTTCATCTGAGGATATTTCCTTTGTCACCATAGGCTTCAATGCGTTCCCAGATATCCTAATGCAGATTCTACAAAAACAGTGTTAGTAGACTGCTCAAAGAAAAGATACATGTGACTCTATTAGATGAATTAGCTCATCACAACACAGTTTCTCAGAAAGCTTCTTTCTAGTGTTTATCTGAGGATATTTCCTTTGTCAGCGTATGCTTCAATGTGATCCACAATGTCCTGTGTCAGATTTTCCAAAAATAGGGCTAACAAACTCCTCCATGATAGGAAATTGTAACTCTGTGAGATGTATTCACATTTCAGATAGCAGATTCTCAGAGACATTCTTTCTACTTTTACTCTGAGGACATTTCCATTGTCAACAGAAGCTTCAATGCACTCCAAAATATACCTTTGCAGATGCCAAGAAAACAGTGTTAGCAGACTGTTCAATAAGAAGAACACTCTAACTCTCCGAGATGTATTCACACATCACAAAGAAGTTTCGCAGAAGGTTTCTTTTTGTTTTTTAATTGAGGATATTTCCTTTGTTATCACAGGCTTCAATGTGCTGCAAAATATCCCTTTACAGATTCCAAGATAACAATGTTAGCAGACTGCTCAATGAAGAGAACACTGTAACTCTGAGATATATTCACACATCAAAAAGCCGTTTCTCAGAAGGCTTCTTTTTGGTTTTTATCTGAGGATACTTCCTTTGTCACCATAAGCTTTAATGCACTCCCAAACATCCTATTGCATTTTCCACAAAAACAGTGTTAGCAAACTGGTGTATGAAAAGAATGATGTAAGTCTGTAAGATGAATTCACACATCCCAAAGAAGTTTCTCACAAAGCACCTTTCTAGCTTTTATCTGAGGATATTTCCTTTTTCACTATAAGACTCAAAGTGCTCCAAAATATCCCTTCACAGATGCTATGAAAGCAGTGTTAGTAAACTCTTCCATGAAAAGATATGTGTCTCTCTCTGAGATGAATTCACACATCGCAGAGAACTTTCTCAGAAAGCTTCATTCCAGTT
Source organism: Trachypithecus francoisi (assembly GCF_009764315.1). NCBI lineage: Eukaryota > Metazoa > Chordata > Mammalia > Primates > Cercopithecidae > Trachypithecus > Trachypithecus francoisi. Next base: position 507,395 of record NW_022680490.1, on the reverse strand, counting down.
TTTATCTGAAGATATTTCCTTGTCATCATAGGCTTCAATGCGATCCAAAATATCCCTTCTCAGCTTCCCCAAAAACAGTGTTATTAAAGGGATCCCTGAAAGGAATCGTGTAATCCTGTGAGATGAATTCACACATCCAAAGCAATTTCTCAGAAAGCTTCTTTTTGGTTTTTATCCAAGATTAATTCCTTTGTCTCCATAGGCTTCAATGCACTCCAAAATATTCTAACACAGATTCCAGGAAAATAGTGTTAGCAGACTGCTCAATGAAAAGACTGATGTAACTCTGTGAGATGAATTAATCCATCACAATGCAGTTTCTCATAAAGCTTCTTTCTAGTTTTTCTCTGAGGATAATTCCATTGTCACAATAGGCTTCAATACATTCCGAAATATCCTAATGCAGATTCCAGGAAAACATTGTTAGCAGACTGTTCAATGACAAGACCAGTGCCACTCTGTGAGATGAATTAACCCATAACAAAGCAGTTTCTCACAAACCTTCTTTCTAGTTTTTATCTGAGGATATTTCCTTTGTCACAATAAACTTCATTGCACTAAGAGATATACCATGGAAAATTCCAAGAAAACAGTTTTAGCAAACCTCTCAATGAAAAGAAAAGTGTACCTCTGTGATATGTATTCACACAACACAATGCAGTTTCTCAGAAAGCTTCTTTCTAGTTTTTATCTGAGGATATTTCCTTTCTCACTATAGGCCTCATGCGCTCCCAAATATCACTTTGCAGATTTCATGAAAACAGTGTTAGCAAACTGTTTCATGAAGAGAAAGGTGTAACTCTGTGAGATGAATTCACACATCACAAAGAAATTTCTCAGAAAGCTTTTTTCTGATTTTTATTTTAGGATATTTTCTTTGTCAGAGTAGGCTTCAATACGATCTGAAATATCCCCAAAAACAGTGGTAACAAACTCCTCCATGAAACGACAGTGTAACTCTGTGAGATGAAATAACACATCAGAAAGCAGTTTCTCAAAAAGCTTCTTTCAAGTTTTTATCTAAGGATATTTCTTTTGTCACCACAGACCTCAAAGCACTCCCTAGTATCACTTTGCAGATTGCATGACAACAGTGTTACCAAACTTCTCAGAATGCTTCTTTCTAGTTTTTATTTGAGGATATTTTCTTTGTAGGAAGTAGGGTTCAATCTATAAAAACTGGAAAGATGCTTTCTGAGAAACTGATCTGTGATGTGTTAATTCATCTCAGAATTACATGATTGTTTTCATGGATCAGTTTGGTAGCACTGTTTTTCGTGAATCTGAGAAGGGATATTTCAGATTGCATTGAAGCCTATGTTGACAAGGAAATACCCTCAGATAAAAACTGAAAGAAACTTTCTAAGAAACTCCTTTGCAATGTGTGAATTCATCTCACAGAATTACACTGTCCTTCTCCCTGAGTAGTTGCTAACACTGTTTTCTTGGAATGTGCAATGGGATATTTCAGAGTACATTGATGCTTTCAGTGACAAATTAAATAATATCATATGAAAACTAGAAAGAAGCTGTCTGAGAAACCGCTTTGTGATGTGTTAATTCATCCCACAGAGTTACACAATTCTTTTCATGGTTCAGTTTGCTAGCACTGTTTTTGCTGAATCTGAGAAGGGATATTTTGGATCACATTGAAGCCTACGGTGACAAAGGAAATAACCTCAGAGGAAAACTAGAAAGAAGCTTTCTGAGAAAGTTCTTTGTGATATGTGAATTCAACTCACAGAGTTACAGCTCTCTTTTCATGTACCACTTTGCTAACACTGTTTTCGTGGAATCTGCAAAAGGATATTTTGGACAACATAGAGGTACGTGGTGAAAAAGGAAATATACTCAGCTAAAAACCAGAAAGAAGATTTCTGACAAAGTGCTTTGTGATGTGTGAATTCACCTCACAGAGTTACACTGTTCTTTTCATTGAGCTGTTTGTTAGCAATGTTTTCATATAATCTGTAATAGGATATTTTGTAATACTTTAAAGTGTATGGTGACAAGAAAAGTATCCTCAGTTAAAAACCCAAAAGAAGTTTTCTGAGAAACTGTTTTATGATGTGTGAATTCATCTCTCAGAGTTACACTGTTCTTTTCTTTGAGCAGTTTGCTAGCACTGTTTACTTTGAATTTGAAATGGGATATTTTGAAGAGCATTGAAGCTTACAAAGACAAAGGAAGTATTCTCAGACAAAAATTAAAAAGAAGCTTTTTGAGAAACTGCTTTGTGATATGTGAATTCATCTCACAGAGTTACAGGTTTCTTTTCATGGAGCTTTTTGCTTCCACTGTTTTTATGGAATCTGCAATGGGATATTCAGGAGCTCCTAGTGGCCTACGGTGAAAAAGGAAATAACTTCAGATAAAAACTGGCGAGAAGCTTTTCCAGAAACGGTTTTGTCATGTGTGTATTCATCTCAAAGAGTTTAACTTTGATTAAACAGTTTGGCATAACTGTTTTTGTGGTATCTGAGAGGAGATATATGGGAGCACATTGAAGCCTGTGGTGAAAAAGGAATTACCCTCAGATTTGAACCAGAAAGAAGCTTTCTGAGAAACTGCTGTGTGATGGGTTAATTCGTCTCACAGACTTACACTTTTCCTATTCTTTAGCAGTTAGGTAATACTGTTTTTGTGGAATCTGGAAAGGGATATTCACGAGTGCATAGAGTCAAATGGCGAAAAAAGTATTATCATCAGGTAAAAACTGTAGAGAAGTTTTCTGAGAAACTCCTTTATAATGTATGCATTCAGCTCATAGAGCTAAATATTTCTGTTGGGGGAGCACTTTTTCATCAGTGTTTTTGTGGTGTCTGAGAGGGGATATTTGGGAGCACATTGAAGCTTATGGTGGAAAAGGAGATATCCTCATATTAAAACAAGAAAGAAACCTTCTGACAAACAACCTGGTGATGTATTAATTCATCTCACATAGTGACACTACTCTTTCAATGAAGCAGTTTGTTAGCACTGTTTTGGTGGAATCTGAGAAGGGATATTTTGGATTGCATTGAAGCTTAGGGAGACAAAGGAAATATCCTCAGATAAAAACTAGAAAGAAGTTTTCTGAGAAAGTTCTTTGTGATGTGTGAATTCATCTCACAGACTTACACCTATCTTTTCATTTAGCAGTTTGCTAACCCTGTTTCTGTGGAATCTGAAAAGGAATATTTGAGACAACATTGAAGCCTGTGGTGAAAAAGGAAATATCCTCAGATAAAAATCAGAAAGAAACTATCTGAGAAACTCCTTTCTGATGTGTGAATTCATCTCACAGAGTTACAGCATTCTTTTCATTGAACAGTATGCTAACAATGTTTTCATGTAATCTGCAACAGGATATTTCAGAGCACTTTGAGGCCTATGGTGGCAAAGAGATATCCTCAGATAAAAAACCAAAAATAAGCTTTCTGTCAAACTACTTTGGAATTTGTGAATTCATTTGACAGAATTACACTGTTCTTTTCATTGAACAGTTTGTTGGCACTGTTTTCTTGGAATCTGCAAAGGGATATTTTGGAGCTCTTTGAAGCTTAGGGTGTCAAAGGAATTATCCTCAGACAAAAACTAGAAATAAGCTTTCACATAAACTTTTTGTGATTTTTGAATTCATCTCACAGAGTTACATGACTCCTTTCATGGTCCAGTTTGGTAGCACTGTTTTTCTTGAATCTCAGAAGTGATATTTTATATCAGATTGAAGCCTATGGTGAAAAAGTAAATATCCTCAGAAATAAACTAGAAAGAAGCTTCCTGAGAAACTCTTTTCTGATTTGTGAATTCACCTCACAGAGTTACACCTTTCTTTTCATTGACCAGTTTGGTGGCACTGTTTTTGGTTAATCTGAGAAGGGATAATTTGGATCACATTAAAGCCTATGGTGACAAAGGAAATAGCCTCAGATAAAAACTAGAAAAAAATTCCTGAGAAAATTCTTCGTGATGCTTGAATTCAACTCACAGAGTTATACATTTATTTTCTTTTTTTTTTGAGACGGAGTCTCGCTCTGTCGCCCAGGCTGGAGTGCAGTGGCGTGATCTCGGCTCACTGCAAGCTCTGCCTCCCGGGTTTCCGCCATTCTCCCGCCTCAGCCTCCGAGTAGCTGGGACTACAGGCGCCCGCCACCGCGCCCGGCTAGTTTTTTGTATTTTTAGTAGAGACGGGGTTTCACCGTGTTAGCCAGGAGGGTCTCGATCTCCTGACCTCGTGATCCACCCGCCTCGGCCTCCCAAAGTGCTGGGATTACAGGCTTGAGCCACCGCGCCTGGCCTATACATTTCTTTTCATGTAGCAGTCTGCTAACACTGTTTTCATGGAATCTTCAAAGGCGTATATGGCAGCGCATTGATACTTATGATTAAAAAAGAAATATCCTCAGATAAAAACTAGAAAGAAGCTATCTGAGAAACTGCTTTGTGATGTGTGAATTCATCTCACAGTTTGACATTGTTCTTTTCATTGAGTAGTTTGCTAACACTGTCTTCTTGGAATCCGCCATGGGATATTTTGGAGCACATGGATGCTTATGGTGACATATTAATATCCTCATAGAAAAAGTAGAAAGATGTTTTCTGAGAAACCACTGTGTGATGTGTCAATTCATCCCACAGAGTTACACGATTCTTTTCATGGATCAGTTTGGTAACACTGTTTTTGGGGAATCTGAGAAGGGATATTTTGGATCGCATTGAAGCCTGTGGTGACAAAGGAATCATCCTCAGATAAAAACTAGAAAGAAGTTTTCTGAGAAGTTTCTTTGGGTTGTGTGCATTTGTCTTACGGAGTTAAAACTTTCTTTTCATGGAGCAGTTTGCTGACACTGTTTTCTTGAAATCTGCTATGGGATACTTCAGAGCACACTGAAGCTTATGGTGACAATGGAATTATCCTCTGAAAAAAACTAGAATGAAGCTTTCTGAGAAACTGTTTTGTGATGTGTGAATTCATCTCACAGAGTAACACCATTCTTTTCATAGATCAATTTGATACCACTGTTTTTGGGGAATCTGACAAGGGATATTTTGGATCGCTTTGAAATCTATGTTGAAAAAGGAAGTATCCTCAGACAAAAACTAGAAAGAAGCATTCTGACAAACTGTTTTGTGATATGTGAATTCATCTTACAGAGTTAAACTGTCTTTTCATTGAGCAGTTTGCTAACACTGTTTTCTTGGAATCTGCAATGGTTTATTTCAGAGTAGATTGAAGGATAGGGTGAGAAAGGAAATATCCTCATTAAAATCTAGAATGAAGCTTTCTGTGAAAATGCCTTCTGATGTGTTAATTCATCTCACAGACTTACCCCATCCTTTTTATGTAGGTGATGGTACCACTGTTTTGGGGGAATCTGAGAAGGGAAATTTTGTGATGTGTTATTTCTTCTCACAAAGACAGTGGTAACAAACTCATCCATGAAGAGAATCGTGTAACTCTGTGAAGTGAATTGAAATTTAACAAAACGGTTTCTCAGAAAACTTCTGTCTAGTTTTTATATGAGGAAAATTCTTTTTTCACAATAGGCCTCAATGTGCTCTGGTATAACATTGCAGATTCCATGAAAACAGTGTAAGCAAACTGCTCCGTGAATAGAGAAGTGTAACTCTGTGAGATGAATTCACATATCACAAAACAGCTTCTCAGAAAGTTTCCTTCTATTTTAAATCTGAGGATACTTCCTATGTCCCAATAAACTTCAGTTCGATCCAAAATATCCAGTTTCAGATTCCAACAAAACAGTGTTAACAACTTGCTAAATGAAAAGAACAGTGTAACACTGTGAGATGAATTCACACATCACAAGACAGTTTCTCAGAAAGCTTCTTTTTGGTTTCTATTGGAGGACATTTTCTTTTTCACTATAGGCATTAATGCACTCAGGAATATCCCACTGCAGATCCACAAAAACACTCTTAGCAAACTGCTCCATGAAAAGAAAGGTGAAATTTTGTGACGTGAATTAACTCATCGCAAAGAATTTTCTCAGAAAGATTCTTTCTAGTTTTTCTCTGAGGATATTTTCTTTGTCAACTAAGGATATTTCCTTAGTCTTCAATGCTGCACAAAGTATCCCTCTTTGGATTTCCCAAAAACACTGCTACCAAACTGATCCATGAAAAGAATTGTGTAACTCTGTGAGATGAATCCACACATCACAAAGTGGTTTCTCATAAAGCTTATTTCTAGTTTTTATATAAGGATATTTCCTTTGTCACCCTGTGCTTCAATCAACTTTGAAATAATCAATTGCAGATTCCAAGAAAACAGTGTTAGCAAACTGCTCAGTAAAAGAATGGTTTGACCATGTAAGATGAATTCACACATCACAAAGCAGTTTGTCAGAAAGCTTATTTTTAGTTATTATCTGAAGATATTTCCTTTTTCACCACAGGCCTTAATATCTTCCCAAATATCCCTTTGCAGACTCCACAAAAAGAGTTTTAGCAAACTGCTACAAGAAAAGAAAGTTGTAACTCTTTGAGGTGAATTCACACATCAAATATAAGTTTATCAGAAAGTCTCTTTCTAGTTTTTATCTGTGGATATTTTCTTTGTCACCATAGGTTTCAATGCTATCCAAAATATCCCTTCTCAGATTTCACAAAAACACTGCTACCAAATTGATACATGAAATGAATGGGTAACTCTGTGAGATGAATTCACAAATCACAAAGCAGTTTCTCAGAAAACTTCTTTGTAGTTTTTTTCTGAGGATATTTCCTTGTCACCATAAGCTTTGATGAACTCTGAAATATCCCAATGCAGACTCCAAGAAAACAGTGTTAGCAAACTGCTACATGAAAAGAAAGGTGTAACTCTGTGAGATGAATTCACACACCACAAAGCAGTTTCTCTGAAAGCTTCTTTCCAGTTTTTATCTGAGTATATTCCCTTTTTCACTTTAAGCCTCCATGTGCTACCACATATTCTTTTGCAGATTCCATGAAAACAGCGTTAGAAAAATACTTCATGACAAGAAAGGTGTAACCTTGTAAGATGAATTCACACATTCCAAAGAACTTTCTCAGGAAGCTACTTTCTAGTTTTTATCTGAAGATATTTCATTTGTCACCATGGGCTGCAACACGATCCAAAATTTCCCTTCTCAGATTCCCCAAAAGCAGTGGTACCATCAGCTACATAAGAAGGGTAGGATAACTCTGTGAGATGAATTAACACATCAGAAAGCATTTTCGCAGAAAGCTTCTTTCTAGTTTTTATATTAGTGTATTTTCTTTGTCACCTTATACTTCAATGTACTCTGAAATAACGCTTTGCAGATGCCACGAAAACAGTGTGAGCAAACTGCTCAATGAAAATAATGGTGTAAATCTGTGAGAGAAAGCTACTTTCTAGTTTTTATCTGAGGATAGTTGCTTTTCCACCATAGGCCTCAATGCACTCCCCAATATCCCTTTTCAGATTCCACGAAAACAGTGTTAGCAAATTCCTCCATGAAAAGAAAGCTGTACCTCACTGAGATGAATTCACATATCACAAAGAACTTTCTCTGAAAGCCTCTTTCTAGTTTTTTCTGAGGATATTTCCTTTGTCACCATCGACTTCAGTGGAATCCAAAATATCCCTTCTCAGATTCCCCAAAAACAGTGCTACCAAACTGCTCCACGAAAAGAATCACATAACCTGTGAGATGAATTCAGAAATGACAAAACAGTTTCTCAGAAAGCTTCTTTCTAGTTTTTGTCTGAGGGTATTTCCTTTTTCACCGTAGACCTCAATGCACTCTCGAATATCTCTTTGCAGATTCCACGAAAATAGCGTTAGCAAACTGTTCCTTGAAAAGAAAGGTGCAAATCTGTGAGATGAATTCAACATCACAAATCGAGTTCTCAGAAGGCTTCTTTTTGGTTTCTGGCTGAGGATATGTCCTTTGCCATCATAGGCTTCAATGCGATCCCAAGTATCCGATTGCTGATTCCACAAAAACAAAGTTAGCAAACTCCCCCACGAAAAGTATTGTAGAACTCTGTGAGATGAATACAAACATCCCAAAGCAGTTTCTCAGAAAGTCTCTCTCTAGTTTTTATCTGAATATATTTCCTACTTCACCATAGGCTTCAATACAATCCAAAATATATCTTATCAGATACCCCAACAAAAGGCTACCAAACGCATGCTGTAATGCTGTGAGATGAATGCACACATCACAAAGCTGTTTCTTAGCAAGCTCTTATGTAAGCATATTTTCTTTTTCATTATGTTCCTCAAAGTGCGTCCCAATATCAATTTGCAGAATGCATAAAAAACGTGTTAGCAAACTTCTCAATGAAAAGAATGGAGTAAGTCTATTAGATGAATTCACAAATCACAAAGCAGTTTCACAGAAAGCTTCTTTTTCATTTTTATCTGAAGATTTTTCCTTTGTCAAAAGAGGCTTCAATGTGCTCCAAAATATAATATTGCAGATACCACAAAAACAATGTTATCAAACTGCTCAATGAAAAGAATGGTGTGGCTCTGTAAGATGAATTCATACATCAAAAAGCAGTTTCTCAGAAACCTTCCTTCTAGTTTTTTTCTCTGGATATTTCCTTCTTCACCATCAGCCTCAACTCGCTCCCAAATATCCCTTTGCAGATTCCACGAAATTAGTGTTAGCAAGCTGCTCCGCTAAAAACAAAAAAGTGTAACTCTGTGAGATACATTCACACATCACAAAGAACTTTCTCAGAAAGATTCCTTCTGGTTTTCATATGAGGATATTTGCTTTGTCACCATAGGCTTCAATGCAATCCAAAATATCCTACCTGAGATTCCCCAAAAACACTGCTACAGCTGATCCATGAAAAGAATCATGTAACTCTGTGTGATGAATTCACAAATCACAAAGCAGTTTCTCAGAAAGTTTCTTTCCAGTTTTTATCTCAGGATATTTCCTTTTCACTATATTCCACACTGCACCCCCGAATATTCCATTGCAGATTCCACGAAAAAAAGTGTTAGCAAACTTCGCAAAAAAGAATGGTGTACCTCTTTGAGATGAATTCACACATCACAAAGAATTTTTTCAGAAAACTTCTTTCTAGTTTTTAACTGAGAGTATTTCCTTTGTCAATAAAGACTTCATTGCGATCTGAAATATCCCTTCTCAGATTCCCCAAAAACAGTGCTACCAAACAGCTCCATGAAAAGAATCATGTTACTCTGTGAGACGAACTCACAAATCACAAAACAGTTTCTCACAAAGCTTCTTTCTAGATTTTTTTCTGAGGATATTTCCTTTTTGAACATAGGCCTCAATGTACTCCCAAACATACCTTTGCAGATTCCACAAAAACAGTTTTAGCAAACTGCTCCATGAACAGAAAGGTATTACTCTGTGAGATGAATGCACAAATCACAAAAAAGTTTCTCAGAAAGCTTATTTGTAGTTTTTATCTGAGTTTATTTCCTTTGTCACCACTGGCTTCAATACGATACAAAATATTCATTCACAGATCCACAAAAACAGTGCTTCCAAACTGTCTAATGAAAAAGAATGGTGTAACTCTGTGAGATGAATTCACACATCACAAAGTTGTTTGTCAACAAACTTCTTTCTGGTTTTCATCAGAGGATATTTCCTTTTTCAAAATCTTCCTCAATAAAATTTTGAATATGCCATTGCAGATTCAATGAAGACAGTGTTAGCAAACCTATCTATGAAAAGAACAGTGCACGCAACCCCCGAGGCCCCCCCGCCGTCCACCCACCTCCTGTCTGCGAGGCAAAGCACCTCCAGTCAAAACCCACACACGAGCGGTCGGAGGCAGAACGGCAGCCCCTCCAGGCGGCCGGCCGGCGCACGCGCGCCCGGCCCGAGCCCACCGCGACTGCTCACACGGCCCGCGCTCACCCACCAGAGGGGAGCACGGGACGTGCGCTCGCCGGACCAGGCGGTGCCCTTCCCCCAACGTGGGAGGGGCACATCTCACTCAACAGCCTCGACCCGCGCACCCAACAGAGCTCCCTCAGGACCCACGCGCGGACACCACGGCGGCGACCAGAGGAGGGGGCGCTGGGGGTGGGAGCGACACAAGAACAGAAAACCAAACACCGCATGTTCTCACTCATAGGTGGGAACTGAACAATGAGATCACTTGGACTCGGGAAGGGGAACATCACACACTGGGGCCTATCATGGGGAGGGGGGAGGGGGGAGGGATTGCATTTTATACATGATATAAATGATGACTTGATGGGTGCTGACGAGTTGATGGGTGCAGCACACCAACATGGCACAAGTATACATATGTAACAAACCTGCACGTTATGCAAATGTACCCTAGAACTTAAAGTATAATAAGAAAAAAAAAGAAAAGAACAGTGCAACTCTGAGAGATGAACTCATACATCACAAAGTCGTTTCCCAGAAGGCTTCTTTCTAGTTTTTATCTGAGGATATTTCCTCTGTCACCACAGTATTCAATGCAATCCAAATATTCCATTTTCATACTCCCCAAAAGCAGTGCTATGAAACGGATCCATGAAAAGAATCGTGTAACTCTGTGAGATGTATTCACAAATGACAAAACAGTTTCTCCCAAAGCTTCTTTCTAGTTTTTGTTGGAGGATATTTTGTTTGTCACCATAAGCTTCAGTGTGCTCTGAAGAATCCCTTTGCAGATTCCAAGAAAACAGTGTTAGCAAACTGCTCAATGCAGAGTACAGTGTAACTCTGTGAGATGAATTCACACATCACCAAGCAGTATCTCAGAATGCTGCTTTCTAATTTTTCTGTGAGGGTATATCCTTTGTCACCATAAGCTTCATTGTGCTCAGAAATATCCTTTTGTAGATTCCAAGAAAACAGTGTTAGCAACTGCTCCATGAAAACAAACGTGCAACTCTGTGAGATGAATTCACACATCACAAAGAACTTTCTTAGAAAACTTATTTCTAATAAAGGTTAGCAGGCTGCTAAATGAAAAGGACAGCGCAACTCTGTCAGATGAATTCACACATCACAAAGCAGTTTCTAAGAAGGTTTCCTTTTGGTTTTTATCTGAGGATATTTCCTTTGTCACCATAGGCTTTAAGGCAATCAAAAATATCCCTTCTCAGATTCCACAAAACAGTGCTATCAAACTGATTCAGAAAAGAATCCTTTAACTAAGTGGGATGAATTAACACATCACAAAGCAGTTTCTCAGAATGCTTCTTTTTAGTTTTTGTATGAGGGTATTTCCTTTTTCACCTTAAGCTTAAAAGCACTCTGAAATATCCCTTTGCAGATTCCACGAAAATATTGGTAGCAAGCTACTCAATGAAAAGAACAGTGTCATTCTGCGAGATGAATTCACACATCACAAAGCAGTTTCTCAGAAAGTTTCTTTCTAGTTTTTATCCGAGGATATTTCTTTTTTCACCATAGGCCTCCATGCATTCCAAATATCCCTTTGCAGATTCCACAAAATCAGTGTTAACAAACTGCTCCCTGGATAGAACAGTGTACCTCTGTGAGATTAATTCACACAGAACAAAGCAGGTTCTCACAAACCTTCTTTTTAGTTTTTACCTGTGGATATTTATTTTGTCACCATAGGCTTCAGTGAGAACCAAAATATCCCCCTTCAGTTTCCCTAAAAATAGTGCTACCATAATGATCCATGAAAAAATTTGTGTATCTCTGTGAAATGAATTCTCACATTTCAAAGAAGTTTTCTCACGAAGTTTCTTTCTCATTTTAATCTGAGGATATTTCATTTTTCACCAAAGGCCTCAATGCACTCCCAGATATCCTTTTGCAGATTCCACGAAAACGGTGTTAGCAAAGTCTCCATTAAAAAGGAAGTTGTAACTCTGTGAAATGAATCCCTACATCACGAAGCAGTTTCTCATAAAGCTTCTTTCTAGCTTTTATCTGAGGATATTTCCTTTGTCACCATATTCTTCAGCGCGATCTAAAATATTCCTTCTCAAATTCCCCAAAAACAGTGCTGTCAAACAGATCCATCAAAAGAATCATGTAACTCTGTGAGATGAACAAGCACATCACAAAGCAGTTTCTCAGAAAGCTTCTTTCTACTTTTTCTACGAGGACATATCCTATGTCACCATAAGTTCCAATGTACTCTGAAATATCCCATTTATGATTCCAAGAAAACAGTGTTAGCAAAGTGCTCAATGAAACGAATGATGTAACTCTGTGAGATGAACTCACACATCACAAAGCAGATTCTCAGAAAGCTTGTTCTTGGTTTATCTATGAGTATATTTCCTTTGTCACCATAAACTTCAATGCTCTAAGAAATTACAGAGTGCAGTTTCCAAGAAAACAGTGTAAGCAAACTGCTCAATGCAAAGAACAGTGTAACTCTGCCAGTTGAATTCACACATCACAAAGCAGTGTCTCAGAAATCTTTTCTAGTTTTTATTTAAGGATATTTTCTTTGTCACCGTAAGCTTCAAGGCACTCTGAAATATCAAATAGCAGATTCCAAGAAAATAGTGTTAGCAAACTACACAGTGAAAAGAACAGAGTAATTCTGTGAGAGGTATTCACGCATCAAAATTAGTTTCTCAGAAGCCTGGCTTCTAGTTTTTAACTCCGGATATTTCGTTTTTCACCATAGAAATCAACGTGCTCTCAAATATCCTATTGCAGATTAAATGAAAACAGTGTCATCAAACTGCTTAATGAAAAGAACTGTGTAATTCTCTGAGATGAATTCACACATCCCAAAGCAGTTTCTCAGAAAGCTTCTTTCTAGTTTTGTCTGAGGATATTTCCTTTTACACTATAGACCTCAATGCACTCCCAAATATCCCAATGCAGATTCAATGAAAACAATTTTAGCAAAGTGCTCCATGAAAAGAAAGGTGTAACGCTGTGAGATGAATTCACACGTCACAATATCCTTTCTCAGAAAGCCTCTTTCTACTTTTTATCTGAGGATATTTCCTTTGTCACCATAGTCTTCAATGTGATCCAAAATATCCCTTCTCAGATTCCCCAAAAACAGTGCTACCAAACTGCTCCATGAAAAGAATCGTGTATCTCTGTCGGAGGAATTAACATATCACAAAGCAGTTTCTCAGAAAGCTTCCTTCTAGTATTCTTCTGAGGATATATCCTTTTTCATCATAGGCCTCAATGCACTCTCATCCCTTTGCAGATACCACGAAAACAGTGTTAGCAAACTGCTCAATGAAAAGAACAGTGTAACTCTGTGACATGAATTCACACATCACAAAGCAGTTTCTCGGAAAGTTTCTTTCTAGTTTTTATCTGAGGATGTTTCCTCTTTCTCCATAGGCCTCAAGGTGCTCCCAAATTTCCCTTTGCAGATTCCATGAAAAGAGTTTTAGTAAACTTCTCCATGGAAAGATAGGTTTAACTCCGTGGGTTGAATTCACAAATCACAAAGCAGTTTCTGAGAAAGCTTCTTTCTAGTTTTTGTCTGGGATATTTCCTTTGTCACCATAAGCTTCAATGCACTCCGAAATATCCTGTTGCAGATTCCAATAAAACACTGTTAACAAACTGCTCAATGAAAAGAACAGTGTACGTCTGTGAGGTGAATTCACACATCACAAAGCAGTTTTATATGAGAGTATTTCCTTTGTCAACATTGGCTGCAATGCGATCCAAAAATATCCCTTCTCAGATTCCCCAATAACAGTGCTACCAAACTGATATTTGAAAAGAATCATGTAACTCTGTGAGATGAATTAACACATCACAAAGTGGTTTCTCAGAAAGCTTCTTTCTCGTTTTTTTCTGATGACATTTAATTTTTCACCACAAACTTCAATGCACTCCAAATATCCCTTAGCAGTTTCCACATAAACAGCGTTAGGAAACTGCTCCATGAAAAGAAAGGTTTAACTCTTTGCAATGAATTGACACATCACAAAGAACTTTCTCAGAAAGCTTCTTTCTAGATTTTATCTGAAGATATTTCCTTTGTCACCATAGGCTTCAAAGCGATCCAATATATCCCTTCTCAGATTCCCCAAAACGAGTTAGCAAACTGATCCATGAAAATAATCATTTAACTCAGTTAGATGAATTAACACATCATAAAGCAGTTTCTCAGAAAGCTTCTTTCTAATTTTTATTTGAGGGTATTTCCTTTGTCACCTTAAGCTTCAACGCCTTCTGAAGTATCCCTTTGCAGATTCCACGAACACATTGTTAGTAAACTGCTCAATGAAAAGAAATTTGGACTCTGTAAGTGAATTCACACAACACGAAGCAATTTCTCAGAAAATTTCTTTCCAATTTTTATCTGAGGATATTTAATTTTTCACTGGAGGCCTCAATGCGCTCCTGTATATCCTTTTGCAAATTGGACAAAAACACAGTTTGTAAACTGCTCCATGAAAAGACATTTGTACTCTGTTAGATTAAGTCACACATCACAAAGCACTTTCTCAGAAAGCTTCTTTCTAGTTTTTATCTGAGGTTATTTCCCTTGTCACCATAGGCTTCAATGAGATCAAAAATAGACCTTCTCTGATTCCCCAATAACAGTGCTACCAAACTAGTACATGAAAAGAATCTGTAACTATGTGAGATGAATTCATATATCACAAAGCCGTTTCTCAGAATGCTTCTTTCTAGTTTTTATCTGAGGATATTTCTTATTTCACCATAGGCCTCAAGGCACCTGGAAATAGACTTTTGCAGATTCCAGGAAAACAGTGTTAGCAAAGTGCTCCATGAAATGAAAAGGGTAACTCTGTGAGATGAATTCACACATTACAAAGAACTTTCTCAGAAAGTTTCTTTCTAGTTTTTATTTGTGTGTATTTCCTTTGTAACCATAGGCTTCAATGCGATCCAAAATATCATTTATCAGATTCCCCAATAACAGTGCTATCAAATTGATAAACGAAAGGAATCATGTAACTCTCTGAGATTAATTATCATATCACAAAGCAGTTTCTCAGAAAACTTTTTCTAGTTTTCTCTGTGGATATTTTCTTTTTTTTTTTTTTTTTTTTGAGACGGAGTCTCGCTCTGTCACCCGGACTGGAGTGCAGTGGCCAGATCTCAGCTCACTGCAAGCTCTGCCTCCTGGGTTTACGCCATTCTCCTGCCTCAGCCTCCCGAGTAGCTGGGACTACAGGCGCCAGCCACCTCGCCCGGCTAGTTTTTGTATTTTTAGTAGAGACGGGGTTTCAGCGTATTAGCCAGGATGGTCTCGATCTCCTGACTTCGTGATCCGCCCGTCTCGGCCTCCCAAAGTGCTGGGATTACAGGCTTGAGCCACCGCGCCCGGCCTCTGTGGATATTTTCTTTGTCACCATAACCTTCAAACCATTCTACAATATTCCATTGCAGATCCCAGGAATACAGTGTTAGAACACTGATCAATATAAAGAACAGTGTAACCCTGTGAGATGAATTCACACATCACACAGTGGTTTCTCAGAAAGATTCTTTCTGGTTCTTACATGTTGGTATTTCCTTTGTCACCATAAGTTTCAAAGTGCTCCCAAATATACTTTTGCAGGGTCTAGAAAAAGAATGCAGCAAACTGCTCAATGAAAAAAACAGTGTAACTCTGGGTGATGAATTTACACGTCACAAAGCAGTTTCTCAGAAATTTTCTTTCTAGTTTTTATCTGATAATATTTCCTTTGTCACCATAAGCTTCAACGTGATCCAAAGTATCCCTTCTCAGATTACCCAAAAACAGTGCTACCAAACTAATTCATAAAAAAATCATGTAACTGTGTGAGATGAATTTGCACATCACAAAGCAGTTTCTCAGAAAGCCTCTTTCTCGTTTTAATGTGAGGATATTTAGTTTTTCACCATAGGCATTAATGTCCTCCCAAACATCCATTTGCAGATTCCACAAAAACAGAGTTAGCAAAAAGCTCCATGAAAAGAAAGGTGTAACTCTGTGAGACGAATTCACACATCACAAAGAATTTCTCAGAAAGCTTCTTTATAGTTTTCATCTGAGAATATTTCCTTTGTATAATAGGTTTCATTGCAATACAAAATATCCTTTATCAGATTCCCCAAAAACAGTGATCCCAAACTGATCCATGAAAACAATTAACAATGCTGTGAGATGAATTAACACATCAGAAAGCAGTTCCTCAGAAAGCTTCCTTCTATTTTTTTCTATAAGGATAGTTCCTATGTCACCATAAGGTTCAATGCGCTCTGAAATATTCCATTTGAGATTCCAAGAAGGAAGTGTTAGCTAGCTGCTCAATGAAAAGAACAGTGTAACACTGTGAGATGAATTCACACATCACAAAGCAGTTTCTCTGACAGTTTTTTTTTGTTGTTGTTTATCTGTGAGATTCTTTCCTTTGTCACCATAGGTGTCAATGCCCTCCCAAATATCCTATTGCAGATTCCATGAAAACAGTGTTATCAAACAACTCAATGAAAGAACGGTGTAACCCTGTGAGATGAATTCACACATCACATACCAGTTTCTCAGAAAGAATCTTTCTTTTTTATCTAGGAGGATATTTCCATTGTCAACATAAGCTTCAATGCGATAAGACACATTGAGTGCAGATTCCAAGAAAACAGTGTAAGCAAACTGCTCAATGCAAAGAACAGTGTAACTCTGTGAGTTGAATTCACACATCACACAGTAGTTTCTCAGAAAGTTTCCTTCTAGTTTTTATCTGAAGATATTTCCTTTCTCACCATAGGGCTCAATGCACTCCCAGATATCCCTTTGCAGATTGCAGGAAAACAGTGTTAGCAAGTTGCTCCATGAAAACAGAGGTGTAACCCTGTGAGGCGAATTCACATATCACAAAGAATTTTCTCAGAAAGCATCTTTCTAGTTTTTATCTGAGGATATTACCTTTGTCTCCATAGGCCTCAATGCTATCCAAAATATCCCTTCTCAGATTACCAAAAAAACAGTGCAACCAAACTGATCAATGAAAGAATCTTTTAACACTGTGAGATGAATTATCACATCACAAATTGGTTTCTCAGAAAGCTTTTTCTAGTTTTTATATGAGGATAAATCCTTTGTCAATATAAGCTTCAATGCGCTCTGAAATATCAGATTGTAGATTCTAAGAAAACTGTGTTAGCAAACTGCTCAATGAAAATAACTGTGTAACCCTGTGAAATGAATTCCCGCAACAAAAATAATTTACTCAGAAAACTTTTTTCTAGTTTTTAATTCAGGATATTTCTTTTTCACCATAGGCCTCAATGCGCTCCCAAATATACCTTTGCAGATTTCACGAAAACAGTGTTAGAAAAATGGTTCATGAATGGAAAGGTCTAACTCTCTGAGATGAATTCACACATCACAAAGAATTTTCTCAGAAAACTTTTTCTAGTTTTCTTCTGAGAATATTTTCTTTGTCACCATAGGCTTCAATGCACTCCCAAATATCTTATTGTAGATTAAACAAAAACACTGTCATGAAACTGCTCAATGAAAAGAACCGTGTATTTCTTTGAGATGAATTCACACATCCCAAAGCAGTTTCTCAGAAATCTTCCTTATAGTTTTTATCTGAGAGTATGTTCTTTTTCTCTATAGGCTTCAATTCGCTCCCAAATATCCCATTGCAGATTCTATGAAGACAGTTTTCAC
Organism: Trachypithecus francoisi; assembly: GCF_009764315.1. Lineage (NCBI taxonomy): Eukaryota > Metazoa > Chordata > Mammalia > Primates > Cercopithecidae > Trachypithecus > Trachypithecus francoisi. The sequence goes on along the minus strand of NW_022680490.1, from coordinate 489,842 downwards.
GAACTGCTCCATAAAAAGAAAGGTGTAACGCTGTGAGATGGATTAACACATCACAAAGTCCTTTCTCATAAAGCTTCTTTCTAGTTTTTATCTGAGGATATTTCCTTTTTCACCCTAGGCTTCAAAGTGATTCAAAATATCCCTTCTCAGATTCCCCAAAAACAGTGCTGCCAGACTGCTCCATGAAAAGGATCATGTAACTCCATGAGATGAACTCGCAAATCAAAAAGCAGTTTCTCAGAAAGCTGCTATTTTTTGTCTGAGAATATTTCCTATGTGAACATAAGTTTCAAAGTGCTGAGAAATATCCCTTTGGAGATTCCAAGAAAACCGTGTAAGCAAACTGCTCCATGAAAAGAACAGTGTAACTCTGTGAGATGAATTCACACATCACAAAGCAGTTTCTCAAAAAGTTTCCTTCCATTTTTGGCTGAGGATATTTCCTTTCTCACCATAGGCCTCAATGCCCTGTCTAATATCCCTTTCTGCAAAGGGATTCTACTAAATCAGTGTCAGCAAACTGTTCCATGAAAATTTAGGTGTAACTCTGAGAGATTATTTCACACAAAACAAAGTCCTTTCTCAGGAAGCTTCTCTCTACCTTTTGTCTGAGGATATTTCCTTTGTCACCATAGGCTTCAATGCAATCCAAAATTTCCCTTCTCAGATTCCCCAAAACAGTGCTACCAAACTGTTCCATGAAAACAATTGTGTAACTCTGTGAGATGAATTAACACATCACAACGCAGTTTCTCAGACAGCTTTCTTCTAGTTTTTATCTGAGGATATTTCCTTTTTCACCATAGGCCTCAATGAGCTCCCATATACCCCTTTGCAGATACCTTGAAAACAGTGTTGGCAAACTTATCAATGAAAAGAACAGTGTAACTCTGTGAGATGGACTCATACATCTCAAAGCAGTTTCTCAGAAAGCTTCTTTCAAGTTTTTACTTGAGGATATTTCCTATTTCACCATGGGCCTCAAGGTCTTCCCAAATATTCCTATGCAGATTCCATGAAGTCAGTGTTAGTAAAGTATTCTAAGAAAATAAAGTTGCAACTCCATGAGATGAATTCACAAATTCCAAAACAACTTCTTTCTAATTTTTGTCTGAGGACAAATCTATTCTCCTTTGTCCTTTGTCACCATAAACTTCAATGCGCTCTGAAATATCCCATTGCAGATTTCAGGAAAGTAGTGTTAGCAAACTGCTCCATGAAAAGAACAATGTAACTCTCTGAGATGCATTCACAAATTACAAAGCAGATTCTCAGAAAGCTTGTTTTTGTTTTTATCTGAGGATATGTCCTTTTTCACTATAGGCATCAATGCACTCTGAAATATACTATTGCAGATTCCACAAAAACAGTGTTACCAAACTGCTCCATGAAAAGGGAGATGTAACTCTGTGAGATGAATTCACACATCACAAAGAACTTTCTCAGAAAGCTTCTTTCTAGTTTTTATCTGTGGATATTTCCCTTGTCACCATAGGCTTCAATGTGATCCAAAGTATCCCTTTTCAGATTCCCCAAGAACAGTGCTACCAAACTGCTCCCTGAAAAGAGAGGTGTAACTCCATGAGATGAATTCACAAATCACAAAGAAGTTTTTCAGAAAGCTTTTTTCTACTTTTGTGTGAGGCTATTTTCTCTGTCACCAAAAGCTTCAATGCGTTCCAAAATATTCATCTCACAGAGTTACATGATTCTTTTCATGGATCAGTTTGGTAACACTGTTTTTGGGGAATCTGAGAAGATATATTTTGGATCTCATTGAAACCTATGGTGACAAAGGAAATATCCTCAGATAAAAACTAGACAGAAGGTTTCTGAGAATGTTCTTTGTGATGTGTGAATTTATCTCAAGAGTTACACCTTTCTTTCCATGGAGCAGTTTGCTAACACTGCTTTTCTGGTATCTGCAAAGGGGTATTTTGGAGCACCTTGAGGTCTGTGGTGAAAAAGGAAATATCCTCAGATAAAAACTATAAAGAAGCTTTCTGAGAAAGTGCTTTTTGATGGGTGAGTTCATCTCACAGGAGTACATCTTTCTTTTCATTGTGCAGTTTGGTAGCACTGTTTTTGAGCCATCTGCAAAGGGATTTTCAGGAGCTCATGGAGGCCTATGGTGATAAAGGAAACACCTTCAGATAAAAATTGGAGAGAAGGTTTTTGAGAAATTGTTTTGTGATGCGTGTATTCATCTCATAGAAATAAACTATTTTGTTTATTGAGCAGTTTGGCATCACTGTTTTTGTGGTGTCCGAGAAGGCATATTTGGGAGCACATTGAGTCTGATGGTGGATTAGTAAATATGCAAAGATAGAAACTAGAAAGAAGCTTTCTGAGAGACTGTTTTGTGATGGGTGAATTCATCTCACGGATTTAAGTCTTTCTTTTCATTGAGAAGTTTGTTAACACTGTTTTTTGTGGAATATGCAAAGGGATATTCGGGAGTGGATAGAGGCCAATGTTGAAAAAGGAAACACATTCGGGTAAAAACTGGAGGGAAAGTCTCTGATAACTCCTTTGTGATGTGTGCATTCATCTCATAGAGGTAAGGGTTTCTGTTGAGAGAGCAGTTTGGCATCACTGTTTTGGGCTGTCTGAGAAGGGATATTTGGGAGCGCATGCAAGCCGATAGTGGAAAAGGAAACATCCTGAGATAAAAACTACAAAGGTTACAGAGAAATTTCTTTTTGCTGTCTGAATTCATCACTCAGTGTTACAACTTTATGTTCTTTGAGCAGTTTGGTAACACTGTTTTTATGGAATCAGCAAAGGGATATCAGAAACTCCTAGAGACCTATGGTGAAAAGGAAATAACTTCAGATAAAAACTAGAGATAAACTTTTTGAGAAAGGGTTTTGTGATGTGAGTATTCATCTCAAAGAGTTTAAACTTTTTGTTGATTGATAAGTTCGGCATCACTATTTTTGTGGTATCTGATAAGAGTTATTTTTGAGCACATTGAAGCCTATGGTGAAAAAGGAAATATCCTCAGATTTAAACTGGAAGGAAGCTTTTTGAGAAATTTCCTGTGGCGGATGAATTCATCTCACAGTTACAACTTAATTTTCATTGAGCAGTTGGGTAACACCATTTTTCTGGAATCTGCAAAGGGATATTAGGGAGCGTGTAGACTCTAATGGCAAAAAAGGAAATATCTTCAGGTAAAAACTGGAAGGAAACTTTCTGAGAAACTTCTCTGTGATGTGTGTATTCATCTCATAGAACTAAACGTTTCTGTTGAGGGAGCACTTTGGCATGAGTGTTTTGTGGTGTCTGAGAAGGGATATTTGGGAGCACATTGAAGTTTATGCTTTAAAACGAAATATCCGCATATAAAAACTAGAAAGAAGCTTTCTGAGAAACAATTTTGTGATGTTTGAATTCATCTCACAGAGTTACACCATTCTTTTCGGGAACAGTTTTGTAGCACTGTTTTTGGGGAATCTGAGAAGGAATATTTTGGATCACATTGAAGCCTATGGTGATAAAGGAAATATCCTCAGATAAAAACTAGAAAAAAGCGTTCTGAAAGACCACTTTGTGATGTGTGAATTCATTTTACAGAGTTTCACTGTTCTTTTCATTGAGCAGTTTGATAACACTGTTTTCATGAAATCTGCAATAGGATATTTCAGAGTGCATGGAAGTCTACGGTGACAAAGGAAATAGCCACAAATAAAAGTCCAAAAAGAAGCTTTCTGTGAAAATGCCTTGTGATGTGTGAATTCAACTCACAGAGTTACATCATTCTTTTCATTGAAAAGTTTGCTAACACTTGTTCTGCTATGGAATATTGAGGAGCGCATTGATTAAAAGGGTGAAAAAGGAAATATCCTCAGATAAAAACTAGAAAGAAGTTTTCTGAGAAACATCTTAGTGATATGTGAATTCATCTCACAGAGTTACACCATTTTTTTATGGAACAGTTTGGTAGCACTGGTTTTGGGAAAACTGAGAAGGGATAATTTGGGTCACATTGTAGCCTATGGTGACAAAGGAAATATCCTCAATTAAATACTAGAAAGAAGATTTCTGAGAAACTACTTCATCATGTGTGAATTCATCTCACAGAGTTACACTGCCGTTTTCATTGAGCAGTTTGATAACACTGTTTTCGTGGAATCTGCAGTAGGATTTTTGGGAGTGCATTGATGCCTATGGTGACAAAAGAAATATGCTCAGACAAATACCAAAAAGAAGCTTTCTGAGAAACTGCTTTGTGATTTGTGAATTCATCTCACCCAGTTATACCTTTCTTTTCCTGTAACAGTGTGCTGCCACTGTTTTTCTGGAATCTGCAAAGGGATATTTTTGAGCATTTTAAGGCCTATGGTGAAAAAGGAAATATCCTCACATAAAAACTAGAAAGAAGCTTTCCGAGAAACTGTTTTTGATGTGTGAATGCATCTCAAATAGTTACACTGATTTTTACATTGAGCAGTTTGCTAGCACTGTTTTCTTGGAATCTGCAATGGGATATTTCGGAGTGCATTGAAGCTTACAGTGACAAACGAAATATCCTCGTTAAAAAAAACTGGAAAGAAGCATTCAGAGAAACTGCTTTGTTATGGCCTAATTCCTCTCATGGACTTCATGATTCACTTCATGGAGCAGTTTGGTAGCACTGTTTTGGGGGAATCTGAGAAGGGATATTTTGGATCACACTGATGTCTACGGTGACTAAGGGAATATCCTCAGATAGAAACTAGTAAGAACTTTCTGAGAAATAGTTTCTGATGTGTGAATTCATCTCAGAGAGATATAATTTTTTTTCATGGAGCAGTTTTCCAGCGCTGTTTTTGGGGAATCTGAATAGGGATAGTTTGAATTGCAGTGAAGCCTATGGTGACAGAGGAAATATCCTCTGATAAAAACTAGAAAAAAAAGCTTTTTGAAAAAGTTCTTTGTGATGTCTGAATCATCTCACACAGTTACATCTTTCTTTTCATGGATCAGATTGCTAACACTCTTTCCGTGGAATCTGCAAATGTATATTAGGGAATGCATTGAGGCATATGGTGAAAATGGAAGTATCCTCAGATTAAAATGAGAACGAGATTTTGTGAGAAACTGTTTTTGATGTGTTAATTCATTTCACAGAGTGACATGATTCTTTTCACGGATCTGTTTGGTAGCACTGTTTTTGGGGAATCTGAGCAGGGAAATTTTGGATTGTGTTGTAGCCCATGGTGACAAAGGAAATATCCACAGGTAAAAACTAGAAAGAAGCTTTCTGAGGAAGTTCTTTGTGATGTGTCAATTCATCACACAGAGTTACACCCTTCTTTCATGGAGCATCTTGCTAACACTCTTCTCATGTAATCTGCAAAGGGATATTTGGGAGCGCATTGAGGCATATGGTGAAAAGGGAAATATCCTCAGATAAAAACTAGAAAGAAGCTTTCTGAGATACTGCTTTGTGACGTGTGAATTCAGCTCACAGAGTTACACTGTTCTTTGCATTGAGCAGTTTGCTAACACTGTTTTCTTAGAATCTGCATTGGGATATTTCAGAGTGCCTTGAAGCCTATGATTACAATGGACATATGCTCAAACAAAAACTAAAAAGAAGCATTCTGAAACCAATTTGTTATGCGTTAATTCATTTCACAGAGTAACACGATTTTTTTCATGTAGCAGTTTTGTAGCACTGTTCCTGGGGAAACTGAGAAGGGATATTTTGGATCACATTGATGTCTATTTTGACTAAGGAAATATCCTCAGATAAAAACTAGAAATAAGCTTTCTGAAAAACTTATCTGTGATGTGTGAATTCGTCTCAGAGAGTTAAATCTTTGTTTTCATGGAGCACTGTTGTAGCACTCTTTTTGGGGAATCTGAGAAAGGATACTTGGAATTGCATTGAAGTGTATGGTGACAAAGGAAGTATCCTCAGCTAAAAACTAGAAAGAAGCTTTCTTAGAAAGTTCTTTGTGGTGTGTGAATTCATCGCACAGACTTACACCTTTCTTTTAATAAAGAAGCTTGCTAACCCTCTTTTCATGGAATTTGCAAAGGGATATTTGGAATAACATTGAAGACTGCGGTGGAAAAGGAAATATCCTCAGATAAAAACCAGCAAGAAACTTTCTGAGAAACGACTTTATGATGTGTGAATTCATCTCACAGAGTTACAGCATTCTTTTCATTGAGCAGTATGCTAACAATGTTTTCATGTAATCTGCAATGGGATATTGTGGAGTTCTTTGAAGCCTATGGTGGCAAAGGAAACATCCTCAGATAAAAAACAAAAGTAACCTTTCTGAGAAATTGCTTTGTGATGTGTGAATTCATCTCAAGAGTTACACAGTTCTTATCATTGTGCAGTTTGATAACACTGTTTTCATGGAATCTTCAAAGTGGTATTTGGGAGCACAATATTGCCTATAGTGGAAACGGAAATATCCTCAGATAAAAACTGGAAAGAAACATTCTGTGAAACTGCTTTATGGTGTGTGAATTCGTCTCACCGAGTTGCACAATTCTTTTCATTGAGCAGCTTGAAAACTCTGTTTTTATGGATTCTGCAATAGGATATTTGGGAGCAATATGCAGCTTAGGGTAACAAAGAAAATATCCTCAGATTAAAAACAAAAAGAAGTTTTCTGTTAACCCCTTTGTGATGTGTTAATTCGTCTCATGGAGTTACATGATTCTTTTCATGGATTAATTTGGTAGCACTGCTTTTGGGAATATGAGAAGGGATATTTTGGATCACTATGAAGCCGATGGTGACTAAGGAAATATCCTCAGATAAAAACTATAAAGAAGCTTTCTGAGAAAGTTCTTTGTGATGTGAGAATTCATTTCACAGAGTTGCACCCTTCTTTTAATGGAGCGGATTGGCTACACTCTTTTCACGGAAACCGCAAAGAAATATTTGGGAATGCATTGAGTCATATAGTGAAAACAGAAATATCCTCAGATAAAAACAAGAAAGAAGCATTCTGAGACACTGCTTTATGATGTGTGAATTTATCTCAAACAGTTACACCGTTCTTTTCATGGAGCAGTTTGATAACATGCTTTTCGTGGAAACTACAATAGGATATTTGGAAGAGCATTGAAGCCTATGGTGACAAAGGAAGTATCCTAACAGAAAAACCAAGAAGAAGTTTTCTGAGAATCTGCTTTGTGATGTGTGATTTCAACTCACAGAGTTACACTGTTCTTTTCATTGAGCAGTTTGCTAACACTGTTTTCTTGGAATCTACAATGTAATATTTTAGAGTGGATTGAAGCTTATAGTGAAAAAGTAAATATCCTCAGACGAAAACTAGAATGAAACATTTTGAGAAACTATACTGTGATTTGTGAGTACATCACACAGAATTACATGATTATTTTAATGGGTCAGTTTAATAGCACTACTTCTGGGGAATCTGAGAAGGGATATTTTGGATTACATTGAAGCCTATGGTGACAAAAAAAAATCCTCAGATAAAAACTATAAAGAAACTTTCTGCGAAAGTTCTCTGTGATAAGTGAATTCATCTCACAGAGTTACACCTTACTTTTCATGGAGTAGTTTACTAACACAGTTTTCATGGAATCTGCAAAGGGATATTTGGGAGTGCATTGAATCCTATAGTGAAAAAGGAAATACCTTCACAGAAAAACCTGGAAGAAGCTTTGTGAGAATCTGCTTTGTGAGGTTTGAATTTGATGCACAGAGTTTCACTGTTCTTTTCATGGAGCAGTTTGCTAACACTGTTTTCTTGGAATCTACAAATGCATATTTTGGAGCACATTGAAGCTTTGTGTGGAAAACAAAATATCATCAGACATAAACTAGAAGGACGCTTTCTGAGAAACTGCTTTGTGATGTGTGAATTCATGTCAGAGAGTTACACTATTCTTTTCATTGAGCAGTTTGCTAACACTGTTGTCTTAGAAACTGCAATGGGATATTTCAAAGCGTATTGAAGCTTATGTTGCAAAGGAAATATCAGCAGGTAAAAACTAGAAGGAAGCTTTCTGAGAAAATTCTTTGTGATGTGTGAATACATATCACAGAGATACACCTTTTTTTTTTTTGCATGGAGCAGTGTGCTAGCACTGTTTTCTTGGAATCTGGAAAGGTACATTTGGAGATCATTGAGGGCTAAGGTGAAAATGAAAATATCCGCATATAAAAACTAGAAAGGATCTTTCTGAGAAAGTTCTTTGTGGTGGTTAAATTCATCTCAAAGAGATACACTGTTCTTTTCATTCAGCAGTTTGCTAACACTGTTTCTTGGAATCTGCAATGACATATTTCAGAATGCATTGAAGCTTATGGTGACAAAGGAAATATCCTCACATAAAAACTAGAAGAAACTTTCTGAGAAACAGCTTTATGATGTGTTAATTCATCTCACAGAGTTACATGATTCTTTTCATGGATCCGTTTGGTAGCACTCTTTTTGGGGAATATGAGAAGTAATATTTTGGATTGCATTGAAGCCTACGATGACTAAGGAAATATCCTGAGATAAAAACTGGAAAGAAGCTTTCTGAGAAACTTCTTTGTGATGTGTGAAAGCATCTCACAGAGTTGCACCTTTCTTTTTATGGGGCAGTTTGCTAACACTGTTTTCTTGAAATCCGCAAAGGGACATTTTGGAGTTCATTGAGGCCTATAGTGAAAAAGGTAGTATCCTCAGATAAAAATTGGAAGGAAACTTTCTGAGAAACTGCTTTGTGATGTGTGAATTCATCTCAGAGAGTGACACCATTATTTTCATTGAACAGTATGATAACACTGTTTTTGTTGAATCTGCAATATGATATTTGGGAGCACATTGAAGCCTATGGTGACAACAGAAATATCCTCAGATAAAACCAAAAAGAAGCTTTCTGTGAAACTGCTTTGTGATGTGTCAATTCACCCCACAGAGTTACATCATTGCTTTCATTGAGAAGTCTTCTAACACTGTTTTCGTGGAATCTGCAATGAAATATTTCGAAGTGCATTGAATCTCCCAGTGACAAACGAAATATCATTATATAAAAACTAGAAAGAAACTTTCTTAGAAACTCCTTTGTGGTGTGTTAATTCATCTCCCAGTGTTACACGATTCTTTTCATGGATGAATTTGGTAGTACTTCCTTTGGGTAATCTGAAAAGGGATATTTTAGATCACATTGAAGCCTATGGTGACAAAGAAATATCATCAGATAAAAACTGGAAAGAAGCTTTCTGAGAAAGTTCTTTTTAATGTGTGAATTCATCTCACGGTTACACCTTTCTTTTAATAGAGCAGTTTCCTAACACTGTTTTCATGGAAACTGCAAAGGGATATTTGGGAAGAAGTGAGGCCTATAGTGAAAAAGGGAATATCTTCAGATAAAAATTAGAAAGAAGCTTTCTGAGAAACTGCTTTGTGATGTGTGAATTCATCACACAGAGTTACACTATTCCTTTCATTGATCAGTTTGATAACACTTTTTCTTTTCATATGCAATAGGATATTGCAGAGTGCTTTGAAGCCTACGGTGATAAAGGAAATGTCATCAGCTAAAAACCAAAAAGAAATTTTCTGAGATACTGCTTTGTGATGTGTCAATTCATCACAAAGAGTTACACTATTCTTTTCATTGCGTAGTTTGCTAACACTGTTTTCTTTGAAACTGCAATGGAATGTTTCAGAGTGCATAGACTTTTTGTGAAAAAGAAAATATTCTCAGACAAAAACTAGAAAGATGCATTCTGAGAAACTACTTTGTAATTTTTGATTTCATCTCAGAGAGTTACATGATTCTCTTCATAGATCAGTTTGGTAGCATTTTTGTTGGGGAATCTGAGTAGGAATATTTTGGATTGCATTGAAGCCTGTGGTGACTAAGGAAATATCCTCAGATAAAAAATTAAGAGAAGCTTTCTGAGAAAGTTCTTTGTCATGTGTGAACTTAACTCAGAGAGTTACACTGTTCATTTCATTGAGCATTTGCTAACACTATTTTCCTGGAATCTGCAATTGTGAGAAAGGAAATATCCTCCAGCAAAAATGAGAAAGAAGCTTTCTGAGAAACTGAATTGTGCTTTTTGAATTTACCTCACAGAGTTACATGATCCTTTTCATAGAGCAGTTTGGTAACACTGTTTTTGGGGAATCTGAGAAGGGATATTTTGGATTGCATTGAAGCTTACGGTGGAAAAGGAAATATCCTCAGATAAAAGCTAGAAAGAAGCATTCTGAGAAACCTCTTTGGGATTTGTGAATTCATCTCAAAGAGTTACATGATTCTGTTCATGGATCAGTTGGGTAGCACTGTTTTTGGGGAATCTGAGAAGGGATATTGTGGATCGCATTGAATCCTATGGTGACAAAGTGAATATCTTCAGATAAAAACAAAAAGATTTCTGAGAAAGTTCTTTTTGATGTTTTATTTCATCTCACAGAGAAACAGCTTTCTTCAATGGAACAGTTTGCTAACACTATTTTCGTGTAATCTACAAAGGGATATTTGGAAGGGCTTTGAGGCCTATAGTGAAAAGGGTAATATCCTCAGATAAAAACTAGAAAGAAACTTTCTGAAAAACTGCTTTGTGATGTGTGAATTCACCTCACAGAGCTACACCATTCTTTTCACTTAGTAGTTTGTTAACTCTGTTTTCTTGAAATCTGCAATGGGATGCTTCGGAGTGCATTGAAGCTTATGGTGACAAAGGAAAAAATCTCATACAAAAACTAGACAGAAGCTCTCTGAGAAAGCACTTTGTGTTGGGTTAATTCATCTCACAGAGATACACGAATTTTTTCATGGATTAGTCTGCTGGCAGTGTTTTTGGGGAATCTGAGAAGGGATATTTTGGATCACATTGAAGCCTACAGTGACAAAGGAAATATCCTCATATGGAATGTGAAAAGAAGCTTTCTCAGAAACCACTAAGTGATGTGTTAATTCATTCCACAATGGTACACCTTTCTTTTCATGGATCTGTTTGCTAACACTGTTTTCATGGAATCTGCAAAGGGATACTTTGGGTCGCATTGAAGTCCATGGTGACAAAGGAAATATTCTCAGATAAAAATTAGAAAGAAGCTTTCTGAGAAACTGTTTGTTATGTGTGATTTCATCTCAGAGAATTACACTGCTTTTTCATTGTGCCGTTTGCTTACACTGTTTCTTGGAATCTGCAATGGGATGTTTCATCGTGCATTAAAGCTTATGGTGACAAAGGAAATGACCTCTGATATAAACTAGGAAGAAACTTTCTGAGAAACTGTTTTCTGATTTGTGAATTCATCTCACAGAGCTACAGGATTCTTTTAATGGATCAGTTTGTTAGCACTTTTTGGGGGAATCTGAGAAGGGATATTTTGAATTGCATTGAAGCCTATGGTGACGAAGGAAACATCCTCAGATAAAGACAAGAAAGAAGCTTTCTGAGAAAGTTCTTTCTGATGTGTGGTTTCATCTCAAAGAGTTACACCTATCTTTTCATGGAAGAGTTTGGTAACAGAGTTTCTGTGGAATCTGCAAGGGTATATTTGGGATCGACTTGAGTTCTATGTTGAAAAAGGAAATATCCTCAGAAAAAAACTAGAAAGAAGCTTTCTGAGAAACTGCTTTGTGATGTGTGAATTCATCTCACAGAGGTACACCATTCTTTTAATTGTGCAGTTTGATAACATGGTTTTTGTGGAATGTGAAATAGGATATTTTGCAGCACATTGAAGCCTACGGTGACAAAAGAAATATCCTGAGATGAAAACCAAAAAGCTTTCTGAGAAACTGCTTTGTGATGTATGAATTCAACTCACAGAGTTACACTGTTCCTTTCATTGAGCAGTTTGCTAACACTGTTGTCTTGGAAGCTGCAATGGGATATTTCCAAGGGCATTGAATGTTATGGTGGAAAAGAAAATATCCTTATATAAAAAGTAGAAAAAAGTTTTCCGAGAAACCACTTTGTGATGTGTTAACTCATCTCACAGGGTTGCAGGATTCTTTTCATGGATCTGTTTCATATCAGTGTTTTTGGGGAATCTGAGAAGGTATATGTTAGATCGCATTGAAGCCTATGGTGACAAAGGAAATATCCTCATATAAAAACTGGAAGGAAGCTTTCTGAGAAACCACTTTGTGATGTGTGAATTCACCTCACAAGGTTTCACTTTTCTTTTCATGGAGCAACTTGGTAACATTAGTTTTGTGTAATCTGCAAGGGGTGTTTGGGAGTGTATTGAGGCCTAAGGTGAAAAAGGAAATATACTCAGATAAAAACGAGAAAGAAGTTTTCTGAGAAACTGGTTTATGATGTGTTAATTCATGTCACAGAGTTACATGATTCCTTTCATGAGTCAGTTTGGTAGCACTGATTTTAAGGAATCTGAGAAGGAATAATTTGGATCACATTGAAGCCTGTGGTTACAAAGAAAATATTCTCAGAAAAAAACTAGAAAGAGCCTTTCTGAGAAATTTCTTTGTGATGTGTGAAATCATGTCACAGAGTTACACCTTTCTTTTTTGGAGTATCTTGTTGACAATGTTTTTATGGATTCTGCCAAGGGATATTTGGGAGTGTATTGAGGCATATTGTGAAATTGGAAATATCCTCAGAAAAAAAGTAGAAAGAAGTTTTCTGAGAAACTGTTATGTGTGAATTCATCTCACAGAGTCACATGGATCTTTTCATTGAGCAGTTTGCTAACACTATATTCTTGGAATCTGCAGTGGGATATTTCAGAGCACATTGTAGCTTATGGTGACAAAGGAAATATCCTCATAAAAAAAAAACTAGAAAAAAGCTTTCGGAGAAACCACTTTGTGTTGTGCTAACTCATCTCACAGAGTTCACGATTCGTTTCATAGAGCAGTTTGCTAGCACTGTTTTTGGGGAACCTGAGAAGGGGTATTTTGGATAACATTGATGTCTATGGTGACTAAGGTAATATCCTCAGATAAAAACTAGCAAGAAGCTTTCTGAGAAACTTGTTTCTGATGTGTGAATTCAACTCACAGAGATATAACATTCTTTTCATGGGGCAGTTTTCCAGCACTGTTTTTGGGGAATCTGAGAAGGGATATTTGAATTGCATTGAAGCATATGGTGACGAAGGAAATATCCTCGGTTAATAACTAGAAAGAAGGTTTCTGAGAAACTACTTTGTAATGTGTGAATCCATCTCACAGTTACACTGTTCTTTTCATTGTGTAGTTTGTTAACACTGGTTTCTTGGAATCTGCAATGGGATTTTTTGGAGCACATAGAAGCTTAAGTTGACACAGGAAATAACCTCCTATAATAATGAGAAAGAAACTTTCTGTGAAACTGATTTGTGATGTGTGAATTCATCTCACAGAGTTACATCATTCCTTTCTTTGAGTAGCTTGGTAACATTGTTTTCATGGAATCTGCAAAGGGATGTTTGGGAGCGCATTGAAGACGATGGTAAAAAAGGAAATATCCTCAAATAATAACTAGAAAGAAACTTTCTGTGAAACTGCTTCATGATATGTGAATTCCTCTCACAGAGTTACACCATACTGCTCATTGAGCAGTCTCATAACTCTGGTTTTGTGGAATCTGTAATAGGATACTTGGGAGCACAATGAAGCCTATGATGACAATGGAAATATCTTCAGATAAAAACCAAAAAGGAAGTTTTCTGAGAAGCGAATTTGTGGTGTGTGAATTCATCTCAAAAATTTAGACCGTTCTTTTCATTGAGATATTTGCTAAAACTTTTATCGTTTAATCTGCAATGGGATATTCGCAAGTACATTGGGGTTATGGTGAAAAAGGAAAGATCCTCAGATAAAAACCAGAAAGAAGCTTTCTGAAAAAGTTCTTTGTGATGTCTGAATTCATCTCACACAGTTACACCTTTCCTTTTATGGAGCAGTTTGCTAACCCTCTTTTTGTGGAATCTGCAAACGGATATTAGCGAATGCATTGAGGCATATAGTTAAAAAGGAAATATCCTCAGATTAAAATGAGAAAGAGATTTTGTGAGAAACTGTTTTTTGATGCATTAATTCATCTCACCAAGTTATGCAATTCTTTTCATGGACCTGTTTGGTAGAAATGTTTTTGGGGAACCTGAGATGGGATATTTTGGATCACATTGAAGCCTATGGTGACAAAAGAAATATTCTCAGAAGCTTTCTGAGGAAGTTCTTGTTATGTGTGAATTCGTCTCACAGAGTTATACCTTTCTTTTCATGGAGCAGTTTGCCAACACTCTTTTCTGAGAATCTGCAATGGGATATTTCAGAGTGCCTTGAGGCTTATGATGACAATGTACATATCCTCAAATAAAAACTAGAAAGAAGCATTCTGAGAAGCTGCTTTCTGATGTGTTACTTGAGCTCACAGAGTTACACGATTCTTTTCATGTAGCACTATGGTAGCACTCTTTTTGGGGAAACTGAGAAGGTATATTTTTAATTGCTTTGAAGCCTACGGTGACTAAGGAATCATCCTCAGGTAAAAACTAGAAGGAAACTTTCTGAGAAACTTCTTTGTGATGTGTGAATTCATCTCACAGAGGTAAAGCTTTCTTTATGTGGAGCAGTGTTGAAGCACTGTTTTGGGGGAATCTGAGAAGGGATAATTGTAATTGCATTGAAGTGTATGGTGACAAAGGAAATATCCTCAGATAAAAACTAGGAAGAAGCTTTTAGAGAAATTTATTTATGATGTGTGAATTCAGCTCACAGACTTACACCTTTCTTTTCATGGAGCAGTTTGCTAACACTATTTTTGTGGATTCTGCAAAGGGATACTTGGGACAACATTGAAGACTGTGGTGAAAAAGGACATATCCTTAGATAAAAACCAGAAGGAAACTTTCTGAGAAACTGCTTTGTGATGTGGGAAACCACCTCACAGTGTTACATCATTCTTGTCTTTGAGCAGTATGCTAACAATGTTTGCGTGTAATTTGCAATAGGATATTTTGGAGCACTTTGAAGCCTATGGTGGCAAAGGAAATATCCTCAGACAAAAACCAAAAGTAACCTTTCTGAGAGACTGCTCTGTGATTTGTGAATTCATTTCACAGAATTGCACTGTTCTTTTTTCTTGGATTCTGCAATGGGATATTTTTGAGCTCTTTGAAGCTTATGGTTACAAAGGAAATAGCCTCAGAAAAAGACTACAAATAAGATTTCTGAGAAACTGCTTTGGAATTTGTGAATTCATTTCACAGGTACTCGATCTTTTCATGGAGCAGTTTGATAGCACTGTTTTACATCTCATTGAAACCTACAAAGACAAAGTAAATATCCTCAGAAGGAAAACTAAAAAGAAACTTCCTGAGAAACTGTTTTGTGATTTTTGAGTTTATCTCACAGAGTTACACTTTTCTTTTCATTTTAGCAGTTTGGTGGCACTGTTATTCGTTAATCTGAGAAGGGATAATTTGCATCACATTGAAGCCTATGGTGACAAAGGAAATACCCTCAGATTAAAAACTAGAAAGAAATTTTCTGAGAAACTTCTTTGTGATGTGTGAATTCATCTCCCAGAGCTATACATTTCTTTACATAGAGGAGTCTGCCTACACTGTTTTCATGTAATCTGAAAATTCATATATGGGAATGCATTGAGGCCTATGGTGAAAAAGGAAACATCCTCATATAAAAACTAGAAAGAAACTGAGAAACTGTTTTGTGATGTATGTGTGAATTCATCTCACAGTGTTACACTGTTCTTTTCATTGAGCAGTTTGCTAACACTGTCTTTTTGGAATCTACAATGGTATATTTTGGAACACATTGAAGCTTATGGTGACATATTAAATATCCTCATAGTAAAAGAAAGAAGCTTTTTGAGAAACTGCTTTGTGATTTGTGAATTCACCTCACAGAGTTACACGATTGTTTTCATTTATCAGTTGGTAGCACTGTTTTGGGGGAATCTGAGAAGGGATATTTTGGATCGCATTGTAGCCTAAGATGACATAGGAAATATCCTCAGATAAAAGCTAGCAAGAAACTTTTTGAAAAAGTCCTTTGTGTTGTGTGAATTCATCATATAGAGTTACATCTTTTTTTTCATGGAGCCGTTTAGTAACACTGTTTTGTGTTTTCTGCAAAAGGATATTTGGGAGTGCTTGGAGGCCTATGCTGAAAAACAAAATATCCTCAGATTAAAACTAGAAGGAAGATTTCTGAGAAACTGTTTTGTGATGTGTGAATTTAACTCACACAGTTACACTGTTCTTTTCATTGACCAGTTTGCTAGAACTGTCTTCGTGGAATCTGCAAAGGGATATTTGGGAGTGCATTGAGGACTACAGTGAAAAAGGAAATATCCTCAGATAAAAACTAGAAAGAAGCTTTCCGGAAACTGCTTTGAGATGTATGAATTCATCTCACAGAGTTGCACCATTCATTTCATTGAGGTTTTTTAGAACCCTGTTTTCATGGAATCTGCAGTAGGATATTGAGAGTGCATGGAGGCCTATGGTGAAAAAGGAAACATCCTCAGATATAAACCAAAAAGAAGCTGGCTGTCAAACATCTTTGTGATGTTTGAATTCATCTCACAGAGTTAGGCTGTTCTTTTCACTTAGCATTTTGGTAACACTGTTTTCTTGGAATCTGCAATGGGATATTTTGGACCGCACAGAAGCTTATGGTGACAAAGGAAATATCCTCATATAAAAGTGGAAAGAAGCTTTCTGATAATCCGCTTTGTGATGTGTTATTCATCTCATGGAGTTACATTATTATTCTCATTTCATCGTTTGGTTACAATGTCTTTGGGGACTCTGAGAAGGGATATTTGGGATCACATTGAAGCTTATGATGACAAAGTATATATCCTCAGATAAAAACTAGAAAGAAGATTTCTGAGAAAGTTCTTTGTGATGTGTGAATTCATCTAACAGACAGAATGTCCTTTACATTGAGCAGTTTGATAACCCTGTTTTCATGGAATCTACAACAGGATATTTGGGGGTGTGTCGAATCCTATGGTGACAACATATCCTCAGATAATAAAGCAAAAATAAGCTTTCTGAAGGATTGCTTTGTGATGTGTGAATTGATCTCACAGAGTTACACTGTTCTTTTCATTGAGGAGTTTACTAACACTGTTTTCTTGGAGTCTGCAATGGGATATTTTGGAGTTCATTGAAGCTTATGGTGACAAAGTAAATATCCTCAGATGAAAAGTAGAAAGAAGCTTCCTGGGAAACTGCTTTGTGATGGGTCCATTTATGTCACAGAGTTACATCATTCCTCTCATGGAGCAGTTTGCTAGCACTGTTTATGTGGAATCTGAAGAGGGATATTCGGGGGTGCATGGAGGCCTAAGTTGATAAAAGAAAATTCTTCAGTTAACAACCGGAGAGAAGCTTTCAGAGAAACCCCTTTGTGATATGTGTATTCAACTCATACAGCTAAACATTTCTTTAGAGGGAGCACTTTGGCAACACTGTTTTTGTGATGTCTCAGAAGGGAAATTTCAGAGCACATTGAAGCCTAAGGTGTAAAAGTAAATATCCTCATATAAAATTAGAAAGAAGCTTTGTGAGAAACTGCTTTGTGATGTGTTAATTCATCTCTCCAAAATACACAATTCTTTTCATGGAGCAGTTTGGTAGCACTGTTTTTGGGGAATCTGAGAAGGAATATTTGGAATCACATTGAAGCCTATGGTGACAAAGGAAATATCCTGAGAGAAAAACTAGAAAGAAGCTTTCTTAGAAAGTTCTTTGTGAGGTGTGAATTCATATCACAGAGTTACACCTTTATTTTCATGGAGCAGCTGGCTAATACGGTTTTTGTGGAATCTGCAAAGGAATATTTGGGAGGGCATTGAGGCCTATAGTGAAAAGGAAAATATCTTCAGATAAAATCTAAAAATAAGCTTTCTGAGTAACTGCTTTGTGATGTGTGAATTCATCTCACAGATTTACATGGTTCTTTTCCTTGGGCAGTTTGCTAACACTGTATTCTTGGAATCTGCAATGGGATATTTCAGAGTGCATTGAAGCCTAAGGTGACAAAGGAAATATCCTCAGACAAAAACTAGAAAGAAGCTTTCGGAGAAACCTCTTTGAGATTTGTGAATTCATCTCACAGAGTTACACTGTTCTCTTCATTGAGAAGTTTGCTAACACTTTTTTTGTTTAATCTGCAATGGGATATTCGGGAGCGCTTTGAGGAATATGGTGATAAAGGAAATATCCTCAGATAAAAATGAGAAAGAATTATTCTCTGAAAAATCTCTGTGATACGTGAACTCATCTCACAGAGTTACACCATTCTTTTCAAGAAACAGTTTGGTAGCAATGTTTTTGGGGAATCTGAGAAGCGATATTTTGGGGCACATTGAAGCCTATGCTGACAAAGGAAGTATCCTGAGATAAAAAATAGAAGTAAGCTTTCTGACAAACTACTGTAAGATGTGTGAATTCATCTCACAGAATTACACTGTTGTTTTCATTGAGCAGTTTGATAACACTATTTTTGTAGAATCTGCAATAGGATATTTCAGAGTGCATTGAAGCCTATGGTGACAAAGGAAATATCTTCAGACAAAAAGAAAAAAGAACCTATCTCAGAAACTGCTTTGTGAGGTGTGAATTCATATCACCAATTTCCACCTTGCTTTTCATGAAGCAGTTTGCTAACATAAAATTTGTGGTATCTGCAAAGGGTTATTCACGAGCACATTCTGGCTAATGCTGAAAAAGGAAACATTCTACAAAAAAAATAAAAAAGAAGCTTGCTGAAAAACTACTTTTTGAGTTGTGAATTCATCTCACAGAGTTACATGGTTCCTTTCATGGAGCAGTTTGGTGGCGCTGTTATTGGAGCATCTGAGAAGGGATGTTTTGGATGACATTTAAACCTATGGTGACAAAGGAAATATTCTCAGATAAAAACTAGAAAGAAGCTTTTTGAGAAAGTTTTTTTGTGATGTGTGAATTCAACTCAGAGTTACACCTTCCTTTTCATGGAGGAGTTTGCAAACACTGTTTTAGTGGAATCTGCAAACGGATATTTGGGAGTGCTTTGAATCCAATGGTGAAGAATTAAATATCTTCAGATAAAAAGTAGAAATAAGAATTTAGAGAAACTGCTTTGTGATGTGCGCATTACCGATCAGAGTTACACCTTTTTTTTTCATTGAGCAGTTTGCTAACATTGTTTTCTTGGATTCTGCAATGGGATATTTTGGAGCGCATTAAAGCTTATGGTGAAAAAGGAGATATCCTCATAGAAAAACCAGAAAGAAGCTTTCTGAGAAACTGCTTTGTGATATGATAATTCATCACACAAAGCTACACGATTCTTTTCATGGATCAGTTTAGTAGCACTGTTTTTGGGGCATTTGAGAAGGGATATTTTGGATTGCAATGAAGGTTATGGTAACAAAGGAAATATCCTCAGAAAAAAACTAAAAAGAAGCTTTCTGGAAAGTTCTTTGTGATGTGTGAATAAAAACTAGAGAGAAGGTGTCTGAGAAACTGCATTGTGATTTGTGAATTCATCTTACAGAGATACACCATCCTTTACATTGAGCAGCTTTATAACACTTCTTTTGTGGAATCTGCAATAGAATTTTTCGGAGCACATTGAACTCTATGGAGACAAAGGTAATATCCTCAGATAAAATCAAAAAGAAAGTTTCTGAGAAACGGTTTTGTGTTGTGTCAATTCATCTCACAGAGTTACACTACTCTTTTCATTGAGCAGCTTGCTAACACTGTTTTCTTTTAATCTGCAAAGGGTTATTTTGGAGCACATTGAAGCTTATGCTGACAATGGAAATATCTTCAGATAAAAACTATAAAGAAGCTTTCTGAGAAGGTTATTTGAGACGTGTGAATTCATCTCACAGAGTTACACCTTTCTATTCATGGAGCAGTTTGCTAACACTGTTTTCATGAACTTTGCAAAGGATATTTGAAAACACATTGAGGCAGACGGTGAAAAAGAAAATATATTCAGCTTAAATCTAGAAAGAATCTTTCTGAGAAACTGCTTTGTGATAGGTGAATTCGGCTCACAGAGCTACACAGTACTTTTCTTTGAGTCGTTTGATTATACTGTTTTTGTGGAGTCTGCAAAAGAATATTTCTGAGTGCATTGAAGCCTATGGTGACAGAGGAAATATCTCCATAGAAATAACAAAAATAAGCTTTCTGAGAAACTGCTTAGTGATGTGTGAATTCCACTCACACAGTTACTCTGTTCTTTTCATTGAGCTGCTTCCTAACACTGTTTTCGTGGAATCTCTGATGGGATATTTCAGAACGCTTTGAACTTTATTGTGAAAAAGAAAATATCCTCAGATAAAAACTAGAAACATTCTGAGAAACTGTTTTGTGATTTGTGAATTCATTGCACAGAGTAGCACCATTCTTTTCATGGATCAGTTTGACAACTCTCTTTTGGGGGAATGAATCTGAGAAGGGATACTTTGGATCACATTGAAGCCTATGGTGACAAAGGAAATATCCTTAGACAAAAGCTAGAAAGAAGCATTCTGAGAAAGTTCTTTGTGATGTGTGAATTCATCTCACATGGCTACACCTCTCTTTTCATGGAGCAGTTTGATAATACTGCTTTCCTGTAATCTGCAAAGAGATATTGGGAGCACCTTGAGGTCTATGGTGAAAAAGGAAATATCCTCAGGTAAAAACTATAAAGAAGCATTCCGATAAACTGCTTTATGATGGATGAATTCACCTCACAGAATTATACCTTTCTTTTCATTGAGCAGCTTGCTAACACTGTTTTCTTTTAATCTGCAAAGGGTTATTTTGGAGCACATTGAAGCTTATGCTGACAATGGAAATATCTTCAGATAAAAACTATAAAGAAGCTTTCTGAGAAGGTTATTTGAGACGTGTGAATTCATCTCACAGAGTTACACCTTTCTATTCATGGAGCAGTTTGCTAACACTGTTTTCATGAACTTTGCAAAGGATATTTGAAAACACATTGAGGCAGACGGTGAAAAAGAAAATATATTCAGCTTAAATCTAGAAAGAATCTTTCTGAGAAACTGCTTTGTGATAGGTGAATTCGGCTCACAGAGCTACACAGTACTTTTCTTTGAGTCGTTTGATTATACTGTTTTTGTGGAGTCTGCAAAAGAATATTTCTGAGTGCATTGAAGCCTATGGTGACAGAGGAAATATCTCCATAGAAATAACAAAAATAAGCTTTCTGAGAAACTGCTTAGTGATGTGTGAATTCCACTCACACAGTTACTCTGTTCTTTTCATTGAGCTGCTTCCTAACACTGTTTTCGTGGAATCTCTGATGGGATATTTCAGAACGCTTTGAACTTTATTGTGAAAAAGAAAATATCCTCAGATAAAAACTAGAAACATTCTGAGAAACTGTTTTGTGATTTGTGAATTCATTGCACAGAGTAGCACCATTCTTTTCATGGATCAGTTTGACAACTCTCTTTTGGGGGAATGAATCTGAGAAGGGATACTTTGGATCACATTGAAGCCTATGATGATAAAGGAAATATCCTCAGATAAAAACTAGATAGAAGCTTTCTGAGAAACTGCTTTGTGATTTGTGAATTCATCTCACATGGCTACACCTCTCTTTTCATGGAGCAGTTTGATAATACTGCTTTCCTGTAATCTGCAAAGAGATATTTGGGAGCACCTTGAGGTCTATGGTGAAAAAGGAAATATCCTCAGGTAAAAACTATAAAGAAGCATTCCGATAAACTGCTTTATGATGGATGAATTCACCTCACAGAATTATACCTTTCTTTTCATTGAGCAGTTTGGGAGCACTGTTCTTGGAGAATCTACAAAGGGATTTTCGGGAACTCATAGAGACCTTTGGGGAAAAAGGAAATATCTTCAGATAAAAACTGGAGAGAAGGCTTTTGAGAAACTGTTTTGTGTTGTATGTATTCACCTCATAGAGATAAACCATTCTGTTGATTGATCATTTTGGCATCACACTTTTTGTGTTGTCTCAGAAAGGATATTTTGGAGTGCATTGAGGCTGATGGTGGAAAAGTAAGTATGCACAGATAAAAACTAGAAAGAAGCTTTCTCAGAGACTATTTTGTGTGGGTGTATTCATCTCACAGATTTATATCTTTCTTTTCATTGAGCAGGTTGTTAACACTGTTTTGAGGAATCTTCAAAGGGATATTCGGGGGGACAGAGGCCAATGTTGAAGACAGAATTATCTTCAGGTACAAATTCGAGAGAAACTCTGAGAAACTGCTTTGTGATTTGTGAATTCATCTCAAAGAGTTACATGATGCTTCTAAAGGATCAGTTTGAGAACACTGTTCTTGGGGAATCTGAGAAGGAATATTTTGGATCGCCTTGAAGCCTAGAGTGGCAAAGGAAATTACCTCAGATAAAAACTAGATAGAAGCTTTCTGAGAAAGTTCTTTTTGATGTGTGAATTCATCTCACAGAGTTACACCTTTCTTTCCATAGAGAAGTTTGCTCACACTGTTTTTGTGGAATCTGCAAGTGGCTATTTGGGAGGGCCCTGAGACCTGTAGTGAAAAAATATGTACACAGATAAATACAACAAGAAGCTTTTGGAGAAACTGCATTGTGATGTGTGAAGTCACCTCACAGAGTTACACCGCTGTTTTCAGGTCGCAGTTTGGTAATGCTGTTTTTGGGCAATCCGAGAAGGGATATTTTGGATCACATTGAAGCCTATGATGATAAAGGAAATATCCTCAGATAAAAACTAGAAAGAAGCTTCTGAGAAAGTTCTTTGTGATGTGTGAATTCATCTCATAGAGTTGCATCAATGGAACCATTTGCTGACACTGTTTTCGTGAAATCTGCAAAGGGATATTTGGGAGCACGTTGAGGCCTGTAGAGAAATAACAAATATCCTCAGACAAAAACTAGAAAGAAGCTCTCTGAGAAACTGGTTTGTGATGTGTGAATTCATCTCAGAGTTACACTGTTCGTTTCATAGATCAATTTGTTAACACTGTTTTCTTGGAATATGCAACGGGATATTTTGAAGTGCCTTGAAGCTTATGATGACAAACCTTTTCATGTACCTGTGTGTTTGTTAGCACTGCTTTTGGGGAATCTGAGAAGGGATATTTAGAATAGCATTGAAGCCTATGGTGAAAAGGAAAAATTCTCAGATAAAAATTAGAAAGAAGCTTTCTGAGAAAGTCCTTTGTAATGTGTGAACTAATCTCACTGTGTTACATTGTCCTTTACATTGAGAAGTTTGATAACACTGTTTTTGAGGAATTTGCAACAGGATATTTGGGAGCCCATTGAAGGCTGTAGTGACAAAGGAAATATCACCAGATAAAAACTGGAAAGAAGCTTTCTGAGAAACTTCTTCATGACATGTGAATTCATTCGAAGGTGTTACACCTTTCTTTTCATAGAGGAGTTTTCTAACACTGTTTTTATGGAATCTACACATGAATATTTGTACACACATTGAGGCCTATGGTTGAAAAGGAAATATCCTCAGATAAAAACCAGAAAGAGGCTTTCTGAGAAACTTCTTTGTGATTTGTGAATTCATCTCACAGAGATACACTGTTCCTTTATTGAGCAGCTTGCTAACACTGTTTTCGTGGATACTGCAAAGGGATATTTCAGAGAACATTTAAGTTAATTGACAAAGGAAATACCCTCATATACAAACTAGAAAGAATTTCTCTGAGGAAACATTTTCTGTTGTGTAAATTCATCTCACAGAGTTACAAGATTCTTTTCATGCATCAGTTTGGTAGCACTGTTTTAGTGGAATCTGCAAAGGGATATTGGGGAGTGCATGGAGACCTATAGTGAAAAAGGGAATATACTCAGATAAAAACTAGAAAGAAGCTTTCTGAGAAAGTCCTTTGAGATGTGTGATTTCATTGCACAGAGTTACATATTTCTCTTCATGGATTAGCTTGCTAACATTGTTTTCGTGGAATCTGGAAAGGGATATTTGGGAATGCATTGAGGACCATGGTGAAAAAGGAAATATCCTCAGTTAAAAACTAGAAAGAAGCTTTGTGAGAAGCTGCTTTGTGATGTGTGACTTCATCTCACCGAGTTACACTGTTGTTTTCATTGAGCAGTTTGCTAACACTGTCTTCTTATAATCTGCCAAGGGATATTTCAGAGCACAATGAAGCTTATCATTACAAACAAAATATCCTCATAGAAAAAGTAGAAAGAAGCTATTTGAAAAGTACTCTGTGAATTGTGAATTCTCACTGAATTACACAATTGTTTTCAAGGATCAGTTTGGTAGCACTGCTTTTGTGGTATCTGAGAAGGGATATTTTGAATCGCATTGAAGCCTATGGTGACAAAGGAAATATCCTCAGATAAAAACTAGAAAGAAGCTTCTAAGAAAGTTATTTGTGATGTGTGAATTCATCTTACTGAAGTACAGCTTTCTTATCATGGAGCATTTCGCTAACACTGTTATTGTGAAATCTGCAAAGGGATATTTTGGAGCACATTGTGTGCTACAGTGAAAAAGAAAGTATCCTCAGATAAAAACTAAAAACAAGCTTTCTGAGAAACTGTTTTGAGATGTGTGAATTAATCTCAGAGTGTTACACCATTCTCCTCATAGCACAGTTTGCTAACACTGTTTTCATGGAATCTGCAAAGGAATATATGGGAGTGAACTGAGGCCTATGGTGAAAAAGGAAATATCCTTAGATAAAAACTAGAAATAAGCTTTCTGAGAAACGGATTTGTGGTGTGTGAATTTGTCTCCAAGAGTTACACTGTGTTTTTCATTGAGAAGTTTGCTAACACTGTTTTCTTGGACTCTGCAGTGGGATATTTCGGAGCACTTTGAAGCTTATGGTGACAAGCAAATATCCTCAGACAAAAACTAGAAAGAAGCTCTCTGAGAAACTGCTTTGTAATTTATTAATTCACGTAACAGATTTACATGATTCTTTTCATGGAGCAGTTTGGTAGCACTGTTTTTGTGTAATCTGAGAAGGGATATTTTGGATTGAATGGAAGCCTATGGTGACAAAGGAAATATCCTCAGACAAAAACTAGAAGAAGCTTTCTGACAAACTTCTTTGAAATGTGTGAATTTGTCTCACAGAATTACATGATTCTTTTCATGGAGCAGTTTGGTAGCTCTGTTTTTGGGGAATCAGAGAAGTGATAGTTTGGATTGCATTGAAGCCTATGGTGACAAAGGAAATAACCTCTGATTAAAGATAGAAAAATGCTTTGTGAGAAACTGCTTTGTGTACTGTGAATTCATCTCACAGTGTTACACTGTTCTTTTCATTGAGCACTTTACTTACACTGTTTTCGAGGAACCTGCAAATGGATACTTGGGAGCACATTGGTGCCTACAGTAAAAAAGGAAATATCCACAGATAAAAACTACAAAGAATCTTTCAGAGAAATTGCTTTGTGATGTGTGTATTCATGTCACAGGGTTACATGGTTTTCATTGAGCTGTTTGATAACACTGTTTGCATGGAATCCAAAAAGGGATATCTGAGATCCCATTGTGGCCTACAGTAAAAAAAGAAATATCCTCTGATAAAAACTAGAAAGAAGCTTTCTGAGAAACGGATTTGTGGTGTGTGAATTTGTCTCCCAGAGTTACACTGTATTTTTCATTGAGCAGTTTGCTAACACTGTTTTCGTGGAATCTGCAAAATGATATTTGGGAGCACATTGAGGCCTATGTTGAAAAAGTAAGTGTTCTCAGATAAAAACTGGAAAGAAGCTTTCAGAGAAACTGCTTTGCAATGTGTGAATTCATCTCATATAGTTGCACTGCTCCTTTCATTGAGCAGTTTGCTAACAGTGTTTTTGTTTAATCTCCAAATTGATATATGGTAGTGCATGAGGTATATGGTGAAAAAGGAAATATCCTCATATAAAAACTTGAAAAAAGCTTTCAGAGAAACTGCTTTGTGATGTGTGAATTCACCTCCCAGTGTTGCACTGTTGCACTGTTCTTTTCATTGAGCAGTTAGCTAAAAGTGTTTTCCTGGGATCTTCAATGCCATATTTTGGAGCACATTGAAGTTTAGGGTGACAAACGAAATATTCATGTATAAAAACTGGAAAGGAGCTTCCTGGGAAACTGCTTTGTGATGTGTTAATTCATCTCACAGAGATACACAATACTTTTCATGGATCAGTTTTGTAGCACTGATTTTGTGGAATCTTAGAAGGGATATTTTGGATCACATTGAAGCCTAAGGTGACAATGGAAATATCCTGGAATAAAAACTATAAAGAAGATTTCTGACAAAATTCCCTCTCATGTGGGAATTAATTACACTGTGTTATGCCTTTCCCTTTATGGTGCAGGTTGCTAACACAGTTTTCATGCAATCTGCAAAAGGTTATTTGGGAGCATATTGAAGCCTATAGTGAAAAAGGAAATATTCACAGATAAAATCTAAAAAGAAGCTTTCTGAGAAACTGTTTTGTGATGTGTGAATTCATCTCACAGAGTTACACTGTTATTTTCATTTACCAGTCTTCTAACACTGTTTTCTATGAACTTGCAATGGGATATCTTGGAGCTCATTGAAGTTTATGGTAACAAATCAACTACCTTCTTATAAAAAATAGAAAGAAGGTTTCTGAGAAACTCCTTTATGATGTGTTAATTCATTTCACAGAGTTACAAGATTCCTTTCATGGATCAGATTGGTAGCACTGTTTTGGGGGAAACTGAGAAGAGATATTTTGTGTCGCATTGAAGCCCTTGGTGACTAAGGAAATATCCTCAGATAAAAACTACAAAGAAGCTTTCTGAGAAAGCACTTTTTGATGTTTGAATTCATCTCACAGGTGTACACCTTTCTTTTCATGGAGCTGTTTGCAAACTCTGTTTTCGTGGAATCTGCAAAAGGATATTTGGGATCGCATTGTGACATAGGGTGAAAAAGGAAATATCCTCAGATAAAAACTAGAAAGAAGCTTTCTGAGAAACAGCTTTGTGATTTGTGAATTCAATCTCACAGTTACACGATACATTTCATGGAGCAGTTTGGTAGCACTGTTTTCTGGGAATCTGAGAATTGATATTTTGGATCGTATTGAAGCCTACAGTGACAAAGGAAATATCCTTCTAAAAAATCTAGAAAGAAGCTTTCTGAGAAACTGCTTTGAGGTGTGTTAATTTATCTCACAGCGTGACATGATTCTTTTCATGGATCAGTCTGTTAGCACTGTTTTTGGGGAATCTGATAAAGGATATTTTGGATCGTATTGAAGCCTATGGTGACAAAAGAAATATCCTCTGATAAAATCTAGAACGAAGGTTTCTGAGAAAGTTCTTTGTGATGTGTGAATTCATTTAACAT
Organism: Trachypithecus francoisi; assembly: GCF_009764315.1. Classification (NCBI taxonomy): domain Eukaryota; kingdom Metazoa; phylum Chordata; class Mammalia; order Primates; family Cercopithecidae; genus Trachypithecus; species Trachypithecus francoisi. The sequence goes on along the minus strand of NW_022680490.1, from coordinate 462,580 downwards.
AGTTGCAAGTTTCTCTTTTCATGGAGAAGTTTGCTAACACTGTTTTCTTGGATTCTGCAGATTGATATTTGGGAGCACATTGAGGCCTATAGTGAAAAAAGAAATATCCTCGGATAAAAACTAGAAAGAAGTTTTCTGAGATACTGCTTTGCTATGTGTAAATTCATCTCACTGAGTTACACTGTTCTTTTCATTGAGCAGTCTGCTAACATTGTTTTGTTGGAATCTGCAATGGGATATTTCAGATTGCATTGAAACTAGTGGTATAAAAGGAAATGTCCTCAGATAAAAACTAGAAAGAGGCTTTCTGAGAGACTGCTTTGTGATGTGTGCATTAATCTCACAGTGTTACACCGTTCTTTTCACTGAGTTGTTTGATAACACTGTTTACATGGAATCTCCCATAGAATATTTGGGAGTGCATTGATGCAGATGATTAAAAAGGACAAATCTTGAGATAAAAACCAAAAACAAGCTTTCTGAGAAACTGGTTTTTGATTTCTGAATTCACCTCACAAAGTTACATGATTCTCTTCATGGAGCAGTTTAGTAGCACTGTTTTTGGGGTATCTGACAGGTATAAATTTGATTAAATTGAATCCTATGGTGACAAAGGAAATATCCTCAGATAAAATCAAGAAAGAAGGTATCAGAGAAACTGCTTTGTGTTTTGTTAATTCATTTCACAGAGTAACACCTTTCTTTTCATGGACCAGTTTACAAACACTGTTTTCATGGAATATGCAAAGGGATATTATGAGCGAATTGAGGTCTATGGTGAAAATGGAAATATCCACAGAACAAAAACTAGAAAGAAATATTATGAGAAACTGCTTTGTGATGTGTGAATTCATCTCACAGGGGTACATTGTTCTTTTAATTGAGCAATTGAGCAGTTTGGTAACACGGTTTTCTTGGAATCTGCAATGGGATATTTTGAGGCCTTTTAAGCTTATGGTCACAAAAGAAATATGCTCATATGAAAGCTAGGAAGAAGCTTTCGAGAAACCACTTTGTGAGGTGATAATTTATCTCACAGTGCTACATGATTCTTTTCATGGATCATTTTGGTAGCACTGGTTTTGGGGAATTTGAGAAAGAATATTTTGAATCACATTGAGGTCTATGGTGAAACGGAAATATCCTCAGACAAATAATTGAAAGAAACTTTCTGAATACGTTATTTGTAATGTGTGAACTTATCTCACAGAGTTACACCATTCTTTGAATTGAGCAGTCTGATAACACTGTTTTTGTGGGATATGCAATAGGATATTTGGAAAAACATTAAAGTCCATGGTGACAAACGAAAAATCATCAGATAAAAACCAAAAAGCAGCTTTCTGAGAAACTACTTAGTGATGTGTGAATTCATCTCACAGAGATGCACCACCCTTTTCATTGAGCAGTTTGCTAACACTGTTTTCGTGGAATCTCCAAAGGGATATTTCAAGTCGCCTTGAAGATTAAGGTGACAAAGGAAATATCCTAATATAAAACCTAGAAAGAAGCTTTCAGAGGAAACACTTTCATTGTTTTAATTCTCTCACTGAGATACATGATTCTGTTCATGAAGCAGTTTGTTAGCACAATTTTCGGGTAATCTGAGAAGGGATATATTGGATCACATTGAAGCCTATGGTAACAAAGTATATATCCTCAGTTAGAAACTAGAAAGACGATTTCTAAGAAAGTTCTTTGTGATGTGTGAATTCATCTCACAGAGTTACACCTTTCTTTTCTTGGTGCAGTTTCTCAAAACTATTCATAGAATCTGCAAAGGAATACTTGGGAGCACATTGATGCCAATAGTGAAAAAGGGAATATCCTCAGATAAAAACTAGAAAGAATCTTTCTCAGAAACTGCATTGTGATGTGTGAATTCATCTCACAGAGGTACACTGTTCTTTTCAACGAACAATTTGTTAACACTGTTTCCATGAAATCTCCATTAGGATATTTTGAATGCATTGAAGCCTATGGTGACAAAGGAAATATCCTCAGATATAAACTAGAAAGAAACTTTCTGAGAAACTTCTTTGTGATTTTTGAATTCATCTCACCAAATTACACGATTGTTTTTATGAATCAGTTTGGTAGCACTGCTTTTGGGGAATCTGAGAAGAGATATTTGGGATCGCATTGAAGCATATGGGGAAAAAGGAAATATCGTCAGATAAAATCAAGAAAGAAGCTTTCTGAGAACTGCTTTGTGATGTGGGAATTTGTCTCAGAGTTACACCATTCTTTTCATTGAGCTGCTTGTTAACACTGTTTTCATGGAATCTGCATTAGGATATTTGGGAATGTATTGAAGCCTATGGTTACAAAGGACATATCCTCAGATAAAAAGCAAAAACAAGCATGCTGACAAACTGCTTTTTGATTTGTGAATTCACCTCAAAGAATTACATAATTCTTTTCATGGAGTAGTTTGGTAGGACTGTTTTAGGGTATCTGAGAAGGTATAAATTGGATCTCATTGAAGCCTATTGTGAAAAAGGAAATATCCTCAGATAACAACTAGAAAGAAGCTTTCTCAGAAAGTTCTTTGCGATGTGTGAATTCACCTCACAGAGATACAAGCTTTTTTTAATGGAGCAGACTAATAACACTGTTTTCTTGGAATCTGCAACTGGATATTTTGGAGCACATTGATGGCTATGATGAAAAAGGAAATATCCTCAGATAAAAACTAGAAAGAAGCTTTCTGGGAAACTGCTTTGTGATGTGTGAATTCATCTAACAGAGCTACACTGTTGTTTTCAGTGAACAATCTGCTAACACTGTTTTCTTGGAATATGCAACGAGATATTTCAGAGTGCATTGAGTCTTATGGTGACAAAGGAAATATCCTCATATAAAAACTAGAAGGAAGCTTTCTGAGTAATCACTTTGTGATGTTTTAATTCATCTCCCAGAGTTACACAATTCTTTTCATGGATCAGATTTGTAGCAATGTTTTGGGGAATGTGAGAAGGGATATTTGGATCACATTCAAGCCTACTGTGACAAAGGAAATATCCTCAGATTAATACTAGAGAGAAGTTTCTGAGAAACTGCTTTGTGATGTGTGAATTCATCTCACGGAATTACACTGTTCTTTTCACTGCGCAGTTTGCTAACACCGTTTTATTGGAATCTGCAATGGTATGTTTCAGATAACCTTAAAGCTTCTGGTGACAAAGCAAATATCCTCATATAAAAACTAGAAAGAAGCTTTCTGAGGAACTGCTTAGTGATATGTGAATTTATCTCACAGAGTTACACTGTTCTTTTCATTGAGCACTTTGTTAACACTATTTTCATGGAATCTGCAATGGGATATTTTGGAGCCAATTGAGGCTTATGGAGACTATGGAATTATCGTCAGACAAAAAGTAGAAAGAAGCTTTCTGAGAAACGTCTTTGTGATTTTTGAATTTATTTCACTGAGTTATACGATGCTTTCCATAGAGCAGTTTGGTAGCACTGTTTTTGGGAAATCTGAGAGGCGATTATTTGGACTGCATTGAAGCCGATGGTAACAAAGGAAATATCCTCAGATAATAACTAGAAAGAAGCTTTCTGAGAAAGTTCTTTGTGATGTGTGAATTCATCTCACAGAGTTACACCATAGTTTTTATTGAGCATTTTGGTAATGTTGTTTTCATGGAATATGTAACAGGATATTTGGGAGCTCATTGAAGGCTATGGTGATAAAGGAAATATCCTCAGATAAAAAAATAGAAAGAAACTTTCTGAAGTACTGCTTTGTGATATGTGAAGTCATCTCACAGAATTACACAGTTCTTTTTATTAAGAAGTTTACTAACACTTTTTTCATTTAATTTGCAATTGGATATTCTGGACCTTATTGAGGAATGTGGTGAAAAAGAAAATATCCTCAGATAAAAACTACAAAGAAGATTTTTGAGAAACATCCTAGTGATATGTGATTTATTCTCACAGAGTTACACCATTTGCTTCATGGAAAGTTTGGTAGCAGTGTTTTTGTGTAATCTGCAAAGGAATATTCGGGAGCACATAGAGTTCCATGGTGAAAAAGGAAATATTTTCAGGTAAAAACTGGAAAGAAGCTTTCTGAGAAACTCCTTTGTGATATGTGCATTCATCTCACAGTGTTACATTGTTCTTTTCATTCAGCAGTTTGCTAACACTGTTTTCGTGGATTCTGCAATAGGATATTTGGGAGCACATTGCATCCTATGGTGACATAGGAAATATCCTCAGACAAAAACTTGAAAGAAATTTTCTGAGAGACTTCTTTGTGGTTTGTCAATTCATCTCACAGAGTTTATTGGTTCTATTGATGGAGCAATTTGGTAGCACTGTTTTTGGGGAATCTGAGAAGGGATATTTTGGATTGCATTGAAGCCAATGGTGACAAGGGAAATGTCCTCAGGTAAAAATTAGAAAGATGCTTTCTGAGAAAGTTCTTTGTGATGTGTGAATTCATCTTACAGAGTTACAACTTTCCGTTCCTGGAGCAGTTTACCAACACTGATTTCATGAAGTTTGCAATGGGATAATCCACGGTGTTTTGAGGCTTATATGAAAAAGGAAATATCCTCAGATAAAACCTAGGAGACATTTTTCTGAGAAACAGTTTTATGATGTGTGAATTCATCTTACAGGGTTGCACCATTGTTTTCACTGAGCATTTTTATAACACTGATTTCGTGGAATCTGCAATAGGATATTTGGGAACACATTGAAGCCTACATTGACAGAGGAATTATCCTCAAGCAAAAACCAAAAAGAAGCTTATTGTGAAACTGCTTGGTGATGTGTGAATTCATCTCGGAGAGTTACACTGATCTTTTCATTGAGAGGTTTGCTAACACTTTTTTTGTTTAATTTACAACAGAATATTTGGGAAAGCCTTGAGGATTATGGTGAAAAACGAAATATCCTCAGATAAAAACTAGAGAGAAGCTTTCTGAGAAAAATCTTTGTGATATGTGAATTAATCTCACAGAGTTACACCATTCTTTTCATGGAGCAGTTTGATATTAGTGTTTTTGGGGGATCTGAGAAGGGATATTGTAAGTCAAAATGAAAACTATGATGACAAAGGAAATATCCTCAGATGAAAACTAGAAGAAATCTTGCTGAGAAATTACTTTGTGAGGTGTGAATTTGTCTGCCAGAGTTACACTGTTGTTTTCATTGAGCAGTTTGATAACACTGTTTTCGTGCAATCTGCAATAGGATATTTGGGAGTGCACTGAAGCCTATGGGGACAAAGGAAATATCTTCAGACAAAAACAAAAAATAACCTATCTCAGAAACTGCTTTGTGATATGTGAATTCTTCTCACCGATTTACACCTTTCTTTTCATGGAGCAGTTTGCTAACATTAAATTCGTGGTATCTACAAAGGGATATCCATGAGTGCATTCTGGCTCTTGATGTAAAAGGAAACATTCTACAAAAAAAAAAATTAGAAAGAAGCTTGCTGAAAAGCTGCTTTGTGATTTGTGAATTCATCTCACAGAGTTACACAGTTATTTTCCTGGAGCAGTTTGGTGGCAATGTTTTTGTGGAATCTGAGAAGGGATATATTGTATCACATTGAAGCCCATGGTAGCAAAGGAAATATTCTTAGTTAAAATCTGGAAGGAAATTTCTGAGAAAGTTCTTTGTGATGTGTTAATTCATCCCACATTTACACCTTTCTTTTCTGGGAGCAGCTTGCTAACACTCTTTTCATGGAATCTGCAAAGGGATATTCTGGAGCACATTAATGCCTATAGTGAAAAAGCTAATATCCTCAGATAAAAACTATAAAGAAGTTTTCTGAGAAAGTTCTTTGTGATGTGTGAATTCCTCTCACCGAGTTATACTGTTCTTTGCATTGAGCAGTTTGCTAACATTGTTTTCTTGGATTCTGCAATGGGATATTTTGGAGCGCATTGAAGCTTATGGTGAAAAAGGAGATATCCTCATAGAAAAACAAGAAAGAAGCTTTCTGAGAAACTGCTTTGTGATGTGATAATTCATCTCACAAAGCTACATGATTCTTTTCATTGATCAGTTTAGTAGCACTGTTTTTGGGGCATTTGAGAAGGGATATTTTGGATTGCAATGAAGGTTTTCATGAAAAGGAAATATTCTCAGAAAAAACTAGAAAGAAGCTTTCTGAGAAAGTTTTTTGTGATGTGTGAACAAAAACTAGAGAGAAGGTGTCTGAGAAACTGCATTGTGATATGTGAATTCATCTCACAGAGATACATCATCTTTTACATTGAGTAGTTTTATAACACTTCTTTCGTGGAATCTGCAATAGAATTTTTCAGAGCACATTGAACTCTGTGGAGACAAAGGAAATATCCTCAGATAAAAACCAAAAAGAAAGTTTCTGAGAAACGGTTTTGTGTTGTGTCAATTCATCTCACAGAGTTACACTACTCTTTTCATTGAGCAGTTTGCTAACACTGTTTTCTTTTAATCTGCTAAGGGTTATTTTGGAGTGCATTGAAACTTATGCTGACAATGGAAATATCCTCAGATAAAAGCTAGAAAGAAGCTTTCTGAAAAAGTTCTTTGTGATGTGTGAATTAATCTCCCATGGTTGCAAGTCTCTTTGCATCGAGCAGTTTGCTAACACTGCTTTCCTGTAATCTGCAAAGAGATATTTGGAAGCACCTTGAGGCCTTTGGTGAAAAAGGAAATATCCTCCGGTAAAAACTATAAAGAAGCCTTCCGAGAAACTGCTTTGTGATGGGTGAATTCATCTCACAGAGTTACACCTTTCTTTTCATTGAGCAGTTTGGTAGTAGTGTTTTTGGGGAATCTACAAAGGGATTTTTGGGAACTCATAGAGGCCTTTGGGGAAAAAGGAAATATCTGCACATAAAAACTGGAGAGAAGGTTTTTGAGAACCCGTTTTGTGTTGTGTGTATTCACCTCATAGAGATAAACCATTTTGTTGATTGATCATTTTGGCATCAGGGAATCTGCAAAGGTATATTTGCGAGTGCATTGAGGGCTATGGTGAAAAATGAAATATCCTCAGACAAAAACTAGAAAGAAGCATTCTGAGAAACTGCTTTGTGATGTGCAAATTCACCTCACAGAGTTACACCTTTCTCTTCATGGAGCAGTTTCCAAGCACTGTTTTTGTGGAATCTGCAAAGTGGTATATGGGAGGGCATTGAGGTCTATGGTTGAGAAGGGAATAAGCTCAGATAAAAACTAGAAAGAAGTTTTCTCAGAAACTACTTTTGGATATGTGAATTCAACTCACAGAGAGACACTGTTGTTTTCATTGATAAGATTGATAATACTGTTTTCATGGAATATGCAATAGACTATTTGGGAGTGCTTTCAAGAATATGGTGACAAAGGAAATATCCTCAGACAAAAACCTGAAAGAAACTTTCGGAGAAATTGTTTTGTGAAGTGTGAATTCATCTCACAGAGTTACAACTTTCTTTTCATGGAGCAGTTTGTTAACACTGTTTTCATGGAAACTGCAGTAGGATATTTGGGAGTGAGTTGAGGCTGAATGTAAAAAGGGAAGTATCCTCAGACAAAAACAAAAAAGAAGCTTACTGAGAAACTGCTTTGTGATGTGTGAATTCACCTCACAGAGTTACACGGTTATTTTTATTGAGCAGTTTGCTACCATTGTTTTCTTGGAATGTGCAATCTGATATTTAGGAGTGCACTGAAGCTTATGATTACAAACAAAATATCATCATATAAAAACTAGAAAGAAGGTTTCTGAGAAACCCATTTGTGATATGTGAATTTATCTCACAGAGCAACACCAGTCTTTACATTGGGCAGGTTGATAACACAGTTTTCATGGAATCTGCGATAGGATATTTGGGAGCACATTGAAGCCTATGGTGACAAAAGAAATATCCTTGGCCAGGTGCGGTGGCTCATGCTTGTAATCCCAGCACTTTGGGAGTCCGAGATGGGTGGATCACGAGGTCAGCAGATCGAGACCATCCTGGCTAACATGGTGAAACCCTATCTCTACTAAAAAATACAAAAAACCGGCCGGGCGCGGTGGCTCAAGCCTGTAATCCCAGCACTTTGGGAGGCCGAGACGGGCGGATCACGAGGTCAGGAGATCGAGACCATCCTGGCTAACACGGTGAAACCCCGTCTCTACTAAAAAATACAAAAAAAAAAAATTAGCCGGGCGAGGTGGCGGACGCCTGTAGTCCCAGCTACTCGGGAGGCTGAGGCAGGAGAATGGCGTGAACCCGGGAGGCGGAGCTTGCAGTGAGCTGAGATTTGGCCACAGCACTCCAGCCTGGGCGGCAGAGCGAGACTCCGTCTCAAAAAAAAAAAAAAAAAAATACAAAAAACCAGCCAGGTGAGGTGGCGGTCTCCTGTAGTCCCAGCTACTCGGGAGGCTGAGGCAGGAGAATGGCATGAACCCGGGAGGCAGAGCTTGCAATGAGCTGAGATCCGGCCACTGAATTCCAGCCTGGGTGACAGAGCGAGACTCCGTCTCAAAAAAAATAAAAGAAAGAAAGAAATATCCTCAGATAAGTAACAAAAAGAAGATTTCTGAGAATCTACTTTGTGATGTATGAATTCTTCTCACAGATATGCAATGTTCTTTTCATTGAGCAGTATGCTAACACTGTTTTCTTGGAATCTACAATGTGATATTATGGATTGCATTGAAGCGTATAGTTACAAAGGAATTGTCTTCAAATGAAAACTAGAAAGAAGGTTTCTGACAACCTTCTTTGAGATGTGTTAATTCATCTTACAGCGTTGCATGACTTTTTTCATGAAACAGTCTCTTAGCACTGTTTTTGGGGATTTTGAGAAAGGATTTTTTTTTATTGCTTTGAAGCCTATGGTGACAAATGAAATATCCTCAGATAAAAACGAGAAAGAAGCTTTCTGAGAAAGTTCTTTGTGATGTGTGAATTCATCTCACAGTGTTACACCTGTCTTTTCATGGAGCAATTTGCTAACACTGTTTTCGTGTAATGTACAAAGGGATATTTTGCAGCACATTGAAGATTATTTTGACAAAGGAAATGCCTCAGACAATAACTGGAAAGAAGCTTTCTGAGAGACTGCTTTGTGATTTGGGAATTCAACTCACAGAGTTACATGATCCTTTTCAAAGAGCAGTTTGGTAGCACTGCTTTGGGGGAATATGAGAAGGGATATTTTGGATCAAAGTGATGCCTGTGGTGACAAAGGAAATATACTCTGATAAAAATTATAAGGAAATTTTCTGAGAAGCTACTTTGTGATGTGGGAATTCATCTCACAGTGTTGCACCTTTCTTTTCATGGACTAGTTTGCTAACACTGTTTTCATGGAATCTACAGAGGGATATTTTAGAGTGCATTGAGGCCTATGGTGAATAAGGAAATATCCTTAGATAAGCACTGGAAAGAATCTTCCTGAGAAACTGCTTTGTAATATGTGAATTCATCTCACAGAGTTTCAATGTTCTTTTCATTTAGCAGTCTGCTAACACTGTTTTCTTGGAATCTGCAATGGAATATTTCGCAGCGCATTGAAGCTTATGGTGACTAAGGAAATATCTTCATATAAAAACTAGAAAGAAGCTTTCTGAGAAACTGCTTTGCCATGTGTTAATTCATCTCACAGAGATACATGGTTCTTTTAATGGATCAGTTTGGTAGCACTGTTTTAGGGGAAAATGGGAAGGTATATTTTGGATTACTTTGAAGCCTATGGTGACAAAGGAAATATACTCAGATAAAAACTAGAAAGAGGCTTTCTGAGAAAGATTTTTGTGATATGTGAATTCATCTCACAGAGTTACACTCTTATTTTCATTGAGCAGTTTTCTAGCACTGCTTTAATGGAATCTACAATAAGATATTTGGGAACACATTGAAGCCAATGGTGACAAAGAAAAGATAATCAGATAAAAACCAAAAAAAGAAGCTTTCTGATAAACTGCTTTGTGACATGTGAACACATCTCACAAACTTACACTGATCTTTTCATTGAGCAGTTTCCTCACACTGTTCTCTTGGAATCTGCAATGGGATGTTTTGGAGCACATTCAAGCTTATGGTGACAAAGGAAATATCCTCAGAAAGAAGCTAGAAGGAAGCTTTTTGAGAAATTAGTTTGTGATGTGTGAATCCATCTCACAGAGTTACATGATACTTTTCATGCAGCAGTTTGGTCACACTGTTTCTGTTGAATCTCAGAAGGCATATTTAGGATTGTCTTAAAGCTCATCATGACAATGGAAATATCCACAGAAAAAAACTAGAAAAAAACTTTCTGAGAAACTTCTTGGTGATGTCTGAATTCATCTCATAGAGTTACACCTTTTGTTTCATGGAGAAGTTTGCCAACAGTGTTTTCCTGGAATTTGCAAAGAGATATTTATGAGTGTATTGAGTCCTATGGTGAAAAAGGAATTATCCTCAGATAAAAACTAGAAAGAATCTTTGTGAGCAACTGATTTCTGATGTGTGAATTCATCTCACATGGTTAAACTGTTCTTTTCAGTGAGCAATTTCCTCACCCTGTTTCATTGGAATCTGCAATGGAATATTTCCGAGAACATTGAAGCTTAGTTTGACAAAGGAAATATCATCATATAAAAACTAGAAAGAAGCTTTCTGAGAAACTGCTTTGTGATGTGTAAATTCCTCTCCCCGATTTACACGATTATTTTCATGGTTCCGTTTGGTAGCATTGTTTTTGGGGAAACTTAGAAGGGATATTTTGGATCACATTGAAGCCTGTGGTGACAAAGGAAATATCCTCAGATAAAAACTAGAAAGAAACCTTCTGATAAAGTTCTTTGTGATGAGAGAATTCATGTCACAGGGTTGTACCTCACTTTTCATGGAACAGTTTGCTATCAGCACGTTCATGGAATCTGCAAATGGATATTTAGGAGCGCATTGAGGCTTATAGTGAAATAGAAGATATCGTCAGATAAAAATTAGAAAGAAGCTTTCTGAGAAACTGTTTTGTGGTTTATGAATTAATCTAACATTGTTACATGACCCTTTTCATGGAGCAGTTGGTCGCACTGTGTATGCGGAATCTGAGAAGGAATATTTTGGATCGCATTGAAGCCTATGGTGACAAAGGAAATATCCTCAGAAAAAAACTAGAAAAACTAGAAAGAATCTTTCTGAGAAACTGATTTGTCATGTGTGCATTCATCTCAAAGAGCTACACCATTCTTTTCTTTGAGCAGTTCAATAACACTGTTTTCTTAGAATGTGGAATAGGATATTACAGATTGCATTGAAGCCTATGGTGACAAAGGGTATATCCTCAGATAAAAACTACAAAGAAACTTTCTGAGAACGTTCTTGTGATGTGTGAATTCATCTCAAAGAGTTACACCTTACTTTTCATGGCACAGTTTGCTAACACTGTTTTCGTGGAAACTGCAAAGGGATATTTGGGAGCATATTGAGGCCTACAGTGAAAAAGGAACTATCCTCATAGAAAAAATTGAAAGAAAATTTCTGAGAATCTGCTTTGTGATTTTTGAATTCAAGGCATAGAGTTACACTGTTCTTTTCATGGAGTAGTTTGCTAACACTGCTTTTTGGAATCTGCAATGGCATATTTCAGAGTGTATTGAAGCTTATGGTGACAACGGAAATATCCTCATATAAAAACTAGAAATAAGCCCTCTGCAAAACCGCTTTATGATGTGTTAATTTATCTCACAGTGTTGCACGATTCCTTTCATATATCAGTTTGGTAGTACTGTTTTTGGGGAATCTGAGAGGGGATATTTTGGGTCACCATGAACCTATGGTGACTAAGAAAATATCCTCAGATAAAAACTAGAAAGAAGCTATCTGAGCAAGTTCTTTGGGATGTGTGAATTCATCTCACAGAGATACACCTTTCTTTTCATGGTGCAGTTTGCAAACACTGTTTTTTTGGAATCTGCAAAGGGATATTTAGGAGCGCATTGAGGCTTATGGTGAAAAAGGAATATCATGAGATAAAAGCCAGTAAGAAGCTTTCTGAGAAACTGCTTTGTGTCTGGTGAATTCATCTCACAGAACTAAGCCATGCTTTTCTTTGAGCCTTTTGATGACACTGTTTTGTAGAGTCTGCAATAGGGAATTTTGGAATGCAATGAAGAATATGGTGACAAAGGAAATATCCTCATAGAAAAACCAAAAAGAAGCTTTCTGAGAAACCGCTTTGTGATGTGTGAATTCATCTTATAGTGTTACACTGTTCTGTTCATTGATCAGCTACCTACCACTGTTTTCTTGGAATATACAATGGGATATTTGGGAGTGCATTGAAGTTTATGGTGACAAAGGAATATCCTGAGACAAAAACTAGAAAGAAGCTTTCTGAGGAACTGTTTTGTGATTTCTGAAGTCATCTCACAGAGTTACATCTTTCTCTTCATGGAGTAGTTTGGTAGCACTGTTTTTGGGAAATCTGAGAAGGAATATTTTGGATCACATTGACACCTATGGTGTCAAAGAAAATATCCTCAGATAAAAACTAGAAAGAAGCTATCTGAGCAAGTTCTTTGGGATGTGTGAATCATCTCACAGAGATACACCTTTCTTTTCATGGTGCAGTTTGCAAACACTGTTTTTTTGGAATCTGCAAAGGGATATTTAGGAGCGCATTGAGGCTTATGGTGAAAAAGGAAATATCATGAGATAAAAGCCAGTAAGAAGCTTTCTGAGAAACTGCTTTGTGTCTGGTGAATTCATCTCACAGAACTAAGCCATGCTTTTCTTTGAGCCTTTTGATGACACTGTTTTGTAGAGTCTGCAATAGGGAATTTTGGAATGCAATGAAGAATATGGTGACAAAGGAAATATCCTCATAGAAAAACCAAAAAGAAGCTTTCTGAGAAACCGCTTTGTGATGTGTGAATTCATCTTATAGTGTTACACTGTTCTGTTCATTGATCAGCTACCTACCACTGTTTTCTTGGAATATACAATGGGATATTGGGAGTGCATTGAAGTTTATGGTGACAAAGGAATATCCTGAGACAAAAACTAGAAAGAAGCTTTCTGAGGAACTGTTTTGTGATTTCTGAAGTCATCTCACAGAGTTACATCTTTCTCTTCATGGAGTAGTTTGGTAGCACTGTTTTTGGGAAATCTGAGAAGGAATATTTTGGATCACATTGACACCTATGGTGTCAAAGAAAATATCCTCAGATAAAAACTAGAAAGAAGCTATCTGAGCAAGTTCTTTGGGATGTGTGAATTCATCTCACAGAGATACACCTTCTTTTCATGGTGCAGTTTGCAAACACTGTTTTTTTGGAATCTGCAAAGGGATATTTAGGAGCGCATTGAGGCTTATGGTGAAAAAGGAAATATCATGAGATAAAAGCCAGTAAGAAGCTTTCTGAGAAACTGCTTTGTGTCTGGTGAATTCATCTCACAGAACTAAGCCATGCTTTTCTTTGAGCCTTTTGATGACACTGTTTTGTAGAGTCTGCAATAGGGAATTTTGGAATGCAATGAAGAATATGGTGACAAAGGAAATATCCTCATAGAAAAACCAAAAAGAAGCTTTCTGAGAAACCGCTTTGTGATGTGTGAATTCATCTTATAGTGTTACACTGTTCTGTTCATTGATCAGCTACCTACCACTGTTTTCTTGGAATATACAATGGGATATTTGGGAGTGCATTGAAGTTTATGGTGACAAAGGAAATATCCTGAGACAAAAACTAGAAAGAAGCTTTCTGAGGAACTGTTTTGTGATTTCTGAAGTCATCTCACAGAGTTACATCTTTCTCTTCATGGAGTAGTTTGGTAGCACTGTTTTTGGGAAATCTGAGAAGGAATATTTTGGATCACATTGACACCTATGGTGTCAAAGAAAATATCCTCAGATTAAAACTATAAAGAAGCTTTCAGAGAAACTTCTTTGTGATATCTGACTTCATCTCACAGAGTTACAACTTTGTTTTCTTGGAGCAGTTTGCTAACACTGTTTTTGTGGAATGTGCAAAGGGATATTTGTGAGTGCACTGAGGCCTATGGTGAAAAAGGGAATATCTTCAGCTTAAATCTAGAAAGAAACGTTCTGAGAAAACGCTTTGTGATGTGAATTCAACTCTCAGAGTTACACAATTATTTTCGTGGATCAATTTTTAGCACTGTTTTTGGGAAATCTGAATAAGATACTTTAGATAGCATTGAAGCCTAAGGTGACTAGAAATTATCCTGCTAAATGGCAGAAAGAAACTTTCTGAGAAAGGTTTTGGTGATATCTGAATTCATCTCCCAGAGTTACACAATTATTTTCATGGATCAGTTTTTAGCACTGTTTGGGAAATCTCAGTAGGGATATTTTGGATAGCATTGAATCCTAGGGTGACTAGAAATTATCCTCAGAAAAAAAAAGGAAGAAATTTTCTGAGAAAGGCTTTGGTGATGTTTCACAGAGTTACACCTTTGTTTTCATGGAGCAGTTTGCTAACATTGCTTTCATGAAATCTGCAAAGTGATATTTGGGACCGCATTGAGGCCTATAGTGAAAAAAGAATTATTCTCAGATAAAAACTAGAAAGAATCTTTGTCAGAAAGTGCTTTGTGATGTGGGAATTCATCTCACAGAGATACAGTATTCATTTCATGGAGAAGTTTGTTGGCAATGTTTTTGGGGACTCTCAGAAGGGATATTTTGGATCGCATTGACGCCTATGGTGACAAAGGAAATATCCTCTGATAAAAAAGTAGAAAGAAGTTTTCTGAGAAAGTTCCTTGTGTTATGTGAATTCATGTGGCCGATTTAACCCTTTCTTATCACAGAAAAGTTTGCTAACACTGTTTTCCTGGAATCTGTAAAGGGATATTTGGGAACACATTGAGGCATATGGTGAAGAAGGAAATATCCCCAGATAAAAACTAGAAAGAACCTTTCTGAGAAACAGCTTGGTAATGTGTAATTTCATCTCACAGAGTTACACCATTCCTTTCATTGAGCAGTTTGATGACACTGTTTTCATGGAAGCTGCAATAGGGTATTTGTGAGTGCATTGAAGCCTATGGTGACAAAGGAAATATCCTCAGATAAAAACCAAAAAGAAGCTTTCTGAGAAACTGCTTTCTGATCTGTGAATTCACCTCTGTGAGTTACACTGTTCTTTTCATTGAGCAGTTTGCTAACACTGTTTCCTTGGAAACTGCTATGGGATATTTCAGAGTGTATTAAAGCTTATGGTGACAAAAGAAATATGCTCAGACAAAAACTAGAAAGAAATCTTCTGAGAAACCTCTTTGTGATTTGTGAATTCATCTCACAGAGTTGCATAATTCTTTTTATGGCACAGTTTGTTAGAACTGTTATTTGTCAATCTGAGAAGGTATATGTGGATCTCATTTAAGCCTATGGTGACAAGGGAGATATCTTCAAATTATAAGTAGAAAGAAGCTTTCTGAGAATCGCCTTTGTTATGTGTGAGTTCACCTCACACTGTTACACCTTACTTTTAATGGAGCAGTTTGCTAACACTGTTTTCCTGGAATATGCAAAGGGATATTTGGGAACGCATTGAGGCCTATGGTGAAGAAGGAAGTATCCTCAGATAAAAACTAGAAGGAATCTTTCTGTAAAACTGCTTTGTGATGGTGATTTCATCTTACAGATTTAAACTGCTTTTTCATTGATCAGTTTGATAACACTGTTTTCGTGGAATATGCAGTAGGATATTTGGGAGTGCATTGAAGCTTATGGTGATAAAGGAAATATCCTCAGATAGAAACCAAAATATAGCTTTCTGAGAAACTCCTTCACGATGTCTGAATTCAACTGATGAGTTACACCTTATTTTTCTTTTCTTTTTTTTTATTATTATAATTTAAGTTCTAGGGTACATGTGCAGGATTGTTACATATATAACTTGTGCATGTTGGTGTGTTGCACCCATCAACTCGTCAGCACCCATCAACTCGTCTTTACATCAGGTATAACTCCCAGTGCAATCCCTGCCCCTCCCCCCCATGATAGGCCCCAGTGTGTGATGTTCCCCTTCCCGATTCCAAGTGATATCATTGTTCAGTTCCGAACTATGAGGGAGAACATGCAGTGTTTGGTTTTCGTTTCTTGTGATAGTTTGCTGAGAGTGATGGTTTCCAGCTGCATCCATGTCCCTACAAAGGATGCAAACTCATCAATTTTATGGCTGCCTAGGATTCCATGCTGTATATGTGCCACATTTTCTTAATCCAGTCTGTCACAGATGGACATTTGGGTTGATTCCAAGTCTTTGCTATTGTGAATAGTGCTGCAATAAACATATGTGTACATGTGTCTTTATAACAGCATGATTTATAATCCTTTGAGTATATACCCAGTAATGGGATGGCTGGGTCATATAGTATTTCTAGTTCTACATCCTTGAGGAATCGCCATACTGTTTTCCATAATGGTTGAACTAGTTTACAATCCCACCAACAGTGTAAAAGTGTTCCTATTTCTCCACATCCTCTCCAGCACCTGTTGTTTCCTGACTTTTTAATGATTGTCATTCGAACTGGTGTGAGATGGTATCTCATTGTGGTTTTGATTTGCATTTCTCTGCTGGCCAGTGATGATGAGCATTTTTTCATGTGTCTGTTGGCTGTATGAATGTCTTCTTTTGAAAAATGTCTGTTCATATCCTTTGCCCACTTTTTGATGGGGTTGTTTGTTATATTTCTTGTAAATTTGTTTGAGTTCTTTGTAGGTTCTGCATATTAGCCTTTTGTCAGATGAGTAGATTGCAAAAGTGTTCTCGCATTCTGTAGGTTGCCTGTTTACTCTGATGGAAGTTTCTTTTGCTGTGCAGAAGCTCTTTAGTTGAATTATATCCCATTTGTCATTTTTGCCTTTTTGTCAATTTTGCCATTGCTTTTGGTGTTTTAGACATGAAGTCCTTGCCCATGCCTATGTCCTGAATGGTATTACCTAGGTTTTCTTTTACGGTTTTTATGGTATTAGGTCTAACATTTAAGTCTCTAATCCATGTTGAATTAATTTTCGTATAAGGAGTAAGGAAAGGATCCAGATTCAGCTTTCTACTTATGGCTAGCCAATTTTCCCAGCACCATTTATTAAATAGGGAATCCTTTCCCCATTTCTTGTTTCTCTCAGGTTTATCAAGGGTCAGATGGCTGTAGATGTGTGGTATTATTTCTGAGGACTCTGTTCTGTTCCATTGGTCTATATCTCTGTTTTGGTACCAACCATGTCGTTTTGATTACTGTAGCCTTGGATTATAGTTTGAAGTCTTGTAGCATGATGCCTCCAGCTTTGTTCTTTTGACTTAGGATTGTCTTGGCAATGCGGGGTCTTTTCTGGTTCCATATGAGCTTTAAAGCAGTTTTTTTCCAAATGTGTGAAGAGACTCATTGGTAGCTTGATGGGGATGGCATTGAATCTATAAATCACCTTGGGCAGTATGGCCATTTTCACGATATTGATTCTTCCTATCCATGAGCATGGTATGTTCTTCCATTTGTTTGTGTCCTCTTTTATTTCACTGAGCAGTGGTTTGTTGTTCTCCTTGAGGAGTTCTTTTACATCCCTTGTAAGTTGGATTCCTAGGTATTTTATTCTCTTTGAAGCAATTGTGAATGGAAGTTCATTCCTGATTTGGCTCTCTGTTTGTCTGTTACTGGTGTATAAGAATGTTTGTGTTTTTTGCACATTTATTTTGTATCCTGAGACTTTGCTGAAGTTTCTTATCAGCTTAAGGAGATTTTAGGCTGAGACAATGGGGTTTTCTGAATATACAATCATGTCATCTCCAAACAGGGACAATTTGACTTCTTCTTTTCCTTACTGAATACCCTTTATTTCTTTCTGCAAAGGGATACTTGAGAGTACTTTCAGACATATGTTGACAATGAAAATATCCTCATATAAAAACTAGAAAGAAGCTTTCTGAAGACATCTCTTTCTGATGTGTTACATCATCTCAAAGAGTTTCATGATTCTCTTCATGGAACAGTTCCTTAGCAGTGTTTTTGGGGAATCTGAGGAGCGATATTTTGGATTGCATTGAAGCCTGTGTTGACAAAGGAAATATCCTTAGATAAGAACTAGACAGAAGTTTTCTGAGAAACCGCTTTGTGATGTGTGAATTAAACTCACAGAGTTACACTGATCTTTTCATTGAGCAGTTTGCTAACATTGTTTTCATGCATTCTACAATGCGATATTCCAGATTCCTTTGATGCCTATGGTGAATACTGAACTTTCCTCAGATAAAAACTAGAAAGAAGCCTTCTGATAAACAGCTTTGTGATGTGTCAATTCATCTTACAGAGTTTCATCTTTCTTCTCATTGAACAGTTTGATAACACAATTTTTGTGCATTCTGCACTGAGAAGCTTTCTGAGAAAGTTCTTTGTGATGTGTGAGTTCATCTCACTGAGTTACACTGTTCTTTTCATAGATCAGTTTGGTAAAACTGCTTTCCTGAAACTTGCAAAGAGATATGTGGGAGCACCTTGAGACCTATGATGAAAAAAGAAACATTCTCAGATAAAAACTTGAAAGAAGCTTTTTGAGAAACTACTATGTCATAGGTGAAGTCATCTCACAGAGTTACACCTTTCTTTTCATTGACCAGTTTGGTAGCACTGTTTTTGGGGAATCTGCAAAGGGATATTCGGAACTCATAGAGGCTGATGGTGAAAAAGGAAATATCTTCAAATAAAAACTGCAGAGAAGGTTTTTGAGAAACTGTTTTCTGATGTGTGCATTCACCTCATAGAGATAAACCATATTTTTGGTTGACGAGTTTGGCATCACTGTTTTTTTGGTGTCTGAGAAGGGATATTTGGGAACACATTGAGTCTGATGGTGGAAAAGTATATATGCTGCACAGATGAAAAGTAGAAAGGAGCCTTCTGAGAAATTTCTTTGTGATGGTTGAATTCATCTCCTAGAGTTAAACCATTCTTTACATTGAGCAGTTTGTTAATCCTGTTTATGTGGATTCTACAAAGGGATAATCGATACACAGAGGAGCCTATGGTGAAAAAGGAAATAAACTCAGATAAAAGCTAGAAAGAATCTTTCTGAGAGACTGCTTTGTGATGGGTGAATTCATCTCACAGGATGAAATCTTTCTTTTCATTGAGCAGTTTGGTAACCCTGTTTTTGTGGAATCTGTAATGGGAAATTTGGGAGCACACAGCTTTCTCAGGTGAAAGAAGAAAATTATCCAGGTAAAAACTGGAGAGAAGCTTTCAGAGAAAATCCTTTGTGACTTATGCATTCATCTCATACAGCTAAGTGTTGAGGGATCACTTTGACATCACTTTTTTTTGTGGTGTCTGAGAAGGGATATTTGGGAGCACATTGAAGCCTATGGTTTAAAACGAGATATCCATATATAAAAACTAGAAAGAAGCTTTCTGAGAAACCACTTTGTGATGTGTGAGTACATCTCATTGAGTTACACTATCCTTTTCATAGAGCAGTTTGCTAACACTGTTTTCTTGGAATCTGCAATGGGATATTTCAGAGTGCATTCAAGCTTATGGTGACAAATTAAATAATATCATATAAAAGCTAGAAAGAAGCTTTCTGAGAAACCACTTTGTGATGTGTTAATTCACCCCACAGAGTTACATGACTCTATTCATGGAGCAATTTACTAGCAGTGTTTCTGGGGAATCTGAGAAGGGATATTTTGGATCGCATTGAATCCTATGGAGACAAAGGAGATATCCTCATATAAAAACTGGAAAGAAGCTCTCTGAGAAACCACTTGTGATGTGTTAGTTCACCTCACAGAGTTACAACTTTCTTTTCTTGGAGCACTTTGCCATCACTGTTTTCGTGGAACCTGCAAATGGATATTTGGAAGTGCTTTGAGGCCTATAGTGAAAAAGGAAATATTCCCTAGAAAAAAAACTAGAAAGAAGATTTATGAGAAACTGCTTTGTGATGTGTGAACTCATCTTACAGAGTTACACCTTTATTTTCATGGAGCACTTTGGTAGCATTGTTTTTGGGGAATCTGAGAAGGGATATTTTGGATTGCATTGAAGCCTTTGGTGACAAACAATTATCCTCAGATAAAAACTAGAAAGAAGCTTTCTGAGAAACTTATTTTGTTGCGTGAATTCACCTCACAAGATTACAACTTTCTTTCCATGGAGCAGTTTCCTAACACTGTTTTTGTGGAATATGCAAAGGGACATTTGGGAGCATATTGAGTCCTATGGTGAAAAAGGATATATGCTCAGATAAAGACGAGAAAGAAATATTCTGATAGACTGGTTTATGATGTGTTAATTTATCTCATAGAGTTACACGGTTCCATTCGTGGATAATTTGGTAGTACTGATATTCGGGAATCTGGGAAGGAATATTTTTGATCACATAGAAGTCTTTGGTGACAAAGGAAATATCCTGAGATAAAAACTAGAAAGAAGCTTTCTGATAAATTTCTTTCAGATGTGTGAATTCATCTCATGGAATTACACCTTTCTTTTTATGGAGCATCTTGCTAAGATTGTTTTCATGGAATCTTCAAAGGGATATTTGGTAGTGTATTGAGGCCTATAGTGAACAGGGAAGTATCCTCAGATAATAACTAGAGAGAAGCTTTCTGAGAAACTTTTTTGTGATATGTGAATTCATCTCATGGAGATACACTGTTCTTTTCATTGAGCAGTTTGCTAACACTGTTTTCTTGGAATCTGCAAAGGTATATTTTGGAGCACTTTGAGGCCTACAGTGAAAAAGGAAATATCCTCAGATAAAAATGAGAAGGAAACTCTCTGAGAAACTGCTTTGGATGTGTGAATTCATCTCTCAGACTTGCACTGTTCTTTTCATTGAACAATTTGATACCACTCTTTTCTTGGAATCTGCAATGGGATATTTCAGAGTGCATTGAAGCTTACTTTGACAAAGAAAATATCCTCAGACAAAAACTAGAAAGAAAGTTTCTGAGAAACACCTTTGTAATGTGTGAGTTCATCTCAGAGAGTTACACTGCTATTTTCATGGAGCAGTTTGGTAGTACTGTTTTTGGGAAATCTGAGTAGGGATATTTTGAATCACCTTGAAGCCTTTGAGACAAAGCAAATATCTTCAGATAAAAACTAGAAAGAAGCTTTCTAAGAAACTTGTTTTTGATGTGTGAATTCATCTCACAGAGGTACACTTTCTTTTCATGTAGCAGTTTGCTAACACTGTTTTCATGAAATCTGCAAAGGGATATTTGGGAACATCTTGATGACTATAGTAAAAAAGGAAATATTCTCAGATAAAAACTAGAAAGAAATTGTCTGAGAAACTGCTTTGTGATGTGTGAATTCATCTCACAGAGTTAAACCATTCCTTTCATTGAGCAATATGCTAACACTGTTTCTGTGGAATCTGCAATAGGATATTTTGGAGCACATTGAAGCCTATGGTGAAACAGGAAATATCTTCAAATAATAACTAGAAAATAGCTTTCTGAGAAACTACCTAGTTATGTTTGAATTCATCTCACAGAGGTACACTGTTCTTTTCACTGAGAAGTTTGCTACCACTGTTTTCTCGGAATCTGCAATGGGATATTTCAGAGCACATTGAAGTTTCTTTCGACAAAGGCAGTATCCTCAGAAAAAAAAAAAAAAAAAACTAGAAAGAAAGTTTCTGAGAAACACCTTTGTGATGTGTGAGTTCATCTCACAGAGTTACACAAAGGTTTTCATGGAGCAGTTTGGTAGCACTGTTTTTAGGGAATCTGAGAAGTGATATTTTGAATCACTTTGAAGCCTACGGTGACAAGGGAAATATCTTCAAATAAAAACTAAAAAGAAGCTTTCTAAGAAACTTGTTTGTGATGTGTGAATTCATCTCACAGAGGTACATCTTTTGTTTTCATGTAGCAGTTTGCTAACATTGTTTTCATGGAATCTGCGAAGGGATATTTGGGAGTGCATTGAAGACTATACTGATAAAGGAAATATCCTCAGATAAAAACTAGAAAGAAATTGTCTGAGAAACTGCTTTGTGATGTGTGAATTAATCTCACAGTGTTACACTCTACTTTTCATTGGGCAGTCTGATAACACTGGTTTTGTGGAATCTATGATAGGAAACTTGGGAATGCATTGAAGCCTATGGTGACAAAGGAAATATCCTCAGATGAAAATCGAAAAGCACGTTTCTGAGAAACTGCTTTGTGATGTATGAATTCATCTCACAGAGTTATACCATTCTTTCCATTGAGCAGTATGCTAACACTGTTTTCACCGAATCAGCAATAGGATATTTTGGAATGCATTGAAACCTTTTGTGAAAAATGAAATATCTTCAAAGAATACCTGGAAAAAAGCTTTCTGTGAGATTGCTTAGTGATGTGTGAATTCATCTAACATAGTTACACTGTTCTTTTCATTGAGCAGTAGGTTAACACTGTTTTCATGGTATCTGCAAAGGGACATTTTGAATCACATTGAAGCCTATGGTGACAAGCAGTAGATTAATACTGTCATCTTGAAATCTGCAAAGGAATATCTCGGAGCACATTGAAGCTTATGGTGACATAGGAAATATCCTCATATAATAACTAGAAAGAATCTTTCTGAGAAAACACTTTGTAATGTGTTAATTCATCCAACAGAATTACATGATTCTTTTCATGGAGCAGTTTGGTAGCATTGTATTTGGGGAATCTGAGCAGGGATATCTTGGACTGCTTTGAAGCCTATGGTGACAAAGGAAATATCTTCAGATAAAATCTACAGAGAAGATTTCTGAGGATCTTCTTTGTGATGTGTGAATTCGTCTCACAGAGCTTCACCTTTCTTTCCAGGGACCAGTTAGTTAACAATATTTTCGTGAAATCTGCAAAGGGATATTTTGGAACACATTGATGCCTGTAGTGGAAAAGGAAATATCCTCAGATAAAAACTTGAAAGCAGCTTTCTGAGAAACTCTTCTGTGATGTGTGAATTCATCTCACAGAGTTACATTGTTCTTTTCATTGAGCAGTTTGCTAACACTGTTTTCTTAGAATATGCAATGGGATATTTTGGAGCACATTGAAGCTTATGGTGACAAAGGAAATACCCTCATATGAAAACCAGAAAGAAGCTTTCTGAGAAACTACTTTGTGATATGTTGATTCACCTCACAGAGTTACAAAATCCTTTT
Organism: Trachypithecus francoisi; assembly: GCF_009764315.1. Lineage (NCBI taxonomy): Eukaryota > Metazoa > Chordata > Mammalia > Primates > Cercopithecidae > Trachypithecus > Trachypithecus francoisi. Next base: position 439,471 of record NW_022680490.1, on the reverse strand, counting down.
GATGGATCAGTTTGGTAGCTCTGTTTCTCGGGAATCAGAGAAGGGACATATTGGATTGCATTGAAGCCCATGTTGAGAAAGGAAATATTCTCAGATAAAAACTAGAAAGAAACTGTCTGAGACATATCTTTGTTATTTGTGAATTCGTCTCACAGAGTTACACAGTTCTTTTCATTGAAAAGTCTGATAACACTGTTTTCATGGAATATGCCATATTATATTTGAGAGTGCATTGAAGACTATGGTGACAAAGGAAATATCCTCAGATAAACACAAAAAGGATCTTTCTGAGAAACTTCTTTGTGATGTCACTATCCTCATAGAAAACTAGAAAGATGTTGTCTTAGAAACTGACTTGTGATGTGTTAATTCATCTCACAGTGTTAACCCATTCTTTTCATGGATCAGTTTTGTAACACTGTATTTTGGGAATCAGAGAAGGGACATTTTGGATTGCATTGACGTCTATGATGACAAAGGAATTACTCTAAGATAAAAACTAGAATGAAGCTTTCTGAGAAACTGCTTTGTGATTTGTGAATTCATCTCACAGAATTACAGGATTCTTTTCATGGAGGCGTTTAGTAGTACTGTTTTTATGAAATCTGCAATAGGATATTGGAGTGCAATGTGGCTTAGGGTGACAATGGAAATATTCTCAGACAAAAGCTGGAAAGAAGTTTTCTGAGAAACTACCTTGAGATTTGTGAATTCATCTCACAGTGTTACACGATCCTTTTCATGGAGCAGTTTGGTATCACTGTTTTTGTGGAATCTCAGAAGTGATATTTTACATCGCCTTGAAGCATAGGGTGACAAAGATAATATCCTCAGAGAAAAACTGGTAAGAAGCTTCCTGAGAAATTGCTTTGTGAATTGTGAATTCATCTCACAGAGTTACATCTTTCTTTTTAATGAGCAGTTTAGAAGAACAGTTTTTGGTTAATCTGATAAGGGATATTTTGTATCACATTGCAGCCTATGGTGACAAAGGAAATACCCTCGGATAAAAACTAGAAAGAAATTTCTGAGAAACTTATTTGTGTTGTGTGAAATCATCTCACAGACTTACACCTTTCTTTTCATGTAGCAGTTTGCTAAGAATGTTTTCGTGGAATCTGCAAGGAATAGTTGGGACAACATTGAAGCCTGTGGTGAAAAAGGAAATATGCTCAGATAAAAACTAGAAAGTATCTTTCTATGACACTGCTTTGTGATGTGTGAATACACCTCACAATGTTAACACTGTTCCTTTAATTGAGCAGTTTGCTAACACTGTCTTCTGGCAATCAGCAATGGGATATTTTGGAGCACATTGAAGCTTATGGTGACATGTTAATTATCCTCACAGAAAAAGTGGAAAGATGTTCTCTGAGAAACTGCTTTGTAATGTGTTTATTCATCTCACAGAGTTAGACGATTCCTTTCATGGATTAGTTTGGTAGCACTGCTTTTTGAGAATCTGAGAAGGGATATTTCGGATCATACTGAAGCCTATGATGTCATAGGAAATATTCTCAGATAAAAACTAGAAGGAAACATTCTGAAAATATTCTTTGCGATGTGTGAATTCATCTCAGAGAGTTATACCGTTCTTTTCATGGAGCCATTTGCTAGCACTGTTTTCATGTTATCTGCAAAGGGATATTTGGGAACACCTTGAGGCACATGGTAAAAAACAAAATATCCTCAGATTAAAACCAGAAAGAAGCTTTCTGATAAACTGCTTTGTGATATGTGAATTCATCTCACAGAGTTACACCACTGTTTTCACTGGGCTGTTTGATAACACTGTTTTTGTGGAATCTGCAATAGGATATTTGGGAGGGCATTGAAGCCTATGGTGAAAGAGAAAACATCCACAGATACAAAGCAAATAGAAGCTTTTTGCAAAACTTCTTTGTGATGAATGAATTCATCTCACAGAGTAACACTGTTCTGTTCATTTAGCAGTTTGGTAACACTGTTTTCTTGGAATCTGCAATGGGATATTTTGGAGTGCACAGAAGCATATGGTGACAAAGGATATATCCTCATATATCCAAGAGTTACACGATTCTTTTCATTTAGTAGTTTGGTTGCACTGTTTTTGGGGAATCTCAGAAGGGATATTTGGGATTGCATGAAGCCTATAGTGACATAATAAATATTCTCAGATAAAAACTAGAAAGAAGCTTTCTGAGAAAGTTCTTTGTGATGTGTGAATTCATCTAACAGGCTTACACCATTCTTTACATTGATCAGTTTGAAAACCCTGTTTTCATGGAATCTGAAAAAACAGAATCCTATGTTCACAAAAGAAATATCTTCAGATCATAAACCAGAAAGAAGCGTTCTGAGACATTGCTTTGGGATGTGTGAATTGATCTCACAGAGTTACACTGTTCTTTTCATTGAGCAGTTTACTAACACTCTTTTCTTGAAATCTGCCATAGGATATTTGGGAGCATGTTGAACCATATGGTGACAAAGAAATATCCTCAGATAAAAAACAAAAAGATGCTTTCTGAGAAACTGCTTTGTGGTGTGTGAATTCATCTCACAGAGTTACTGTTCTTTTCAATGAGAAGTTTGTTAACACTGTTTTCGTGGAATCTGCATTAGGATATTTGTTAGCGTGTTGAAGTCTATGGTGACAAAGGAAATATCGTCAGATAAAAACTAGAAAGAAGCTTCCTAAGAAAATGCTTTGTGATGTTTAAATTCATCTCACAGAGCGACATTGTTCTACTCATTGAGCAGTTTGCTGAAACTGTTTCCTTGGAATCCACAATGGGATATTTTGGAGTGCATGGAAGATTATGGTGACGAAGGAAATATCCTCAGATAAAAACCAGAAAGAAACTTCCTGAGAAAGTTCTTTGTGATGTGTGATTTCATCTCATAGATTTGCACCTTTCTTTTCATGGAGCAGTTTCCTAGCACTGTTTTCATGGAATCTGCAAAGGAATGTATGGGAGCATTTTGAGGCCTATGGTAAAAAGTAAATATCTTCAGATTAAAATTAGAAAGAAACTTTCTGAGATATTTCTTTGTGATTTTGAACTCAACTCAGAGGTTCATCTTTATTTTCTTGCAGCAGTTTGCTAACACTGCTTTCATGCAATCTGCAAAGGGATATCTGGGAGTACATTGAAGCCTATATTGAAAAAGGAAATATCCGCAGATAAAAACCAAAAAGAAGCTTTCTGAAAAACAGCTTGTGATGTGTGAATTCATCTCACTGAGTTACACCGTTCTTTTCATTTACCACTTTGCTAAGTCTCCTTTCTTGGATTCTGCAACGGGATATTTCCGAGTGAATTGAAGATTGTGATGACAAATTAAATATCCTCATGTAAAAACTAGAAAGAAGCATATTGAGAAACCACTTTTTAATATGTTAATTCATCTCACAGACTTACACCATTCTTTTCATGGATCAGCTTGGTAGCACTGTTTTTGTGGAATTTGAGAAGGGATAGTTTTGATCACCTTGAAGCCTATGGTGACAAAGGAAATATCCTCAGATAAAAACTAGAAAGAAGCTTCTGAGAAAGCTTTTGGTGACGTGTGAATTAATCTCACAGAGTTACACATTTCCTTTCATGGAGGAGTTTGCTAACACTGTTTTCGTGGAATCTGCAAAGGGATATTCACTAGCACCTTGAAGCAAATGGTGAAAAGGAAATGTCCTCACACAAAAACCAGAAAGAACCTTTCTGAGAAACTGCTTTGTGATTTGTGAATTCATCTCACAGAATTACACAATTCTTTTCATGGAGCAGTTTGGTAGCACTGTTTTTAGAGAATCTGAGAAGGGACATTTTGTATCACATTGAAGCCTATGATAACAAAGGAAATATCCTCAAATAAAACCTAGAAGGAAACTTTTTAAGAAACCTCTTTGTGATATGTGAATTCATCTCACAGAGTTACACCATTCTTTTCATTGAGAAGTTTGCTAACTTTTTTTTGTGCTATCTGTCATGGGATATTTGCTAGCACCCTTAGGCAATGGAGAAAAGGGAAATAACCTCAGATAAAAATTAGAAAGAAGCTTTCTGGAAAACAGCTTTGTAATCTGTGAATTCATCTCACTGAATTACACCATTCTATTCATGGAGAAGTTTGGTAGCATTGTTTTGGGGAATCTGAGAATGCATATTTTGGATTGTATTGAAGCCTAGCATAACAAAGGAAATATCCTCAGAGAAAAACTAGAAAGAAGCTTTATGAGAAACTTCTTTGTTATGCGAGAATTTATCTCACACAGTTACACTATTATTTAATGGATCAGTTTGTTAGAACAGTTTTGGGGAGTCTGAGAAGGGATATTTGGGATATCATTGAAGCCTATGCTGAAAAGGAAATATCCACAGAAAAACTAAAAAGAAATTTCCTGAGAAAGTTCCTTCTGATGAGTGAATTCATTTCATAGAGTTACCCTTTTTTTTTCATGGAGTAGTTTGTTAACACTGTTTTCGTGTCATCTGCAAGGGGATATTTGGGAGTGCATTGAGGCCTATGGTGAAAAACGAAATATCCTCAGATAAACACTAGAAAGAAGATTTCTGAGAAACTGCTTTGTGATGTGTGAATTAATTTAACCGTGTTACAGTGTTCTTTTCACTGAACAGTTTGTTAACACTGTTTTCATGGAATCTGCAAAGATATATTTGGTAGCAGTTTGAGGAATAGAGTGAAAAAGGAAATATCCTCAAATAAAATCTACAAAGAAGCTGTCTGAGAAACTGCTTCATGATGTGTGAATCCATCTTACAGAGCTACACCATTCTTTTCACTGAGAAGTTTGATAACACTGTTTTTGTGGAATCTGCAATAGGTTATTTTGGAGCATATTGAAGTCTCCGGTGACAAAGGAAATATCCTCAGATAGAAACCAAAAAGTATTTTTCTGTGAAACAGCTTTGTGATGTGTTAATTCGTCTCACAAAATTGCACTATTCTTTTCATTGTGAAGTTTGCTAACACTTTGTTCGTGGAATCTGCAAAGGGATACACAAGAATGCATAGAGGAATTTGGTGAAAAAGGAAATATCCTCAGATAAAAACTATTAAGAAGCTCACTGAGGAACAGCTTTCTGATGTGTGAATTCAATTCACAGAGTTACACCATTCTTTTCATGGAGCAGTATAGTAACACTGTTTTTGGGGAATCTGTAATAGGATATTTGGGAGTGCATTGAAGTCTATGGTGACAAAGGAATTATCCTCAGACTAAAACCAAAAAGAAGCTTTCTGAGCAACTGTATTGTGATGTGTGAATTCATCTCACAAAGCTACACCTTTCTATTCGTGGAACAGTTTGCTAACACTATTTTCATGGAATATGCAAGGGTATATTTGGGAGCGCATTGAGGCCTATGGGGAAAATATCCTTAGACAAAAACTAAAAAGAAGCTTTCTGAGAAACTGCTTTGTGATTTGTGAATTCATCTCACAAAGTTACACCATTCTTTTCATGGAGGAGTTTGGTAGTATGTGTTTTTGGGAATCTGAGAAGGGATATTTTGGATCGCATTGAAGCCTATGGTGAAAACGAAAATATAATCAGATAAAAACTAGAAAGATGTTTTCTGAGAAACTTATTTGTGATATATGTATTCATCTCACAGAGTAACACCTTTCTTTCATGTAGCAGTTTGTTAATTCTCCTTTCATTTAATCTACAAAGTGATATTTAGGAACGAGTGGAAACCTAAGATTAACAAGGAAATATCCTCAAACAAAAACCAGAATGAAGCTTTCTGAGAAACTTCTTTTTTATGTGTGTATTCATCTCACAGAGTAACACCTTTCTTTTCATGGAGAAGTTTGCTAACACTGTTTTCATGGAATCTGCAACAGGATATTTTGTAGGGCATTGAAGCCTATGGTGACAAAGGAAATATCCTCAGATAAAACACAATAAGAATCTTTCTGAGAAACCGTTTTGTGATTGATGAATTCATCTCACAGAGTGACAGTGTTCTTTTCATTGATCAGTTTGCACTGTTTTCTTGGAATCTGCAAGGGGATATTTCAGAACACATTGAACCTTAGTGTGACAAAGGACATATCCTCAGATAAAAACTAGAAAGAAGATTTCTGGGAAAGTTCCCTGTGATGTGTGAATTCATCTCAAAGAGTTACACCTTTCCTTTCATGGAACAGTTGCTATCACTGTTTCCATGTAATCTGTGAAGGGATATTTGGGAGCGCATTGAGGCCTAGAGTGAAAAAGGAAATATCCGCAGACAAAACTAGAAAGAGCTTTCTGACAAAATACTTTGTGATTTGTGAATTCATTTCACAGAGTTACATGATTCTTTTTGTGGAGCAGTTTGGTAGCACTGTTTATCGGGATTGTTAGAAGGGTTATTTTGGATTGCATTGAAGACTATTGTGACAAAGGAAATATCTTCAGACAAAAACTAGAAAGAAGATTTCTGAGAAAGTTATTTGTAATGTCTGAACTTATTTCACAGAGTTACACGTTACTTTTCATGAAGCAGTGTGGTATCATTGTTTTTGTGGAAACCACAAAGGGATATTTCAGAGCGCATTGAGGCCTATGTTGAAAAAGGAAATATCCTTATAAAAAAATAGAAAGAAGCTTTCTGAGAAACTAATATGTGATGTGTGAATTCATCTCACAGTGTTTCACCACTCCTGTCATAGAAAAGATTGGTAGCACTGTTGTTGATGAATCTGAGAAAGGATATTTTGAATTGCATGGAATACTATGGTGACAAAGAAAATATCCTCATAAAAACTAGAAAGAAGCTTTCTGAGAAACGTCTTTGTTATATGTGAGTTCATCTCACCGAATTATATGACTCTTTTCTTGCAGCAGTTTGTTAACACCGTTTTCGTGGAACTTGCAATAGGATATTTGGGAGCGCAATGAAGCCAATGGTGACAAAGTAAATATCCTCAGTAAAAAACCAAAAAGAATCTTTCTGCAAAACTGCTTTGTGACGTGTGAATTCGTCTCAAAAAGCTGCACCGTTCTTTTCTTTGAGAAGTTTGTTAACACTTTTTTCAAGGAATCTCCAATATGATATTCAGGAGTGCATAGAGGAATATGGTGAAAAATGAAATAACCTTAGATAAAAACTAGTAAGAAACTTACTGAGAAACAGCTTTGTGATGTTCAAATTCATTTCACACAGTTACATCACTCTTTTCATGGAGCAGTATAGTAGCACTCTTTTTGGGGAATCTGCAATAGGATATTTGGGAGTTCGTTGAAGCCTATGGTGACACAGGAATTAGCCTCAGACAAACACCAAAAGGAAGCTTTCTGAGAAACTGCTTTGTGATGTGTGTACTCATCTCACAGAGTAAGAAATATCTTTTCATGGAGCAGTTTGCTAAAACTGTTTTTGTGGAATCTGCAAAGGGATATTTGAGAGCACATCGAGCCCCATGGTGAAAAAGGAAATATCCTCAGATAAAAACTAGAAAGAAGCTTTCTGAGAAACAGCTTTGTGATGTATGAATTCATCTCCCAGAGTTACACCATTCTTTTCAATGAGCAGTTTGATAACACTGTTTTCATGGGATCTGCAGTAAGATATTTGGGATCACATTGAAGCCTTTGGTGACAAAGGAACTATTCTCAGATTAAAACCAAAAAGAAACTTTCTGTGAAACAGCTTTGTGATGTGTGGATTCACCTCATGGAGTTACAACGTTCTTTTAATGGAGAAGTTTGCTAACAATTTTTTTGTTTATTCTGCAATAAGATAATCGGGAGCACCTTGAGGAATATGGTGAAAACGGAAATATCCTCAGATAAAAGCTAGAAAGAAGTTTTGTTAGAAACAGCATTGTGATATGGGATTTCATCTCACAGAGTTACAACTTTCTATTCATGGAGCAGTTTGTTAACTTTCTTTTTGTAGAATCTTGAAAGGGATACTTGGGAGAGCATTGAAGCCTATAGTGAAAAAAGAAACATCCTCAGATAAAAAGTAGAAAGAAACTTTCTGAGAAACTGCCTCATGATGTGTGAATTCATCTCACATAGTTCCACCGTTCTTTTCATTGAGCAGTTTCCTAATACTGTTTTCATGGAATCTGCAATAGGATGTTTGGGAGTGCATTGAAACCTATGATTTCAAAGGAAATATACTCAGATAAAAACCAAAAGGAAGGTTTCTGAGAAACTGTTTTGTTATGTGTGAATTCATCACACAGTTACCCTGTTTTTTTCATTGAGCAGTTTGCTAACACTGTTTTCTTGGAATCTGCAATGGGATATTTCAGAGTGCATTGATGCTTATGGCGACAAAGGAAATATCCTCATATAAAATCTAGAAAGAAGCTTGCTGAGAAACTGCTTTCTGATGTGTTATTTCACATCAGAGAGTTACACGAATCTGTTCATGGGTCACTTTGTTCACTCTGTTTTTGGGGAATCTGAAAAGTGATATTTTGGATTGCACTGAAGCCTATGTTGAGAAAGGAAACATTCTCAGATAAAAACTAGAAAGAAGCTGTCTGAGAAATTTCTTTGTTATTTGTGAATTCATCTCACAGAGTTACACCTTTCTTTTCATGGAGCAGTTTTCTTACACTTTTTCCATGGAATCTACAAAGGCATATTTGGGAGCGCATTGAGGGGTATAATGAAAAGGGAAAAATCCTCATTTAAAAATGAGAGAGAAGTTTTCTGAGAAACTGCTTTTTGATGTATGAATTCATCTCACAGAGTTACACTGTTTTTTTCATTGAGCAGTTTGATAACACTATTTTCGTAGAATTTGTCATATTATATTTGGGAATGCATTGAAGCCTATGGTGACAAAGGAAATATCCTCAGATTAAAAACTGAAAAGAAGTTTTCTGAGAAACTGCTTGGTGATGTGTGAATTCATCTCGGAGAGTTACACTCTTCTTTCTTTGAGCAGTTTGTGAACACCATTTTCTTGGAACCTGCAAAGGGATATTTCAGAGTGCATTGAAGCTTATGGTGACAAAGGAAACATCCTCAGACTAAAACCAGAAAGAAGCTTTCTGAGAACCGCTTAGTGATGTGCTAACTCATCTCACAGAGATACATGATTCTTTTCATGGATCATTTTGGTAGCACTGTTTTGTGGAATCTGAGAAGGGACATTTTGGATCACATTGAAGCCTACAGAGACAGAGGAAATATCTTCAGGTAAAACCAAAAAGAAGCTTTCTGAGAAACTGCTTTGTGACATGTGAATTCATCTCACAGAGTTTCGTGGTGCTTTTCTTGGATCAGTATGGTAGCACTGTTTTTTGAGAGTCTGAGAAGGGATACTTTGAATTGCATACAAGCCTATGGTGAGAAAGGAAATATCCTCTGATAAAAACTAGAAGGAAGTTTTGAGAGAAATTTCTTTGTGATGTTGAATTCATCTCACCAAGTTACAACTTTCTTTTCAAAGAGGAGTTTCCTAGCATTCTTTTCATGGAATCTGCAATGGGATATTTGGGAGCACATTGATTTCTATGGCTAAAAAGGACATACCCTTAGATAAAAACTAGAAAGAACCTTTCTGAGAAACTTCTTTTTTACGTGTAAATTCATCTCACAGAGATGGATCAGTTTGGTAGTGCTGTTTCTCGGGAATTTGGGAAGGGATATTTTGGATTGCATGGAAGCCCATGGTGATGAAGGAAATGTCCTCAGATAAAGACTAGAAAGAAGTTGTTTGAGAAAGTTCTTTGTGATATTTGAATTCATCTCACAGAGTTACACCTTTCTTTTCATGGAGCAGGTTTCTAACAATGTTTTCATGGCGTACAGTGAAAAGGAAAATATACTCATATCGAAACGAGAAAGAGGTTTTCTGAGATACTGCTTTGTGAGGTGTGAATTTATCTCACAGAGTTATACTGTTCTTTTCACTGAGCAGTTTGATAACACTGTATTTGTGGAATCTGCCATATTATATTTGGGAGCGCACTGAAGCCTATGGTGACAGTGGAATTACCCTCGTATAAAAATTAGAAAAAAGCTTTCTGAGAAACTCCTTTGTGATGTGAGAATTAATCTTACAGAGTTACACTGTTCTTTTTACTGAGCACTTTGCAAACACTGTTTACTTGGAATCTGCAATGGGATATTTCGAAGCGCATTGATACTTATGGTGACAAATAAAATAATATCATATAAAAGCTAGAAAGAAGCTTTGTGAGAAACCACTTTGTGATGTGTTAATTCATCCCACAGAGCTTCACGATTCTTTTCTTGGGTCAGTTTGCTAGCAGTGTTTTGGGGGAATCTGAGAAGGGTTATTTTGGTTTGCATTGAAGGCTATAGTGACAAAGGAAATATCTTCATATAAAAACTGTAAAAAAGCTTTCTGAGAAACCAGTTTGACATGTCAATTCACTTCACAGAGTTACACCTTTCTTTTCTAAGAGCACTTTGCTATCACTGTTTTTGTGGAATCTGGAAAGGGATATTAGGGAGTGCATTGAGGCCTGAAGTGAAAAAAGACATATCTTCAGATAAAAACTAGAAAGAAGCTTTCTGAGAAACTGCTTTGTGATCTGTGAGTTCATCTCACAGAGGTACATCCTTGGTTTCATGGAGCAGTTTGGTAGCAGTTTTTGGGGAATCAGAGAAGGGATATTTTGGATTGAATTGAAATCTTTGGTGACAAAGGAATTATCCTCAGATAAAAACTAGAAAAGAGCCTTCTGAGAAACTTCTTTGTGATGTGTGAATTCATCTCAAAAGATTAAGCCTTTCTTTTCATGGAGCAGTTTGCTAACACCATTTCATGGAATCTGCAATGGGATATTTGGGTGCACATTGAGGTGTATGCTAAAAATGGAAATATCCTCAGATAAACACTATAAAGAATCTTTCTGAGAAGCTGCTTCATGATGTGTGAATTCATCTCACAGGGTTACACGGTTCTTTTCATTGAGCATTTGCTAACACAGTTTTCTTGGAATATGCAATGGGATATTTCAGAGTGCCTTGAAGCTTATGGTGACAAAAGACATATCCTAAAATAAAAACTAGAAAGAAGCATTATGAGAAACCGCTTTGTGGTGTGTTAATTCATCTCTCAGTGTTACACGATTTCTTTCATGGAGCACTTTGGTAGCACAGTTTTTGGGGAATCTGAGAAGGGATATTTTGGATCGCCTTGAAGCCTATGGTGACTAAGGAAATATCCTCGAGGAAAACTGAAAGAAACCTTCTGAGAGACTTCTTTGTGGAGTTTGAATTCACGTCACAGAGTTAAACTTTTGTTTTCTTGCAGCAGTGTTGTAGCAGTTTTGGGGGAATCTGAGAAGGGATATTTTGAATTGCATTGAAGCATATGGTGACAAAGGAAATATCCTCAGATAAATATTAGAAAGAAGGTTTCTGAGAAACTGCTTTGTGATGTGTAAATGCAACTCACGAGGTTACACCATTCTTTATATTGAGCAGTTTAATAACACTGTTTACGTGGAATCTGCAATAGGATGTTTGGGAGCACTTTGAAGCCTATGGAGATAAAGAAAATTTCCTCACATAAAAAAACAACAAGAAATTTTTTGAGACACTGCTTTGTCATGTGTCAATTCATCTCAAAGAGTTGCACTCTTCTTTTGATTGTGCATTTTGCAAACACTGCTTTTTTTGGAATATGCAATGGGATATTTCAGAGTGCATTCAAGCTTATAGTGACAAAGGAAATATCCTCAGACAGAAACTAGAAAGAAGTTTTCTGAGAGACTACTTTGTGGTTTGTGAATTCATCTCACTGAGTACATGATTCTTTTCATGGAGCAGTTTGGTAGCACTGTTTTTGGCAAGTCTGACAAGGCATATTTTGGATAGCATTGAAGCCTATAGGGACAAAGGAAATATCCTGAAATAAAAACTAGAAAGAAGCATTATGAGAAACCGCTTGTGGTGTGTTAATTCATCTCTCAGTGTTACACGATTTCTTTCATGGAGCACTTTGGTAGCACAGTTTTTGGGGAATCTGAGAAGGGATATTTTGGATCGCCTTGAAGCCTATGGTGACTAAGGAAATATCCTCGAGGAAAACTGAAAGAAACCTTCTGAGAGACTTCTTTGTGGAGTTTGAATTCACGTCACAGAGTTAAACTTTTGTTTTCTTGCAGCAGTGTTGTAGCAGTTTTTGGGGGAATCTGAGAGGGATATTTTGAATTGCATTGAAGCATATGGTGACAAAGGAAATATCCTCAGATAAATATTAGAAAGAAGGTTTCTGAGAAACTGCTTTGTGATGTGTAAATGCAACTCACGAGGTTACACCATTCTTTATATTGAGCAGTTTAATAACACTGTTTACGTGGAATCTGCAATAGGATGTTTGGGAGCACTTTGAAGCCTATGGAGATAAAGAAAATTTCCTCACATAAAAAAACAACAAGAAATTTTTTGAGACCTGCTTTGTCATGTGTCAATTCATCTCAAAGAGTTGCACTCTTCTTTTGATTGTGCATTTTGCAAACACTGCTTTTTTTGGAATATGCAATGGGATATTTCAGAGTGCATTCAAGCTTATAGTGACAAAGGAAATATCCTCAGACAGAAACTAGAAAGAAGTTTTCTGAGAGACTACTTTGTGGTTTGTGAATTCATCTCACTGAGTTACATGATTCTTTTCATGGAGCAGTTTGGTAGCACTGTTTTTGGCAAGTCTGACAAGGCATATTTTGGATAGCATTGAAGCCTATAGGGACAAAGGAAATATCCTGAAATAAAAACTAGAAACAAGGTTTCTGAGAAAGATATTCATGATGTGTGAATTCGTCTCACACAGTTACACCTTTCTTTTCATGGAGAAGCTTGCTAACACTGTTTTCGTGGTATCTGCAAAGGTATATTTGGGAGCGCATTGAGGCATATACTGAAAAGAAAAATATCCTGTTATAAAAAATACAAAGAAGCTTTCTGAGATACTGATTTGTGATGTGTTAATTCATCTCACTGAGTTACATGATTCTTTTCATGTATCAGCTCAGTAGCACTGTTTTTTGGGAATCTGAGAAGGAATATTTTCGATCACATTGAAGCCTAGAGTGACAAAGGAAATATCCACAGATAAAAACTAGAAAGAAGCCATCTGAGAAAGTTCTTTGTGATATGTGAATTCATCTCACACAGTTACACCTTTATTTTCATGGAGCAGCTTGCTAACACTGTTTTCATGGAATCTATGAAGGTATATTTGGGAGCACATTGAGGCATATTGTGAAAAGTTAAATATCCACATATAAAAACGAGAAAGAAGATTTCGGAGAAACTGCTTTGTGATGTGTGAATTCATCTCACACAGTTACACTGTTCATTTCATTGAGCTGTTTTATAACACGGTTTTCCTGGAACCTGTCATATTATATTTGAGAGCTCATTGAAGCCTATGGTGACAAAGGAAATAGCCTCAGATAAAAAATAGAAAGAAGCTATCTGAGAAATTTCTTTGTGAGAGTTGAATTCATCACACAGAGTTACACATTTACTTCCTTTGAGCAGTTGGGTAGCACTCTTTTTATGGAATCTGCAAAGGGAGTTCCTAGAGGGCTACAGTGAGAAAGAAAATAACATCAGATAAAAATGGGAGAGAAGCTTCTTGAGATATGTTTTGGTGATGGGGTATTCATCTCATAGATTTTAACCTTTTTGTTCATTGAGGAGTTTGGTAACACTGTTTTGGTGGTATCTGAGAGGAGATATTTGGGAGCGCACAGAAGCCAGTGTTGAAAAAGGAAATATCCTCAGATTTAAACTAGAAAGAAGCTTTCGGAGAAACTGCTTTGTGATGTGTGAATTCATCTCACAGAGTTACACCTTTCTTTTTATTGAGCAGTTTGTTAACACTGTTTTTGTGGAATCTGCAAAGGGATATTCAGGAGCGCATAGGGTCCAATGGCAAAAAAAGAAATATCTGCAGCCAAAAATTTGAGAGAAGCTTTCTAAGAAACTCCTTTGAGAAAAATGTCTTCATCTCATAGAGTTAAATATTTCCATTGAGGGAGCACTTTGGCCTCACTATTTTTGTGGTATCTGAGAAGGGATACTTTGGAGTGCATCAAAGCCTATGGTGGAAAAGGAAATATCCTCACATAAAAACTAGAAAGAAGCCTTCTGAGAAACTGCTTTGTGATGTGTTAATTCATCTCACAGAGGTACATGATTCTTTCTATGGAGCAGTTTGGCAGCACTGTTTTTGGGGAAACCGACAAGGGATATTTTTGATCACATTGAGGCCCATGATGACAAAGAAAATATCGTCATTTAAAAACTAGAAAGAAGCTTTCTGAGAAACCCTTTTGTGGTGTATGTATTCATATCACAGAGTAACACCTTTCTTTTCATGGAGCAGTTTGCTAACACTGTTTTCGTGGAATCTGCAAAGGGATATTTGTGAGCCCTTTGAGGCCTATAGAGGAAAAGGAAATATAATCAGATAAAAACTAGAAACAAACTTTTGAGAAAGTTCTTTGTGATGTGTGAATTCATCTCACAGAGTTACACTCTTCTTTTCAATGAGCAGTTTGAGAACACTGTTTTATTGGAATATGATATAGGATATTTGGGAATGCAATGAAGTCTATTGTGACAAAGGAAATATCCTCAGATCAAAACCAAAAACTATATTTCTGTGAAACTGTTTTGTTATGTGTCAATTCACCTCACAGAGTCACATTGTTCCTTTCACTGAGAAGTTTGCTAACAGTTTTTTTCCTGGAACCTGCAATGGGATATTCCAGAGCTCTTTGAGGAAATATCCTCAGATAAACGCTGAAAAGAAGCCTTCCAAGAAACCGCTTTGTTACCTGTCAATTCATCTCACAGAGTTACACCGTACTTCTCATGGAGCGTTTTTCTAGCACTGCTTTTGGGGAGTCTGAGAAGGAATATTTTGGATCACATTGAAGCCTAAGGTGACAAAGAAAATATCCTCAGATTAAAACTAGAAAGAAGCTTTCTCAGAAACTTCTTTGTGATGTGTGTATTCATCTCACAGAGTAACACCATTCTTTTCATGCAGCAGTTCGCTAACACTGTCCTCGTGTAACCTACAAAGGGATATTTTGGAGCCAGTTGAGTCCTATGGTGAAAAAGGAAATATTCTCAGAAAAAAACTAGAAAGAAGCTTTCTGAGAAACTGCTTTGTGATGTGTGAATTCATCTCACAGAGTTACACTATTCTTTGGATTGAGCAGTTTACTTACACTTCTTCTTGGAATCTGAAATCTGATATTTCTGAGTGCCTTGAACCTTATGGTGACAAAGTAAATATTCTCATATAAAAACTAGAAAGAAGCTGTCTGAGAAGCCAATTTCTAATGAGTTAATTCATCTCACTAAGTTACACGATTGCTTTCATGGAGTAGATTGGAAACATTGTTTTTGGTGCATCTGAAAAGTGATATTTAGGATCGCATAGAAACTTATACTGATGAAGGAAATATCCTCAGATAAAAACTAGAAAGAAGCTTTCTGAGAAAGTTCTTTATGGTGTTTGAATTCGTCTCACAGAGCTACACTTTTCTTTTCATGGAGCAGTTTGCAAACACTGTTTGTGAGGAATCTGCAAAGGGATATTTGGGAGTGCTTTGAGATGCATGGTGAAAAAGGAAATATCCTCAGATAAAAACTAGAAAAACAGTTTAGAGAAACTGCATTGTGATAGGTGAATTCATCTCACAGAGTTACACCTTCATTTCATGGAGTAGTTTGCTAGCACTGTTTCGTGAATCTGCAAAGTGATATTTGGGAGTGCATTAAGGCCTATACTGAAAAAGGAAATATCCTCACAGAAAAACTAGAAAGAATCTTTCTGAGACACTGCTTTGTGATGTGTTAATTCACCTCACAGAGTTATGCTATTCCTTTCATTGAGTAGTAGGCTAACACTGTTTTCTTGGAATCTGGAATGGTATATTTAGGAGTGCATTGAGGCTGATGGTGACAAAGGGAATATCCTCACAGAAAAACTAGAAAGAAGCTTTCTGAGAAACTGCTTGGTGGTTTTTTTTCATCTCACAGAGTGTTACCTTTCCTTTCATGTAGCAATTTGCTAACACTGTTTTCGTGGAAGTGGCAAAGGGATATTTTGGAGTGCATTGAGGCCTATGGTGAGAAGGAATTATCCTCTGATTGAAACAAGAAAGAAGCTCTCTGAGAAAGTGCTTCATGATGTGTGAATTCATCTCACAGAGTTACACTGTTCTTTTCATTGAGCAGTTTTCTAGCACTGTTTTCTTGGAATCTGCAATGGGATACTTCAGAGCACATTGAATGTTTGGTGACAAAGGAAATAATCTCCTATAAAATCTAGAAGAAAGCTTTCTCAGAAACTGCTTCATGTTGTGTTAATTCATCTCACAAATTCACATGGCCCTTTCCATGGATCAGCTTGGTAGCACTGTTTTTGTTAATTTGAGAAAGGATACTTTGGATAGCAATGAAACTTAGTGTCACAAAGGCAATATCCCCAGATAAAAATTAGATAGAAGCATTCTGAGAATGTTCTTTGTGATGATTGAATTCATCTCACAGGGTAACACCATTCTTTTCATGGTGCAGTTTGCTAACACTCTTTCCATAGAAACTGCAAAGGGATATTTGGGAACCCATTCAGGCCTGCAGTGAAAAAGGAAATATCCTCAAACAAACACCGAAAAGAAGCTCTCTGAGAAACTGCTTTGTGATGTGTGAATTCATCTCACAGAATTACGCTGTTCTTTTCATTGAGAAGTTTGCTAACACTGTTTTGTTGGAATCTGCAATGGTATATTTTGGAGTGCATTGAATATTATGGTGACAAAGGAATATCCTCAGACAAAACTAGTAAGAAGCTTTCTGAGAAACTACTTTGTGATTTGTGAATTCATCTCACAGAGTTACACAATTCTTTTCAAGTAGCAGTATTGTAGCAATGTTTTGGGGGAATCTGAGAAGGGATATTTTTGATCGCATTGAAGCCTATTGTGACAAAGGAAATATCCACAGATAAAAAGTAGAATCAGCTTTCTGAGAAGCTTCTTTGTGATGTAGTATTCATCTCACAGAGTGACAACTTTCTTTTCATGGAGCAGTTTGCAAACACTGTTTGTGAGGAATCTGCAAAGGGATATTTGGGAGTGCTTTGAGATGCATGGTGAAAAAGGAAATATCCTCAGATAAAAACTAGAAAAACAGTTTAGAGAAACTGCATTGTGATAGGTGAATTCATCTCACAGAGTTACACCTTTCATTTCATGGAGTAGTTTGCTAGCACTGTTTCGTGGAATCTGCAAAGTGATATTTGGGAGTGCATTAAGGCCTATACTGAAAAAGGAAATATCCTCACAGAAAAACTAGAAAGAATCTTTCTGAGACACTGCTTTGTGATGTGTTAATTCACCTCACAGAGTTATGCTATTCCTTTCATTGAGTAGTAGGCTAACACTGTTTTCTTGGAATCTGGAATGGTATATTTAGGAGTGCATTGAGGCTGATGGTGACAAAGGGAATATCCTCACAGAAAAACTAGAAAGAAGCTTTCTGAGAAACTGCTTGGTGGTTTTTTTTCATCTCACAGAGTGTTACCTTTCCTTTCATGTAGCAATTTGCTAACACTGTTTTCGTGGAAGTGGCAAAGGGATATTTTGGAGTGCATTGAGGCCTATGGTGAGAAAGGAATTATCCTCTGATTGAAACAAGAAAGAAGCTCTCTGAGAAAGTGCTTCATGATGTGTGAATTCATCTCACAGAGTTACACTGTTCTTTTCATTGAGCAGTTTTCTAGCACTGTTTTCTTGGAATCTGCAATGGGATACTTCAGAGCACATTGAATGTTATGGTGACAAAGGAAATAATCTCCTATAAAATCTAGAAGAAAGCTTTCTCAGAAACTGCTTCATGTTGTGTTAATTCATCTCACAAATTCACATGGCCCTTTCCATGGATCAGCTTGGTAGCACTGTTTTTGTTAAATTTGAGAAAGGATACTTTGGATAGCAATGAAACTTAGTGTCACAAAGGCAATATCCCCAGATAAAAATTAGATAGAAGCATTCTGAGAATGTTCTTTGTGATGATTGAATTCATCTCACAGGGTAACACATTCTTTTCATGGTGCAGTTTGCTAACCTCTTTCCATAGAAACTGCAAAGGGATTTGGGAACCCATTCAGGCCTGCAGTGAAAAAGGAAATATCCTCAAACAAACACCGAAAAGAAGCTCTCTGAGAAACTGCTTTGTGATGTGTGAATTCATCTCACAGAATTACGCTGTTCTTTTCATTGAGAAGTTTGCTAACACTGTTTTGTTGGAATCTGCAATGGTATATTTTGGAGTGCATTGAATATTATGGTGACAAAGGAAATATCCTCAGACAAAAACTAGTAAGAAGCTTTCTGAGAAACTACTTTGTGATTTGTGAATTCATCTCACAGAGTTACACAATTCTTTTCAAGTAGCAGTATTGTAGCAATGTTTTGGGGGAATCTGAGAAGGGATATTTTTGATCGCATTGAAGCCTATTGTGACAAAGGAAATATCCACAGATAAAAAGTAGAAATCAGCTTTCTGAGAAGCTTCTTTGTGATGTATGTATTCATCTCACAGAGTGACAACTTTCTTTTCATGGAGCAGTTTGCTAACACTGTTTTCGTGGAATCTGCAAAGAGATATTTGTGACCACTTCAAGGCCTGTAGTGAAAAAGGAATTATCCTCAGATAAAAAAGAGAATGAAGACTTCTGAGAAACTGCTTTGTAATGTGTGAATTCATCTCACAGAGTTACACTGTTATTTTCATTGAGCAGTTTGATATCACTGTTTTCTTGGAATCTGCAATAGGATTTTGGAGCACTTTGAAGTCTATTGCAACAAAGGAAATATCCTCAGATAAAAACCAAAGATAATATTTCTGTGAAACTGCTTTGTGATTTGTCAATTCACCTCACAGAGTCACACCCTTCCTTTCACTGAGAAGTTTGCTAACACTTTTTTCCTGGAATTTCAAATGGGATATTCCGGAGCTCATTGAGGAATATGGTAAAAACGGAAATATCCTCAGATAAAAACTAGAAAGAAGCTTTCTGACAAACTGCCTTGTCATGTGTCAATTCATCTCACAGAGTTACACCACTGTTTTTATGGAATAGTTTGGTAGCACTGTTTTTGGGTAGTCTCACAAAGGATAGTTTGGATTGCATTGAAGCCTATGGTGACAAAGGAAATATCCTCAGATAAAAACTAGAAAGAAGCTTTCTGAGAAATAGCTTTGAGATGTGTGAATTCATCTCAGAGTTACACCATTCTTTTCATGGAGCACTTTGGTAGCACTTTCTTTGGAATATCTGAGAAGGGATTTTTTGAACCGCATTGAATCATATGGTGAAAAACAAAATATCCTCAGATAAAAAGTAGAAGGAAGCTTTCTGAGAAACTGCTTTGTGATGTGTGTATTCACCTCACAGACTAACACCCTTCTTTTCATGGAGTAGTTTGCTAACACTGTTTTCGTGAAATCTACAAAGGGATATTTTGGAGCTAGTTGAGGTGAGTTTTTCTCTGAGGAAAAGTTCTCAAAGAAAAACTAGAAAGAAGCTTTCTTAGAAATTTCTCTGTGATGTGTAATTCATCTCACAGAGGTACAGCTTTCTGTTCTTGGAGCAGTTTGCTAACGCTGTTTTCTTGGAACCTGGAAAGGGATATATTGTGAGTGCATTGAAGCCTATGGGTTAAAAGGAAATATCCTCAAATGAAAATCAAAAAGAAGCTTTCTGAGAGACTGCTTTGGGATATGTGAATTTATCTCACAGAATTACACTGTTTTTTTCATTGAGCAGTTTACTAACACGGCTTTCATGCAATGTGCAGTGAGATATTTTGGAGTGCATTGAAGCTTAGGGTGGCAAAGGAAATATCCTCAGGAAAAACTAGAAAGAAGCTTTCTGAGAATCTCCTTTGTGATTTGTGAATTCATCTCACAGAGTTACATGATTCTTTTCATGGAGCAGAGTGGTAGCACTGTTTTTGGGGAATCTGAGAAGTGATACTTTGGATGCCATTGAAGCCTATGGTGATAAAGTAAATATCCTCAGACAAAAAACAAAAGAAAGCTTTCTGTGAAACTGCTTTGTGATGTGTGAATTCATCTTATAAAGTTACACCATTGTTTTCTTTGAGAAGTTTGAAAACACTTTTTTCATGGAATCTGCAATGGAATATTAAGGAGCACATGGAGGAATATGGTGAAAAAGGAAATATCCTCAGATAAAAACTAGTAAGAAGGGTACTGAGAAACAGCTTTGTGACGTGTGAATTCATTTCACAGAGTTACACCATCCTTTTCATGGAGTAGCATGGTAGCAGAGTTTTTGGGGAATCTGTAATAGGATATTTGGGAGTGCATTGAAGCCTATGGTGACACAGGAATTAGCCTCAGACAAAAATCAAAAGGAAGCTTTCTGAGAAACCCTTTTGTGCTGAGTGAACTCATCACACAAATTTACACTTTTCCTTTTTGTGGAGCAGTTTGCTAACATTATTTTCGAGGAATCCCAAAAAAGATATTCGTGAGTTCATTGAGGCTGATGGGGAAAAAGGAAATATCCTCAGACAAAAGCTAGAAAGAAGCTTTCAGAGAAACTGCTTTGTCATTTGCGAATTCATCTCACTTAGTTACATGATTATTTTCACGGAGCAGTTTGCTAGCACTGTTTTTGGGGAATATGAGAAGCTATATTTTGGATCGCACTGAAGCCTATGGTGGCAAAGGAAATATCCTCAGATAAAAACTAGAAAGAAGCTTTCTGAGAAACAGCTTTGTGATGTGCGAATTTATCTCACAGAGTTACACCACTCTTTTCATGGAACAGTTTGGTAACACTGTTTTGGGGGATGTGAGAAGGAATATTTTGATGGCATTGAAGAGTATGGTAACAAAGGAAATATGCTCAGATAATAACTAGAAAGAAGCTTCCTGAGAAACTTCTTTGTGATGTGTGTATTCATCTCACAGAGTAACAATTTTCTTTTCATGAAGCAGTTTTCTAACGCTGTTCTCATGGAATCTACAAAGGTATATTTTGAAACGAATTCAAGCCTATGGTTAAATAGGAAATATGCTCAGATAAATGCTAGAAAGAAGCTTTCAGAAAAACAGCTTTGTGATGTGTGAATTCATCTTACAGCGCTACTCGACACTTTTCATGGAGCATTTGTTATTAATGTTTTTTGGGAATCTGAGAAGGGATATTTTGAATTGCATTGAAGCCTATGGTTACAAGGGAAATATACTCAGATAGATACTAGAAAGAGGCTTTCTGAGACATTTCTTTGTGATGTGTGAATTCACCTCACAGAGTTACATGATTCTTTTCTTTCAGCAGTTTGCTAACACTGTTTTTGTGGAATCTGCAATAGGATATTTGGGAACGCATTGAAGCCTACACTGACAAAGGAAATATCCTCATAGAAAAACCAAAAAGAAGATATCTGAGAAACTTCTTTTTGATGTGTGAATTCATTTCACATATTTACACCTTTATATTCATGCAGCTGCTTGCTAACACTATTTTTGTGGAATTTGCAAAGGGATATTCACGATCACTTTGAGGCCTATGGTGAACAAGAAAATATCCTCAGAAAAAAACTAAAAGAAGCTTCCTGAGAAACTGCCTGGTGATTTGTGAATTCATCTCGCTGAGCTACATGATCCTTTTCATGGAGCAATTTGGTAGCACTGTTTTTGGGGAATCTGAAAAGGCATATTTTGGATCACATTGAAGCCTATGGTGGCAAAGGAAATATCCTGAAATACAAACTAAAATGAAGCTTTCCGTGAAAATTCCTTGTGATGTGTGAATTCATCTCATAGAGCTGCACGTTATTTTTCATGGAGCAGTTTGCTAATGCAGTTTTCATGGAATCTGCGAAGGGATATTTGAGAGTGCATTGAGGCCTATGGTGAAAAAGGAAATATCCTCAGATAAAAATTAGAAAGAAGCTTTCTGAGACACACCTTTGTGACTTGTGAATTCATCTCACAGAGTTACACTGTTCTTTTCATTGGACAGTTTTCTAAACTGTTTTCTTGGAAACTGCCATAATATTTCAGAGTGCTTTGAAGCTTATGATGACAAAGGAAATATACTCATATAAAAACAAGAAAGAAGCTTTCTGAGAAACTGCTTTGTGACGCGTTAATTCATCTCACAGAGATACACAATTATCTTAATGGATCAGTTTGGTAGCACTGTTTTTGGGGAATCTGAGAAGGGATATTTCAGATCGCATTGAAGCATATGGCGACAAAGGAAGTATCCTCAGATAAAAATTAGAAAGAAGCTTTTTGAGAAAATTATTTGTGATGTTTGAATTCAACTCACTGATTTATTCCTTTCTTTTCTTGGAGCTGTTTGCTATAGGTAATATCCTCAGATAAAAACTAGAAAGAAGCTTTCAGAGAAACCGCTTTGTGATGTGTGAATTCATCTAACAGAGTTACACTGTACTTTTCATTGAGCAGTTTGATAACACTGTTTTCGTTGAATCTGCAATAGGATATTTTGGAGCACGTTGAAGTCTATGGTGACAAAGATTATCTCCTCAGATAAAAGCCAAAAAGAAGCTTTTGGAGAAAGCTCTTTAGGACGTGTGAATTCATCTCACCGAGTTACACTGTTCTTTTCATTAAGAAGTTTGCTAACACTCTACTCATGGAATCTGCAATGGGATATTCTGGAGCGCATGAGGAATATGGTGAAAAAGGAAATATCCTCAGAAAAAACCTAAAAAGAATCTTTTGAGAAACAGCTTTGTGTTGTGTGAATTCATCTCACAGAGCTACACCACCCTTTTCATGCAGCAGATTGGTAGCACTGATTTTGGGGAATCTGAGAAATGATATTTTGAATCACATTGATGTCTATGGTGAAAAAGGAAATATCATCAGGGAGCAGTTTGGTAGCACTGTTTTTGGGGAATCTTAGAAGGTATATTTTGGAGCGCAGTTAAGCCTCTGGTGACAAAGAATACTTTCTCAGTTAAAAACTAGAAAGAAGCTTTCTGAGAAACTTTTTCATGATGTGTGAATTCATCTCAAAGAGTTGCACCTTGCTTTTCATGGAGAAGTTTTCTAACACTGTTTTCCTGGAAACTGCAAGGGATATTTATTAGAGTGTAGAGGCCTAAATAGAAAAAGGAAATATCCTCAGATAAAAATTGGAAAGAAGCTTCTTGATAAACTACTTTCTGATGGGTGAATTCATTTCACAGAGTGACACTGTTCTTTGCATTGAGCAGTTTACTTACACAGTTTTCTTGGAAAATGCAATCTGATATTTCAGAGCATATTGAAGTCTATTTTGACAAAGGAAATATCCTCAGATAAAAACTAGAAAGAAGTTTTCTGAGAAACTTCTTCATTATGTGTGAATTCTTCTCACAGACTTACCCCTTTCTTATCATGGAGTAGTTTGGTAACAGTGTTTTGTGGAATCTGCAAAGGGATTTTTGGGAGTGCATAGAGTCCAATGGCAAAAACGGAAATATCTTCAGGTAAAAACTGGACAAAAGCTTTCTAAGGAAGTTGTTTGTGATGTGTGAATTCATCTCACAGATTTATATCTTTCTTTTCATGGAGAAGTTTGCCAACACTATTTTCATCGAATCTGCAAAGGAATATTTGGGAACGCATTGAGGTCTATAGTGAATAAGGAAATATCCTCAGATAAAAACTAGAAAGAAGTTTTCTGAGAAACTGCTTTGTAACGTGTGAATTCATCGAACAGAGTTACCTTGTTCTTTTCATTCAGTAGTTTGCTAACACTGTTTTCGTGGAATCTGCAATAGGATACTTTGGAGCATTTTGAATTCTATGTTGACAAAGGAAATATCCTCAGATAAAAACCCAAAAGAAGCTTACTGTGATACTGCTTTGTGATGTGTGAAAACATCTCACAGAGTTACAAAGCTCTTTTCATTGTGAAGTTTGTTAACAATTTTTTCGTTTAATCTGCAATTGGATATTCAAGAGTGCATTGAGGAATATGGTGAAAATGGAAATATCCTCAGATGAGAACCAGAAAAACGGTTTCTGAGAAACAGCTTTGGGATATGCAAATTCATCTCACAGTGTTACACTATTCTTTTCATGGAGCAGTTTGGTAGCACTGTTTTTTTGGTATCTGAGAAGGGATATTTTGGATCACATTGAAGCCTAGGTGGACAGAGCAAATATCCTCAGATAAAAACTAGAAGGAAGTTTTCTAAGAAACTTCTTTGTAATATGTGAATTCATCTTAGAGAGTTACACGATTCTTTTCATGGAGCAGTTTGCTAACACTGTTATCGTGGAATCTGCAATAGGATATTTTTGAGCACATTGAAGCCTATGGTATCAAGGGAAATATCCTCAGACAAAAGCCAAAAAGACGCTTTCTGAGAAACTGCTTTGTGATGTGTTAATTCATCTTGCAGATTTATACCGTTATTTTCATGAAGCAGTTTGGTGACACTGTTTTCGTGGAATCTGCAAAGGGATATTCACAAGCTCATTGAAGCCTATGGTGTAAAAAGAAATATTAGACAAAAGCTAGAAAGGAGATTTCTGAGAAACTACTTTCTGATTTGTGAATTCATATCACAGAGTTACATGATTCTTTTCATGGAGAAGTTTGGTAGCACCGTTTTTGGGGAATCTGAGAAGGGATATTTTGGATCACATTGAGGCCTATGGTGACAAAGGAAATATTTTCAGATAAAAACTAGAAAGAAGCTTTCTGAAAAAGTTATTTGTGATGTGTGCATTCATTTCACAGAGTTACACTTTGGTTTTCATGGAGTAGTTTGCTAACACTGTTTTCCTGGAATCTGCAAAGGGATATTTGGGAGTGCCTGGAGGTCAATTTTGAAAAAGGAAATATCCTCAGCTAAATTATAGGAAGAAGCTTTCTGAGAAACTGTTTTGTGATGTATGAATTCACCTCACTGAATTATACCATTCTTGTCATAGAGCAGTTTGCTACCACTGTGTTTGTTGAATCTGCAATAGGATGTCTGGGAGCACATTGAAGACTATGATGACAAAGGTTATATCCTCATTTAAAAATCAAAAAGAAACCTTCAGAGAAACTGCTTGTGATGTGTGAAATCATCTCACAGAGTTACATTGTTCTTTTCACTGAGCAGTTTGCTAATACTGTTTTTGTGGAATCTGTAATGGGATATTTCGAAGCACATTGAACCTTATGGTGACAGGAAATATACTCATACAAAAACGGAAAAGGAGCTTTCTGAGAAGATGCTTTGTTATGTGTTAATTCTGCTCACAGAGCTACACAGTTCTTTTCATGGATCAGTTTGGTAGCAAGGTTTTTGAGGAATCTGAGAAGAAATATTTTAGATCGCATTGTAGCCTATGGTGACAAATAAAATATCCTCAGATAAAAACCAAAAAGAACTTTCTGAGAAACTGCTTTGTGATTTGTGAATTCATCTCACAAAGTTACACTGTTCTCTTCATTAAGCGGTTTGTTAACACTGTTTTCTTGGAATCCACAATGAGATATTACAGAGCACATAGAAGCTTATGGTGACAAAGGAAATATCCTTGGAGAAAAACTAGAAAGAAGGTTTCTGAGAAACTGCTTTCTGATTTGTGAACTGATCTCACAGAGTTACACCTTTCTACTCGTGGATCAGTTTTTTAGGACTGTTTTTAGGGAATCTGAGAAGGGATATTTTGTATCGCATGGAAGCCTATGGTGACAAAGGACATATCCTCAGATAACAACTAGAAAGAAGCTCTCTAAGAAACTTCTATGTGATGTGGGAATTCATCTCACATAATTACACCATTCCTTTCATTGAGCTGACTGCTAACACTGTTTTTGTGGAATCTGCAATAGGATATTTGGGAGTGAGTTGAAGCCCATAGTGAAAAAGGAAATATCCTAAAATATAAACTATAAAGAAGCTTTCTGAGAAATTGCTTTGTGATGTGTGAATTCATCTTACAGAGTTATACCTTTCTTTTCATGGAACAGTTTGCTGACACCCTTTTCACGGAATCTGCAAAGGGATATTTGGGAGCACAGTGAGGCCTATGGTTAAAAAGGTAATATCCTCAGATTAAAAACCGAAACAAGCTTTCTGAGAAACTGATTTGTGATGTGTGAATTCATCTCAGAGTTACATTGTTCTTTTCATTGAGCAGTTTGCTAACTCTGTTTTCTTGACATCTACAATGGTATATTTTAGAGTGCATTGAACCTTATAGTGACAAAGGAAATACCCTCATATAAAATCAAGAAAGAAGCTTTCTGAGAAACCATTTTGTAATATGATAATTCATCTCACACAATTACACGATTCTTTTCATGGAACAGTTTGGTAGCACTGTTTCTAGGGAATCTCAGAAGTGATATTTTGGATTGCCTTGAAGCCTAGCGTGACAGAGAAATATCCTCAGATAAAAACTAGAAAAAAAGCTTTCTGAGAAACTGTTTTGTGATGTGTGAATTCATTTCTCAGAGTTACACTTTCATTTTCATTGAGCAGTTTGCTAACACTATTTTATTGGAATCTGCAATGGGATGTTTCAGAGTGCATTGAAGCTTATGTTGACAAAGGAAATATCCTCAGACAAAAACTAGAAAGAAGCTTTCTGAGAAACTGCTTTCTGATTTGTGAATTCATCTCACAGATTTACACTTTTCTTTTCATGGAGCAGTTTGCTATCACATTTTTGGGGAATCTGAGAAGGGATATTTTGGATTGCACTGAAGCCTATGGTGACAAAGGAAATATCCTCAAATAAAAACTAAAACGAGGCTTTATGAGAAACTGCTTTGTGATGTGGGAATTCATGACAGAGAGCCACACCTTTCTTTTCATGGAGCACTTTGATAACAATGTTTTCGTGGAATCTGCCAAGGGATATTTCAGAGCACATTGAGGCCTATTGTGAAAAAGTAAATATCCTCAGATAAAAACTAGAAAGAAGCTTTCTGAGAAACTGCTTACTGATGTGTGAATTCATCTCTCAGAGTAACACTGTTCCTTTCATTGAGCAGTTTGCTAACACTGTTTACTTGGAATCTGCATTGGGATATTTTGGAGCACGTTGAAGCTTATGGTGGCAAAGGAAATATCCTCATATATAAACTAGAAAGAAGCTTTCTGAGAAAGCGCTTTGTGATGCATTAGTTTATCTCACAGAGTTACAAGATTCTTTTTATGGATAAGTTGGGTAGCACTGTTTTTGGGGACTCTGAGAAGGGATATTTTTGATATCTTTCAAGACTTTGGTGACAAAGGAAATATTCTCAAATAAAATCTACAAAGAAGCTTTCTGAGAAACTGCTCTGTGATGTGTGAATTCGTCTCACAGAGAGACACCTATCTTTTAATGGAGCAGTTTGTTAGCACTGTTATTGGGAAATCTGAGAAGGGATACTTTGGATTGCATTGAAGCCTATGTTAACAAAGGAAATACCCTCAGATAAAAACTAGAAAAAAGCTTTCTGAGATAGTTCTTTGTGATGTTTGAACTCCTCTCAAAGAAATACACCTTTCTTTTTATGCAGCAGTTTGCTAACACTTTTTTCATGGAATATGCAAAGGGATAGTTGAGAGCACATTGAGGCCTATAGTGAAAAAGGAAATATCCTCAGATAAAACTAGAAAGCTTTCTGAGAAAATGTTCTGTGATGTGTGAATTCATCTCACATAGTTACATCATTCTTTTCTTACATCAGTTGTCACCAGTCTTGTTGGGGAATCTGGGAAGGGATATCTTGGATTGCGTCAAAGCCTAGGGTGACAAAGGAAATATCCGCAGATCAAAACTGGTAAGAATCTTTAAGAGATACTGCTTTGTGATGTGTGAATTTATCTCACAGAGATACACCCTTCTTTTCATTGAACAGTTTGCTAACGCTCTTTTCATGGAATCTGCAACATGATGTTTTGGAGTATGTTGAAGCCCATGGTGACAAAGGGTATATCCTCAGATAAAAACAAAAAGAAGCCTTCTGAGAAACTCTTTTGTGGTTTGTGTATTCATCTCACAGAATTACACTATTCTTTCCATTGAGCAGTTTGATAACACTTTTTTTTGGAATCTACAGTGGTATATTTTGGAGCACATTGTAGCTTCTGGTGACAAAGGAAATATTCACAGACAAAAACTAGAAAGATGCTTTCTGAGAAACTGCTTTGTGATTTGTGAATTCATCTCACTGATTTACACGATTCTTTTCATGAGGCAGTTTGCTGGCACTGTTTTTGGGGAATCTGAGCAGGGATATTTTCGATCGCTTTGAAGCCAATGGTGACAAAGGAAATATCCTCAGATAAAATCTACGGAGAAGCTTTCTGAGAAAGTTCTTTGTGATGTGTGAATTTACCTCACAGAGTTACCCTTTTCTTTTCATGAAGTAGTTTGCTAACACTGTTTTCATGGAATCTGCAAAGGGATATTTCAGAGCACCTTGAAACCTATAGTTAGAAAGGAAATATTCTCAGAAAAAATCTGCAAAGAAGCTTTCTGAAAAACTGCTTTGTGATGTGTGAATTCATCTCACAGAGTTACACTGTTCTTATTATGGAGCAGTTTGATAACACAGTTTGCATGGAATCTGCAGTAGGATATTTGAGATCCAATTAAAGCCTATGATGACAAATTAAATATCATCAGACAAAAACCAAAAAGAAGCTTTCTAAGAAACTCGTTTGCAATGTTGGAATTCATCTCACATATTCACACATTTTCATGGAGCAGTTTGCTAACACTATTTACGTGGAATCTGCAAAGAGATATTCAATAGCAAATTGAGGCAAACAGTATAAAGGAATAATCCTCAGACAAAAACTAGATAAAAGCTTCTGAGAAGCTCTTTTGTGATGTGTGAATTCAGCTCAGAGAGTTACACCATTCTGTTTATTGAGACGTTTGCTAACACTTTTTTTGGGGAATCTACATTGGTATATTCTGGAGCGCATTGAGGAATATGGGGAAAAAGGTAATATCCTCAGATAGAAACTAGAAAGAAGCTTTCTGAACAACTGCTTTCTGATGTGTGAATTCATCTCTCAGAGTTACACTGTTCCTTTCATTGAGCAGTTTGCTAACACTGTTTTCTTGGAATCTGCATTGGGATATTTTGGAGCACGTTGAAGCTTATGGTGTCAAAGGAAATATCCTCAGATAGAAACTAGAAATAGGCTTTCTGAGAAACTGCTTTACGTGGAGCTGTTTGGTAGCACCGTTTTTGAGGAATCTGAGACAGGATATTTTTGATCCCTTTGAAGCCTATGGTGACAAAGGAAATATTATCAGCTAAAAACGAGAAAGAAGCTTTCTGAGAAGATTCTTTGTGATTTGTGAATTAATCTCACAGTGTTACACCTTTCTTTTCATGGAGCAGTTTGCTGACACTCTTTTTGTGGAATCTGCAAAGGGATATTTGGGAGCGCACTGAGTCTTATGGTGAAAAAGGAAATATCCTCAGATAAAAAGTTGAAAGAAGCTTTATGAGAAACTGATTAGTGATGTGTGAGTTCGTCTCACAGAGTTACAGTGTTCTTTGCATTGAGCAGTTTGTTTACACTGCTTTCTTGGAATCTGCAATGGGATATTTCGGAGCACCTTGAAGCTTATGGTGACAAAGAAATATCCTCATCTAAAACTAGAACGAAACTTTCTGATAAACTGCTTTATGATGTGTTAGTTTGTCTCACAGAGGTACACGATTCTTTTCATGGATCATTTTGGTAGCAGTGTTTCTGGGGAATCTGAGATGGGGTATTTTGGATCTCATTGAAGTTCATGGTGAGAAAGGAAATATCCTGAGGCAAAAACTAGAAAGAAGCTTTCTGAGAAACAGTTTTGTGATGTGTGAATTCATCTCACCGTGTTACAC
Source organism: Trachypithecus francoisi (assembly GCF_009764315.1). Taxonomy (NCBI): domain Eukaryota; kingdom Metazoa; phylum Chordata; class Mammalia; order Primates; family Cercopithecidae; genus Trachypithecus; species Trachypithecus francoisi. The sequence continues at coordinate 409,598 of NW_022680490.1, read as the reverse complement.
CTCTCTTTTCATGGAGCAGTTTTTTAACACTGTTTTCATGTAATCTGCAGTAAGATACTCCAGAGCACATTGAGGTCTATAGTGAAAATTGAACTACCCTCATATAAAAACTAGAAAGAAGCTTTCTGAGAAACAGATTTGTGATGCATTATTTCATCTCACAGAGGTACACAGTCGTTTTCATGTATGAGTTTGGTAGTAGTGTTTTTGGGGAATGTGAGAAGGGATATTTTGGATTGCATTGAAGCCTATGGCGACAAAGGAAATATCCTCTGATAAAACCTAGAATCTTTCTCAGAAAGTTCTTTGTGATGTGCGAATTTGTCACACAGAGTTAAACCTTTCTTCTCATGGACCAGTTTGATAACACTGTTTTCCTGAGATCTACAATAGGATATTTGGGAACGCGTGGAAGTCTATGGTGACAAAGGAACTATCCTCAGATGCAAACCAAAAAGAAACTTTCTGAGAAACTGCTTGTGATGTGTGAATACATCTCACAGGGTTACAACGTCCTTTACAATGAGAAGTTTGCTAAAACTTTTTTCCTTTATTCTGCAATAGGATATTCGAGAGCACATTGAGGAATATGGTGAAAAAAGAAACATCCTCAGATATAAACAACAAAGAAGTTTTCTGAGAAACTGCATTGCAATATATGAATTCAACACACAGAGTTACACATTTCTTTTCATGGAGCAGTTTGCCAATGCTATGCTCATGGAATCTGCAAAGGGATATCTGTGAGCGAATTGAGGCAAATGGTGAAAAGGGAAATATCATCATACAAAAACTAGAAAGAAGCTTTCAGAGAAACTTCTTTGTGATGTGTGAATTCATCTCACAGAGTTACAACTATCTTTTCATGGAGCAGTTTGCTAACATTTTTTACATGGTATCTGCAATGGGATATTCTGGAGCTCAATGAGGCCTACAGTGAAAAAGGAAATATCTTCATAAAAAAATTAGAAAGAAGCTTTCTGATAAACCGCTTTGTGATGTGTTATTTCATCTCACAGAGTTACACCATTCTTTTCATGGATCAGTTTTGTTGCACTGATTTTGGGGAATGTGAGAACAGATATTTTGGATCACATTGAAGCCTATGGTGACAAAGGAAATATTCTCAGATAAAAACTAGAAAGAATAATTCTGAGAAAGTTACTTGTGATGTGTGAATACATCTCACTGAGTTACACCGTTCATCTCATGCAGCAATTCGATGACACTGTTTTTCTGGAATTTGCAATTGGATATTTGGGAGTGCATTGAAGCCTATGGTGACAAAGGAATTATCCTCAGATAAAAACCAAAGAGAAACTTTCTGTGAAACAGCTTTGTGATGTCTGCATTCACCTCACAGGGTTAGACCTTTTTTTCATTGCGAAGTCTGCTAACACTTTTTTCGTTTATTCTGCAATGGGATATTCGAGGGTGAATTGAGGAATATGGTGTAAAAGGAAATATCCTCAGATAAAAGCTAGAAAGTTGTTTTGTGAGAAACTGCATTGTGATATGTGAATTCATCTCATGGAGTTACACCATTCTTTTCATGGAACAGTTTGGTAGCACTGTTTTTGGGGAATATCAGAAGGGATATTTTGGATCGCATTGGAGTCTTTGGTGACAGAGGAAATATCCACAGATAAAAACTAGAAAGAAGCTTTCTGAGATAGTTCTCTGTGATGTTTGAATTCCTCACAAAGAGATACACCTTTCTTTTCATGCAGCAGTTTGCTAACACTTTTTTCGTGGAATCTGTAATGGGATATTTGGGAGCACATTAAGGCCTACAGTGAAAAAGGAATAATACTCAGATAAAAACTAGAAAGAAGCTTTCTAAGAACGTGTTTTGTGATGTGTGAATTCATCTCACAGAGTTACACTGTTCTTTTTATTGAGCTGGTTGATAACACTGTTTTCATGGAATATGCAATAGAATATTTGGGAGCACATTGAAACCAATGGTGACAAATTTAATAGCCTCAGACAAAAACCAAAAAGAAGCTTTCTGAGAAACTGCTTTGTGATGTGGGAATTCATTTCAAAATTTACACCTTTGTTTTCATGGAAAAGTTTGCTCACACTGTTTTCTTGGAATCTGCAATGGAATATTCTGGAACACATTAAGGCCTATAGTGTAAAAGGAAATATCCTCATGTAATAATTAGAAAGAAGCTATCTGAGAATCCCCTTTGTGTTGTGTTATTTCAACTCACAGAGTTACACAGTTCTTTTCATGTAACAGTTTGGTAGCACTGTTTTTGCGGAATCTCAGAAGGGATATTTTCAATCACTTTGAAGTCTATGTTGACAAAGGAAGTATCCTCAGATAAATAGTAGAAAGAAGCTTTCTGAGAAACTTCTTTGTGATTTGTGACTTCACATCACAGAGATACACCTTTATTTTCATGGAAGAGTTTGCTAACACTCTTTCCTGGAATCTGCAAAGGGATGTTTGGGAGCGCCTTGAGGCCTATGGTGAAAAAGGAAATATCCCCAGATAAAAAGTATAAATAAGCTTTCCGAGAAACTGCTTTGTGAGGTGTGAATTCATCTCACAGAGTTATGCTGTTCTTTTCACTGAGCAGTTTGCTAACACTGTTTTCTTGGGATCTGCAATTGTATAATTCATAGCACTTTGAAGCTTATGGTGACAATACAATGTCCTCATGTAAAAACCAGAGAAGCTTTCTGAGAAACCACCTTATGATGTGTTCATTCATCACACAGTGTTACACGATCCTTTTCATGGATCAGTTTGGTAGCAGTGTTTTTGCATAATCTGAGAAGGAATATTTTGGATCGCATTGAGGCCTATGGGGACAAAGGAATATCCCCAGGTAAAAACTAGAAAGAAGTTTTCTGAGAAACTTCCTTCTGATGTATTAATTCGCTTCATGGAGTTATACCACTCTTTTCATGGAGGAGTTTGCTAACACTGGTTTCATGGAATCTGCAATGGGATATTCCGGAGCACCTTGAGGCTATAGTGAAAAAGAAAATATACTCAGATAGAAACTAGAAGTAAGCTTTCTGAGAAACAGCTTTGTAATGTCGGAATTCATCTTACAGAGTTACACCTTTCTTCTCAATAAGCAGTTTGATAACACTGTTTTTGTGGGATCTGCAGTAGGATATTCTTGAGTGCATTGCAGCCTATGGTGACAAAGGAAATATCCTCAGATAAAAGCCAGAAAGAAGCTCTCTGTGAAACTGCTTTGTGATGTGTGAATTCACCTCTTAGAGTTACACCATTATTTTCATTGAGAAGTTTGCTAACCCTATTTTCTTGAATCTATAAAGCGATATTCCTAAGCACATTGAAGCAATTGGTGAAAAAGGAAATATCCTCAGGCAAAAACTAGAAAGAAGCTTAATGCGAAACTGCTTTGTAATTTGTGAATTCATCTCACAGAGTTACACAATTCTTCTCATACAGTAGTTTTGTAGCACTATTTATGGGGAACCTCAGAAATGATATTTTGAAACACGTTGAAGCCTATGGTGACAAAGGAAATGTCCTGAGATGAAATCTAGAAAGAAACTTTCTGAAAAACTTATTTGTGATGTGTGAATTCATCTCACAGAGTTACACCATTTTTTTCATTGAGAAGTTTGCTGCCACTTTTTTCATGAAATGTGTGATGGGATGTTTAGGAGTGTGTTGAAGAATATGGTGAAAAAGGAAATATCGTCAGATAAAAACTAGACAGAAGTTTTCTGAGAAACAGCTTTGTGAGGTGTGTATTCATCTCAGAGGGTTACACCATTATTTTCATGGAGCAGTTTGATAACCCTGCTTTTGGGTTATCTGAGAAGGGATATTATCGATCGAATTGAAGCCTAGGGTGACAAAGGAAAGATCCTCAGACAAAACCCAAAAAGAAGCTTTCTGAGGTAGTGCTTTGTGATGTGTGAATTCACCTTACAGATTTACACTTTTCTTTTTGTAGAGCAGTTTACTAACACTTTTCGTGGAACCCACAAAGGAATATTTGGGAGCACTTTGAGGCCTATTTTGAGGAAGGAAATATCCTCAGATAAAAACTAGAAAGAAAATTTCTGAGAAACTGTTTTGTGGTGTGTGAATTCATCTCACAGAGATAAATCATCGTTTTCATTAAGCAGTTTGGTTACACTGGTTTTGTGAAATATGTAAAGGGATATTTGAGAGCATATAGAGGCCAATATTGAATAAGGAAATATCTTCAGGTAAAAACTAGAGATTAAGTTTCTGATAACTTCTTTGTGATATGTGTATTCATCTCATAGAGGTAAAGCTTTCTGTTGAGAGAGCAGTTTGGCATCACAGTTTTTGTGGTGTCTGATAAGGGATATTTGGGAATGCATGGAAGCTGATGGTGGAAAAGGAAATAATCTGAGATAAAAACTAGAAAGAAGCTGTTTCAGAAATTTCTTTGGGATGGGTGAATTCGTCACACAGAATTACACGTTATCTTTCTTTGAGTAGTTTGGTAACACTATTTTTATGAAATCTGCAAAGGGATATTCAGGAGCTCCTAGAGGCCTACGGTGAATAAGGAAATAACTTCTGATAAAAACTGGAGAGAAGCTCTTCGAGAAAAGGTTTTGTGTTGTGTGTATTCAGCTCATAGAGTTTAACCTTTGTTGATTGAGCAGTTCATCATCATTTTTTTTTTATGGTATCTGAGGAAGGATATTTGGGAGTACATTGAAGCTTCTGGTGGAAAAACAAATATCCTCAGATAAAAACCAGAAAGAAGCTTCCTGAGAAACTGCTTTGTGATGGGTGAATTTATCTCACAGTGTTAAAACTTCCTTTTCATTGTGCAGTTTGGTAGCACTGTTTTAGTGGAATCTGCAGAGATATTTGGGAACACATATAATCCAAAGGTGAAAATAGAAAATTCTTCAGGTAAAAACTGGAGAGAAGATTTTCGAGAAACTCCTTTGTGATGTGTGCATTCATCTCATAGAGCTAAATGTTTCTGTTGCAGGAGCACTTTGGCATCTCTGTTTCTGTGGTGTCTGGGAAGATATTTGGGAGCACATTGAACCCTATGGCGGAAAAGGAAATATTCTCATATAAAAACTATAAAGAAGCTTTCTGAAATACTGCTTTGTGATGTGTTAATTCATCTCACAGCGTAACACGATTCTTTTCATGGATTCAGGAGCTCCTACAGGCCTATGGTGAATAAGGAAATAACTTCTGATAAAAACTGGAGAGAAGCTCCTCGAGAAAAGGTTTTGTGTTTTGTGTATTCAGCTCATAGAGTTTAACCTTTGTTGATTGAGCAGTTCATCATCATTGTTTTTTATGGTATCTGACGAGGGATATTTGGGAGTACATATACGGTTTTTGGGGAATCTGAGAAGGGATAGTTTGAATCGCATTGAAGCCTATGATGACAAAGGAAATAACCTCAGAGAAAAACTAGAAAGACGCTTTCTGAGAAACTGCTATTGGATGTGTGAATTCATCTCATAGAGACACACTGTTATTTTCATGGAGCAGCTTGATAACACTGTTTCCATGGAAACTGAAATAGGATATTTGGGAGTGCATTGAAGCCTATGATGACAAAGGAAATATCCTCAGATGAAAACAAAAAAGAAGCTTTCTGTGAAACTGCTTTAGGATGTGTGAATTCATGTCACAGAGTTACACCTTTCTTTTGTCTGAGAAGTTTGCAAGACTTTTTCATGGAATCTGTGTAGTGCATTGATGATTATGGTGGAAAAGGATATAAACTCTGAGAAAAACTAGAAAGAAGCTTTCTGACAAACAGCTTTGACATGTGTGAATTCAACTCTTAGAGTTACACCACAGTTTTTATGGAGTTGTTTGGTAACACTATTTTTGGGTCTCTGAGAAGGCATATTTTGAATTGCATTGAAGTCTATGGTGAAAAGGAAATATCCTCAGATAAAATTAGAAATAATCCTTCTGTGAAACTCCTTAATGATGTGTGAATTCATCTCACAGAGTTAAACTGTTCTTTTCATTGAGCAGTTTGCTAACACTGATTTCTTGTAATCTGCTGTGGGCTATCTCAGACTGCATTGACGCCTACAGTGACAATGGAAATATCCTCATATAAAAACTAGAAAGAAGCTTTCTGTTATACCACTTTGTGATGTGTTAATTCATCTAACAGCATTGCATGATGCTTCTCATGGATCAGTTTGTTAGCACTTTTTTTCTGGAATCTGAAAGAGGATACTTTGGATTTCTTTGAAGCCAGTGGTGACAAAGAGAATATCCTTAGATAAAAACTAGAAAGAAGTTTTCTGAGAAAGTTCTTTGTTATTTGTGAATTTATCTCAGAGTTAAGCCTTTCTTATCATGTAGCAGTTTGGTATTACTGTTTTCGTAGAATCTGTATTAGGATATTTGGAAGCACATTGCAGCCCATGGTGACAAAGGAATATCCTCATAAAATAAACAAAAAGAACCTTTCTGAGAAACTGCTTTGTGATGTGTCAATTCATCTCAGAGTTACACTGTTCTTTTCATTCAGCAGTTTGCTAACACTGCTCTCTTGGAATCTACAATGGGATATTTCAGAGAAAGTTATTGTGACAAAGGAAATATCCTGAGAAAAAAAACAGAAAGAAGCTTTCTGATAAACTGCTTTCTGCTTTGTGAATTCATCTCACAGACTTACACGATTCTTTCCATGGGACAGTTTTGCAGCAGTGTTTCCGGGGAATCTGTGAAGGCATATTTTTGATCACATTGAAGCTTATGGTGACAAAGGAAATATCCTCAGATAAAAATTAGAAAGAATCTTTCTGAGAAAGTTCTTTGTGATATGTGAATTCATCTCACAGAGTTATAACTTTCTTTTCAAGGAGCAATTTGATAACACAGATTTCATGGAATCTGCAAAGGGATATTTGAGAGAGTGTTGAGACCTATGGTGAAAAAGGAAACATCGTCAGCTAAAAACTAGAAAGAATATTTCTGAGAAACTGCTTAGTAATGTGTGAATTTATCTCACTGTGTTACACTGTCCTTTCCATTGAACACTCTATTACCACTGTTTTTTGGAATCTGGAAACAGATATTATGGAGTGTGTAGAAGCTCATGGTGACAAAGGAAATATCCTCTTATAAAAACAAGAAAGAAGCATTCTGAGATAACGCTTTGTGATGTGTTAATTCATCTCACAGGGTTACTCAATTCTTTTCATGGAGCATTTTGGTAGCACTGTTTTTGGGGAATCTGAGAAGGGATATTTTGGATTGCGTTAAAGTGTACAGTTACTAAGGAAATATCCTCAGATAAAAATGAGAAAGAAGCTTTCAGAGAAACTGCTTTGTGATGTGTGATTTCATCTCACAGAGTTACACTTTTCTTTCCATGGAGCAGATTGCTAACACTGTTTTCAAGAAATCTGCAGCTGGATATTTGGGAGAGCATTGAGGCATATAGAGAAAAAGCAAATATCCTCAGATAATAACTAGAAAGAAGCTTTCTGAGAAACTGCTTTGTGATGTGTGATTTCATCTCACAGAGTTACACTTTTCTTTCCATGGAGCAGTTTGCTAACACTGTTTTCAAGAAATCTGCAACTGGATATTTGGGAGAACATTGAGGCATATAGAGAAAAAGCAAATATCCTCAGATAATAACTAGAAAGAAGCTTTCTGGGACACTGCTTTTTGATGTATGAATTTACTGTTTTCTTCGAATCTGCAATGGGATATTTTGGAGCACATTGAAGCTTATTTTGACAAAGGAAATATCTTCAGAAAAAAACTAGAAATAAGATTTGTGTGAAACTGCTTTGTGGTGTGTTAATTCATCTAACAGAGTTACACAATTCTTTTCATGGATCAGTTTGGTAGCACTGTTTTTGCGGAATCTGAGAAGGGATATTTTGGATTGCATTGAAGCCTACGGTGGCAAAGGAAATATCCTCAGGTAAAAACAAAGAACCTGTCAGAGAAACTACTTTGTGATGTGTTAATTCATCTCACAGAGTTACACCTTTCTATTCAACTAGATGCTTGCTAACAATATTTTCGTGGAATCTGCAAAGGGATTTTTGGGAGCTTATTGAGACCTAAGGTAATAAAGGAAATACTCTCAGATAAAAACTAGAAAGAAGCTTTCTGAGAAATTCCTTTGTGATGTGTAAATTCATCTCACAGAGTTACACTGTTCTTTTCATTGAGCAGTTAGCCAACACTGTTTTCTTGGAATCTGCAATTTGATATTTCAGAGTGCATTCATGCTTATGGTGACAAATTAGATAATAGCACATATAAAATATAAAGAAACGTTGTGAAAAACGGCTTTGTGATGTGTGAATTCATTCCACAGAGTTACACTATTTTGTCATGGATCAGTTTGCTAGAAGTGTTGTTGGGAATCTGAAAAATGATATTTTGAATCGCATTGAAGCCTACGGTGACAAAGGAAATATCCTCATATAAAAAAAATGTAAGAAGCTTTCTGAGAAACCGCTTTGTGATATGTTAATTCAACTCACAGAGTTATACATTTCTTTTCATGGAGCACTTTGCTATCACTGCACTGTTTTCATTGAATCTGCAGAGGGTTATTTGGGAGCACATTGTGATCTATGTTGAAAAAGGAAATAACCTCATGTAAGAACTAGAAAAAGCTTTTTGAGAAACTGCTTTGTGATGTGTAAATTCACCTCACAGAGTTACACCATTCTTTTCATGGAGCAGTTTGCCAGCACTGTTTCTGGGGATCTGAGAAGGGATATTTTGGATTCCATTGAAGCCTATGGCTACAAAGAAAATATTCTCAGATAAAATCTAGGAAGAAGCTTTCTGAGAAACTACTCTGTGATGTGTGAGTTCACCTCACAAGGTTACACCTTTCTATTCATAGAGCAGTTTGTTTACAATCTTTTCATGGAATCTGCAAAGGGATATTTGGGAGGGCATTGTGGCCTATGGTGAAAAAGTAAATATCCTCAGATAAAAACGAGAAAGAAGTTTTCTGAAAAAACTGCTTTATGATGTGTTAATTCATCTCACGGAGTTACACAATTCTTTTCATGGATGAGTTTGGTAGCACTGTTTGTGGGTATTCTGAGAAGGGATATTTTGGATTGCATTGAAAAATATAGTGACAAAGGAAATATCCTCAGATTGAAAACTAGAAAAGATCTTTCTGAGAAACTGTTTTGTGATGAGATAATTCATCTCACAGAATTCCACTGTTCTTTACATTGAGCAGTTTGCTAACACTGTTCTCGTGGAATCTACATTGGGATATTTCGGAGCACATTGAAGCATATGGTGGCAAAGGAAAATCATCATATGAAAACTAGAAAGAAGCATTCTGAGAAACTGCTTTGTGATGTGTTAATTCATCTCACAGAGTTCATGATTCTTTTCATTGAGCAGTTTGGTAGCACTGTTTTTGTGGAATTGAAAAGGGACATTTTGAATCGTATTGAAGTCTATGGTGACTATGGAAATATCCTCAGATAAAACTAGAAAGAGATTTTCTGAGAAAATTCTTTGTGATGTGTGAATTCATCTCACAGTGTTACACCTTACTTTTTATGAGATGGTTTTGTGGCACTGTTTTTGGGGAATCTGAGAAGGGATATTTTGAACTGCATTGAAGCATATGGTGACAAAGGAAATACTCTCAATTAAAAACTACAAAGAAGCTTTCTGAGAAACTGCTTTGTGATGTGTGAATTCATCTCACAAAGTTACACCATTCTTTTCATTGAGCAGTTTAATAGCACTGTTTTTGTGGAACCTACAATTGGATATTTTGGATAGTATTGAAATCTATGGTGACATAGGAAATATCCTCACATTAAAAACTAGAAAGAAGCTTTCTGAAAAAGTTATTTGTGATGTGTGGCTTCATCTCACAGATTTACACCATTTTTTTCCCAAGAAGCAGTTTGTTAGCACTGTTTTCGTGGAATCTGCAAATAGATATTTGGGAGCACATTGATTCATATAGTGAAAATGGAAATATCCTCAGATAATAAGTAGAAATTATCTTTCTGAGAAACTGCTTTGTGATGTGTGAATTCCTCTCACAGAGTTACACCATTCTTTCGTTAAGCAGTCTGAAAACACTGGTTTCATTGGATCGGTAATAGGATATTTAGGAGTGCATTGAAGCCTATGGTGACAAAGGAAATATCCCCAGATAAAAACCAAAAGGAATCTTTCTGAGTATATGCTTTGTGATGTGTGAATCTATCTCAAAAAATTATACCATTCTTTTCATTGAGAAGTTTGCTAACCCTTTTTTCATTTAATGTACAGGGATATTCAGGAGTGCATCGAGGAATATGGTGAAAAAGGAAATATCCGCAGATAAAAAGTAGAAAGAAGTTATCTGAGAAACATCTTTCTGGTATGCAAATTCATCTCACAGAGTTATGTCATTATTTCATGGAACAGTTTTATAGCACTCTTTTTGGGGTATCTGAGTATTGATATTTTGTGTCACATTGAAGCCTGTGGTGACAAAGGTAATACTCTCAGACAAAAACAAAAAAGAACATTTCTGAGTAACCACTTTGTGATAGATTAACTCCTTTCTTTTCATGGAGCAGCTTGCTAATACTCTTTTTGTGGAATCTGCAGAGGGACATTCATGAGTGCATTAAGGCAAATGTAGAAAAAGCAAATATCCTCACACAAAAAATAGAAAGAAGCTTTCTGAGAAACTGCTTTGTGATTTGTAAATTCATCTCACAGTGTTCCACAATTCTTTTCATGGAGCAGTTAGGTAGCAAAGTTTTTGGGGAATCTGAGAAGGGATATTCTCTATTGCAAAGAAGCCTACAGTGACAAAGGAAATATACTCAGATAAAAACTAGAAAGAAGGTTTCTGAGAAACTATTTTGTGATGTGTGAATTTTCTCACAGATTTACAACTTTCTTTTCATTTTGAACTTTGCTAACACTTCTTTCATGGAATCTGCAATCAGATATTCCAGAGGGCTTTGAGAAATTTGCTGAAAAAGAGTATATGCTCATATAAAAAGTAGAAAGAAGGTTTTTGAGAAACAGCTTTGTGATGTGTGAATTCACTTCACAGAGTTACACGATTCCTTTCATGGACCAGTTTGGTTGCACTGTTTTTGGTTAATCTGAGAAGGAATAATTTGTGTCCACAGAAACCTATGTTGACTAAGGAAATATCGTAACTAAAAAACTAGAAAGAAGCTTTCAGAGAGAGTTCTTTGTGATGTGTGAAATCATTTCACACAGTTTCACCTTTGTTTTCCTGAAGCAGTTTGCTAACACTGATTTCATTTTATCTGTAATGGAATATTCCAGAGTGCACTGAGGTCTAAAGTGAAAAGAGGAATATCCTCAGATAAAAGCATGAAAGAAACTTTCTGGGAAACAGTTTTGCGATGTTTGAATTCATCTTACAGAACTACAGCGTTCTTTTCTTTGAATAGTTTGATAACATTGTTTTCCTGGAATCTGTAACAGCATATTTCAGAGTGCATTGAAGTCTACGGTGACAAAGGAAATATCCTCAGACAAAAAGCAAAAAAAAGCTCTCTGAGAAACTGCTGTGTGATGAGTGAATTCCTCTCACTGATTTACACCTTTCTTTCCTTGGAACAGTTTGCTAGCACTATTTTCCTGGAATATTCAAAGGGATATTCACGAGCACTTTGAGGCAAAGGGTAAAAAAGGAAATATCCTCAGGCAAAAACGAGGAAAGAAACTTTCTGAGAAACTGCTTCTTATTTGTGAATTCATCTCACAGAGTTACATGATTCTTTTCTTGGAGCAGTTTGGTAGCACTCTTTTCGGGGAATTTAAGAAGGGATATTTTGGATCACGTTGAAGCATATGGTGACAAAGAAAATATCCTCAGATAAAACTAGAAAGATTTCTGAGAAACTTCTTTTGGATGTGTGAATTCATCACACAGTTACACTGGAATTTTCATTGAGAAGTTTGTTAACAATTTTTCCTGGAATCTGTGATGGGATATTCCAGAGTGCATTGAGGAATATGGTGAAAAGGGAAATATCCACAGACAAAACCTAGAAACAAGTTTTCTGAGAAACAGCTATATATTGTGTGAATTCATTTCACAGAGTTACAATGTTCTTTACATGAGCAGTTTGCTTGCACTGTTTTCTTGGAATCTGTAATCTGATATTTCAGAGCACATGGAAGCTTATGGAGACAAAGGAAATACCCTCATATAAAAACTAGAAAGAAACTTTCTGGGAAACTGTCTTGTGATTTGAAAATTCATCTCACAGAGTTACATGATGCTTTTCATGAATCCGTTTAGTCGCACTGTTTTTGGGGAATTTGAGAAGGGATATTTTTGATAGCATTGAATCCTATGGCGACAAAGGACATATCCTCAGATAAATACTAGAAAGCAGTTTCTGAGAAAGTTCTTTGTTATGTGTTTTTTAATCTCACAGGATTACACCTTTCTTTTCATGCAGCAGTTAGCTAACACTGTTTTCATGTAATCCACATAGATATATTTAGGAGCACATTGAGGCCTATGGTGATAAAGGAAATATCCTGAGATAAAGACTAGAAAGAAGCTTCCTGAGAAACTGTTTTGTGATGTGTGAATTCATCTCACAGAGTTCTCTGTTCTTTTCATTGATCAGTGGGCTAACATTGTTTTTGTGGAATCAGCAATGGGTTATTTCAGAGCTGATTGAAACTTAGGGTGACAAATGAAATATCCTCAGACAAAAGGAAAAGAATCTTTCTGAGAAACTGCTCTTTGATCTGTGAAGTCATCTCACGGATTTACAAGATTCTTTCAATGGAACAGTTTGGTAGCACCTTTTTTGGGGAATGTGACAATGGATATTTTGGATTGCATTGAAGCCTATGCTGACAAAGGAATTATCCTCAGATAAAAACAAGAAAGAAGCTTTTTCAGAAAGTGCTTTATGATGTGTGAATTCATCTCACAGACTTGCACTGTTCTTTTCATTGAGCTGTTTGATAACACTGTTTTCATGGAATCTGAATTAGGATATTTGGGAGCACATTGAAGCTTATGGTGATAAAGGAATATCCTCAGACAAAAAGCAAAAAAAAGCTCTCTGAGAAACTGCTGTGTGATGAGTGAATTCCTCTCACTGATTTACACCTTTCTTTCCTTGGAACAGTTTGCTAGCACTATTTTCCTGGAATATTCAAAGGGATATTCACGAGCACTTTGAGGCAAAGGGTAAAAAAGGAAATATCCTCAGGCAAAAACGAGAAAGAAACTTTCTGAGAAACTGCTTTCTTATTTGTGAATTCATCTCACAGAGTTACATGATTCTTTTCTTGGAGCAGTTTGGTAGCACTCTTTTCGGGGAATTTAAGAAGGGATATTTTGGATCACGTTGAAGCATATGGTGACAAAGAAAATATCCTCAGATAAAACTAGAAAGATTTCTGAGAAACTTCTTTTGGATGTGTGAATTCATCACACAGTTACACTGGAATTTTCATTGAGAAGTTTGTTAACAAATTTTTCCTGGAATCTGTGATGGGATATTCCAGAGTGCATTGAGGAATATGGTGAAAAGGGAAATATCCACAGACAAAACCTAGAAACAAGTTTTCTGAGAAACAGCTATATATTGTGTGAATTCATTTCACAGAGTTACAATGTTCTTTACATTGAGCAGTTTGCTTGCACTGTTTTCTTGGAATCTGTAATCTGATATTTCAGAGCACATGGAAGCTTATGGAGACAAAGGAAATACCCTCATATAAAAACTAGAAAGAAACTTTCTGGGAAACTGTCTTGTGATTTGAAAATTCATCTCACAGAGTTACATGATGCTTTTCATGAATCCGTTTAGTCGCACTGTTTTTGGGGAATTTGAGAAGGGATATTTTTGATAGCATTGAATCCTATGGCGACAAAGGACATATCCTCAGATAAATACTAGAAAGCAGTTTCTGAGAAAGTTCTTTGTTATGTGTTTTTTAATCTCACAGGATTACACCTTTCTTTTCATGCAGCAGTTAGCTAACACTGTTTTCATGTAATCCACATAGATATATTTAGGAGCACATTGAGGCCTATGGTGATAAAGGAAATATCCTGAGATAAAGACTAGAAAGAAGCTTCCTGAGAAACTGTTTTGTGATGTGTGAATTCATCTCACAGAGTTCTCTGTTCTTTTCATTGATCAGTGGGCTAACATTGTTTTTGTGGAATCAGCAATGGGTTATTTCAGAGCTGATTGAAACTTAGGGTGACAAATGAAATATCCTCAGACAAAAGGAAAAGAATCTTTCTGAGAAACTGCTCTTTGATCTGTGAAGTCATCTCACGGATTTACAAGATTCTTTCAATGGAACAGTTTGGTAGCACCTTTTTTGGGGAATGTGACAATGGATATTTTGGATTGCATTGAAGCCTATGCTGACAAAGGAATTATCCTCAGATAAAAACAAGAAAGAAGCTTTTTCAGAAAGTGCTTTATGATGTGTGAATTCATCTCACAGACTTGCACTGTTCTTTTCATTGAGCTGTTTGATAACACTGTTTTCATGGAATCTGAATTAGGATATTTGGGAGCACATTGAAGCTTATGGTGATAAAGGAAATATCCTCAGATAAAAAATAAAAAGAACTTTCTGAGAAACTGCTCTGTGATTTGTGAATACAACTCAAAGAGTTACACTGTTCTTTTCATTGGGCAGTTTGCTAACACTATTTTCTTGGAATCTGCAATGGGATATTTTACAGTGCATTGAAGCTTATGGTGAAAAAGTAAATATCCTCAGACAAAAACTAGGAAGAAGCTTTCTGAGAAACTTTTTTGTGTTGACAAATCTTCTAAGATAGTTATACTATTCTTTACATGGATCAGTTTGTTAGCACTGTTTTTGGGGTATATGAGACGGGATATTTTGTTTCGCATTGAAGCTTGTGGTGGCAAAGGAAATATTCTCAAACACTACAAAGAAGCATTCTGAGAAACTGCTTTGTGATTTATGATTTCATCTCACAGAATTACACTGTACTTTTCATTGAGCAGTTTGTGAACACTGCTTTTGTGGAAATTGCAAAGGGATATTTGTGAGCACCTTCAGACGTATAGCAAAAAAAGGAAATATCCTAAGATAAAAACTAGAAAGAAGCTTTGTGAGAAAGTTCCTTGGATTGTGTGAATTCATCTCACAGAGTTACACCTTTCTTTCATGGAGCAGTTTGCTACCACTGTTTTTGTTGAATCTGCAGAGGGATATTTGGAAGCACATTGAGGCCTATAGTGAAAAAAGAAATATCCTCAGATAAAAACTAGAAAGAAGCTTTCTGAGAAACCGCTTTGTGATATGTCAATTCATCTCACAGAGTTACATGATGCTTTTCATGGAGCAGTTTGGTGGCACTGTTTTTTAGGTATCTCAGAAGGGATATTTTGTATTGCATTGAAGCGTATGGTGACAAAGGAAATATGCTCAGATAAAAACTAGACAGCAGATTTCTGAGAAAATTCTTTGTGATGTGTGAATTCATCTCACAGAGGTACACCCTTCTTTTCATGGAGCAGTTTGGTATCCTGTTTTTGTGGAAACTGCAAAGGGATATTTGGGAGCACCTTCAGGACTATACTGAGAAAGAAAATATCCTCAAATAAAAACGAGAAAGAACTTTCCTTTCTTTTTTTTTTAAGACCAAAAAAAACCTTATTTTTTTATTTTTTTTTTTTAATTAAGTTCTAGGGTACATGTGCATAATGTGAAGGTTTGTTACATATGTATGCTTGTGCCATGTTGGTGTGCTGCAACTATCAACTCGTCAGCACCCATCAACTCGTCATTTACATCAGGTATAACTCCTAATGCAATCCCTCCCCCCTCCCCATTCCCCGTGATAGGCCCCAGTGTGTGATGTTCCCCTTCTCGAGTCCAAGTCATCTCACTGTTCAGTTCTCACTTATGAGTGCAAACATGCAGTGTTTGGTGTTCTGTTCTTACGATAGTTTGCTGAGAATGATGGTTTCCAGATGCTTCCTGATACCAAAGCAGAGACACAACAAAAAAAGAGAATTTTAGACCAATATCCCTGATGAATATTGATGAAAAAATCCTCAATAAAATGCCGGCAAGCCGGATTCAGCAGCACATCAAAAAGCTTATGCATCATGATCAAGTGGGCTTCATCCCTGGGATGCAAGGCAGGTTCAACATTCACAAATCAATACACATAATCCAGCATATAAACAGAACCAAAGACAAAAACCGCATGATTATCTCAATAGATGCAGAAAAGGCCTTTGACAAAATTCAACAGCGCTTCATGCTAAAAACTCTCAATAAATTCGGTATTGATGGAATGTATCTCAAAATCATACGAGCTGTTTATGACAAACCCACAGCCAATATCATCATGAATAGGCAAAAACTGGAAAAATTCCCTTTGAAAACTGGCACAAGACATTGATGCCCTCTCTCACCACACCTATTCAACATAGTGTTGGAAGTTCTGCCCAGGGATATCAGGCAAGAGAAAGAAATCAAGGGTATTCAGTTAGGAAAAGAAGAAGTCAAACTGTCCCTGTTTGCAGATGACATGATTGTATATTTAGAAAACCCCTTTGTCTCAGCCCAAAACCTCCCTAAGCTGATAAGAAACTTCAGTGAAGTCTCAGGATACAAAATGAATGTGAAAAAATCACAAGCATTCTTATACAGCAGTAACAGACAAACAGAGAGCCAAATCATAAATGAACTTCCATTCACAACTGCTTCAAAGGGAATAAAATACCTAGGAATCCAACTTACACGTGATGTAAAGGACTTCTTCAAGGAGAACTACAAACCACTGCTCAGTGAAATAAAAGAAGACACAAACAAATGGAAGAACATATCATGCTCATGGATAGGAAGAATCAATATCATGAAAATGGCCATACTGCCCAAGGTAATTTATAGATTCAATGCCATCTCCATCAAGCTACCAATGAGTTTCTTCACAGAATTGGAAAAAACTACTTTAAAGTTCATATGGAACCAAAAAAGAGCCCGCATCTCCACGACAATCCTAAGTCAAAAGAACAAAGCTGGAGGCATCATGATACCTGGCTTGAAACTATACTACAAGGCGACAGTAACCAAAACAGCATGGTACTGGTACCAAAACAGAGATATAGACCAATGGAACAGAACAGAGTCCTCAGAAATAATACCACACATCTACAGCCATCTGATTTTGATAAACCTGAGAAAAACAAGAAATGGGGAAAGGATTCCAAATTTAATGAATGGTGCTGGGAAAATTGGCTAGCCATAAGTAGAAAGCTGAAACTGGATCCTCTTCTTACTCCTTATACCAAAATTAATTCAAGATGGATTAGAGACTTAAATGTTAGACCTAATATCAAAAACCCCAGAAGAATACCTAGATAATATCATTCAGGACATAGGCTTGGGCAAGGAATTCATGTCTAAAACACCAAAAGCAACCACAACAAAAGCCATAATTGACAAATGGGATCTAATTAAACTGAAGAGCTTCTGCACAGCAAAAGAAACTACCATCAGAGTGAACAGGCAACCTACAGAATGGGAGAAAATTTTTGCAATCTACTTATCTGACAAAGGGCTAATATCCAGAACCTACAAAGAACTCAAACAAATTTACAAGAAAAAACAAACAACCCTATCAAAAAGCGGGCAAAAGATATGAACAGACATTTTTCAAAAGAGGACATTCATACATCCAACAGACACGTGA
The DNA here is from genome assembly GCF_009764315.1 of Trachypithecus francoisi. Taxonomy (NCBI): domain Eukaryota; kingdom Metazoa; phylum Chordata; class Mammalia; order Primates; family Cercopithecidae; genus Trachypithecus; species Trachypithecus francoisi. The sequence continues at coordinate 391,890 of NW_022680490.1, read as the reverse complement.
AAAAACGCTCATCATCACTTGCCAGCAGAGAAATGCAAATCAAAACCACAATGAGATACCATCTCACACCAGTTAGAATGGCAGTCATTAAAAAGTCAGGAAACAACTGGTGCTGGAGAGGATGTGGAGAAATAGGAACGCTTTTACACTGTTGGTCAGATTGTAAACTGGTTCAATCATTATGGAAAACATTATGATGATTTCTCAAGGATCTAGAACTAGAAGTACCATATGACCCAGCCATCCCATTACTGAGTATATACCCAAAGGATTATAAATCATGCTGTCATAAAGACACATGCACATGTATGTTTTTTGTGGCACTATTCACAATAGCAAAGACTTGGAATCAACCCAAATGTCCATCAGTGACAGACTGGATTCAGAAAATGTGGCACATATACACCATGGAATACTATGCAGCCATAAAAAGGAAGAAAGAACCTTTCTGAGAAAGTTCTTTGTGTGGTGTGAATTCATCTCTCAGAGGTACAAATTTCTTTCATGGAGCAGTTTGCTAGCACTGTTTTCATGGAACCTGCAAAGGGATATGTGGAAGCACATTGGGACCTATAGTGAAAAAGGAAATTTCCTCAGATAAAACTAGAAAGAAACTTTGTGAGAAACTGCTTTGTGATGTGTAAATTAATCTTACAGATTTACACCCTGCATTTCATTGAGCAGTTTGATAACACCATTTTCGTGGAATCTGCAATAGGATATTTGGGAGGGTTTTGAAGCCTTTGGTGACAAAGTATATATCCTCAGAAGAAAACGAATAAGAAGCCTTCTGAGAAAATGTTTTGTGATGTGTGAATTCATCTCACAGAATTACACTGCTGTTTTCACTGAGGAGTTTGTTAGCACTGTTTTCTTGGACTCCACAATGGGATGTTTTGGAGAGCATTGAAGCTTATGTTGACAAAGAGAATATCTTCAGAAAAAAAACTAGAAATTATCTTCCTGAGAAACTGCTTTCTGATTTGTGAATTCATCTCACAGAATTACACCTTTCTAGTCCAGGCACGGTGGCTCAAGCCTGTAATCCCAGCACTTTGGGAGGCCAAGATGGGCGGATCACAAGGTCAGGAGATCGAGACCATCCTGGCTAACACGGTGAAACCCCGTCTCTACTAAAAAATACAAAAAAAAAAAAAAAAACGAGCCAGGCGAGGTGGCGGGTGCCTGTTGTCCCAGCTACTCGGGAGGCTGAGGCAGGAGAATGGCGTAAACCCGGGAGGTAGAGCTTGCAGTGAGCTGAGATCCGGCCACTGCACTCCAGCCTGGGCGACAGAGCGAGACTCAGTCTCCAAAAAAAAAAAAACAAAAAATTACACCTTTCTTTTTTTGGAGCGGTTTGATAGTACTGTTTTTGGGGAATCTGGGAAGGAATATTTTTGATCGTATTGAAGCCTATGGTAACAAAGAAAATATCCTCAGATAAAAACTACAAAGAAGCTGTCTGAGAAAGTTATTTGTGATATTTGATTTCATCTCACAGCGTTACACTCTTCTTTTCATTGAGCAGTTTGCTAACACCTTTTTCTTGGAATTTGCAATGGGATATTTTGGGGACATTTTAAGGTTATGGTGACAAAGGATATACCCTCTTATGAAAACTAGAAAGAACATTTCTGAGAAACCATTTTGTGATATGTTCTTTCATCTCACAAAGTTACAGATTCTTTTCATGAATCAGTGTGGTAGCACTGTTTTTGAGGAATCGGACAAAGGATATTTTGGATGTCATTGAAGCCTATGGTGACAAAATAAATAGCCTAAGATAAAAACCAAAAAAACCTTCTGAGAAACTGCTTTGTAATGTGTGAATTCATCTCAAAGAGGTACACTGTTCTTTCCATTGATCAGTTTACTAAAACTCTTGAAATCTGCAATGGGATATTTTTGAGTACTTTGAAGCTTATGGTGACAAAAGAATTACCCTCATATAAAAATCAGAGAAAAGCTTTTGGAAAAACCGCTTTGTGATGTGTTCATTCATCTCACATGATACTTTTCATGGAGCAGTTTGGTAGCAGTTTTTGGGGTATCCCAGAAGGGATATTTTGGATCGCTTTGAAGCATATGCTGACAAAGGAAATATCCTCAGATAAAAACTAGAAAGCAGAGTTCTGAGAAAGTTCTTTGTAATCTGTGAATTCATCACACAGAGTTAGTTACACCTCACCTTTCTTTCATGGAGCAGTTTGGTAACACGCTTTTTGTGGAAACTGCAAGGGGATATTTGCGAGCACTTTCAGGCCTATGGTGAAAAAGGAAATATCCTCAGATAAAAACTAGAAAGAAGCTTCCTGGGAAACTGCTTTTTGATATGTGAATTCACCTCACAGAGTTACACTGTTCTTTTTATGAAACAGTTTGCTAACACTGTTTTAGTGGAATCTGCAAAGGGATATTTGGAGGAATATTGAGGCCTATAATGAAAAAGAGAATATCCTCAGATAAAAACTAGAAAGGAGCTTTCTGAGAAACAGCTTTGCAATGTGTCAATTCATCTCACAGAGTTACACCATTCTTTTCATTGAGCACTTTGATATCATTGTTTTCGTGGATTCTGCAACAGGATATTTGTGAGCTTATTGAAGCCTATGGTGACAAAGGATATATCCTTATATAGGAACCAAAAGGATACCTTCTGAGAAACTGCTTTTTTATGTGTGAATTCACCTCTCATAGTTACACTGTTCTTTTCATTGAGCAATTTTCTAACACTGTATTCTTGGAATCTGCAATGCAGTATTTCGGAGTGCAATTTTAGCTAATGATGACAAAGGAAATACTCTCATATAAAAACTAGAAAGAAGCTTTCTGAGAAGCCATTTTGTGATGTGTTAATTCATCTCACACAGTTATGCTCTTCTTTTCACGGATCAGTTTTGAAGCACTGTTTTTGGGGATCTGAGAAGGGATATTTTGGATTGCATGGAAGCCTATGGTGACAAACGAAATATCCTCAAATAAAAACCGAAAAGAACTTTCTGAGAAACTGCTTTTTTATGTGTGAATTCATCTCACAGAGTTACACTCTACTTTTCATTCAGCAGTTTTCTAACACTGTTTTCTCATAATCTGCAATGGGATACTTCAGAGTGCACTGAAGCTTATGATGACAAAGAAAATGTCCTATATAAAAACTAGAAAAAATCTTTCTGAGATACTGCTTTGTGATGTGTTAATTCATCTTACAGAGTTACCCAACGCTTTTCATGGAGCAGTTTTCTAACACTGTTTTTGTGGAAACTCCAAAGGGATATTTGTGAGCACCTTCAGGCCTCTAGTGAAAAAGTAAACATCCTCAGATAAATACTAGACAGAAAATTTCTGAGGAAGTTCTTTGTGTTGTGTCAATTCATCCCAGAGACCTACACCTATTTTTCATGGAGCAGTTTGCTAGCACTCTTTTTGTGTAATCAGTAAAGGGATATTTGGAAGAACATTGAGGCCTATAGTAAAAAAGGAAATATCCCCAGATAAAAACTAGAAAGCAGCTTTCTAGAAACTGCTTTACAATGGGTCCGTTCATCTCACAGAGTTACACTGTTCTTTTCATTGAACACTTTGATATCATTGTTTTCGTGGATTCTGCAATAGGATATTTGTGAGCTTATTGAAGCCTATGGTGACAAAGGATATATCCTCAGATAGAAACCCAAAAGATACCTTCTGAGAAACTGCTTTGTTATGTGTGAATTCATCCCACATAGTTACACTGTTCTTTTCAGTGACCAATTTTCTAACACTGTTTTCTTGGTATCTGCAATGCGATATTTCAGAGTGCAATTTTAGCTTATGATTTCAAAGGAAATACACTCATATAAAAACTAGAAAGAAGCTTTCTGAGAAACTGCTTTGTGGTGTGTTAATTCATCTCACAGAGTTACATGACACTTTTCATGGAGCAGTTTGCTAACACTGTTTTTGTGGAAACTGCAAAGGGATATTTGTGAGCACCTTCAGGCCTCTAGTGAAAAAGTACGTATCCTCAGATAAATACTAGATAGAAGAGTTCTGAGAAAGTTCTTTGTGTTGTGTCAATTCATCCCAGAGAGCTACACCTTTTTTTCATGGAGCAGTTTACTAACACTCTTTTCAAGGAATCAGCAAAGGGATAGTTGGAAGAACATTGAGGCCTGTAGTGAAAAAGGAAATATCCCCTGATAAAAACTAGAAAGAAGCTTTCTGAGAAACCGCTTTGTAATGTGTTAATTCATCTCACACAGTTACACCGTTATTTTCATTGAGCTGTTTGGTAGCACTGTTTTCATGGAATGTGCAATAGGATATTTGAGAGCATATTGAAGCCAATGGTGACAAAGGATATATCCTCAGATAAAAACCAAAAAGAAGCCTTCTGAGAAACTACTCTGTGATGTATGAATTCATCTCACACAGTTACACTCTTCTTTTCATGACCAGTTTGTTAACACTGTTTTCTTGGAATCCACAATGGGATATTTCAGAGTGCATTTTAAGCTTATGGTGACAAAGGAAATATCTGCATATAAAAACTAGAAAGAAGCTTTCCGAAAAACCATTGTGTAATGTATTAACTCATCTCACAAGCTACACGACTATTTTCATGGATCAGTTTTGTAGCCCTGTTTTTGTGGTATCTGAAATAGGGTATTTGGGAGCTCATTGAAGCCTATGGGAACTAAAATATATACTCAGATAAAAACCAAACCAAAAAGAACTTTCTGAGCAACTGCTTTGTGATGTGTGAATTCATCACACAGAGGTACACTGTTCTTTTCATTGAGCAATTTTCTAACACTGTATTCTTGGAATCTGCAATGCAGTATTTCGGAGTGCAATTTTAGCTAATGATGACAAAGGAAATACTCTCATATAAAAACTAGAAAGAAGCTTTCTGAGAAGCCATTTTGTGATGTGTTAATTCATCTCACACAGTTATGCTCTTCTTTTCACGGATCAGTTTTGAAGCACTGTTTTTGGGGATCTGAGAAGGGATATTTGGATTGCATGGAAGCCTATGGTGACAAACGAAATATCCTCAAATAAAAACCGAAAAGAACTTTCTGAGAAACTGCTTTTTTATGTGTGAATTCATCTCACAGAGTTACACTCTACTTTTCATTCAGCAGTTTTCTAACACTGTTTTCTCATAATCTGCAATGGGATACTTCAGAGTGCACTGAAGCTTATGATGACAAAGAAAATGTCCTATATAAAAACTAGAAAAAATCTTTCTGAGATACTGCTTTGTGATGTGTTAATTCATCTTACAGAGTTACCCAACGCTTTTCATGGAGCAGTTTTCTAACACTGTTTTTGTGGAAACTCCAAAGGGATATTTGTGAGCACCTTCAGGCCTCTAGTGAAAAAGTAAACATCCTCAGATAAATACTAGACAGAAAATTTCTGAGGAAGTTCTTTGTGTTGTGTCAATTCATCCCAGAGACCTACACCTATTTTTCATGGAGCAGTTTGCTAGCACTCTTTTTGTGTAATCAGTAAAGGGATATTTGAAGAACATTGAGGCCTATAGTAAAAAAGGAAATATCCCCTGATAAAAACTAGAAAGCAGCTTTCTAGAAACTGCTTTACAATGGGTCCGTTCATCTCACAGAGTTACACTGTTCTTTTCATTGAACACTTTGATATCATTGTTTTCGTGGATTCTGCAATAGGATATTTGTGAGCTTATTGAAGCCTATGGTGACAAAGGATATATCCTCAGATAGAAACCCAAAAGATACCTTCTGAGAAACTGCTTTGTTATGTGTGAATTCATCCCACATAGTTACACTGTTCTTTTCAGTGACCAATTTTCTAACACTGTTTTCTTGGTATCTGCAATGCGATATTTCAGAGTGCAATTTTAGCTTATGATTTCAAAGGAAATACACTCATATAAAAACTAGAAAGAAGCTTTCTGAGAAACTGCTTTGTGGTGTGTTAATTCATCTCACAGAGTTACATGACACTTTTCATGGAGCAGTTTGCTAACACTGTTTTTGTGGAAACTGCAAAGGGATATTTGTGAGCACCTTCAGGCCTCTAGTGAAAAAGTACGTATCCTCAGATAAATACTAGATAGAAGAGTTCTGAGAAAGTTCTTTGTGTTGTGTCAATTCATCCCAGAGAGCTACACCTTTTTTTCATGGAGCAGTTTACTAACACTCTTTTCAAGGAATCAGCAAAGGGATAGTTGGAAGAACATTGAGGCCTGTAGTGAAAAAGGAATATCCCCTGATAAAAACTAGAAAGAAGCTTTCTGAGAAACCGCTTTGTAATGTGTTAATTCATCTCACACAGTTACACCGTTATTTTCATTGAGCTGTTTGGTAGCACTGTTTTCATGGAATGTGCAATAGGATATTTGAGAGCATATTGAAGCCAATGGTGACAAAGGATATATCCTCAGATAAAAACCAAAAAGAAGCCTTCTGAGAAACTACTCTGTGATGTATGAATTCATCTCACACAGTTACACTCTTCTTTTCATGACCAGTTTGTTAACACTGTTTTCTTGGAATCCACAATGGGATATTTCAGAGTGCATTTTAAGCTTATGGTGACAAAGGAAATATCTGCATATAAAACTAGAAAGAAGCTTTCCGAAAAACCATTGTGTAATGTATTAACTCATCTCACAAGCTACACGACTATTTTCATGGATCAGTTTTGTAGCCCTGTTTTTGTGGTATCTGAAATAGGGTATTTGGGAGCTCATTGAAGCCTATGGGAACTAAAATATATACTCAGATAAAAACCAAACCAAAAAGAACTTTCTGAGCAACTGCTTTGTGATGTGTGAATTCATCACACAGAGGTACACTGTTCTTTTCATTGAGCAGTTTGCTAACACTGTCTTATTGGAATCTGCAATGGGATATTTTGGAGTGCATTGAATCTTAGATGGTGACAACAGAAATATCCTCAGACAAAAATTAGAAAGAAGCTTTCTGAGAAACTTCTTTATGATTTGTGAACTCATCTCAGAGAGTTACACCTTTCTTTTCATGGAGCAGTTTGGTAGCACTGTTTCTGAGGAATCTGTGAAGGTATACTTTATATTGCATTGAAGGCTATGGTGACAAAAGATGCATACTCAGATAAAAACTAGAAAGTATCTTTCTGAGAAAGTTCTCTGTGTTGTGTGAATTAATGTCACAGAGTTAAACCTTTCTTTCATGGAGCATTTTGTTAACACTCTTTTCCTGGAATTTGCAAAGGGATATTAGGGAACACATGGAGGCCTATATTGAAAAGGGATGTATCCGCAGATAAAAACTATAATGAAGCATTCTGAGAAACTGCTTTGTAATGTGGAAATTCATCTCACAGAGTTACACCATTATTTTCATTGACCAGTTTGATAAGACTGTTTTCGTGGAATCTGCAATAGGATACTTACGAGCTCATTTAAACTAATGGTGACAAAGGATATATTCTCAGATAAAAACCAAAAAGAAGCCTTCTGAGAAACTGATTTGTGATGTGTGAATTCATCTCACAGAGGTACATCTTTCTTTTCATGGAGCAGTTTGCTAACACTGTTTTTGTGGAATCTCCAAAGGGATATGTGGGAGCACATTGAGGCTTATGGTGAAGAAGGAAATATCCTCAGATAAAAACTAGAAAGAAGCTATATGAGAAACCACTTTGTGATGTGTGAATTCATCTCACAGAGTTACTCTGCTCTTTTAATTGAGCAGTTTGTTAACCCTTTCTTTTTGGAATCTGCAATGGGATATTATGGAGCACATTTTAAGCTTATGATGGCAAAGGAAATGCCCTCTTCAAAAACTAGAAAGAAGCTTTCTGAGAAACCATTTTGTTATGTGTCTATTCATGTCACAGAGTAACACCTTGATTTTCAAAGAGCAGTTTGGTAACACTGTTTTTGTGGAACCTACAAAAGGATATTTTTAAACCAGATGAGGCCTATGGTGAAAAAGAAAATATCCACAGATAAAAACTAGAAAGAATCTTTCTGAGGAAGTGCTTTGTGATGTGTGAAAGCATCTCACAGATTTACACCTTTCATTTCATGGAGCAGTTTGCTAATACTATTTTCGTGGAATCTTCAAAGGGATATTCGCGAAGCAATGAGGCCTATGGTGATAAAGGAAATATCCTCAGAGAAATAACAGAAAGAAGCTTTCTTAGAAACATCTTTGTTATTTGTGAATTCATCTCACAGAGTAACGCCTTTCTTTTAATGGAGCAGTTTGCTAACACAGTTTTTCTGGAATCTACAAAGAGATATTTGGGAGCACATGGGGGTCAATGGTATAAAAGGAAATATCGTCAGATAAAAACTAGAAAGGAACTTTCTGAGAAAGTTCCTTGTGATGTGTGAATACATGTCACAGAGTTACACCTTCCCTTTCATGGAGCAGTTTGCTAACACCATTTTTACGGAATATGAAAAGGGGTATTTGGAAGCGCATTGAGGCTTATGGTGAAAAAGCAAATATCCTCAGATAAATACTAGAAGGAAGCTTTCTGAGAAACTGCTTTGTGATGTGTGAATTCATCTCACAGTGTTACACTGTTCTCTTCACTGAGAAGTTTGCTAACACTGTTTTCCCGGAACCTGCAATGAGATACTTTGATGCGCATTGAAGCTTATGGTTGATTTGTTTAATGCGACCCCCAGAGCAAATGCCAGAGAAAAGGCAAGTAGGCAAGGCAAAAAAAAACTTTATTTACAAACCAATGTGAGGGAGGGAGCGAGGTTCACCGGCCTCCGGCGGTGGAGGCCTACGAAGTCACTCCGGCATTCTCGGGCGAGGTTCCCAGGTCCAGCGCAAGAGGAGGGGCCGAGGAAGTTCGCTCCGGCATTCTCGGACGAGATTCCTGGGTCCCACATATGAGGAGGGGCCGAGGAAGTTCGCTCCGGCGTTCTTGGACGAGGTTCCTGGGTCCCACGCATGAGAAGGGGCCGAGGAAGTTCGCTCTGGCATTCTCGGGCAAGGTTCCTGGGTCCCGCACATGAGGAGGGGCCGAGAAAGTTCACTCTGGCGTTCTCAGACAAGGTTCCTGGGTCCCGTGTACGAGGAGGGGCTGAGGAAGTTCGCTCCAGCATTCTTGGACGAGGTTCCTGGGTCCCACGCATGAGAAGGGGCCCAGGAAGTTCACACCACGCGCCCACCAGGAGCGGCTTTTATGTCCTGGGCCCGGGAGTGGGAGGGCAGTGGGCAGGACATAGGCAGGTCGGGGGCGGGGCAGTAGGCGTGGCTAGGCGGGCTCCAGTTCTTCTCCATCGGAGGTCGGGTTGCACCTGCGCAGTAGACTCGTGTCTTTCCCGGGCATGGGAAAGTTGACGGTGAAGAACCCAGAACTGCGCCATCTTGCCTCCGTTTGTCCAAACAATGGTGACAAAGAAAATATCTTCATATAAAAACTAGAAAAAAGCTTTCTGAGATCCCGATTTGTGATGTGATAATTCACCTCATAGAGTTACACAATTCTTTTCATGGATTGGTATGGCAGCACTGCTTTTGGAAATCTGAGAAGGGATATTTTGGAAAGCATTGAAGCCTATGGTGAAAAGGAAGAATCCTCAAATAAAAACTAGAAAGAAGCTTTCTGACAAACTACTTTAAGATGTGTGAATTTATCTCACCGAGTTACATGCTTCTTTTCTTGCAGCAGTTTGCTAACACACTTCTCTTTGAATCCACAATAGAAAATTTGGGAGTGCATTGAAGAATATGGTGACAAAGGAAATATCCTAATATAAAAAAGAAAAAGAAGCTTTCTGTGAAACTGCTTTGTGATGTGTGAATTCATCTCATAGAGTTTCCTTGTTCTTTTAGTTGAGAAAGTTGCTAATACTATTTTCATGGCATCTGCAAGGGGATATTCGTGAACTCATTGAGGCCTATGGTGAAAAAGGAAATTTACTCAGACAAAAACTAGAAAGAAGCTTTCTGAGAAACTGCTATGTGATTTCTGAATTCACGTCAGAGAGATACACCTTTCTTTTCATGGAGCAATTGGGAAGCACAGTTTTTGGGGAATCTGTTAAGGGATTTTTATATCTCATTGAAGCGTCTGCTGACAAAGCATATATACTCAGTTAAAAACTAGAAAGAAACTCTCTGAGAAACTTCTTTGTGATGTGTGAATTCATCTCACAGAGTTACAACTTTCTTTTTATGAGGCAGCTTGGTAACACTGTTTTTGTGGAATGTGCAAAGGGATAATTGGTAACGCAGTGAGGCCTATAGTGAAAAAGAAAATATACTCAGATAAAAACTACAAAGAAGCTCTCTGTGAAACAGCCTTGTGATGTGTGACTTCATCTCAGAGAGTTACACCATTCTTTGCATTGGGCAGTTCGATAACACTATTTTGGAGGAATCTGCAATAGGATATTTCAGAGTGCATTGAAACCTATAGTGACAAAGGAAATATCCTCAGGTTAGCTAAAAGAAGCTTTCTGAGAATTTGTTTTGTGATTTGTGAATTCTTCTCACAGAGTTACACTGTTCTTTTCATTGAGCAGTTTGCTGACACTGTTTGCTTGGAATCCGCAATGGGATATTTTGGAGTGCGTTTTATCTTATGGTTACAAAGGAAATACCCTCATATAAAAACTAGAAAGAAGCTTTCTGAGAAAGCATTTTGTGATTTGTGAATTCGTCTCACAGAATTACATGATTATTTTCATGCATCAATTTGGTAGCACTGTTTTTGGGGAATCTGAGAAGGGATATCTTTGATCGCATTGAAACCAGTGGTGACACGAGAAATATCCTCAAATAAAAACCAAAAAGAACTTTCTAAGAAACTGCTTTGGGATGCACGAATTCATCTCACAGAGTGACATTGTTCTTTTCATTGAACAGTTTGCTAACACTCTTTTCTTGGAATCTGCATTGGGATATTTCGGAATGCATTGCAGCTTATGATGACAAAGAAAATACACTCATATAAAAACTAGAAAGGAGCTTTCTGAGAAACCGCTTTGTGATGTGTTAATTCATCTTACAGGGTCACACGATTCTTTACATAGAGCAGTTTGGTAACACTGTGTTTGGGAAATCTCAGAATTGATATTTTTGATCGCATTGAAGCCTATGATGGCAAAGGATATATCCTCAGATAAAAACTAGAAAGCAGCTATCTGAGAAAGTTTTTGTGATGTGTGAATTCATCTCAAAGAGTTACACCTTTCTTTTCATGGAGCAGTGTGTTAACATTGTTTTTGTGGAAACTGCAAAGGTATATTTGTGAGGACTTTCAGGCCTATAGTAGAAAAGGAAATATCCTCAGATATAAATCAGAACGAAGTATTCTGAGAAACTGCTTTGTGATGTATAAATTCATCTCACACAGTTACACCATTCTTTTCATTGACCACTTTGATAACACTATTTTTGTGGAATCTGCGATAGGATATTTAGGAGCGAATTGAAAACAATGGTGACAAAGGATATATCTTCAGATAAAAACAAAAAAGAAGACTTCTGAGAAACCGCTTTGTGATGTTTGAGTTCATCACACAGAGTTGTACCTTTCTTTTCGTGCAGCAGTGGGTTAACACTGTTTTCGTGGAATCTCCAATGGGATATTTGGGAGTGCATTGAGCCCTATGGTGACCAAGGAAATATCCTCAGGAAAACAACAAAAAGAAGTTTCTGAGAAACTGCTTTGTGATGCATGAATTCATCTCACAGAGGTACACTGTTCTTTTCATTGAACAGTTTGATAACACTGTTTTCTTGGAATCTGCAGTGAGATATTTCGGAATGCATTGAAACTCAGGGTGACAAAGGAAATATCCTCAAACAAAAACTAGAAAGAATCTTTCTGAGAAACTGCTTTGTGATTTGTGAATTTATATCACAGAGTTACATCTTACTTTTCATGGAGCAGATTCGTAGCACTGTCTTTGAGGAATCTGAGAAGGGATATATTGGATTGTATTGGATCCTATGGTGACACAGGAATTATCCTCAGATAAAAACTAGAAAGAAACTTTCTGAGAAACTGCGTTGTGATGTGTGTATTCATCTCACAGGGTGACATCTTTCTTTTCATGCAGCAGTTTGCTAACACTGTTTTTGTGGAATCTCCAAAGGGATATTTGGGAGTGAATTGAGGCCTGTGGTGAAAAAGGAAATATCCTCAAATAAAAACTAGAAATAATCTTTCTGATAAACTGCTTTGAGATGTGTGAATGCATCTCACAGAGTCACACCATTTCTAGCATTGAGCAGTTCGATAACACTATTTTTGAGGAATCTGCAATAGGATATTTGGGAGCACATTGAAGCCTGTGATAACAAAGGAAACATCCTCAGATTAACCAAAAAGCTTTCTGAAAAACTGCTTTGTGGTATATGAATTCATCTCACAGAGATACAACTTTCTTTCCATGGAGCAGTTTGATAACACTGTTTTCTTGGAATCAGCAAAGGGATATTTGGGAGCACATTGAGACCTATGGTGAAATAGGAAATATCCTCAGATAAAAGCTAGAAATCGGCTTTCTGAGAAACTGCTTTGTGATGTGTGAATTCATCTTACAGAGTTACGCCGTTCTTTTCATTGAACAGATTGATAACACTGTTTAAAGGAATCTGCAATAGGATATTTTGGAGCATATTGAGGCCTCTGGTAACAAATCAATGTCCTCAGATAAAAACCAAAAAGAAGTTTTCTGTGAAATTGCTTTGTGATATGTGACTTCACGTCACAAAGTTACACCATTATTTCCATTGAGAAGTTTCCTAACACTTTTTTTTGTGGAATCAGCAATGGGGTATTTCGGAGAGAATTGAAGCTTATGTTGACAAAGGAAATATCCTGGGACAAAAACTAGAAAGAAGCTTTCTTGGAAACTGCTTTATGATTTGTGGATTCATCTCACAGAGTTACATCATACTTTTCATGGAGTAGTTTGGTGGCACTGCTTTCGGGGAAACTGAGAAAGGATATTTTGGGTGACACTGAAACTTACAGGGACAAAGGAAATACCCTCATATAAATATTAGAAAGAAGCTTTCTGAGAAAGTTATTAGTGATGCATGAATTCATCTCACTGAGTTAACATTTACTTTTCATTTAGTAGTTTGCTAACACTGTTTTCATGGAATCTGCAAAGGGATATTGGGGAGCGCATTGATACCTCTGGTGTCAAGGTAAATATCCTCAGATAAAAACCAGAAACATCCTTTCTGTGAAACTGCTTTGTGATGTGTGAATTCATCTCAGAAAGTTACACCATTTTCTTCATTGAGAAGTTTGCTAACACTTTTTTCATGGAACCTGCATTGTGATATTTGGGAACACCTAGAGGAATAAGGTGAAAAAGGAAATATCCTCAGATAAAAACTAGTAAGAATGTTACTGAGTAACAGCTTTGAGATGTGTGAATTCAATTCACACATTTACACTATTTTTTTCATGCAGTAATGTGGTAGCACTGTTGTTGGGGAATCTGCAATAGGATATTTGGGAGCACATTGAAGAATATGGTGACAATGGAAATATCTTCATACGAAAACCAAAAAGAAGCTATCTGAGAAACTGCTTTATGATGTGTGAATTCATCTCACAAATTTACACCTTTTTTTCATGGAGCAGTTTCGGAACACTATCTTCGTAGAATCGGCAAAGGGATATTCATGAGCACATTGAGGCCTATAGTGAAAAAGGAAAGAGCCTCTGACAAAAACTAGAAAGACGTTTTCTGAGACACTGCTTTGTGATTTGTGAATTCATCTCACAAAGTTACACTATTCTATTCATGGAGCAGTTAGGTAGCACTGTTAGGGGAATCTGAGAAAGGATATTGTTGATAGCATTGAAGCCTCTGGTGACAAAGGAAATATCCTCAGATAAAAACTAGAAAGAAGTTTTATGAGAAAGTACTTTGTGATGTGTGAATTCATCTCACAGAGGTACACCTTTCTTTTCGTGGAGCAGTTTGATAACACTGTTTTTTTTTTTTTTTTTTTTTTTTTTTTGAGACGGAGTCTCGCTCTGTCGCCCAGGCTAGAGTGCAGTGGCCAGATCTCAGCTCACTGCAAGCTCCACCTCCCGGGTTTACGCCATTCTCCTGCCTCAGCCTCCCGAGTAGCTGGGACTACAGGCACCCACCACCTCACCCGGCTAGTTTTTTGTATTTTTTAGTAGAGACGGGGTTTCACTGTGTTAGCCAGGATGGTCTCGATCTCCTGACCTTGTGATCCGCCCGTCTCGGCCTCCCAAAGTGCTGGGATTACAGGCTTGAGCCACCACGCCCGGCCTTTGATAACACTGTTTCATGGAATCTGCAAAAGGATACTTGGGAGTGCTTTGAGGCCTATGGAGAAGAGAAAAAGGAAATATCCTCAGATAAAACGAGAAAGAAGATTGTTGAGGAACTGCTTTGTGATACTCGTATTCACCTCACAAAGTAACACCATTCTTTTCATTGAGAAGTTTGCTAACACCTTCCTCATCGAATCTGCAATAGTATATTCGGGAGAGCGTAGAGGAATATGGTGAAAAAGGAAATATCCTCAGATAAAAACTAGAAGGAAGTTTTCTGAGAAACTGCTTTGTGATGTGTGAATTTATCTCACAGAGTTACTCCATTCTTTTCAATTAGCAGTGTGATAACACTGTTTTTGTAGAATCTGGAGTAGGACATTTGGGAGCACATTGAAACCTATGGTGACAAAGGAACTATCCACAGATAAAAACCAAAAAGAAGCTTTCTGTGAAATGGCATTATGATGTGTGAATTCACTTCATAGAGTTACACCATTCTTTTCATTGAGAATTTTGCTAACTTTTTTTCATTTATTCTGCAATGGGATATTTTAGAGTGTCTTGAAGAATATGGTGAAAACAGAAATATCATCAGATAATAACTAGAAAGAAGTTTTGTGAGAAGCAGCTTTGTGATATGTCAATTCATCTCACAGAGTTACACCTTTAATTTCATGGAGCAGTTTGCAGACACTATTTTTGTGGAATATGCAAAGGGATATTTGGGAGTGCATTGAAGCCTACAGTGAAAAAGGAAATATCCTCAGATAAAAAGTAGAAAAAATCTTTCTGAGAAACTGCCTTGTGATGTGTGAATTCATCTCACAGAGTTCCACCTTTATTTTCACTGAGCAGCTTGATAACACTGTTTTCGTGGAATCTGCAATAGGATATTTTGTATTACATTGAATCCCATGGTAAAAAAGCAAATATCCATAGATGAAAACCGAAAGGAAGATTTCTGAGAAACTACTTTGTGATGTGTGAATTTATCTCACAGAGTTAAACTGTTGTTTTCATTGAGAAGTTTGCTAACACTGTTTTATTAGAATCTGCAATGGGATATTTTGGAGTGCATTGATGCTTATGGTGACAATGGGAATATCCTGATATAAAAACTGGAAAGAAGCTTTCTGAGAAACTACTTTGTGATTTGTGAATTCATGTCACAGAGTTACATGATTCTCTTCATGGAGCTGTTTGCTAGCACTGCTTTTGGGGAATGTGAGAAGGAGTATTCTGAATCACTTTGAAGCCTATGGTGACAAATTAATATCCTCAGAAAAAAACTAGAAAGAAGCTTTCTAATAAACTGCTTTGTGATGTGTGATCTCATCTCACAGAGTTACACTGTTCATTTCATTGAGCTGTTTATTAACACTGTTTGCTTGGAATCTGAAATGGGATATTTTGGAGCGCATTGAAGCTTCAATTCGTCTCACATATTTACACTTTTCTTTTCATGGAGTCATTTGCTAACATTGTTTTCATGGAATCTGCAAAGGGATATTCATTACCGACTTGAGGCAAACAATGAAAAAGGAAATATCCTCAGACAAAAACTAGAAAGAACATTTCTGAGAAACAGCTTTGTAATTTGTTAATTCATTTCACAGAGCACATGATTCTTTTCATGGAGCAGTTTGGTAGCACTCTTTTTAAGGAATCTAAGAAGGTATATTTTGTATCGCATTGAAGCCTATGGTAACAAAGGAAATATCCTCAGATAAAATCTAGAAAGAAACTTTCAGAGAAATTTCTTTGTGATGTGTCAATTCATCTTACAGAGTTACATGGTTCTTTTCATTGAGAAGTTTGCTAACACTTTTTTCATGGACTCTGCGATGAGATATTCACTGGTGCCTTGAAGCAAATGGTGTAAAAGGAAATATCCTCAGCTAAAAACTAGAAAGAAGCTTTCTGAAAAACAGCTTTGAGATGTGTGAATTCATCTCACAGAATTACACCATTCTATTCATGGAGCAATTTGGTAGCCCTGTTTTTGGGAAATCTGAGAGGGATATTTTGGATCGTATTGAAGCCTAGGGTAACAAAGGAAATATCCTCAGAGGAAAACTAGAAGGAAGTTTTCTGAGAAACTTCTTTATGATGCGTGAATTTATCTCACAGAGTTACATGATTCTTTAAATGGAGAAGTTTGCTAACACTGTTTTCAAGGAATTTGTAAAGGGATATTTTGGAGTGCATTGAGGCCCAGGATGAAAAATGAAATATCCTCAGAAAAAAACTAGAAAGATTTCTGAGAAACTGCTTTGTGATGTGTGAATTCACCTCAGAGAGTTACACTGTTCTTTGTATTAGGCAGTTTCCTTACACTGTTGTCTTGGAATCTTCAGTCTGATATTTCAGAGTGCATTGAAATTTATGGTGACAAAGTGTATATCTTCACATAAAATCTAGAAAGAAGCTTTATGAGAAACCTCTTTCTGATGTGCTAATTCACCTCACAGAGTTACATGATTATTTTCATGGAGCAGTTAGGTAACACTGTTTTTGGTGTATCTGAGAAAGGATATTCTGGACCACAGTGAACCATAAGTTGACAAAGGAAATACCCTCAGTTAATAACTAGAAAGAAGCTTTCTGCAAAAGTGCTTTGTGATGTGTGAATTCATATCACAGTGTTACATGGCTTTGTGGAATCTGAAAAGGGATATTTGGGAACACATTGAGGACTATAGTGAAAAAGAAAATATCTTCAGATTAAAACTAGAAAGAATCTTTCTGAGAAACTCCTTTGTGACATGTGAATTCATCTCACAGAGTTACACTGTTTTTTCATTGAGATGTTTGCTCACACTGTTTTTGTGGAATCTGCAATAGGATATTTGGGAGTGCATTGAAACCTATGATGACAAAGGAAATATCCTCAGATAAAAACTAAAAACAAGTTTCCTGAGAAACTGCTTTGTGATGAGTGAACCCATCTCACAGAGTTACATTCTTCTTTTCATTGAGTAGTTTACTAATGCTGTATTCTTGGAACCTCCAGTGGATTATTTCGTAGCGCATTGAAGCTTTTGGTGACAAAGGAACCATTCCCATATAAAAACTAGAGGCCCGGCACGGTGACTCAGGCCTGTAATCCCAGCACTTTAGGAGGCCAAGATGGTCAGATCACAAGGTCAGGAGATCGAGACCATCCTGGTTAATGCGGCGAAATCCCATCTCTACCAAAAAATACAACAAAACTAGCTGGGCGAGGTGGCAGGCACCTGTAGTCCCAGCTACTAGGGTGGCTGAGGCAGGAGAATGGCGTAAACCTGGGAGGTGGAGCTTGCAGTGAGCTGAGAGTCCAGTCACTGCATTCTAGCCTGGGTGACAGAGCGAGACTCTGTCTCAAAACAAACAAACAAACAAACAAACAAACAAAAAAAGCCAGAAAGAAGCTTTCTGAAGAACCGATTTGTGATGTGCTAATTCATCTAACAGGGTGACACGATCCTTTTCATGGATCAGTTTGGTAGCAGTGTTTTTGGGGAATCTGAGAAAGAATATTTTGGATTACTTTGAATCCTGTGGTGACAAAGCAAATATCCTCAGATAAAAACGAGAAAGAACATTTCTGAGAAAGTTCTTTCTGATGTGTTAATTCATCTCAAAGAGTCAAACCTTTCTTTTCATAGAGCAGTTTGCTAACACAGTTTAACTGGGATCTTAAAGTGATATTTGGGCGCACATTGAGGCCTAAGGTGAAAAAGAAAATATCCTCAGATAAAAACTAGAAAGAAGCTTTTGGAGAAATTGCTTTGTGATGTGTGAATTCATCTCACAGAGTTACACTGTTCTTTTCATTGAGCAGTTTTTGAACACTCTTTTCTTGCAATCTGCAATGAGATACTTCAGAGCGCATTGAAGCTTATGGTGACAAATGAAATATCCTCATATAAAAACTAGAAAGAAACTTTCTGAGACATTGCTTCCTGATATGTTAATTCATATCAAAGTATTGCATGATCCTTTTAATTCACCATTTTGGTAGCAGTGTTTTGGAGGAATGTGAGAAGGGATATTTTGTATCATATTGAAGCCTATGTTGACATAGGAAACAACCTCAGATAAAAACTAGAACGAAGCATTCTGAGAAAGTACTTCCTGATGTTTTAAGTCATCCCAGAGTGTTACACCTTCATTTTCATGGAGAAGTTTGCAAACACTGTTTCCCTGGAATCTGCAAAGTGATATTTGGAAGTACATTGATGCCTAAGATGAAAAAGGAAATATTCTCATATAAAAATTAGAAAGAAGCTCACTGAGAAACCACTTTGTGATGAATTAATTCATCATACGGAGTTACATGGCACTTTTAATAAAGAATTTTGTGTCACCGTTTTTGAGGAATCTGAGAAGGGATATTTATGATCGCATTGAAGCCTATGATGACTAAGCAAATATCCTCAGATAAAAACTAGAAATAAACTTTCTCAGAAACTGCTTTTTGATGTGTGAATTCATCTCACAGAGTTACACTCTTCTTTTCATTGAGCAGATTTCTAACACTATATTCCTGGAATCTACAATGGGATAGTCCAGAGGGCATTGAAGCGTATGATGGCAAAGAAAATATCCTCAGATAAAAAACAAAAAGAAGCTTTCTGAGAAACTGCTTTGTGATTTGTGAGTTCATTTCACAGAACTACATGATTCTTTTCATGAATCAGTTTGGTAGAACTGTTTTTGGGGAATCTCAGAAAGGATAATTTGGATCACATTGAAGCCTATGCGACAAAGGAAATATCCTCAGATGAAAACTAGAAAGAAGCTTTCTGGGAAAGATCTTTGTGATGTGTGAATTCATCTCACAGAGTTACACTATTATTTTTATGGAGAAGTTTGATAGCACTGCTTTTGGGGAATCTGAGAAGGGATATTTTAGATCACATTGAAGCCTATGGTGAGAAAGGAAATATCCTCAGATAAAAACTAGAAGGAAGTTTTCTGAGAAAGTTATTTGTGATGTGTGAATGAATCTCATACGTTTACCCCTTTCTTTTCATGCAGCAAATTGATAACACTTTTTTCATAGAATCTGAAAAGGGGTATTTTGTATCGCATTGAGGCCTATGGTGAAATCAGAAATATCCTCATATAAAAACTAGAAAGAAGCTTTCCGAGAAGCTGCTTTGTGATGTGTGAATTCATCTTACTGAGTTACACCATTCTTTTCATTGAGCAGTTTGATAGCACTGTTTTCATGGAATCTGCAATAGGATATTTTAGAGCACATTGAAGCCTCTGGTGACAAAGGAAATATCCTCAGATAAAAACTAGAAAGAAGCTTTCTGAGAAAGTTATTTGTGATGTGTGAATGAATCTCATAAATTTACCCCTTTGTTTTCATGGAGCAGGTTGATAACACTTTTTTCATAGAATCTGAAAAGGGATATTTTGTATCGCATTGAGGCCTATGGTGAAATCAGAAATATCCTCATATAAAAACTAGGAAGAAGCTTTCCGAGAAACTGCTTTGTGATGTGTGAATTCATCTTACAGAGTTACGCCATTCTTTTCATTGAGCAGTTTGATAACACTGTTTTTATGAAATCTGCAATAGGATATTTTAGAGCACATTGAAGCCTCTGGTGACAAAGGAAATATCCTCAGATAAAAACCAGAAATAAGCTTTCTGTAAAACTACTTTGTGATGTGTGAATTCGTCTCACAAAGTTACACCATTCTTTTCCATGAGTAATTTGCTAACACTGTGTTCATGGAACGTGCAATGGGATATTCGGGAGCGTGAAGAGGAATATGGTGAAAAAGGAAATATTCTCAGAAAAAACTAGTAAGAAGCTTACTGAGAAACAGCTTTGTGATGTGTGAATTCATTTAACAGAGTTACAACATTCTTTTCATGGAGCAGGATGGTACCAATGTGTTTGTGGAATCTGAAATAGGATATTTGGGAGTGCATTGAAACCTATGGTGACAAAGGAAATATCCTCAGATGAAAATCAATAAGAAGTTTTCTGAGAAACTGCTTCATGAGGTGATAATTCATCTAAAAAATTTACACCCTTCTTTTCATGGAAAAGTTTGCTAACACTATTTTCGTGGAATCTGCAAAGGGATATTTGTGAGCGCAGTGAATCCTATGGTAGAAAAGTAAATATTCTCAGAAAAAAACTAAAAAGGAGATTTCTGAGAATCTGCTTTATGATTTGTGAATACATCTTACAGAGTAACATGATTCTTTTCATGGAGCAGTTTGTTTACATTGCTTTTGGGGAATCTGAGAAGGTATATTTTGGATTGCCTTGAAGCCTATAGTGACAAAGAAATATAAACAGGTAAAAACTAGAAAGAAGCTTATTGAGAAACTTCTTTGTGATGTGTGTATTCATCTTACAGAGTAACACCTTTCTTTTCATGGAACTGTTTGCTAACAATGTTTTCATGCTATCTACAAAGTGATATTTGGTAGCGAGTTGGGACCAATGGTGAAAAAGGAAAATATCCTCAGATAAAAACTAGAAAGAGGCATTGTGAGAAAATGCTTTGTGATGTGTGAATTCATCTCATAGAGTTACACCACTAATTTCGTGGAGTAGTTTGTTAATACTGTTTTCTTGGAATCTGCAATAGGATATTTCAGAGCGAATTGAAGTATATGGTGACAAATGAAATATCCTCAGAAAAAAACCCAAAAGAAGATTTCTATGAAACTGCTCTGTAATGTGTGAACTCATCTCCTAGAGCTACATCTTTCTTTTCATGGAGCAGTTTGCTAACAGTGTTTTCATGAAATCTGCAAAGGGATATTTGGGAGCACATTGACGCTTGTGGTGAAAAAGGAAATATGCCCAGATAAAAACCAGAAAGAAGCTTTCTGAGAAAATGCTTTGTCATGTGTGAATACATCTTACAGAGTTACACCATTCTTTTCATTGAGTATATTGATAACATTGGTTTCTTGGAATCTGCAATAGGATATTCGGGAGCACATTGAAGCCAATCTTGATAAAGGAAATATCCTCAGATAAAAACCTAAGAGAAGCTTTCTGTGAAACTCTTTTGTCATGTGTGAATTCATCTCACAGTGTTGCACCATTCTTTTCATTGAGAAGTTTGCTAACACTGTTTGTATAGAATCTACAAAGGGATATTTGGGAATGAGATTAATCATATGACAAAAAACGAAATATCCTCTGATAAAAACGAGAAAGAAGGTTTCTGAGAAACTGCTTTGTGATGTGTGAATTCATCTCACAGAGCAACAGCACGCTTTTCATGGAACAGTTTGTTAACACTGTTTTCATGGAAACTGCAAAGGGATATTTTGAATTGCGTTGAAGCCTATGGTGACAAAGGAAATATGAGATAAAAATTAGAAAGAAAATTTCTGAGAAACTGCTTTGTGATGTTTAAATTCACCTCACAGAGTTACCCCATTCTTTTCACTTAGCATTTTGGTAACACTGTTTTCTTGAAACCTGCAATGCGATATTTGGGAGTGCATTGAAGCTTAGGATAACAAGGGAATGCCTCATAAATCAACTAGAAGGAAGCTTTCTGAGAAGCAGCTTTGTGATGTGTTAATTCATCTCACAGAGGTACAGAAAATTTTCATGGAGCAGTTTGGTATCACTGCTTTTGGGGAATCTGAGAAGGGATATTTTGGATCGCATTGAAGCCTAGGGTAACAAGTGATATATACTCACATAAAAACTGGGAAGCAGTTTTCTGAGAAACAGCTTTGTGATGTGTGAATTCAACTCACAGAGTTACACCATTCTTTTCATTGAGCAGTTTGATAACACTCTTTACGTGCAATCTGCAATACATATTTTGGAGCACACTGAAGCTTCTGGTGACAAAGGAAATGTTCTCAGATAAATATTAGAAATAAGTTTTCTGAGAAACTGCTTTGTGATGTGTGAATTCATCTCATACAGTTACACTGCTCTTTTCATTGAGCTGTTTGATGACACTGTTTTCATGAAATCTGTGATAGGATATTTGGAAGACATTAAAGCCTATGGTGACAAAGGATATATCCTCAGATAAAAACCAAAAGGAACTTTCTGAAAAACTGCTCTGTGATGTGTGAATTCATCTCACAGATTTACACTGTTCTTTTCATTGAGCAGTTTGTAAACATTGTTTTCTTGGAATCAGCAATGGGATATTTCAGAGCACATTGAAATTTATGGAGAAAAGGAAATATCCTCAGTCAAAAACAAAAAAGAAGCTTTCTAAGAAACTGTTTTGTGATTTGTGAATTCATCTCTGAGGGTAAACCTTTCTTTTCATAGAGTAGTTTGGTAGCACTGTTTCTGTGGAATCTGCAATGGGATATTTGCGAGTGCATTGAGGCCTGTAGTGAAAAAGAATACATAACCAGATAAAAACTGCAAAGAAGCTTTCTGAGAAACTGTCTTGGGATGTGTGAATTGTTCTCACAGAGTTAAACCATTCTTTGCATTGAGCAGTTTGATAAAACTGTTTTTGTGGAATCTGCAATAGGATGTTTGGGATGGCATTGAAGCCTGTGGTGACAAAGGAAATATCCTCAGATAAAACAAAAAGAAGCTTTCTGAGAAGCTGCTTTGTGATGTGTGAATTCACCTCATAGAGTTACACCTTTCTTTTCATGGAGCAGTTTGCGAACACTGTTTTCAAGGAATCTCCAAAGGGATTTTTGTGAGTGCTTTGAGGCCTATGGTGAAAAACAAATATCCTCAGATATAACCAGAAAGAAACTTTCTGAGAAACTGTTTGTGATGTGTGAATTCATCTTACAGAGCTACTCTGTTCTTTTCATTGAACGGTTTGCTAATCCTGTTTTCTGGGAATCTGCAATGGGATATTTCAGAGCACATTTTAAGCTTATGGTGCAAAGGAAATACCCTCATATTAAAACTAGAAAGAAGCTTTCTGAGAAACCATTATGTAATATACTAATTCATCTCACTTACTTACACAATTCTTTTTTTTCTTTTTTTTTTATTATACTTTAAGATCTAGGGTACATGTACACAACGTGCAGGTTTGTTACATATGTATACTTGTGCCATGTTGGTGTGCTGCACCCATCAACTCGTCGGCACCCATCAATTCAACATTTATATCATGTATAACTCCCCAATGCAATCCCTCCCCCTCCCCCCTCCCCACAATAGGCCCCAGTGTGTGATGTTCCCCTTCCTGAGTCCAAGTGATCTCATTGTTCAGTTCCCACCTATGAGTGAGAACATGCGGTGTTTGGTTTTCTCATCTTGTGATAGTTTGCTAAGAATGATGGTTTCCAGCTGCATCCATGTCCCTACAAAGGATGCAAACTCATCCTTTTTGATGGCTGCATAGTATTCCATGGTGTATATGTGCCACAATTTCTTAATCCAGTCTGTCACAGATGGACATTTGGGTTGATTCCAAGTCTTTGCTATTGTGAATAGTGCCGCAATAAACATACGTGTGCATGTGTCTTTGTAGTAGATTAATTTATAATCCTTTGGGTATATGCCCAGTAGTGGGATAGCTGGGTCATATGGTACATCTAGTTCTAGATCCTTGAGGAATTGCCATACTGTTTTCCATAATGGTTGAACTAGTTTACAATCCCACCAACAGTGTAAAAGTGTTCCTATTTCTTCACATCTTCTCCAACACCTGTTGTTTACTGATTTTTTAAAGGTTGCCGTTCTAACTGGTGTGAGATGGTATCTCATTGTGGTTTTGATTTGCATTTCTCTGATGGCGAGTGATGATGAGCATTTTTGCAGTTTTTGCCCATTCAGTAAGATATTTGCTGTGGGTTTGTCATAAATACCTCTTATTATTTTGATGTACGTTCCATCAATATCGAATTTATTGAGCGTTTTTAGCATGAAGGGCTGTTGAATTTTGTCAAAAGCCTTTTCTGCATCTATTGAGATAATCATGTGGTTCTTGTCTTTGGTTCTGTTTATATGCTGGATTACGTTTATTGATTTGCGAATGTTGAACCAGCCTTGCATCCCAGGGATGAAGCCCACTTGATCATGGTGGATAAGCTTTTTGATGTGCTGCTGAATCCGGTTTGCCAGTATTTTATTGCGGATTTTTGCATCGATGTTCATCGGGGATATTGGCCTAAAATTCTCTTTTTTTGTTGCATCTCTGTCAGGCTTTGGTATCAGGATGATGTTGGCCTCTTAAAATGAGTTAGGGAGGATTCCCTCTTTTTCTCTTGATTGGAATAGTTTCAGAAGGAATGGTACCAGCTCCTCCTTGTACATTTAGTATAATTCAGCTGTGAATCCATCTGGTCCTGGACTTTTTTTGGTGGGTAGGCTATTAATTATTGCCTCAATTTCAGAGCCTGCTCTTGGTCTATTCAGGGATTCAACTTCTTCCTGGTTTAGTCTTGGGAGAGTGTAAGTGTCCAGGAAATTATGCATTTCTTCTAGATTTTCTAGGTGATTTGCATAGAGGTGTTTATAGTATTCTCTGATGGTAGTTTGTATTTCTGTGGGGTCGGTGGTAATATCCCCTTTATCATTTTTTATTGCGTCTATTTGATTCCTCTCTCTTTTCTTCTTTATTAGTCTTGCTAGCGGTCTGTCAATTTTGTTGATCTTTTCGAAAAACCAACTCCTGAATTCATTGATTTTTTGGAGGGTTTTTGTGTCTCTATCTCCTTCAGTTCTGCTCTGATCTTAGTTATTTCTTGCTTTCTGCTAGCTTTTGAATGTGTTCGCTCTTGCCTCTCTAGTTCTTTTAATTGTGATGTTAGAGTGTCAATTTTAGATCTCTCCTGCTTTCTCTTGTGGGCATTTAGTGCTATAAATTTCCCTCTACACACTGCTTTAAATGTGTCCCAGAGATTCTGGTATGTTGTATCTTTGTTCTCATTGGTTTCAAGGAACATCTTTATTTCTGCTCTCATTTTGTTATGTACCCAGTAGCCATTCAGGAGCAGGTTGTTCAGTTTCCATGTAGTTGAGCCGTTTTGGTTGAGTTTCTTAGTCCTGAGTTCTAGTTTGATTGCACTGTGGTGTGAGAGACAGTTTGTTATAATTTCTGTTCTTTTACATTTGCTGAGGAGTGGTTTACTTTCAATTATGTGGTCAATTTTGGAATAAGTGCGATGTGGTGCTGAGAAGAATGTATATTCTGTTGATTTGGGGTGGAGAGTTCTATAGATGTCTATTAGGTCCGCTTGGTGCAGAGATGAGTTCCATTCCTGGATATCCTTGTTAACTTTCTGTCTCATTGATCTGTCTAATGTTGACAGTGGAGTGGTGAAGTCTCCCATTATTATTGTATGGGAGTCTAAGTCTCTTGGTAGGTCTCTAAGGACTTGCTTTATGAATTTGGGTGCTCCTGTATTGGGTGCATATATATTTAGGAGAGTTAGCTCATCCTGTTGAATTGATCCCTTTACCATCATGTAATGGCCTTCTTTGTCTCTTTTGATCTTTGATGGTTTAAAGTCTGTTTTATCAGAGAGTAGGATTGCAACCCCTGCTTTTTTTTGTTCTCCATTTGCTTGGTAGATCTTCCTCCATCCCTTTATATTGAGCCTATGAATGTCTCTGCATGTGAGATGGGTCTCCTGAATACAGCAGACTGATGGGTCTTGATTCTTTATCCAGTTTGCCAGTCTGTGTCTTTTTTTTTTTTTTCTTTTTTTTTTTGAGATGGAGTCTCACTCTGTCGCCCAGGCTGGAGTACAGTGGCCGGATCTCAGCTCACTGCAAGCTCCGCCTCCCGGGCTCAAGCCATTCTCCTGCCTCAGCCTCCCAAGCAGCTGGGACTACAGGCGCCCGCCACCTCGCCCAGCTAGTTTCTTGTATTTTTTAGTAAAGACGGGGTTTCACCGTGTTAGCCAGGATGGTCTTGATCTCCTGACTTCGTGATCCGCCCGTCTCGGCCTCCCAAAGTGCTGGGACCACAGGCTTGAGCCACCGCGCCCGGCCCAGTCTGTGTCTTTTAATTGGAGCATTTAGTCCATTTACATTTAAGGTAAATATTGTTATGTGTGAACTTGATCCTGGCATTATGATATTAACTGGTTATTTTACTCTTTAGTTGATGCAGTTTCTTCCTAGCCTCGATGGTCTTTACATTTGGGCATGTTTTTGCAATGGCTGGTACTGGTTGTTCCTTTCCATGTTTAAGGCTTCCTTCAGGGTCTCTTGTAAGGCAGGCCTGGTGGTGACAAAATTTCTAAGCATTTGCTTCTCTGTAAAGGATTTTATTTCTCCTTAACTGATGAAACTTAGTTTGGCTGGATATGAAATTCTGGGTTGAAAATTCTTTTCTTTAAGAACGTTGAATATTGGCCCCCACTCTCTTCTGGCTTGTAGAGTTTCTGCTGAGAGATCTGCTGTTAGTCTGATGGGCTTCCCTTTGTGGGTAACCCGACCTTTCTCTCTGGCTGCCCTTAAGATTTTTTCCTTCATTTCAACTTTGGTGAATCTGGCAATTATGTGTCTTGGAGTTGCTCTTCTGGAGGAGTATCTTTGTGGTGTTCTCTGTATTTCCTGAATTTGAATGTTGGCCTGCCCTACTAGGTTGGGGAAGTTCTCCTGGATGATATCCTGAAGAGTGTTTTCCAACTTGGTTCCATTTTCCCCCTCACTTTCAGGCACCCCAATCAGACGCAGATTTGGTCTTTTTACATAATCCCATACTTCTTGCAGGCTTTGTTCATTTCTTTTTCTTCTTTGTTCTTTTGGTTTCTCTTCTCACTTCATTTTATTCATTTGATCCTCAATCACTGATACTCTTTATTCCAATTGATCGAGTCGATTAATGAAGCTTGTGCATCTGTCAAGTATTTCTCGTGTTATGGTTTTCATCTCTGTCATTTCGTTTATGACCTTCTCTGTATTAATTAGTCTAGCTGTCAATTCTTCCACTCTTTTTTCAAGATTTTTAGTTTCTTTGCGCTGGGTACGTAATTCCTCCTTTAGCTCTGAGAAGTTTGATGGACTGAAGACTTCTTCTCTCATCTCGTCAAAGTCATTCTCTGACCAGCTTTGATCTGTTGCTGGCGATGGGCTGCGCTCCTTTGCAGGGGGAGATGCGCTCTTATTTTTTGAATTTCCAGCTTTTCTGCCCTGCTTTTTCCCCATCTTTGTGGTTTTATCTGTCTCTGGTCTTTGATGATGGTGACGTACTGATGGGGTTTTGGTATAGGTGCCCTTCCTGTTTGATAGTTTTCCTTCTGACAGTCAGGACCCTCAGCTATAGGTCTGTTGGAGATTGCTTGAGGTCCACTCCAGACCCTGTTTGCCTGGGTATCAACAGCAGAGTTTGCAGAAGATAGAGTATTGCTGAACAGCGAGTGTACCTGTCTGATTCTTACTTTGAAAGCTTCCTCTCAGGGGTGTACTCCACCCTGTGAGGTGTGGGGTGTCAGACTGCCCCTAGTGGGGGATGTCTCCCACCTAGGCTACTCAGGGGTCAGGGACCCACCTGAGCAGGCAGTCTGTCCGTTCTCAGATCTCAACCTCCGCGTTGGGAGATCCACCACTCTCCCCAAAGCTGTCAGACAGAGTTGTTCACTTCTGCACAGGTCCCCGCTGCTTCCCCTGTTGTTCTTCAGCTGTGCCCTGTCCACAGAGGTGGAGTCTACAGAGACAGGCAGGCTCCCTTGAGCTGCTGTGAGCTCCACCCAGTTTGAGCTTCCCAGCGGCTTTGTTTACCTATTGAAGCCTCAGCAATGGTGGGCGCCCCTCCCCCAGCCTTGCTGCTGCCTTGTGGATAGATCGCTGCAGACTGCTGTGTTAGCAATGAGGGAGGCTGTGTGGGCTTGGGACCCTCCCGGCCAGATGTGGGTACATTCTCCTGGTGTTCCCGTTTGCTTAAAGCGCAGTATTGGGGTGGGAGTTACGTGATTTTCCAGGTGTTGTGTGTCTCAGTTCCCCTGGCTAGGAAAAGCGATTCCCTTCCCCCTTGCACTTCCCAAGGCGATGCCTTGCCCTGCTTCAGCTCTCACTGGTCAGGCTGCAGCAGCTGACCAGCTCCAATTGTCCGGCACTCCATAGTGAGATGACCCCAGTACCTCAGTTGAAAATGCAGAAATCACCGGTCTTCTGTGTTGCTCGTGCTGGGAGTTGGAGACTAGAGCTATTCCTATTCGGCCATCTTGCTCCACCCTACACAATTCTTTTCATTGATCAGTTTGGTAGCACTGTTTCTTGGGGAATCTGAGGAGGGATATTTTGGATTGCATTAAACCTATGGTGACAAAGGAAATATCCTCAGATAAATACCAAAAAGAACTTTCTGAGTAACTGCTTTGTGGTGTGTGAATTTATCTCACAGAGTAACACTGTCCTTTTCTTTGAACAGTTTGCTAAAACTGTTTTCTTGAAATGATCAAGGTCATATTTCATAGTGCATTGAAGCTTATGGTGACAAAGGAAATATCCTCACACAGAAAAATAGAAAAAAGCTTTCTCAGAAACTGTTTTGTGATTTGTGAATTCATCTCATGGAGTTACACCTTTCTTTTCTGGGAGCTGTTTGGTATCACTGTTCTTGGGGAATCTGAGAAGGGATATTTTGTATCACATTGAAGCCTACTGTGACAAGGTAAATATCCTCAGATGTAGAGGACTATGTGCTTGCAAATGAGACGTGCCTGATATGTCCTGCACTTGCAAATGAAGCAGGGCATTCCTTCCCTGCAAACATTGAGGACAAAGGAGCCAGCTGCAAACAGAAGACCCTGAGGCTGGTTTATGTGTAAACATCTTGAAAATCCAGAAAGTAAGGGAAAGGTCAGAAAAACAACAATGTGTCTTGTGACTTGGCAACATTCCACAAACAACTGTATAAAATAAAGCAGAGTATGTTGTTCGGGACAGCTGCCATGTTTGTCTCATCCTGTGTTGTCTTGTGTGGTCATTCCTTTGTTTAGGAAACACGCGGACCCCAACATTGAGATAAAAACCAGAAAGACACTTTCTGAGAAACTTCTTTGAGATGTGTATATCTTCTCATGGATTAACACCTTCCTTTTTATGCAGTAGTTTGCTAACACTCTTTTCATGGAATCTACAAAAGGATATTTGGGAGTGAGTTGAGGCCTATGGTGAAAAAGGACATATCCTTATTTAAAAACTAGAAAGAATCATTCTGAGAAACTGCTTTGTGATGTGTGAACACATCTCACAGAATTACATCTTTCTTTTAATGGAGAAGTTTCCTAAAACTATTTTCATAGAATCTTCAAGGTGATATTCGTGAGCACATTAAAGCCTATTGTGAAGAAAGAAATATCCTCAGAGAAAAACTAGAAAGAATCATTCTGAGAAACTGCTTTGTGATTTGTGAATTCAACTCACAGAGTTACACAATTCTTTTCAATGCGCAATTTGGTAGCAATGTTTTTAAGGAATCTGTGAAGGAATATTTTGGATCGCATTGAAGCCTATGGTGGCAAAGGAAATATCCTCAGATAAAAACTAGAAGGACGCTTTCTGAGAAACTTCTTTGTGATGTGTGAATTCATCTCACAGAGTTACAACTATCTTTTCATGGAGCAGGTTGCTAACACTGTTTTTGTGGAATTTGCAAAATGATATTTGGAAGCACATTGAGGCCTACAGTGAAAGAGGAAATATACTCAGATGAAAAAGTCAAAGAAGCTTTCAGAGAAAATGCCTTTTTTTGCATCAATTCATCTCAAAGAGTTACACCGTTTTTTGCTTTGAGCAGTTTGATTACACTATTTTCGAGGAATCTGCAGTAGGATATTTGGGAGAGCATTGAAGCCTATGGTGAAAAAGGAAATATCCTCAGATAAAAGCTGGAAAGATTCTTTCTTAGAAACTGCTATGTGATTTGTAAATTCACCTCATAGAGTTACACGATGGTTTTCATGGATCAGTTTGGTAGCCCTGTTTTGGGGGAATCCAAGAAGGGATATTTTGGATCGCATTGAAGCCTATGGTGACAAAGGAAATATCCTCAGATAAAAACTAGAAAGAAATTTTCTGAGGAACTTTTTTGTGATTTGTGAATTCATCTCACAGATGTAGACCACTTTTTCCTTGAGCAGTTTGATAAATATGTCTTCCTGGAAACTGTGACAGGATATTTGGGGGCTCATTGAAGCCTATGGTTACAATGGAAATATCCTCAGACAAAAACCAAAAAGAAGCTTTCTGACAGGCTGCTTTGTGATGTGTGATTTGAACTTACAGAGTTACACTATTCTTTTCATTTAGCAGTTTGCTAATACGGTTTGTTGGTATCTGCAATGAGATATTTCAGATCACATGGAAGTCCATGCTGACAAAGGAAATATCCTCAGACAAAAATTAGAAGGAAGCTCCCTGAGACTCTGTTATGTGACTTTTGAAATCACCTCAGAGTTGCACCTTTCTTTTCATGGAGCAGTTTGGTAGCACTGCTTTTGGGGAAACTGAGAAGGAATTTTGTGGATGATATTGAAGTCTATGATGTGAAAGTAAATATCCTCATAAAAACTGGAAAGAAGCTTTCTGAGAATCCACTTTGTGATGTGCGAATTCATCTCACAGAGATACATCATTCCTATCATTGAGCAGTTTGTTGACACTGTTTTCATGGAATCAGTAAAGGGATATTTCGGAGAGCATTGAAGTTTACGGTGACAAAGGAAATACCCTCATATAAAAACTAGAAATAATCTTCCTGAGGAAACGTTTTCTGATGTGTCAATTCAGCTCACAGAGTTACAAGATTCTTTTCTTGGATCTGTTTTGTAACACAGTGTTCATGGAATCTGCAATGGGATATTAGGCAGCACATTGAGGACTATAGAGGAAAAGGGAATATACTCAGACAAAAACTAGAAAGAAGCTTTCTGAGAAAGTTATTTGTGATGTATGAATTCATTGCACAGAGTTACAGCTTTCTTTTCATGGAGTAGTTTGCTAACAATGTTTTCCTGGAATCTGCAAAGGAATATTTGAGAGTGCATTGAGACTGATGATGACAAAGGAAACATCCTCAGTTAAATACTAGAAAGAATCTTTCTGAGAAGCTGCTCTGTGATGTGTGAATTCGTCTCACAGAGTTACACTGTTGTTTTCATTGAGCAGTTTGCCAACACTTTTCTTGCATTCCGCAAAGGGATATTTCAGAGCACAATGAAACTTATGGTGACAAACAAAATATCCTCATAGAAAAAGTAGAAAGAAGCTTTCTAGAAATCTCCTTTTTGATTTGTGAATTATTCTCACAAAGTTACAGGATTTTTTTTTCATGGATCAGTTTGGTAGCACTGTTTTTGGGGTATCTGAGAAGGGATATTTTGGATCGCATTGAAGCCTAGGGTGACAAAGGAAATATCCCCAGATAAAAACTAGAAAAAAGCTTTCTGAGAAAGTTCTTTGTGATGTGTAAATTCATCTCACTGAGGTACAGCTTTCTTATCATGGAGCAGATCCCTAGGAATGATTTCGTGGATTCTGCAAAGGGATATTTTGGAGCACATTGAGCCCTACGGTGAAAAAGGAAGTATCCTCAGATAAAAACTAGAAACAAACTTTCAGAGAAACTGCTTTGAGATGTGTGAATTCATCCCAGAGTGTTACACCATTCTCTTCATAGAGCAGCTTGCGAACATGGTTTTTGAGGAATCTGAAAAGGGATATATAGGAGCGCACATAGGCCAATGGTGAAAAAGGAAATATCCTCAGATAGAAAGATGCTCTCTGAGAAACTGCTTTGTGATTTGTGAATTCATCTCACAGAGTACCACGATTTGTTTCATGGAGCAGTTTGGAAGCACTATTTTTGGGGATTCTGAGAAGGGATACTTTGGATCCCATTGAAGCCTATGGTGACAAAGGAAATATCCTCATATAAAAACTAGAAAGAAGCTTTCTGAGAAACCTCTTTGGGATTTCTTAATTCATTTCACAGAGTTTTATGATTCTTTTCATGGATCAGTTTGGTAGCACTGTTTTTGGGGAATCTGAGAAAGGATATTTTGGATCATAATGAAGCCTCTGGTGACAAAGGAAATATCCTCAGAAAATACTAGGAAGAAACTTTCTGAGAAAGTTCTTTATAATGTGTGAAATCATCTCACAGCGTTACACATTTTTTCATGGAACAGTTTGCTAACACTGTTTTCATGGAATCTGCAAAGGGATATTTAGGAGCGCCATGAGGTCTATAGTGAAAAAGAAAATATCCTCAGATAAAAACTGGAAAGAAGATTTCTGAGAAACTGCTTTGTGAATTGGTGAATTTGATTCACAGATTTGCACCATTCTTTTCACTGAGCAGATTGATAACATTGTTTTCGTGCAATCTGCATCTTTCTGTTTATGGAGCAGTTTGCTAACAGTGTTTCCATGGAGGCTGCAAAGCAATATTTTGGAGCGCATTGAAGACTATAGTGAAAAAGGAAATATCCTCAGATAAAAACACGTAAGAAGGTTTCTGAGAAACTGCTTTTTGATGTGTGAATTCGTCTGACATAGGTACACCGTTCTTTTACTTTAGCAGTTTGCTAACACTGTTTCCCTTAAATCTACAATGGGATATTTCAGAGCGCATTGAAGTTTATTGTGACAAAGTAAATAAACCCAGACAAAAACTATAAAGAAGCTTTCTCAGAAACTGCTTTGTGATTTGTTTATTCATCTCACAGAGTTATACCATTCTTTTCATTGAGAATTTGCTAGTGCTTTTTTCTTTTAATCTGCAAAGAGATATTAAAGAGCGCATCAAGGAATATGGTGAAAAAGGCAATAGCTTCAGATTATATCTAGAAAGAACCTTTTTGAGACACAGCTTTTCTGTGCATGAATTCAACTCACAGGGTTACACCACTGTTTCCATGGAGCAGTTCGGTACCACTGTTTTGGGGGAATCAAAGAAGGGATATTTTGAATTGCATTGAAGCCTATGGTGACAAAGGATATATCCTCAGATATAACTTAGAAAGAAGATTTCGGAGAAACGTCACTGTGTTGTGTAAATTCCTCTCACAGAGTTACACCTATCTATTCATGAGGCAGCTTTCTAACACTGTTTTCGTGGAAACTTCAAAGGGATATTTGGGAATGCATTGAGGCCTACATTGAAACATGAAATAGCCTCAGAGAAAAACGAGAAGGAGGTATTCTGAGAAACTGCTTGGTGATGTGTTAATTCATCTCACAGAGCTACACGATTCTTTCATGGATCATTTGATAGCACTGTTTTTGTGGAACCTGAGAAAGGATATTTTGCATTGCTTTGAAGCCTATGGTGACAAAGGAAATATCCTAAGTTAAAAACTAAAAAGAAACATTCTGAGAAACTTCTTTGTGATATGTGAGTTCACTTCACAGAGTTACACTTTTCTTTTCATAGAACAGTTTGGGAGCACTGTTTTTGGGGAATCTGAGAAAGGATATTTTGAATTGCATTGAAGCCTATGATGACAAAGGAAATATCCTTCGATAAAAACTAGAAAGAAGGTTTCTGAGAAACTGCTTTGTGATGTGTGAATTCATCACACAGAGTTACGCTACTCTTCTCTTGGAGCAGTTTCTGAACACTGTTTTGGTGGAATCTGCAAAGGGATACATGGGAGCACATTGAAGCATATGGTGACAGAGGAAATATCCTCAGAAAAAAAATAGAAAGAACCATTTGGAGAAACTTCTTTGTGAATTGTGAATTCATCTCACAGAGTTACATGATTTATTCATGAAGCAGTTTGGTAGCACTGTTTTGGGGGAATCTGCAAAGGGATATTTTGGATCACACAGAAGACTACAGTGATGAAGGAAATATCCTCAGATAAAAACTAGAAAGAAGCTTTCTGAGAAACTTCTCTGCAATGTGTGAATTCATCTCACAGAGTTATATCTTTCTTTTAATGGAGTGGTTTGCTAACACTGTTTTCATGGAATCTTCAAAGGGATATTTGGGAGGGAATTGAGGCATATGTTGAAAAAGATATTATCCTCAGATAAAAACTGGAAAGAAGCGTTCTCAGAGACTGCTTGGTGATGTGTGATTTCATCTCACAGATATACACTGTTGAGCAGATTGCTAACACAGTTTTGTTGGAATCTGCAATGGGATGTTTTGGAGCTCCCTGAAGCTTACGGTAACAAAGGAAATATCCTCATATAAAATCTGGAAGCAAGCATTCTAAGAAAGTACTTTGTGATGTGTGAATTCATTTCACAGAGTTACACCTTACCTTTCATGGAGCAGTCTGTTAATACTGTTTTCATGGATTCTGCAAAGGGATATTTGGGGTACATTGAGGCCTATAGTGAAAAAGGAAATATCTTAGATTAAAAATCAAAAAGAAGCTTTCTGAGAAACTGCTTTGAGATGTGTCTATTCACCTCAAAGTGTTACACTCTTTTTTTCATTGACCACTTTGGTACCCTGTTTACTTGGAATCTGCAATCGGATATTTTGGAGTGTATTGAAGTTTATGGTGACAAAGGAAATATCCTCATATAAAAACTAGAAGGAAGCTTTCTGAGAAATTGCATTGTGATTTGTTAATTCACCTCACTGAGTTACACCATTCTTTTCATGGATCAGTTTGGTAGCACTGTTTTTGGGGAATCTGAGAAGGGATATTTTGGATAGAATTGAAGCCTATGGTGACAAAGAAAATATTCTCAGATAAAAACCAGAAAAGACGGGGCGCAGCAAGATGGCCGAATAGGAACAGCTCCAGTCTCCAACTCCCGGTGCAAGAGACACAGAAGACCGGTGATTTCTGCATTTTCAACTGAGGTACTGGAGTAATCTCACTGGGGAGTGCCAGACAATCGGTGCTGGTTGGCTTCTGCAGCCCGACCAGAGAGAGCTGAAGCAGGGTGAGGCATTGCCACACCTGGGAAGCGCAAGGGGGAAGGGAATCCCTTTTCCTAGCCAGGGGAACTGAGACACACAACACCTGGAAAATCAGGTAACTCCCACCCCAATACTGCACTTTAAGCAAATGGCCACACGAGGAGATTATACCCACACCTGGTCAGGAGGGTCCCACGGCCACGGAGCCTAACTCTGTGGCACATATACACCATGGAATACTATGCAGCCATAAAAAAGGATGAGTTTTTGTCCTTCATAGGGACATGGATTCAACTGGAAACCATCATTCTCAGCAAACTATCGCAAGAACAGAAAACCAAACACTGCATGTTCTCACTCACAGGTGGGAACTGAACATTGAGTTCACTTGGGGATTCGGGAAGGGGAACGTCACACACCGGGGCCTATTATGGGGAGATTGGAGGGAGGAAGGATTGCTTTAGGAGTTATACCTGATGTAAATGACCAGTTGATGGGTGCTGACGAGTTGATGGGTGCAGCACACTGACATGGCACAAGTATACATATGTAACACACCTGCACGTTATGCACATGTACCCTAGAACTTAAAGTATAATAATAATAATAAAATACAAAAAAGTTCTGTCAATCAAGCACACACACACACAGAAAAGAAAATAATCGTGTAACTCTGAGAAACGAATTAACACATCACACGCAGTTTCTCAGACAGTTTCTCTCAAGTTTTTTAATGAAGATATTTCCTTTGTCACCGTAAGTCCCTATGCACTCCAAAATATCCTATTGCAGATTCCAAGAAAACAGTGTTATCAAACTGCTCAATGAAAAGAGCAGTGTAAGTCTCTGAGATGAATTCATGCATCACAAAGCACTTTCTCAGAAAGCGTATTTCTAGTTTTTATCTGAGGATATTTCCTTTTTCACCATAGGCATCAATGCGCTTCCAAATATCCCTTTGGTGATTGCACAAAAAGTGTTTTAGCCAAATTCTTCATGAAAAGAAGGGTATAAGTCTATGAGATTAATTCAGACATCATCAAGAAGGGTCTCAGAAAACTTCTTTCTAATTTTTATCTGATGTTATATCCTTTGTTACCTTAGACTTCAACAGTTTCTCATAAAGATTCCTTCTACTTTTTATCTGAGGATATTTCCTTTGTCACCATAGGCCTCTATGAGATCCAAAATATCCCTCCTTAGATTCCCCAAAAACAGTGCTACCAAAATGCTCCATAAAAAGAATCATCTAGCT
This sequence comes from Trachypithecus francoisi, assembly GCF_009764315.1. Lineage (NCBI taxonomy): Eukaryota > Metazoa > Chordata > Mammalia > Primates > Cercopithecidae > Trachypithecus > Trachypithecus francoisi. The sequence continues at coordinate 355,601 of NW_022680490.1, read as the reverse complement.
CTGTGAAATGAATTAACAAATCACAAAGCAGTATCGCAGAATGCTTCTTTCTAGTTTTTGTCTGAGGATATTTTCTTGTCATAAAAAACTTCAATGTGCCCTGAAATATCCCTTTGTAGATTTAAAGAAACAGTGTTAGCAATCTGCTCAACGAAAAGGATGGTGTAACTCTGCGAGAGAAATTCACACATCACAAGGCAGTTTCTCAGAAAGCTTCTTTCGATTTTTTATCTGAGGATATTTCCTTTGTCACCATAGGCTTCAATGCACTCCGATATACACTATTGCAGGTCCCACGACAACAGTGTTATTAAACTGATCAATGAAAAGGATGGCATAACTCTGTGAAATGAATTCACACATCACAAAGCAATTCCTCTGAAAACATCATTTTGGTTTTTATCTGAGGATGTTTACTTTGTCACCATAGCCTTCAATGCACTCCCAAATCTCTTATTGCAGATTCCACAAAAACAGTGTTATCAAACTGCTCAATGAAAAGAATGGTGCAACTCAGTGAAAAGAATCCACACATAACAAAACAGTTTCTCAGAAAACTTCCTTCTATTTTTTATTAGAGGATATTTCCTTTTTCAATGTAAGCCTCAATGCACTCCCAAGATTCTTTTGCAGATTCCACGAAAACAGTGTTAGCAAACTGTTCCATGAAAAGAAAGGTGTAATTCTGTGAGGTGAATTCACATACCATGAAGAAGTTTTGCAGAAAGCTCTTTTCTAGTTTTTTTTTTTTTTTTGAGTCTTCAAAACAAAGTTTATAAAATCAGTGAGTACGTATTAACCATATTAGGAGCTAATCTCATTCATTTTTATTTTCTTTTCTATTTCTTCTTTTAAAAATGTGAAATGTATCATCCATACAGAAGAGTGAGCAAAATTTACATATATGGTTTAAAGCAACCATTGGTTGAAACCATACATATATGTTGTATGCACTCTTCTAGGCCTGATAGTAAATATTTTTAGCTTTGCAGGATACATAGTCTCTGTCAAAACCACTCTAGCCTGCTATTATAGCATGGAAGCAGCTATACGAAATATGTAATGGATGAACATGGCTGTGTTCCAACAGAACTTTATTTACAAAAACAGATACTGGGCTGATTTGGCCCACAGGTCATAATTTGCTGATCCCTGGCTCGAGGAAGAATTTTATTTTTTATTTTATTATTCATTTATTTATTTATTTTTATTATATTTTAAGATCTAGGGTACATGTGCATAACGTGAAGATTTGTTACATATGTATACTTGTGCCATGTTGGTGTGCTGCACCCATCAACTTGTCAACACCCAGCAAGTGGTCATTTATATCAGGTATAACTCACAATGCAATCCTTCCCCACTCCCCCCTCCCCATGATAGGCCCCGATGTGTGATGTTCCCCTTCCCGAGTCCAAGTGATCTCATTGTTCAGTTCCCACCTATGAGTGAGAACATGCGGTGTTTGGTTTTCTCTTCTTGTGATAGTTTGCTAAGAAAGATGGTTTCCAGCTGCATCCATGTCCCTACGAAGGACACAAACTCATCCTTTTTTATGGCTGCATAGTATTCCATGGTGTATATGTGCCACATTTTCTTAATCCAGTCTGTCACTGATGGACATTTGGATTGATTCCAAGTTCTTGCTATTGTGAATAGTGCCGCAATAAACATACGTGTGCATGTGTCTTTATAGGACCATGATTTATAATCCTTTGGGTATATACCCAGTAGTAGGATGGCTGGGTCATATGGTACATCTAGTTCTAGATCCTTGAGGAATCGCCATACTGTTTTCCATAATGGTTGAACTAGTTTACAATCTCACCAACAGTGTAAAAGTGTTCCTATTTCTCCACATCCTCTCCAGCACCTGTTGTTTCCTGACTCTTTAATGATTGCCATTCTAACTGGTGTGAGATTGTATCTCATTGTGGTTTTGATGTGCATTTTTCTGACAGCGAGTGATGATGAGCATTTTTCATGTGTCTGTTGGCTGTATGAATGTCTTCTTTTGAGAAATGTCTGTTGATATCCTTTGCCCACTTTTTAATGGGGTTGTTTGTTTTTTTCTTGTAAATTTGTTTGAGTTCCTTGTAGATTCTGGATATTAGCTCTTTGTCAGATGAGTAGGTTGCAAAAATTTTCTCCCGTTCTGTAGGTTGCCTGTTCACTCTGATGGTAGTTTCTTTAGCTGTGCAGAAGCTCATTAGTTTACTTAGATTCCATTTGTCAATTTTGGCTTTTGCTGCCATTGCTTTTGGTATTTTAGACATGAAATCCTTGCCCATGCCTATGTCCTGAATGGTACTACCTAGGTTTTCTTCTAGGGTTTTTATGGTATTAGGTCTAACATTTAAGTCTCTAATCCATCGTGAATTAATCTTCGTATAAGGAGTAAGGAAAGGATCCAGTTTCAGCTTTCTACTTATGGCTAGCCAATTTTCCCAGCACCATTTATTAAATAGGGAATCCTTTCCCCATTTCTTGTTTCTCTCAGGTTTGTCAAAGATCAGATGGCTGTAGGTGTGTGGTATTATTTCTGAGGACTCTGTTCTGTTCCATTGGTCTATTTCTCTGTTTTGGTACCAGTACCATATTGTTTTGGTTACTGTAGCCTTGTAGTATAGTTTGAAGTCAGGTATCATGATGCCTCCAGCTTTGTTCTTTTGACTTAGGATTGTTTTGGCAATGCGGGCTCTTTTTTGGTTCCATATGAACTTTAAAGCAGTTTTTTCCAATTCTGTGAAGAAACTCATTGGTAGCTTGATGGGGATGGCATTGAATCTATAAATAACCTTGGGCAGTATGGTCATTTTCACGATATTGATTCTTCCTATCCATGAGCATGCTATGTTCTTCCATTTGTTTGTGTCCTCTTTTATTTCACTGAGCAGTGGTTTGTAGTTCTCCTTGAAGAGGTCGTTTACATCCCTTGTAAGTTGGATTCCTAGGTATTTTATTCTCTTTGAAGCAATTGTGAATGGAAGTTCATTCCTGATTTGGCTCTCTGCTTGTCTGTTACTGGTGTATAAGAATGCTCGTGATTTTTGCACATTAATTTTGCATCCTGAGATTTTGCTGAAGTTGCTTATCACCTTAAAGAGATTTGGGGCTGAGACAAAGGGGTTTTCTAAATATACAATCATGTCATCTGCAAACAGGGACAATTTGACTTCTACTTTTCCTAACTGGATACCCTTGATTTCTTTCTCTTGCCTGATTGCCCTAGCCAGAATTTCCAACACTATGTTGAATAGGAGTGGTGAGAGAGGGCATCCTTGTCTTGTGCCAATTTTTAAAGGGAATTTTTGCAGTTTTTGCCCATTCAGTAAGATATTTGCTGTGGGTTTGTCATAAATAGCTATTATTATTTTGATGTACGTTCCATCAATATCGAATTTATTGAGCATTTTTAGCATGAAGGGCTGTTGAATTTTGTCAAAAGCCTTTTCTGCATCTATTGAGATAATCATGTGGTTCTTGTCTTTGGTTCTGTTTATATGCTGGATTACGTTTATTGATTTGCGAATGTTGAACCAGCCTTGCATCCCAGGGATGAAGCCCACTTGATCATGGTGGATAAGTTTTTTGATGTGCTGCTGAATCCGGTTTGCCAGTATTTTACTGAGGAGTTTTGCATCAATGTTCATCAAGGATATTGGTCTAAAATTCTCTTTTTTTGTTGTGTCTCTGCCAGGCTTTGGTATCAGGATGATGTTGGCCTCATAAAATGAGTTAGGGAGGATTCCCTCTTTCTCTATTGATTGGAATAGTTTCAGAAGAAATCGTACCAGCTCCTCCTTGTACCTCTGGTAGAATTCAGCTGTGAATCCATCTGGTCCTGGACTTTTTTTGGTGGGTAGGCTATTAATTGTTGCCTCAATTTCAGAGCCTGCTATTGGTCTATTCAGGGATTCAACTTCTTCCTGGTTTAGTCTTGAAGGAGTGTAAGTGTCCAGGAAATTATCCATTTCTTCTAGACTTTCTAGTTTATTTGTGTAGAGGTGTTTATAGTATTTTCTGATGGTAGTTTGTATTTCTGTGGGTTCGGTGGTGATAGCCCTTTATCATTTTTTATCGTGTCTATTTGATTCTTCTCTCTTTTCTTCTTTATTAGTCTTGCTAGCAGTCTGTCAATTTTGTTGATTTTTTCAAAAAACCAACTCCTGGATTCATTGATTGTTTGGAGGGTTTTATGTGTCTCTATCTCCTTCAGTTCTGCTCTGATCTTAGTTATTTCTTGCCTTCTGCTAGCTTTTGAATGTGTTTGTTCTTGCTTCTTCAGTTCTTTTAATTGTGATGTTAGAGTGTCAATTTTAGATCTTTCCAGCTTTCTCTTGTGGGCATTTAGTGCTATAAATTTCCCTCTACACATTGCTTTAAATGTGTCCCAGAGATTCTGGTATGTTGTATCTTTGTTCTCATTGGTTTCAAAGAACATCTTTATTTCTGCCTTCATTTCGTTATGTACCCAGTAGTCATTCAGGAGCAGGTTGCTCAGTTTCCACGTAGCTGAGCGATTTTGATTGAGTTTCTTAGTCCTGAGTTCTAGTTTGATTGCACTGTGGTCTGAGAGACAGTTTGTTATAATTTCTGTTCTTTTACATTTGCTAAGGAGTGCTTTACTTCCAATTATGTGGTCAATTTTGGTATAACTGCAATGTGGTGCTGAGAAGAATGTATATTCTGTTGATTTGGGGTGGAGAGTTCTATAGATGTCTATTAGGACCGCTTGGTGCAGAGATGAGTTCAATTCCTGGATATCCTTGTTAACTTTCTGTCTCATTGATCTGTCTAATGTTGACAGTGGAGTGTTGAAGTTTCCCTTTATTATTGTACGGGAGTCTAAGTCTCTTTGTAAGTCTCTAAGAACTTGGTTTATGAGTATGGATGCTCCTATATTGGATGCATATATATTTAGGATAGTTAGCTCTTCCTGTTGAATTGATCCCTTTACCATGATGTAATGGCCTTCTTTGTCTCTTTTGATCTTTGATGGTTTAAAGTCTGTTTTATCAGAGACTAGGATTGCAACTCCTGCTTTTTTTTGTTCCCCTTTTCCTTGTTAGATCTTCCTCCATCCCTTTATTTTGAGCCTATGAATGTCTCTGCATGTGAGATGAGTCTACTGAATGCAGCAAACTGATGGATCTTGAGTCTTTATCCAGTTTACCAGTCTGTGTCTTTTATTTGGACCATTTAGTCTATTTACATTTAAGGTTAATATTGTTATGTGTGAACTTCATCCTGTCATTATGATATTAACTGGTTATTTTGCTCGTTAGTTGATGCAGTTTCTTCCTAGCCTCAATGGTCTTTACATTTTGACATGTTCTTGCAATAGCTGGTACCGGTTGTTTCTTTCCATGTTTAGGGCTTCCTTCAGGGTCTCTTGTAAGGCAGGCCTGTTGGTGACAAAATTTCTAAGCATTTGCTTATCTGTAAAGGATTTTATTTCTCCTTCACTTATGAAACTTAGTTTGGCTGGATATGAAATTCTGGGTTGAAAATTCTTTTCTTTAAGAATGTTGAATATTGTCCCTCACTCTCTTCTGGCTTGTAGATTTTCTGCTGACAGGTCTGCTGTTAGTCTGATGGGCTTCCTTTTGTGGGTAACCCGACCTCCCTCTCTGGCTGCCCTTAAGATGTTTTCCTTCATTCCAACTTTAATGAATCTGACAATTATGTTTCTTGGAATTGCTCTTCTTGAGGAGTATCTTTGTGGCATATCTGTATTTCCTGAATGTGAATGTTGACCTGCCCTACTAGGTTGGGGAAGTTCTCCTGGATGATATCCTGAAGAGTGTTTTCCAACTTGGTTCCATTTTCTGCCTCACTTTCAGGCACCCCAATCAGATATAGTTTTGGTCTTTTCACATAATCCCATACTTCTTGCAGGCTTTGTTCATTTCTTTTTTTTCTGCTTTCTTTTGGTTTCTCTTCTCGCTTCATTTCATTCATTTGATCCTCAATCACTGACACTCTTTATTCCAGTTAATTGAGTCAGTTACTGAAGCTTGTGCATTTGTCACGTATTTCCCGTGTCATGGTTTTCATCTCTGTCAGTTCGTTTATGGCCTTCTCTGCATTAATTATTCTAGCTATCAATTCTTCCACTCTTTTTTCAAGATTTTTAGTTTCTTTGCACTGGGTACGTAATTCCTCCTTTAGCTCTGAGACGTTTGATGGACTGAAGCCTTCTTCTCTCATCTCGTCAAAGTCATTCTCTGACCAGCTTTGATCCGTTGCTGGCAATGAGGTATGTTCCTTTGGAAGAGGAGATGAGCTCTTTTTTTTTGAATTTCCAGCTTTTCTCCTCTGCTTTTTCCCCATCTTTGTGTTTTATTCCGCCTCTGGTCTGTGGTGATGGTGACGTACTGAAGGGGTTTTGGTGTGGGTGTCCTTCCTGTTTGTTAGTTTTCCTTCTAACAGTCAGGACCCTCAGCTGTAGGTCTATTGGAGATTGCTTGAGGTGCACTCTAGACTCTGTTTTCCTGGTGTCAACAGCAGAGGCTGCAGAAGATAGAATATTGCTGAACAGTGAGTGTACCTGTCTGATTCTTGCTTTGAAAGCTTTCTCTCAGGGGTGTACTCCACCGTGTGAGGTGTGGGGTGTCGATCTGCCCCCATTGGTGCATGTCTCCCAGTTAGGCTACTCAGGGGTCAGGGACTCACTTGAGCAGGCAGTCTGTCCATTCTCAGACCTCAACCTCCATGTTGGGAAATCCACTGCTCTCTTCAAAGCTGTGAGACAGAGTTGTTTCCATCTGAAGAGGTTTCTGATGCTTTTTGTTGTTGTTCTTGTTGTTGCTGTTTAGCTGTGCCCTGTCCCCAGAGGTGGAGTCTACACACTCAGGCAGGCCTCCTTGGGCTGCTGTGAGCTCCCCCCAGTTGGAGCTTTGTTTACCTACTTAAGCCTCAGCAATCGCGGGCTCCCTTTCCTCAGCCTCGCCAATGCATGGCTGTTAAATCGCAAACTGCTCTGCTAGCAACGAGGGAGGCTCCGTGGGCACAGGACCCTCCCGGCCAGGTGTGGGATATAATTTCCTGGTGTGCCCGTTTGCTAAGACCCCTGGTAAAGCGCAGTATTGGGGTGGGAATTACCCGATTTTCCAGGTGTTGTGTGTCTCAGTTCTTCTAGTTGGGAAAAGGAATCCTCTTCCCACTTGTGCTTCCCAGGTGATGCAATGCCTTGCTGTGCTTCAGATCTCACGGGTCAGGCTGCAGCAGCTGACCAGCAACAATTGTCCAGCACTCCCTAGTGAGATGAACCCAGTACCTTAGTCAAAAATGCAGGAATCACCTGTCTTCTGTGTCGCTTGCTCTGGGAGCTGGAGATTGGAGCTGTTCCTATTCGGCCATCTTGCTCCTCACCCCCTACACCTTTCTTTTCATGAAGCAGTTTGCTAACACTGTTTTTGTGTAATCTGCAATAGGATATTTGGGAACACTTTGAAGCATATGGTGACAAAGGAAATATCCTCATATAAAAACTAGAAAGAAGCTTTCTGAGAAATTTCTTTGTGATATGTTAATTTATATCACAGAGTTACATGATTCTTTCATGGATCAGTTTAGTGACACTATTTTTGGGGAATCTGAGTAGAGATAATTTGGATTGCATTGAATCTTATTGGTGACACAGGAAATATTCTCAGATAAAAACTAGAAAGAACCTTTCTGAGAAACTTCTTTTTGATTGGTGAATTCATCTGTAAGAGGTACACCTTTTTTTCATGGAGCAGTTTGCTAAAGCTCTTTTCTTGGAATATGCGATGGTATATTTTCGAGCACATTGAAACTTAGCATGACAAAGGAAATATCCGCAGACAAAAAACTTTCTAGAGAAAAGCTCTTTGTGATGTATGAATTCATCTTATAGAGTTACACCTTTCTTTTCATTCAGAAGTTTGCTAACACTGTGTTCTTGGAATCTGCAAAAGGATATTTTGGAGCCCATTGAAGTTTATGGTAAAGAAAGAAATATTCTCATATAAAAACTAGAAAGAAATTTTCTGAGAAACCACTTTGTGATGTGTTAATTCATCTCACAGAGTTACATGACACTTTCATGGATTATTTTGGTAGCACTGTTTTGGGGGAATCTGAGAAGGGATATTTTCGATCACATTGAAGCCTATGGTCACAAAAGAAATATCCTCAGACAAAAACTAGAAGGAACCTTTCTGAGAAAGTTCTTTGTGATGTGTGAATTTATCTCACAGAGTTACACCTTTCTTTTCCTGCAGCAGTTTGCAAAGAGTATTTCATGGCATCCACAAAAGAATATTTGGGAACACATTGAGGCCTATAGTGAAAAAGGAAATATCCTCAGATAAAAACTAGAAGGAAGCTTTCTGAGAAACTGCTTTGTGATGTGTGAGTTCATCTCACAGAGTTACTCCTTTTTTTTCATGGAGCAGCTTGTTAACACTGTTTTCGTGGAATCTGCAAAGGGATATGTGGGATTACATTGAGGCCTATGGTGGAAAAGAAAACATCCTCAGATAAAATTGGAAAGAAGCTTTCTGAGAATCTACTTTGTGATGTGTGAATTATTCTCACCGAGTTACACCCTTCTTTCATTGAGTAGTCTGATATCACTGGTTTCATGGAACCTGTAGTAGGATACTTGAGAGGGCATTGAAGCCTATGATGGCAAAGGAAATATCCTCAGATAAACCCCAAAAGAAGCTTTCTAAGAATTCCTTTGTGATGTGTGAATTCATCTCACAGAGTTACACCATTCTTTTCATTGGGATGTTTGCTAACACTTTTTTCATTTAATATGCTGTGGGATATTCCGGAGCGCATTGAGGAATATGGTGAAAGTGGAAATATCCTCAGATTAAAACCTAGAAAGAAACTTTCTGGGAAACAGCTTTCTGATGGGCAAATTCACCTCACAGATATACACCACTGCTTTCTTCGAGCAGTTTGATAGAACTGTTTTTGGGGAATCTCCCAAGAGATTTTTGGGAATGCACTGAGGCCCACAGTGAAAAAGGAAATATCCTCAGATAAAAACGAGCAAGAAACTTTCTGAGAAACTGCTTTGCGATGTGTGTATTCATTTCACAGAGTTACACCATTGTTTTCATTAAGCAGCTTGCTAACTTTTTTTCGTGTAATCTGCAAAGCAATATTTGGGAACGCATTGACCCTTATGATGGAAAAGGAAATATCCTCAAATAAAAACTAGAAAGAATCTTTCTGAGAAACTGCTTTGTGATGTGTGAATTTGTCTGACAGACTTACACCGTTCTTTACATTGAGCAGTCTGATAACACTGGTTTTGTGGAATCTGTAATAGGATAATTGGGTGCACATTAAGGCCTAGGGTGACAATTTAAATATCCTCAAGTAAAAACCAAATGAAGCTTTCTGAGACACTACTTTGTGAATCTGAATTCATTTCAGAGAGTTACACCTTTCTTTTCATGGAGAAGTTTGCTAACACTTTTTTCATTTAATCTGCACTGAGATATTTGGGAGCATATTGAAGAATATGGTGAAAAAGGAAATATCCTCAGATAAAAACTAGAAAGAAGCTTTCTGAGAAACAGCTTTGTGATGTGTGAATTCATCTCACCGAGTTACACCACTGTTTTCATGGAGAGGTTTGGTAGCACTCTTTTTAGAAAATCTGAATAGGGATATTGTGAATTTCATTGAAGTCTATGGTGACAAGGGAAATATCCTCCGATAAAAACTAGAAAGAAACTTTCTGAGAAAGTACTTTGTGATGTGTGGATTCATCTCACAGAGTACACCTTTCTGTTCATAGAAGAGTTTGTTAACACTGTTTTCGTGGAATCTGCAAAGGGATACTTTTTGAGCACGTTGTGGCCTGTAGTGAAACCGGAAATATCCTAAGATAAAAACGAGAAAAAAGGTTTCTGAGTAAATGCTTTGTGATGTGTGAATTCATCTCACAGAGTTACAATGTTCTTTTTTTTAGCAGTCTGATAACACTGTTTTCCTGGAATCTTCAATAGGATATTTGGGAGTGCGTTGAAGCCTATGATGGCAAAGGAAATATCATCAGATAAAAACCCAAAAGAAGCTTTCTGAGAAACTGCTTTGTGATGTGTGAATTCCTCTCACAGAGTTACTGTTCTTTCCATTGTGCAGTTTGCTAATACTGTTTTCTTGGAATCTGCAATGGGATATTTCGGGACACATTCAAGCTTATAGTGACAAACGAAATATCCTCAGTCAAAAATTAGAAAGAATCTTTCAGAGAAACTGCTTTGTGATTTGTGAATTCATCTCGTAGAGTTACATCATTCTTTTCATTGAGAAGTTTGCTAACACTTTTTTCGTTTATTCTGCAATAGGATATTCGGGAGTGCATTGAGGAATATGGAGAAAAAGGAAATATCCTCAGGTAAAATTTAGAAAGAAGGTTTTGAGAAACAGATTTTCAATATGTGAATTTTACTCACAGAGTTACCACACTGTTTTCATGAATCAGTTTCTTAGCACTGTTTTGGGGAAATCTGAGAAGGGACATTTTGGATTGCATTGAAGCCTATGGTGACAAAGGAAATATCCTCAGTTTTAAACTAGAAAGAAGCTTTATGAGAAACGTCTTTGTAATGTGTGACACCATTATTTTAATTGAGTAGTTTCCTAATGCTGTTTTCGTGGAATCTGCAAAGGGATATATTGGAGCCCAGGGAGGCCTATGGCATAAAAGGAAATATCCTCAGATAAAAAGTAGAAAGAATCTTTCTGAGAAACTGCTTTGTGATGTGTGAATTCATCTCACAGAGTTATACTGTTCTTTTCATTTACCAGTTTGCTAACACTCTTTTCTTGGATTCTGAAATGGAATATTTCTGAGTGCACTGAAGCTTATGGTGAAAAAAGAAATATTCTCATATAAAAACCATAAATAAGCATATTGAGAAACTGCTTTTTGATGTGTTAATTCATCTCACAGAGTTACATGATTCTTTTCATGGATCAGTTCGGTAGCACTGTTTTTGGAAAATCTGAGAAGGGATGTTTTTGGTCACATTGAAGTCTAAGGTGACAACGGAAATATACTCAGAAAAAAATTGAAAAGAAGCTTTCTGAGAATCTTCTTTGTGATGTGTGAATTCGTCTCAAAGAGTTACACCTTTATTTTCATGGAGGAGTTTGCTAATACTGTTTTCATGGAAACTGCAAGGGGATATTTGGTAGCACATTGATTCCTAGAAAATATACTCAGATAAAAACTAGAAGGAAGCTCTCTGATAAAGCAGCATTCTGTGAATTCACCTCAGAGAGTTACACTGCTGTTTACATTGAGCAGTATAACACTATTTTTGTGTAATCTGAAGTAGGATATTTGGGAGCTCATTAAAACCTAAGGTGACAAACTAAATATCATCAGACTAAAACCAAGATGTTGTTTTCTGAGAAACTGCTATGTGATGTGTGAATTCATCTCACAGATTTACACATTTCTTTTCATGGAGCAGTTTGCTAACACTATTTTCGTGGAATCTGCAAAGAGCTGTTCACGAGTGCAATGAGGCAATTGGTGAAAAAAGAAATATCCTCAGAGAAAAACTAGAAAGAAGTCTTCTGAGAAGTTGCTTTGTTATTTATGAATTCATCTCACAGAGTTACCCGCATTCTTTCATGAAGTAGTTGGTAGCACTGTTTTTGGGGAAACTGAGAAGGGATATTTTGGATCATATTGAAGCCTGTGGTGACAATAGAAATATTCTTAGAAAATATCTAGAAAGAAACTTTATGAGTAACTTCTTTGTCATGTGTGAATTCCTCTCATGGAGTTACACCGTTCTTTTCATTGAGAAGTTTGCTAACACTTTTTTTTGTGTGTGGAATCTGGGATGCGATATTCCAGAGCACATTGAGGAATATGGTGAATTATGAAATATCCTCAGATAAAAACTAGAAGGAACCATTCTGAGAAACAACTGTGTGATATGTGAATTCATTCACAGAGTACCACCATTCTTTTCATGGAGCAGTTTGGTAGTACTGTTTTATGGAATCTGTGAAGGGATATTTTGGACTGCATTGAATCCTAATGTGACAAAAGAATATCCTCAGATATATATATAAAAAAAGAAACTTTCTGTGAAACTGCTTTGTGATGTGTGAATTCATTCACAGAGTTACACCATTGTTTTAATTGAGCATTCTGATGCACTGGTTTAGTTTAATCTGCAATAGGATATTTGGGAGCACATTGAAGCCTATGGTGACAAAGGAAATATCCTCAGTTTTAAACTAGAAAGAAGCTTTATGAGAAACGTCTTTGTAATGTGTGACACCATTATTTTAATTGAGTAGTTTCCTAATGCTGTTTTCGTGGAATCTGCAAAGGGATATATTGGAGCCCAGGGAGGCCTATGGCAAAAAAGGAAATATCCTCAGATAAAAACTAGAAGGAAGCTTTCTGAGAAACTGCTTGTGATGTGTGAGTTCATCTCACAGAGTTACTCCTTTTTTTTCATGGAGCAGCTTGTTAACACTGTTTTCGTGGAATCTGCAAAGGGATATGTGGGATTACATTGAGGCCTATGGTGGAAAAGAAAACATCCTCAGATAAAATGGAAAGAAGCTTTCTGAGAATCTACTTTGTGATGTGTGAATTATTCTCACCGAGTTACACCCTTCTTTCATTGAGTAGTCTGATATCACTGGTTTCATGGAACCTGTAGTAGGATACTTGAGAGGGCATTGAAGCCTATGATGGCAAAGGAAATATCCTCAGATAAACCCCAAAAGAAGCTTTCTAAGAAATTCCTTTGTGATGTGTGAATTCATCTCACAGAGTTACACCATTCTTTTCATTGGGATGTTTGCTAACACTTTTTTCATTTAATATGCTGTGGGATATTCCGGAGCGCATTGAGGAATATGGTGAAAGTGGAAATATCCTCAGATTAAAACCTAGAAAGAAACTTTCTGGGAAACAGCTTTCTGATGGGCAAATTCACCTCACAGATATACACCACTGCTTTCTTCGAGCAGTTTGATAGAACTGTTTTTGGGGAATCTCCCAAGAGATTTTTGGGAATGCACTGAGGCCCACAGTGAAAAAGGAAATATCCTCAGATAAAAACGAGCAAGAAACTTTCTGAGAAACTGCTTTGCGATGTGTGTATTCATTTCACAGAGTTACACCATTGTTTTCATTAAGCAGCTTGCTAACTTTTTTTCGTGTAATCTGCAAAGCAATATTTGGGAACGCATTGACCCTTATGATGGAAAAGGAAATATCCTCAAATAAAAACTAGAAAGAATCTTTCTGAGAAACTGCTTTGTGATGTGTGAATTTGTCTGACAGACTTACACCGTTCTTTACATTGAGCAGTCTGATAACACTGGTTTTGTGGAATCTGTAATAGGATAATTGGGTGCACATTAAGGCCTAGGGTGACAATTTAAATATCCTCAAGTAAAAACCAAATGAAGCTTTCTGAGACACTACTTTGTGAATCTGAATTCATTTCAGAGAGTTACACCTTTCTTTTCATGGAGAAGTTTGCTAACACTTTTTTCATTTAATCTGCACTGAGATATTTGGGAGCATATTGAAGAATATGGTGAAAAAGGAAATATCCTCAGATAAAAACTAGAAAGAAGCTTTCTGAGAAACAGCTTTGTGATGTGTGAATTCATCTCACCGAGTTACACCACTGTTTTCATGGAGAGGTTTGGTAGCACTCTTTTTAGAAAATCTGAATAGGGATATTGTGAATTTCATTGAAGTCTATGGTGACAAGGGAAATATCCTCCGATAAAAACTAGAAAGAAACTTTCTGAGAAAGTACTTTGTGATGTGTGGATTCATCTCACAGAGTACACCTTTCTGTTCATAGAAGAGTTTGTTAACACTGTTTTCGTGGAATCTGCAAAGGGATACTTTTTGAGCACGTTGTGGCCTGTAGTGAAACCGGAAATATCCTAAGATAAAAACGAGAAAAAAGGTTTCTGAGTAAATGCTTTGTGATGTGTGAATTCATCTCACAGAGTTACAATGTTCTTTTTTTTAGCAGTCTGATAACACTGTTTTCCTGGAATCTTCAATAGGATATTTGGGAGTGCGTTGAAGCCTATGATGGCAAAGGAAATATCATCAGATAAAAACCCAAAAGAAGCTTTCTGAGAAACTGCTTTGTGATGTGTGAATTCCTCTCACAGAGTTACTGTTCTTTCCATTGTGCAGTTTGCTAATACTGTTTTCTTGGAATCTGCAATGGGATATTTCGGGACACATTCAAGCTTATAGTGACAAACGAAATATCCTCAGTCAAAAATTAGAAAGAATCTTTCAGAGAAACTGCTTTGTGATTTGTGAATTCATCTCGTAGAGTTACATCATTCTTTTCATTGAGAAGTTTGCTAACACTTTTTTCGTTTATTCTGCAATAGGATATTCGGGAGTGCATTGAGGAATATGGAGAAAAAGGAAATATCCTCAGGTAAAATTTAGAAAGAAGGTTTTTGAGAAACAGATTTTCAATATGTGAATTTTACTCACAGAGTTACCACACTGTTTTCATGAATCAGTTTCTTAGCACTGTTTTGGGGAAATCTGAGAAGGGACATTTTGGATTGCATTGAAGCCTATGGTGACAAAGGAAATATCCTCAGTTTTAAACTAGAAAGAAGCTTTATGAGAAACGTCTTTGTAATGTGTGACACCATTATTTTAATTGAGTAGTTTCCTAATGCTGTTTTCGTGGAATCTGCAAAGGGATATATTGGAGCCCAGGGAGGCCTATGGCATAAAAGGAAATATCCTCAGATAAAAAGTAGAAAGAATCTTTCTGAGAAACTGCTTTGTGATGTGTGAATTCATCTCACAGAGTTATACTGTTCTTTTCATTTACCAGTTTGCTAACACTCTTTTCTTGGATTCTGAAATGGAATATTCTGAGTGCACTGAAGCTTATGGTGAAAAAAGAAATATTCTCATATAAAAACCATAAATAAGCATATTGAGAAACTGCTTTTTGATGTGTTAATTCATCTCACAGAGTTACATGATTCTTTTCATGGATCAGTTCGGTAGCACTGTTTTTGGAAAATCTGAGAAGGGATGTTTTTGGTCACATTGAAGTCTAAGGTGACAACGGAAATATACTCAGAAAAAATTGAAAAGAAGCTTTCTGAGAATCTTCTTTGTGATGTGTGAATTCGTCTCAAAGAGTTACACCTTTATTTTCATGGAGGAGTTTGCTAATACTGTTTTCATGGAAACTGCAAGGGGATATTTGGTAGCACATTGATTCCTAGAAAATATACTCAGATAAAAACTAGAAGGAAGCTCTCTGATAAAGCAGCATTCTGTGAATTCACCTCAGAGAGTTACACTGCTGTTTACATTGAGCAGTATAACACTATTTTTGTGTAATCTGAAGTAGGATATTTGGGAGCTCATTAAAACCTAAGGTGACAAACTAAATATCATCAGACTAAAACCAAGATGTTGTTTTCTGAGAAACTGCTATGTGATGTGTGAATTCATCTCACAGATTTACACATTTCTTTTCATGGAGCAGTTTGCTAACACTATTTTCGTGGAATCTGCAAAGAGCTGTTCACGAGTGCAATGAGGCAATTGGTGAAAAAGGAAATATCCTCAGAGAAAAACTAGAAAGAAGTCTTCTGAGAAGTTGCTTTGTTATTTATGAATTCATCTCACAGAGTTACCCGCATTCTTTCATGAAGTAGTTTGGTAGCACTGTTTTTGGGGAAACTGAGAAGGGATATTTTGGATCATATTGAAGCCTGTGGTGACAATAGAAATATTCTTAGAAAATATCTAGAAAGAAACTTTATGAGTAACTTCTTTGTCATGTGTGAATTCCTCTCATGGAGTTACACCGTTCTTTTCATTGAGAAGTTTGCTAACACTTTTTTTTGTGTGTGGAATCTGGGATGCGATATTCCAGAGCACATTGAGGAATATGGTGAATTATGAAATATCCTCAGATAAAAACTAGAAGGAACCATTCTGAGAAACAACTGTGTGATATGTGAATTCATTTCACAGAGTACCACCATTCTTTTCATGGAGCAGTTTGGTAGTACTGTTTTATGGGAATCTGTGAAGGGATATTTTGGACTGCATTGAATCCTAATGTGACAAAAGAAATATCCTCAGATATATATATAAAAAAAGAAACTTTCTGTGAAACTGCTTTGTGATGTGTGAATTCATTCACAGAGTTACACCATTGTTTTAATTGAGCATTCTGATGCACTGGTTTAGTTTAATCTGCAATAGGATATTTGGGAGCACATTGAAGCCTATGGTGACAAAGGAAATATCCTCAGATAAAAAACAAAAAGAAGCTTTCTGAGAAACTGCTTTGGGATGTGTGAATTCCTGTCACAGAGTTACACTGTTCTTTTCATTGAGAAGTTTACTAACACTTTTTTTTGTTTAATCTACAATGGGATATTTGGGAGCGCATAGAGGAATATGGTGAAAAAGGAAATATCCTCAGATACAAACTAGAAAGAAACTTTCTGAGAAACAACTGTACGATGTGTGACTTCATCTCACAGAATACCACCATTATTTTCATGGAACAGTTTGGTAATACTGTTTTTGGGGAATCTGTGAAGGGATATTTTGGACTACATTGAAACCTAAGGTGACAAATGAAATATCCTCAGATAAAAATCAAAAAGAAACTTTCTGTGAAACTGCTTTGTGATATGTGAATTCATCTCACAGAGTTACACCACTGTTTTAATTGAGCATTCTGTTAACACAGGTTTTGTTTTGTTTAATCTGCAATAGTATAGTTGGGAGCACCCATGGAAGCCTATGGTGACAAAGAAAATATCCTCAGGTAAAAACCAAAGAGAGGCTTTCTGCTTTTTGAGAAACTGCTTTGGGATGTGTGAATTCATGTCACAGAGTTACACTATTCTTTTCATTGAGAAGTTTACTAACAGTTTTTTTGTTTAACCTGCACTTGAATATTCAGGAGTGCATTGAAGAATATGGTGAAAAAGGAAATATCCTCAGATAAAAACAAGAAAGAAGGTTTCTGAGAAACAACTTGGTGATTTGTGGATTCATCTCACAGATTTACACCACTGTTTTCTTGGAGCCGTGTGCTAGCACTGTTTTTGGGTTGCTGAGAATGGATATTGTGAATCTCATTGAAACCTATGGTGACAAAGGAAATATCCTCAGTCAAAAACTAGAAAGAAGCTTAATGAGAAAGTTCTTTGTGATGTATGAATTCATCTCACAGAGTTATACCTTTCTTTCATGGATCAGTTCCCTAACACTGTTTTCATGGAATCTGCAAACTTATATTCTGGAGCACATTGAGGCCTATAGTGTAAAAGGAAATATTCTTAGATAAAAACTAGAAAGAATCTTTCTGAGAAACTACTGTGTCATGTGTGAACTCATTTCAAAGTTACACTTTTCTTTCAATGGAGTAGTTTAACACTGTTTCTGTGGCATCTACAAAGTGATATTTGGGAGCGCATTGAGGTCTATAGTGAAAAACGAAATATCCTCAGATAAAAATGAGAAAGAATTTTTCTGAGAAACTGCTTTGTGATGTGTTAATTCATCTCTCAGAGTTACACAATTCTTCTCATGGATCAGTATGGTACCAGTGTTTTTGGGGAATCTGAGAAAAGATATTTTGGATTGCATTGAAGCCTATGGTGACAAAGGAAATATCCTCACATAAAAACTATAAAGAATTTTTCTAAGAACGTTCTTTGTGATGTGTCAATTCATCTCACAGAGTTACATCTTTCTTTTCATGGAGCAGTTTGCTAAGACTGTTTTTGTGGAATCTGCCAAGGGATATTTGGGAGCACATTGAGGCATATAGTGAAAAGGGAAATGCCCTCATACAAAAAATAGAAAGAAGGTTTTCGAGAGACTGCTTTGTGATTTGTTCAATCATCTAACAATGTAACACTGTTCTTTCCATTGAGCAGTTTGATAACACTGTGTTCGTGGAATTTCCAATATTATGTTTGGGAGCACATTGAAGCCTATGGTGACATAAGAATTGTCCTCATATAAAAACCAAAAATGTGCTTTCTGAGAAACCTCTTTGAGCTGTGTTAATTCATCCCACAGAGTTGCATGATTCTTTTAATGGATCAGATGGGTAGCATTGTTTTTTTGGAATCTGAGAAGGGATATTTTTATTTGCATTAAAGCCTATGGTGACAAAGGAAATACCCTCAGATAAAAACTAGAAGGAAGCTTTCCAGAAAGTTCTTTGTGATGTGTGATTTCACTTCAGAGATTTACACCATTCTTTTCATTGAGCAGTTTGATTACACAGTTTTTGTGGAATCAGCAGAGGGATATTTGAGAGTGCATTGAGGTCTACAGTGAAAAAGGAAATATCCTCAGAAAAATACTAGAAAGAAGCTTTCTAAGAAACTGCTTTGTGATGTGTGAATGCATAACACAGAGTAACACCATTCTTTTCATTGAGATGTTTACTAACAATTTTTCTTTTAATATTCAATGGGATATTTGGGAGGGGATCGAGGAATATGGTGAAAAAAGAAATATACTCAGATAAAAACTAGAAGGAAGCTTTTTGGGAAACGGCTTTGTACTCACAGTGTACCACCACTGCTTTCATGGAGAAGTTTGGTAGCACTGTTTTTTTGTAATCTGAGAAGGGATATTATGGATCACATTGAAGCCTATGCTGACAAAGGAAATATAATCAGATAAAAAGTAGAAAGAAGCTTTCTGAGAAACTTATTTTTGATGTGTGTATTCATCTCACAGAGGAACACCTTTCTTTTCATGTAGCAGTTTGTTAACCCTGTTTTCGTGGAATCCACAAAGTGATATTTGGGAGTGAGTTGAGAACTATGCTTAAAAAGGAAATATCATCAGATAAAAACCAGAAAGAAGGTTTCTGAGAAACTTCTTTGTGATGTGTGTATTCATCTCACAGAGTAACATCTTTCTTTTCATGGAGCAGTTTGCTAACACTGTTTTCATGGAATCTGCAACAGGATACTTGGCAGGGCACTGACGCCTATGGTGACAAAGGAAATGTTCTCAGATAACAAGCAAAAAGAAGCTTTCTGAGAAACTGCTTTGTGATTGGTGAATTCATCTCACAGAGTAACAGTGTTCTTTTCATTGATCAGTTTGCTTTCACTGTTTTCTTGGAATCTGCAATGGGATATTTCAGAATGCATTGAAGTTTACAGTGACAAAGAGATTATCCTCAGATAAAACTACGAAGAAGTTTTCTGAGAAAGTTCCTTGTGATGTGTGAATTCATCTCAGACTTACATCTTTCCTTCCATGGAGCAGTTTGCTAACACTGTTTTCATGGAATCTGTGAAGGGATATTTGGGAGCACGTTGAGGCCTGTAGTGAAAAAGGAAATATCCTCAGATAAAAACTAGAAAGCAGCTTTCTGAGAATCCACTTTATGATATACGAATTTATCTCACAGAGTTACATCATTCTTTTCATGGAGCGTTTGGTAACACCGTATTTGGGGAATCTGAGAAGGCTTATTTGGATGGCATTGAAGAGTATGGTGACAAGGGAAATATCCTCAGATAAAAACTAGAAAGAAGCTTTCTGAGAAACTTCTTTGTGATGTGTGTATTCATCTTACACAGTAATAACTTTCTTTTCATGATGCAGTTTGCTAACACTGTTTTCGTGGAATCTACAAAGGGATATTTGTCAGGGAGTTGTGGCCTATGGTGAAAAAGGAAATATCCTCAGATTAAAAACTAGGAAGAAGCTTTCTGAGAAACTGCTTTGTGATGTGTGAATTCATCTTACAGAGACACATCCTGCTTTTCAATGAGCAACTTGATTACACTGTTTTCATGGAATCTGCAATAGGATATTTGGGATACATTGAAGCCTATAGTGACAAAGGAATTATCTGATAAAAATGAAAAAGAAGCTTTCTGTGAAACTGCTTTGGGATGTATGAATTCATCTCACAGAGTTACACTTTCCTTTTCTTTGAGAAGTTTGCCAACATTTATTTCGTGAAATCTGCATTGGGGTATTCTGTGGTGCATTGAGGATTATGGAGAGAAAGTATATAAACTCTCAGAAAAACTATAAAGAAGTTTTCTGAGAAAGATCTTTGAGATGTGTAAATTCATCTCTCAGAGTTACACCACAGTTTTTATGGAGTTGTTTGATAGCACTAATTTTGGGGTTCTGAGAAGGCATAATTTGAATTGCATTGAAGTCTAAGGTTAAAAGGAATATCCTCAGATTAAAATTAGAAAGAAGCCTTCTGTGAAACTCCTTAGTGATATGTGAAATCATCTCACAGAATGGGATATTTTGGACCGCATTGAAGCCTACGGTGACAATGGAAATATCCTCATACAAAAACTAGAATGAAGCT
The DNA here is from genome assembly GCF_009764315.1 of Trachypithecus francoisi. Taxonomy (NCBI): domain Eukaryota; kingdom Metazoa; phylum Chordata; class Mammalia; order Primates; family Cercopithecidae; genus Trachypithecus; species Trachypithecus francoisi. The sequence continues at coordinate 335,208 of NW_022680490.1, read as the reverse complement.
TTCTGACATACCGCTTTGTGATGTGTTAATTCATCTCACAGCATTGCACGATACTTTTCATAGATCAGTTTGTTAGCATTGTTTTTGTGGAATCTGAGAGAGGGTATTTTGGATCACTTTGAAGCCAATGATGACAAAGAAAATATCCTCAGATAAAAACTAGAAAGAAGCTTTGTGAGAAAGTTCTTTATAATGTGTGAATTTATCTCACAGAGCTAAACCTTTCTTATTATGCAGCAGTTTGGTAACACTGTTTTCGTGGAATCTGCAATAGGATATTTGGGAGCACATTGCATCCTATGGTGACAAAGGAAATATCCTCATAAAAGACTAAAAAGAAGAGTTCTGAGAAACTACTTTGTAATGTGTGAATTCATCTCACAGAGTTACACTGTTCTTTTCATTCAGCAGTTTGCTAACGCTGCTCTCTTGGAATCTGCAATGGGATATTTTGGAGAACATTGGTGGTTATTGTGACAAACGAAATGTCCTGAGACAAAAACCAGAAGAAACTTTCAAAACTGCTTTGTGCTTTGTGAATTCATCTCACAGACTTACACAATTCTTCTCATGCAGCATATGGTAGCATTGTTTCCAGGGAATCTGAGAAGGGATATTTTGGATTGCATTGAAGCCTATGGTGACAAAGGAAATACTCTCAGATAAAAATTAGAAAGAATCTTTCTGAGAAAGTTCTTTGTGGTGTGTGAATTCATCTCACAGAGTTACACTTTTCTTTTCATGAAGCAGTTTGATAACACAGATTTTGTGGAATCTGCAAAGGCATATTTGGGAGAGCATTGAGGCCTATGGTGAAAAAGGAAATATCCTCAGATAAAAACTAGAAAGAATATTTCTGAGAAATTGCTTCCTGATGTGTGAATTTATCTCATTGAGTTCCACTTCCACTGTTCTTTTCATTGAGCAGTCTGCTAACACTGTTTCCTTGGAATCTGAAAAGGGATATTTCGGAGTGCATGGAAGCTTATGGTGACAGAGTAAATATCCTCAGACAAAAACCATAAAGAAGCTTTCTGAGAAACTACTTTGAGATATGTTAATTCATTTCACAGAGTTACACAATTCTTTTCATTGAGTGGTTTGGTAGCACTATTGTTGGGGAACCTGAGAAGGGATATTATGGATAGCATTGAAGCCTATGGTGACAAAGGAAATATTCTCAGATAAAAACTAGAAATAAGTTTTCTAAGAAAGTTCTCGGTGATGTGTGAATTCATATCACAGAGTTACACGTTTCTTTTCATGGAGCAGCTTGCTAACACTCTTTTAATGGAAACTACAAAGTGATATTTGGGGGTACATTGAGGCGTATGGTGATAAAGGATATACCCTCAGATAAAAACTAAAAAGAAGCTTTCTGAGAAACTACTTTGTGATGTGTAAATTCACCTCACAGAGTTACACTGTTTTCTTGGAATCCGCAATGGGATATTTTGGAGTTCTTTGAAGCTTATGGTGACAAAGGAAATATCCTCATATGAACTAGAAATAAGCTTCCTGAGAAACCACTTTGTGATGTGTTAATTCATATCACAGAGTTACATGATTCTTTTCATGTATCCATTTGGTAGCACTGTTTTTGGGGAATCCGAGAAGGGATATTTTGGATCGCATTGAAACCTAGAAAGAAGATTTATGAGAAGCTACTCCATCATGTGTGAATTCATCTAACAGAGTTATGCTGTTGTTTTCATTGAACAGTTTAATAACACTATTTTCGTGGAATCTACAATAGGATATTTGGGAGTGCATGGAAGCCTACAGTGACAAAGGAAATATTCTCAGACAAAAACCAAAAATAAGTTTTCTGAGAAACTGATTTGTGATTTGTGAATTTATCTACAGAGTTGTACCATTCTTTTCCTGTAGCAGTGTGCTAACACTGTTGTTTTGGAAACTGCAAAGAGATATTTGTGAGCGCATTGAGGCCTATGGTGAAAAAGAAAATATCCTCACATAAACACTAGAAAGAAACTTCCTCGGAAACTGCTGTCTGATGTGTAAATTCATTTCGCAGAGTTTCATTGTTCTTTTCATTGAGCAGTTTGTTAACACTGTTGTCTTGAAATCTGCAATGGGATATTTAGAAGCGCATTGAAGCTTATGGTGATAAAGGAAATACCCTCATATAAAAACTAGACAGAAGCTATCTGAGAAACTGCTTTTGATGTGTCAATTCATCTCACAGCATTACACGATCCTTTTAATGGATCAATTTGATAGCACTGTTTTTGTTTAATCTGAGAAGGGATATTTTGGATCACATTGAAACCTATGGTGACAAAGGAAGTATCCCCAATTAAAAACTAGAAAAAAGATTTCTGAGAAATTACTTCATCATGTGTGAATTCATCTAACAGAGTTATGCTGTTGTTTTCATTGAGCAGTTTGATAACACTGTTTTCATGGAATCTACAATAGGATGTGGAATATCTCACAGTGTTACACCTTCCTTTTCATGGATCAGTTTGCTACCACTCTTTTTGTGGAATCTGCACAGGGATATTTGGGAGCACTTTGAGGCCTATGACGAAAAAGGAAATATCCTCAGATTAAAAGTAGAAAGAAGCTCTCTGAGAAACTGCTTTGAGATGTGTGAATTCATATCTCTGTGTTTCACTTCTTTTCATGGAGCAGTTTGCTGACACTGTTTTCTTGGAAGCTGCAATGAGATATTTCAGAGTGCCTTGAAGCTTATGGTGACAAAGGAATGCCCTCAGATAAAAAGTAGAGGAAGATTTCTGAGAAATTACTTCATCATGTGTGAATTCATCTAACAGAGTTATGCTGTTGTTTTCATTGAGCAGTTTGATAACACTGTTTTCATGGAATCTACAATAGGATGTGGAATATCTCACAGTGTTACACCTTCCTTTTCATGGATCAGTTTGCTACCACTCTTTTTGTGGAATCTGCACAGGGATATTTGGGAGCACTTTGAGGCCTATGACGAAAAAGGAAATATCCTCAGATTAAAAGTAGAAAGAAGCTCTCTGAGAAACTGCTTTGAGATGTGTGAATTCATATCTCTGTGTTTCACTTCTTTTCATGGAGCAGTTTGCTGACACTGTTTTCTTGGAAGCTGCAATGAGATATTTCAGAGTGCCTTGAAGCTTATGGTGACAAAGGAAATGCCCTCAGATAAAAAGTAGAGGAAGCTTTCTGAGAAACTCCTTTGTGATGTGTGAATTCATCTCATAGGGTTACACTGCTCTTTTCATTGAGCAGTTTGTTAACACTGTTTTCCTGGAATCTGCAACGGGATACTTTGGAGTGCAATGAAGCTTATGGTGACCAAGGAAATATCCTCAGACAAAAATCAGAAAGAAACTTTAAAAGAAACTGCCTTGTGATTTGTGAATTCATCTCAAAGAGTTACACGATTCTTTTCATGGATCAGTTTGGTAGCATTGTTTTGGGGTATCTGAGAAGGGATATTTTGGAAGGCATTAAAGCCTATCAAGACAAAAGAAATCCTCACATAAAAACTATAGATATGGTTTCTGAGAAACTGCTTGGCGATGTGTGAATTCATCTCAAAGTGCTACACCTTTCTTTTCATGGAGCACTTTACTAACACTGTTTTCATGGAATATCCAACAGAATATTTGGGAGTGCATTGAATCCTATGGTGACAAAGGAAATATCCTCAGATAAATACTACAAGGAAGCTTTCTGAGATACCATTTTGTGATGTTTGAATTCATCTCAGAGTGTTACACTGTACTTTTTATTAAGCAGTTTGTAACACTGTTTTCTAAGCATCTGCAAAGGTATTTTCCATAGTGCATTGAAGCTTATAGTGTCTTAGGAAATATGCTCACAGAAAAAGTAGAGAGAAGCTTTCTGAGAAATCGCTTTGTGATGTGTTAATTCATCTCACAGAGTTACACAATTCTTTTCATGGATCAGTTAGGTAGCGCAGTTTTTGCAGAATCTGAGAAGGATTATTTTGGATTGCATTGAAGCTTTCCATGACAAAGGAAATATCCTCAGGTAAAAACTAGAAAGAAGGTTTCTGAGAAACTGCAGATGATATTTGAATTCATCTCACAGAGTTACACCTATCTTTACATGGAGTCGTTTAATAGCACTGTTTTCGTGGAATCTGCAAAGGGATATTTTGGAGCACATTGTGGCCTATGTTGTAAAACTAAATATCCTCAGATAAAAACTAGAAAGAAACTTTCTGAGAAACTGCATTGTGATGTGTGAATTCATCTCACACAGTTACACAGTTCTTTTCACTTAGCAGTTTGCGAACACTGTTTTCATGCAAACTGCAAAGGGATATTGGGAGGACATTGAGGCGTATAGTGAAAAAGGAAATATATTCAGAGAAAAACAAGAAAGAGGCTTTCTGAGAAATTGATTTTTGATTTGTGAATTCATCTCACAGAGTTACGCTATTCTTTTCATTGAGTTGATTGATTATGGTCTTTTCATGGAATCTGCAAAGCGATATTTGGGAGCACAGTGAGGCCTATGGTGACAGAGGAAATATCCTCAGGTAAAAACTAGAAAGAAGCTTTCTGAGAAACTACTTAATGAAGTGTGAATTCATCTCACAGTGTTACACTGTTATTTTCATTGAGCAGTTTGCTAACAATGTTTTGTTGGAAATTGCAATGAGAAATTTTAGAGCTCTTTGATGCTTATGGTGACATAGAAAATATCCTCATACAAAAAGTAGAAAGAAGGTTTCTAGGAAACTGCTTTGTGATGTGTGAATTTATCTCACAGAATTACACGATGTTTTTCATGAATCACTTTGTTAGCACTCTTTTTAGGGAATCTGAGAGGGGACATTTTGGATTGCTTTGAAGCCTATGGTGACAAAGCAAATATCCTCAGATAAAAGCTAGAAAGAAACTTTCTGAGAAACTGCTTCATGATGTGTGAATACATAACACAGAGTTACACCTTTCTTTTAATGCAGCCGTTTACTAACACTGTTTTCTTGGAATCTGCAAAGGGATATGTGAGAGCACATTGAGGTCTATGATGAAAAACTAAATATCCTCAGATGAAAACCAGAAAGAAGCTTTCCGAGAAACTGCTTTGTGATTTCTGATTTCTTCTCAGAGAGTTACACCACTCTTTTCAATGATCAGTTTGGTTATACTGTTTTGGGGGCATCTGAGAAGGGCTAATTTGTATCGCATTGAAGCCTATGGTGACAAAGGGAATATCCTCACATAAAAAATAGAAAGAAGCTTTCTGAGAAACTTCTTAGTGATGTGTAAATTCATTTCACAGAGTTACACATTTCTTTTCATGGAGCAGTTTGCTACCACTCTTTTCTTGGAATCTGCAATGGGATATTTTGGAGTGCAATGAAGCTTATGGTGACAAACCAAATACCCTCATATAAAAGCTAGAAAGAAGGTTTCTGAGAAGCTGCAGATGATGTTTGAATTCATCTCACAGAGTTACACTGTTTTTTTCATTGAGCAGTTTCTAAACCATATTTTCATGGTATCTGCAATGGAATATTTCAGAGCTCTTTGAAGCTTATTATGACAAAGGAAATATCCCCAGAGAAAAAGTAGAAAGAAGCCTTCTGAGAAAATGCTTTGTGATGTCTTAATTTACCTCAGAGAGTTACACGATTCTTTTCACGGATCAGTTTGGTAGCACTGTTTTTGGGTAATCTGAGAAGATATAATTTGAATCACATTGAAGCCTATGGTGACAAAGGAAATGTCCTCAGATAAAAACTAGAAAGAAGGTTTCTGAGAAACTTATTGGTTATGTGTGAATTCGTCTCACAAAGTTTCAGCTTTCTTTTCATGGAGCAGTTTGCTAACACTGTTTTTGTGGAATCTGGAAAGGGATATTTGGGAGCATATTGAGGCCTATGATGAAAATGGAAGTATTCCGAGACAAAAACTAGAAAGAAGCTCTCTGAGATTCTGCTTTGTGATGGATGAATTCATCTCACAGAGTTACACTATTCTTTTCCTTGAGCTGTTTGTTAACACTGTTTTCATGGAATGTGCAATAGGATATTTGAGAGTGCATTGAAGCCTATGGTAACAAAGGAAATATTCTAAGATAAAAAATAGAAAGAAGTTTTCTGACAAAGTTCTTTGTGAAGTTTGAATTCACCTCAGTGTTACACCTTACTTTTCATGGAGCAGTTTGCTACCACTGTTTTCATGGAATCTGCAAAGAGATATTTGGGAGCGTATTGAGGTCAATGATGGAAAAGGAAATATCCTCAGAAAAAAAGTAGAAAGAAGCGTTCTGAGAAACTGCTTTGTGATGTGTGAATTCACCTCACAGAGTCACAATGCTCTTTTCATGGAGCAGTTTGCTAACGCTGTTTTCTTGGAAGCTGCAATAGGATACTTCAAAGCGCCTTGAAGCTTATTGTGACAAACTAAATGCCCTCAGATAAAAAGTAGAAATAAGCTTTCTGAGAAACCACTTTGTGATGTGTGAATTCACCTCACAGAGTTGCACCATTCTTTTCATTGAGCACTTTGCTAACACTTTTCATGGAATGGGCAATAGGGCATTTGAGAGCACATTGAAACCTATGGAGAGAAAGGAAATATCCTCATACAAAACCTGGAAAGAACCTTTCTGAGAAACTGCTTTCTGATTTGTGAATTCATCTAACATATTTACACCTTCCTTTTCATGGATCAGATTTTTAGTACTGTTTTTGGGGAATCTGAGAAGGGATATTTTGGATGGCATTGAAGCCTATGGGGACAAAGGAAACACCTCAAATACAAAATTTACAGAAGCTTTCTGAGAAACTACTTTGTGATGTGTGAATTCATATCACAAAGTTACACCTTTATTTCCATGGAGCCGTTTGCTAACACTGTTTTTGTGGACTCTGCAAAGGGATATTTGGGAGCACATTGAGGCCTACAGTGAAAAAAGAAATATCCTCAGATAGAGACTAGAAAGAAGCTTTCTGAGAAACTGCTTTGTGGTGTGTGAATTCATCTCACAGAGGTACAGGATTCTTTTCATGGATCGCTTTAGTAGCACTGTTTTTGGGGAATCTGAGAAGGGATATTTGGGATTGCATTGAAGCCTACAGTGACAAAGAAAACATCCTCAGATAAAAACTAGAAGGAATCTTTATGAGAAAGTTCTTTGTGACGTGTGAACTCATATCACAGAGTTTTACCGTTCTTTTCATTGAGCAGCTTGTGAAAGCTCTTTTTGTGGTATCTGCAAAGGGATATTTGGGAGTCCATTGAGGCCTGTGGTGAAAAGGAAAATATCCTCAGATGAAAACTAGAAAGAAGCTTTCTGAGAAACTGCTTTGTAATGTATGAATTCATCTCACAGAGCTGCTCTGTTCTTTTCATTGAGCAATTTGCTAATACTGTTTTCTTGGAACCTGCAATGGGATATTTCAGAGCACATTGAAGCTTATGGTGACAAAGTACCATACTGTTCCCCAAAACAGTACTACTAAACTGCCCCATGAAAAGAATGGTGTAACTCTCTGAGATGAATTTCCACATCAGAATGTAGTTTCTCAGAAACCTTCTTTCTAGTTTTTATCTGAGGATATTTTCTTTTTCACCATATTTCTCAATGCACTCTGGAATATCCCATTGCAGATTCCACAACAAAAAAGTTAGGAAACTTCTCAATGAAAACAACAGTGGAACTCTGTAAGATGAATTCATACATCACAAAGCAGTTTCACAGAAATCTTACTGCTTTTTATCTCAGGATATTTCCTTTGTCACCACAGGCTTCAATGCACTCCCAAATACCGTGTTACAGATTCCATGAAAATAGTGTAATCAAAGTGCACAATTAAAAGATTAGTGTAAATATGTGAGATGAATTCATGCATCACAAAGCAGTTTCTCATAAAACTTCTTCCTATTTTTTTATCTGAGGATATTTTCTTTTTCACAAGAGGCCTCAATGTGCTCCCAAATATCCCTTTGCAGATTCCACAAAAACAGTGCTAGCAAACTGCTCCACGAAAAGAAAGGTGAAACTCTGTGAGATAGACTCATACATCACAAACAACTTTCTCAGAAAACTTCTTTCTAATTTTTATCTAAGGATATTTCACTTGTCATCATAGACGTAAATAGTATACAAAATATCCCTTCTCAGATTCCCCACAAAGTTCTACCAAACTTATCCATGAAAAAAAGCTGTATCTCTGTGAGATGAATTTACAAATCAGAAAGCAGTACCTCAGAAACCTTCTTTCTAGGCTTTCTCTGAGGATATATCCTTTGTCAACATCAGCTTCAATGCACTCCAAAATGTCACATTGTGGATTCCAAGAAAACAGTGTTAAGAAACTGCTCAATTAAGAGAACAGTGTAACTCTGTGAGTTAAATTCACACATCACAAAACAGTTTCTCAGAAAGCTTCTTTCTGGCTTTTATCTGAGGACATTTCCTTTTTAACCATAGGCCTCAATATGCTTGCCAATATCCCTTTGCAGATTCCATGAAAACAGTGTTAGCAAACTGCTCCATGAAAACAAAGGTGTAAATCTGTGTGATGAATTTAGACATCACAAAGTAGTTTCTCAAAAAGCTTGTTTTTAGTTTTTGTCTGAGGATATTTCCTCTGTCACCATAGGCTTCAATGCGATCCAAAATATCCCTTCTCAGATTTCTCCAAAAACAGTGCTACCAAGCTGCTCCATGAAAAGAGTGGTGTAACTCTGTTAGATGAATTCACACATCACAAATTTTTCTCAGAAAACTTCTCTCTAGTTTTTACCTGAGGACATTTCCTTCTTCACCAGAGACCTCAACTCACTTCCAAATATCCCTTTCTAGATTCCATGAAAAGAGTGTTAGCAAACTGCTCCATGAAGAGAAAGGTGTTACTTCGTGAGATGAATACACAAATCACAAGGAAGTTTCTCAGAAAGCTTCTTTCTCATTTTTATCTGAGGATACTTCCTCTCTCACCATAGTCTTCAATGCAATCCAAAATATCCCTTCTCAAATTCGCCATAAACAGTGCTACCAAACTGATCCATGAAAATACTCATGTAACTCTGTGAGATGAATTAGTACATCACAAAGCACTTTCTCAGAAAGCTTCTTTCTAGTTTTTATATGAAGATATTTCCTTTCTCAAATTAAACTTCAAAACACTTTGCAGTATCCCAATGTAGATTCCAAGAACACAGAGTTAGCAGACTTCTCAATGAAAAGAAAAGTGCAACTGTGAGATGAATTCACACATTGCAGTGCAGTTTCTCAGAAAAACTCTTTCTATTTTTTAGCTGAAGATACTTCTTTTTTCACCATTGGACTCAATGCGCTCGTGAATATCCCTTTTCAGATTCCACGAAAATAGTGTCAGCATACTGTTCCATGAAGAGAAAGGTGTACCTCTGTGAGATTAATTCACACATCAGAAACCAGCTTCTCAGAAAGCTTTTTTCTACTTTTTATCTGAAGATATTTCATTTATCACCATAGGCTTCAATGCACTCCCAACTATTCTATTTCAGATTCCACAAAAACCGTGTTAGCAAACTGCTACAAGAAAAGAATCTTGTAACTCTGTGAGATGAATTCACATATCACAAAACAGTTACTCAGAAAGCTTCTTCCTATTTTTTATCTGAGGATATTTCCTTTTTCAACATAGGCTTCAATGCAATTTAAAGTGTCCCTTCTCAGATTACTCACAACAGGCTTACCAAACTGCTCCATGGAAAGAATGATGTAACTCTGTGAGATGAAATCACACATCATAATGCTGTTTGTCAGAAAGCTTCTTTCTAGTTATTGTCTGAGGATATTTCCTTTTTCACTATATTCCTCAAAGTGCTCCCAAATATCTCATTGCAGATTCCATGAAACAAGTGTTAGCAAACGGATTCATGAATAAAAAAGTGTAAATCTGTGAGATGAAATCAGGAATCACAAAACAGTTTCTCAAAAGTCTTCTTTTTGGTTTTTGTCTAAGGATATTTCCTTTGTCACCATAGGCTTTAATGTGATCCAATTTATACCCTCTCAGATTCCCGAAAAATAGTGCTACGAAACTGCTCCATGAAACGAATGGTGTAAATTTGTGACATGAATTCAGACATCACAAAGCTTTTTCTCAAAAAGCTTCTTTCTGGTTTTTATCTGAGGATATTTCCTTTTTCACCACATTCCTCAATGTGCTCCAGAATATCCCATTGCAGATTCCGTGAAAAAAGTGTTAGCAGACTTCTCAATGAAAGGAAAAGTGTAACTATGTGAGATGAATTCATACCTTACAAAGCAGTTTCTCTGAAAGTTTCTTTCTAGTTTTTTTCTGAGGATATATACTTTTTCACCACAGACCTCAATGCGCTTGTGAATATCCTTTTGTGGATTCCACGATAATAGTGTTAGCAAACGGCTCTATGAAAGGAAAGGTGTACATCTGTGAGATGAATTCACACATCACAAAGCAGTTTCTCAGAAAGCTTCTTTTTGGTTTGTGTCTGAGGATATTTTCTTTTTCACCATAGACTTCAATATGCTCCCAAATATACTAGTGCAGATTCCACGAAAACAGTGTTAGCAAACTGTTCCAATAAAACAATCATGTTAGAGTTCACACATCACAAAAGAGTTTCTCAGAAAGCTTCTTTCTACTTTTTATCTGAGGATATTTATTATGTCAACGTAGGCTTCAAAGAGATCCAAAATATCACTTCTCAGTTTCCCCAACAACAGTGCTACCGAACTGATGCATCAAAAGAATCGTTTAACTCTGTGAGATGAATTAACATATCACAAAGTGGCTTCTCAGAAATCTTCTTTCTAGTTTTTATATCAGAATATTTCATTTGTCACCATAAGCTTCCATGTGCTCTGAAATATGCCAATGCAGATTCAAAGAAAACAGTGTTATCAAACTACTCAATGAAAAGAGTGTTATAACTATGTTAGATGAATTAACACATCACAAAGTAGTTTATCAGAAAACTTCTTTCTAGTTTTTATCTGAGTATATTTCCTTTTTAACCATAGGCCTCAATGTGCTCCCAATTATCCCTTTGCAGGATCCAGGAAGGTAGTGTTAGCAAATTGCTTCATGAAAAGGAAAGCTTAACTCTGTGAGATGAATTCACTCATCTCAAAGAATTTCCTCAGAAAACTTCTTTGTCGTTTTGATCTGAGGATATTTACTTTGTCACGATAGGCTTCAATGTGCTCCGAAATATCTTATTCCAGATTCCACGAAAACAGAGTTAACAAACTGCTCCATGAAAAGAATCGTGTAACACAGTTAGGTGAAATGCACACATCCCAAAGGGGTTTCTCAGAAAGCTTCCTTTTGTGTTATCTGAGTATATATCCTGTGTCACCATAGGATTCAATGTGCTACCAAATATCCCCTTGAAGATTCCACGAAACCAGTGTTATCAAACAGCACAATGAAAAGAATGGTTTCACTCTGTGAGATGAATTCACACATAACAAAGCAGTTTCTCAGAAATCGTCTTTCTAGTTTTTATCTGAGGATATTTCATTTTTCACTGTAGGCCTCAATGTGCTCCCAAATGTCCCTTCACAGATTCCACAAAAACAGTGTTATTAAACTGCTCAATGAAAAGAACAGTGTAACCCTGTGAGATGAATTCACACATCACAAAGCATTTATTCAGAAAGCTTCTTTCTAGTTATTAACCAGTCACAAAGCAATTTCTCAGAAAGCTTCTTTCTAGTTTTATCTTAGGATATACCATTGCATATTCCAGGAAAACAGTGTTATCAAACTTCTCAATGAAAGAATGGTGTAAATCTGTGAGATGAATTAACACATCAAAAAAGCAGTTTCTCAGAAAGGTTCTTTCTAGTTATTATTGGAGGATACTTCGTTTTTCACCATAGGCCTCAATGCACTCCCAATATTGCTTTGTAGAATCCATGAAAACAGGGTTAGCAAACTGCTCCATGAAAAGAAAGCTGTAACTCTGTGAGATGAATTCACACATCCAAAAGAGCTTTCCCAGAAAGCTTCTTTGTACTTTTTATCTGAGGATACTTCCTTTGTCGCCATAGGCTTCAATATGGTCCAAAATATCCGTTCTCACATTTCCCAAAAACAGTGCTACCAAACTAATCCATGAATAGAATTGTGTATCTCTGTGAGATGAATTCCAAAAACACAAAGCAGTGTCTCAGAAAGTTCATTTCCAGTTTTTGTCTGAGGATGTTTGCTTTGTCACCATAAGATTCAATGAGCTCCAAAATATCCCATTGCACATTCCAAGAAAACAGTGTTAGCAAACTGCTCAATGAAAGAACAATGTTACTCTGTAAGATGAATTCACACATCACAGAAGAGGTTCCAGAAAGCTTCTTTCTAGTTTTTAATCGGAGGATATTTAGTTTTTTGCCATAGGCCTCAATCCACTTCCAAATATCCATTTGCAGATTCCATGAAAGTAGTGTTAGCAAACTACTCCATCAAAAGAAATGTTTAACTGTGTGAGATGAATTCACACATCAAAAAGAGCTTTCTAAGAAAGCTTCATTATAGTTTTTATGTGAGGATATTTCCTTTGTTACCATAGACTTCAATGCACTCAAAATATCTTATTGCAGATTCCATGAAAACAGTGTTATCAAACAGCTCAATGAAAAGGATGGTGTAACTCTTGTGGGATGAATTCACACATCACAAAGCAATTTCTCAGAAAGGTTCTTTCTAGTTTTTATCTGAGGATATTTCCTTTTGCACTATAGGCCTCCATGCACTCCCAAATATCCCTTTGCAGATTCCACGAAAACAATGTTAGCAAACTGCTCAATGAAAAGAACAGTGTCATGTTGTGAAATGAATACACACATCACAAAGTTTCTCAGAAAGCTTCTTTCTAGTTTTTATATGAGGATATTTTGTTTTTCACCATAGGCCTCAATGCACTCCCAAATATCCCTTTTGCAGATTCTACGAAAACAGTGTTAACAAATGACTCCATGAAAACAAACATGTAACTGTGTGAGATGAATCCACACATGGTGAAGAACTTTCTGAGAAAGCTTCTTTTTATTTTTTATCTGAAGATATTCACTTTATCACCATAAATTTCAATGCAATTGAAAATATTCCTTCTCAGATTCCCCAAAAATAGTGCTGCCAAACTGATCTAAGAAAGGATTGTGTAAATCTGTGAGGTGAACTGACACATCACAAAGTGCTTTTTCAGAAAGCTTCTTTCTACTTTTTCTATGAGGATAATTCCTATGTCATCGTAAGCTTCAACGAGCTACAAAATATCCCATTGCAGATTCCAAGAAAAGAGTGTTAACAAACTGCTCAATGAAAAGAACAGTGTAACACTGTGAGGTGAATTCACACATTACAAAGCAATATCTCAGAAGGCTTCTTTCTAGTTTTATTTGAGGATATTTCCCTTTTAACTATAGGCCTCCATGTGCTCCCAAATATCCCTTTGCAGATTCCACGAAAACAGTGTTAGCAAAGACCTCAATGAAATGAATGATTTAACTCTGTGAGATGAATTCACACATCAAAAAGCCGTTTCTCAGAAAGCTTCATTCTAATTTTTATCCGAGGATATTTACTTTATCACCATAGGCGTCAATGTGCTCCCAAATGTTCCTTTGCAGATTCCACAAAAACAGTGTTAACAAACAGCTCCGTGAAAAGAAAGGTGTAACTCTGTGAGATGAATTCATCTCCCATTGAATATTCCAGGAAATGCAGTGGTATCTGAGAATTCATCTCCCATTGCATATTTCAGGAAAACAGTGTTATCAAACTGCTCAATGAAAGGAACGCTGTAATTCTGTTTACTGTTCTTTTTACACCGTATACAACTAATGATGTAACTTTTTATAAAGAAGCTTTATGAGAAACTTCTTTGTCATATGTGAATTAATCTCATGGAGATACACCTTTCTTGAATGGAGCAGTTTGATAACAGTGTTTTCATGGAATCTGCAATGTGATATTATGGATCGCATTGAAGCGTATAGTGACAAAAGAATTTTCCTCAGATAAAAACTAGAAAGAAGCTTTCTGAGAGAGTTCCTCATGATGTATGAATTCATGTCACAGAATTTCACTGATCTTTTCATCGAGCAGTATGCTAACACTGTTTTCTTGGAATCTGCAATGTATATTTGGGGGCGCTTTGAAGCCCATATTCACAAAGGAGATATCCTCAGATTAAGACCAAAAAGAAGCTTTCTGTGAAACTGCTTTGTGATTTGGAATTCATCTCACAGAGCTACAATGCTGTTTTCATTGAGCAGTTTGATAACAGTGTTTTCATGGAATCTGCAATGTAATATTTGGGGGCGCTTTGAAGCCCATATTCACAAAGGAGATATCCTCAGATTAAGACCAAAAAGAAGCTTTCTGTGAAACTGCTTTGTGATTTGGAATTCATCTCACAGAGCTACAATGCTGTTTTCATTGAGCAGTTTGATAACACTGTTTTCTTGGAATCTGCAATGTGATATTATGGATCGCATTGAAGCGTATAGTGACAAAAGAATTTTCCTCAGATAAAAACTAGAAAGAAGCCTTCTGACAAACCACTTTGACATGTGTTACTTCACTTCACAGTGTTGCACCATTCTTTCCATGAATCAGTCTGTTAGCACTGTATTTGGGGAATTTGAGAAAGGATTTTTTTTCTCATTTTGAAACCTATGGTGACACAGGAAATATTCTCAGATAAAAACGAGAAACAATCTTTCTGGGAAAGTTCTTTGTGATCTGCGAATTCACCTCACAGTGTTACACCTTTATTTTCATGGAGCAGTTTGCTAACACTGTTTTCTTGGAATCTGCAATGGGATATTCAGGAGTGCTCTGAGGGATATGGTGACAAAGAAAATATCCTCAGATAAAAACTATAAAGAAGCTTTCTGAGAAATTGCTTTATGATGTGTGAATTCATCTCACAGAGCTACAATGCTGTTTTCATTGAGCAGTTTGATAACACTGTTTTCTTGGAATGCACAATAGGATACTATGGATTGCATTGAAGTCTATGGTGACAAAGGGAATATCCTCAGATCAAAACTAGAAAGAAGCTTTCTGAGAGAGTTCCTCATGATGTATGAATTCATGTCACAGAATTTCACTGATCTTTTCATCGAGCAGTATGCTAACACTGTTTTCTTGGAATCTGCAATGTGATATTATGGATCGCATTGAAGCGTATAGTGACAAAAGAATTTTCCTCAGATAAAAACTAGAAAGAAGCCTTCTGACAAACCACTTTGACATGTGTTACTTCACTTCACAGTGTTGCACCATTCTTTCCATGAATCAGTCTGTTAGCACTGTATTTGGGGAATTTGAGAAAGGATTTTTTTTCTCATTTTGAAACCTATGGTGACACAGGAAATATTCTCAGATAAAAACGAGAAACAATCTTTCTGGGAAAGTTCTTTGTGATCTGCGAATTCACCTCACAGTGTTACACCTTTATTTTCATGGAGCAGTTTGCTAACACTGTTTTTGTGGAATGTGCAAAGGGATATATTGGAGAACATTGAAGTTTGTTTTGAAAAAGGAAATACTTCAAAAAAATGGAAAGAAGCTTTCTAAGAAACTGCTTTGTGATTTGGGAATTCATCTCACAGAGTTACATGATTCTTTTCAAAGAGTAGTTTGGTAGCACTCATTTTTGGGAATCTGAGAAGGGATATTTTGGATCACATTGAAGGCTGTGGTGACAAAGGAAATATACTCCGATAAAAATTATAAAGAATTTTTCTGAGAAGCTACGTTGTGATGTGGGGATTCATCTCACAGTGTTGCACCTTTCTTTTCATGGAACTGTTTGCTAACATTGTTTTTGTGGAATCTGCAAAGGAACATTTGGGAGTGTGTTGAGTCCTATGGTGAATAAGGAAATATCCTTAGGTAAATACTGGAAAGAACTTTCCTGAGAAACTACTTTGTAATATGTGAATTTGTCTCACAGAGTTACCATGTTCTTTTCATTTAGTAGTCTGCTAATACTGTTTTCTTGGAATCTGAAATGGAATATTTCACAGTGCATTGAAGCTTATGGTGACTAAGGAAATATCTTCATATAAAAACTAGAAAGAAGCTTTCTGAGAAACTCCTTTGCCATGTGTTAATTCATCTCACAGGGTTACACGATTCTTTTAATGGATCAGTTTGGTAGCACTGTTTTAGGGGAAACTGAGAAGATATATTTTGGATCATATTGGAGTCTATGGTGACAAAGGAAATATACTCAGATAAAAACTAGAAAGAGACTTTCTGAGAAAGTTCCTTCTGATGTGTGAATTCATCTCAAAATATTACACCTTATTTTTCATGGATCAGTTTCCTAACAGTGTTTTTGTGGAAACTGTAACGAGATATTTGAGAGCACATTTAGTCCTACAGTGAAAAAGGCAGTATCCTCATAGAAAAACTAGAAAAAAAGCTTTCTGAGAAATGGCTTTGTGATTTGTGAATTCATCTCAGAGAGTTACACTATTCTATTCATTGAGCAGTTTGCTAACACTGTATTCTTGGAATCTGCAATGGCATATTTTGGAGCACATTGAAGTTTATGGTTACAAAGGAAATATCCTCATATACAATTTAGAAAGAAGCTTTCTGTAAATTGGCTTTATGATGTGTTAATTCGCTCACAGAGTTACACGATTGTGTTCATGGGTCAGTTTGGTAGCACTGTTTTTGGGGAATCTGAGAAGGGATATTTTGGATCACATTGAAGCCTATGGTGACAAAGGAATTATGCTCAGATAAAAACTAGACAGAAGCTTTCTGAGAAAGTTCTTTGTGAAATGTGAATTCATCTCACAGAGATACACCTTCCTTTTTATGGAGCAGTTTGCAAACACTGTTTTCGTGGATTCTGCCAGGGGATATTTGGAAGTGCATGGAGGCCTATAGTGAAAAAGGAAATATTCTCCAATAAAAACTAGAAAGAATCTTTCTGAGAAACTGCTTTGTGATGTGTGAATTCATCTCACAGTGGTACATTGTTCTCTTCATTAAGCAGTCTCCTAACACTGTTGTTTTGAAATCTGCAATGGAGTATATCTGAGCACATCGAAGCTTATGGTGACATAGGAAATATCATCATATAAAAACTAGAAAGAAGCTTTCTGAGAAACCGCTTTGTGATATGTGAATGTATCTCACAGAGTTACACCATTCTTTTCATTGAGTAGGTTCATAACACAGTTTTCGTGGAATCTGTGATAGGATATTTGGGAGTACATTGAAGCCTATGGTGACAAAGGAAATATCCTCAAATAAAAAACAAAAAGAAGCTTTCTCAGAAAGTGCTTTGTGATGTATGAATTCATCTCACAGAATTGCACTGTTCTTTTCATTGAACAGTATGCTAACACTGTTTTCTTGGAATCTGCAATGTGATATTATAGATCGCATTGAAGCATATAGTGACAAAGGAGTTATCCTCAGATAAAAACTAGAAAGAAGGTTTCTGACAAACGGCTTTGAGATGTGTTAATTCGTCACACAGAGTTGCAGGATTCTTTTCATGGAACAGTCTGTTAGCACTGTATTTGGGGAATTTGAGAAAGGATTTTTTTTATCGCTTTGAAGCCTATGGTGACAAAAGAAATATCCTCAGATAAAAACGAGAAAGAAGCTTTCTGAGAAAGTTATTTGTGATATGTAAATTCATCTCACAGTGTTACATCTTTGTTTTCATGGAGCAGTTTGCCAACACTGTTTCTGCGGAATGTGCAAAGGGATATCTTGGATTGAATTGAAGCTTATTTTGACAAAGGAAATACCTCAGAAAAAATGGAAAGAAGTTTTCTGAGAAACTGCTTTGTGATTTGAGAATTCATCTCCCAGAATTACATGATTCTTTCAAAGAGCAGTTTAGTAACACTGTTTTGGGGGAATCTGAGAAGGGATATTTTGGATCGTATTGAAGCCTATGGTGACAAAAAAAATATTCTCAGATAAAAATTAGAAAGAAGCTTTCAGAGAAATTTCTTTGTCATGTGAATTCATCTCACAGAGTTACACTATTCTTTTCATTGAGCTGATTGCTAACATTGTTTTCTTGGAATTTGCAATGGGATATTTCAGGGTGCATTGAAGCTTTCAGTGGCAGAAGAAATATCCTAAGACAAAAACTAGAAAAAAAGCTTTCCTAGAAGCTGCTTTGTGATTTGTGAATTCATCTCACAAAGGTAAATGATACTCTTCATGGAGCAGTCTGTTAGCACTGCTTTTGGGGAATCTGAGAAGGGATATTTGGGATCACATTGAAGCCTACGGTGACAAAGGAAATATCATCAGACAAAAACTAGAAAGAAGCTGTCTGAAAAACTGCTTTGTGATGTGTGAATTTATCTCACAGAATTACACTGTTCTTTTCATTGAGCAATTTGCTAACACTATTTTCTTGGAATCTGCAATGGGATATTTCGGAGTGCATTGAAGCTTATGATGACAAAGAAATATCCTCAGACAGATACCAAAAAGAACCTTTCTGAGAAACCACTTTGTGATGTGTGAATTCATCTCATAGATTTACGTATTTCTTTTTATGGAGCAGTTTGCTAACACTGTTTTTGTGGAATCTTCAAAGGAATATTGGCTAGCAATTTGAGGCAAATGGTGAAAAAGGAAACATCCTCAGACAAAAACTAGAAAGAACCTTTCTGAGTAACAGCTTTGCCATTTGTGAATTCATCTCCCAGAGTTGCATGATTCTTTTCATGGAACAGTTTGGTAGCACTGTTTTTAGGGAATCTGAGAAGGGATGTTTTGGATCGCATTGAAGGATATGGTAACAAAGGAAATATCCTCAGATAAAATCTAGAAATAAACTTTCAGAGAAACCTCTTTGTGATGTGTGATTTCATCCCACAACGTTACACCATTGCTTTTATTGAGAAGTTTGCTAACACATTTTTTTTTGTGGAATCTGTTATGGGATATTCTCCAGCGCCTTGGGTCAAATGGTGAAAAAGGAAATATCCTCATAAAAGCCAGAAAGAAAGTTTCTGAAAAACAGCTTTGTGATGTGTGAATTCATCTCACAGAATTACATCATTCTGTTCATGGAGCAGTTTGGTAGCACTGTTTCTGGAGAATCTGAAAAGGGATACTTTCCATCTTATTGAACCCTAGGGTGACAAAGGAAATATCCTCAGATAAAAACTAGACAGAAGCTTTCTGAGAAACTTTTTTGTGTTTCGTGAATTTATCTCACAGAGTTACATGGTTCTTTAAATGGAGGATTTTGCTAGCACTATTTTCATGGAATCTGTAAAAGGTTAAGTGGGAGCGGATTGAGGCCTATGGTGCAAAAGGAAATATCCCCAGATAAAAGCTAGACAGAAGTTTTCTGAGAAACTGCTTTCTGATGTGTGATTTCAGCTCACAGAATTACACTGTTCTTTTCATTGAGCAGTTTGCTTACACTGTTGACTTGGAATCTGCAATCTGATATTTCGTAGTGCATGGAAGCTTATGTTGACAATGCGTATATCCTCATAAAAAATTAGAAAGAATCTTACTGAGAGATCTCTTTCAAAGTGTTAATTCATCTCACATAGTTGCATGATTCTTTTCATGGAGCAGTTTAGTAGCAATGTTTTTGGTGAATCTGAGAAGGGATATTTTGGACCACATTGAACCGTAGGTTTACAAAGGAAGTACTCTCAGATAAAAACTAGAAAAAAGCTTTCTGTGAAAGTTTCTTGTGATGTGTAAATTCATCTCACAGAATTAGATGTTTCTTTTCATGGAGTTGTATGCTAACACTGCTTTTGTGGAATCTTAAAAGGGATCTTTGGCAGCGCTTTGACACCTATGGTGAAAAAGGAATTATCCTCAGATTAAAACTAGAAGGAGTCTTTCTGAGAAAATGTTTGTGCTGTGTTAATTCGTCTCACAGAGTTACATGATTCTTTGCATGGATCCATTTGGTAGCAGTGTCTTTGGGGAATCTGAGAAGGAATATTTTGGTTTGCATTGAAGCCTGTGATGACAAAGGAAATATCCTCAGATAAAAACTAAAAAGAAGTTTTCTGAGAAAGTTCTTTCTGATATGTTAATTCATCTCACAGAGTTACACCTTCGTTTTCATGGAGCAGTTTGCTAACACTGTTTTCCTGGAATCTGCAAAGGGATTTTTGGGAACGCATTGAGGCCTATAGTATAAAAGGAAACATCCTCAGATTAAAAACCAGAAAGAATCTGTCTGAGAAGCTACTTTACAATGTCTGAGTTCATCTCAAAGAGTTACACCATTCTTTCCATGGAACAGTTTGGTAGCACTCTTTTTGGGAAATCTGAGAAGGGATATTTTGGAACGCATTGAAGCCTATGGTGACATATGAAATATCCTCAGATAAAAACTAGAAAGAAGCTTTCTGAGAAAGTTCTTTGTGATGTGTGAATTCATCTTACAGATTTACACCTTTCTTTTCATGCAGCAGTTTGCTAACACTGTTTTTGTTTATTCTGAAAAGAGATATTTGGGAGTGCATTGAGGCCTATAGTGAAAAAGGAAATATCCTCAGATAAAAACTAGAAAGAATCTTTCTGAGAAACTGCTTTGTGATGTGTGAATTCAGCTCACAGAGTTAAACCATACTTTTCATTAAACAGTTTGCTCACACCATTTTTGTGGAATCTGCAAATTGATATTTGAGAGTGCATTGAAGCCTAACGTCACAAAGGAAATATCCTCAGATAAAAGCCGAAAAGAAGCTTTCTGAGAAACTCCTTTGTGATGTGTTAATTCATCTCACAGAGTTACATGATACTTTTCTAGGATCAATTTTGTTGCAGTGTTTTTGAGGAATCTGAGAAGTGATATTTTGAATCGCATTGAAGCCAAAGGTGACAAAGGAAGTAACCTCAGATAAAATCTATAAAGATACATTCTGAGAATCTTCTTTGTGTTGTGTGAATTCATCTCATAGAGTTACACCATTCTTTTCATGGAAAAGTTTGGTAGCACTGTTTTTAGGGAATCTGAGAAGGGATATTTTGGATCGCCTTGAAGCCAATGGTGACAAAGGAAGTATCCCCAGAAAATACTAGAAAGAAGCTTTATGTGATACTTTTTGTGACGTGTGAATTCAACTAACATAGTTACATAATTCCTTTTTTGCAGCTGTTTGCTAACAATGTTTTTGTGTAATCTGTAATAGGATACTTGGGAGTGTATCGAAGCCTATGATGACAAAGGAAATATCCTCAGATAAAACTAGAAAGAAGCTTCATGAGAAACTGCTTTGTGATGTGTGAATTCATCTCAACAATTTACAGCTTTCTTTTCCTGGAGCAGTTTGCTAACACTGTTTTCGTGGAATCTGCAAAGGAATATTTGCTATGCTTTGAGGCCTATGGTCAAAAAGGAAATATCTGCAGATAAAAAACAGAAAGAAGCTTTCTGAGAAACTGCTTTGTGATGCGTGAATTCATCTCACAGTGTTACACTGTTCTTTTCATTGAAGTTTGACAACACTGTTTTCTTGGAATCTGTAATGGGATATTTCATAGTACATTTAAGCACACAGTGAGAATGGAAATATCCTCAAATAATAACAGAAGGAAGATTTCTGAGAAACCACTTTGTGATGTTTTAATTCCTCTCACAGAGTTACATTCTACCTTTCATGGTTTAGTTTGGTATCAGTGTTTATGGGAATTTTGAGAAGGGATATTTTAGATCACATTGAAGCCTATGGTCACAAAGGAAATATCTTCAGATAAAAACTAGAAAGAGTTTTCTGAGAAAGTTTTTTGTGATGTGTGAATTCCTCTCACAGAGCTACACCTTCCTTTTCATGGAGCAGTTTACAAACACTATTTCAATGGAATCTGCAATGGGATATTCCGGAGCACACTGAGGCCTATAGTGGAAAAGGAAATATCCTCAGATAAAAACTAGAGAGATTTCTGAGAAACAGTTTTGTGATTTGTGAATTCATCTTACAGTGTTACATGGTTCTTTTCATGGAGCCGTTTGATAACACTGTTTTCATGGAATCTGCAATAGGATGTTTTTGAGCACATTGAAGCCTATGGTGACAAAGGAAATATCCTCAGATAGAAACCAAAAAAAACTTTTTGTGAAACTCCTTTGTGATGCGTGAATTCACCTCACAGAGTTACACCATTTTTTTCATTGAGAAGTTTTCTAACACTTTTCATTTGATCTGCAAAGGGTTATTCAGGAGCGCATTGAGGAATACGTTGAAAAAGGAAATATCCTCCGATAAAAAGTATAAAGAAGCTATCTGAGAAACATTTTTGTGATTTGTGAATTCATCACACCGATTTACACCATTTTTTTCATGGAACAGTTTTGTAGTACTGTTTTTGGGGAATCTGAGTAGGGGTATTTTTGGTTGCATTAAAGCCTATGTTGACAATGAAAATATCCTCAGAAAATAAACAAAAAGAAGCTTTCTGAGAAACTGCTTTGTGATGTGTGAATTCAAATCACAGATACACACCTTTCTTTTCATGGAACACTTTGCTAACACTATTTTCCTGTAATCTGCAAAGGGATGTTCATGAGCAGATTGAGGCAAATTGTGAAAAGGAAATATCCTCAGACAAAAACTAGAAAAAGGTTTTCTGAGAAACTGCTTTGTGATGTGAATTCATCTCACAGAGTTACATGATTTTTTTCATGGAGCAGTTTGATGGCACTGTTTTTGTTGAATCTGAGAAGGGATATTTTGTATCATATTGAAGCCTGTGGTGACAAAGGAAATATCCTGAGGTAGAAACTAGAAATAAGATTTCTGAGAATCTTCTTTTTGATATGTGAATTCATCTCACAGTGTTACACTGGTATTTTCATTGAGAAGTTTGTTAACACTTTTTTCGTGGAATCTGTAATGGGGTGTTCCAGAGTGCACTGAGGAACATGGTGAAAAGGGAAATATCCTCAGATAAAAACTAGAAACAAGCTTTCTGAGATGTTTTGTGATGTATGAATTCCTCTCACAGACTTACACTGTTCTTCCCATTGAGCAGTTTGCCTGCACTGTTTTCTTGGAATCTGCAATCTGATATTTTGGAGTGCATCGAGGTTTATGGAGACAAAAGAAGTATCCTCATATAAACACTAGACAGAACTTTTCTGAGAGACTGCTTTCTGAGCTGTCAATTCTGCTCACAGAGTTACACTGTTCTTTACATTGAGTAGTTTGCTAACACTGCTTTCTTGGAATCTGCAAAGGGATATTTTGGAGTGCATTGACGCTTATGGTGACAAAGGAAATATTCTCATATAAAAACTAGAAAGAAGCTTTCTGAGAGACCACTTTGTGATTTCTAAATTCATCTCAGAGAGTTACACGATTCCTTACATGGATCAGTTTGGTAGCACAGTTTTTGGGGAATCTGAGGAAGGATATTTTGGATTGCTTTGAAGCCAATGGTGACAAAGGAAACAGCCTTAGATAAAAACTAGAAAGAAGCTTTCTGAGGAAATTCTTTGTGATGTGTGAATTCAACTCACAGAGGTGCACCTTTCTTTTCATGGAGTAGTTTGCTAACATTGTTTTCGTGTAATCTGCAAAGGGACATATGGGAGTGCAAAGAGGCCTATAGTGATAAAGGAAATATCCTCAGATAAAAAGTAGAAAGAAGCCTTGTGAGAAACTTCTTTGTGATGTGTTAATTCATCCCACAGAGTTACACATTTCTTTTCATGGAGTAGTTTGCTAACACTGTTTTCCTGGAATCTGCAAAGGGATCTTTGGGGGCGCATTGAGGCCTATGGCAAAAAAGGAAATATCCTCAAGTAAAAACTAGAAAGAAGCTTTCTAAGAAACTGCTTTATGATGTGTGAATTCATCTCACTGAGTTACACTGTTCTTTTCATTGATCAGTTTGCTAACACTGTTTTCTTGGAATATTCAATGGGATATTTCAGAACACATTGAAGTTTATGGTGACAATGGAAACATCCTCATATAAAGACGAGAAAGAAGCTTTCTGAGAAACTGCTTTGTGATTTGTGAATTCATCTCATAGTTACACAATTCTTTTCATGGAGCAGATTGGTCACACTGTTTTTAAGGAATCTGAGAAGGAATATTTTGGATCTCATTGAAGCCTTTGGTGATGAAGGAAATATACTCATAAAAACTATAAAGAAGATTTCTGAGAAAGTTCTTTTTGATGACTGAATTCATCTCACAGTGTTACATCTTTCTTTTCTTGGAGCAGTATGGTAACACTCTTTTCATGGAATCTGCAAAGGGATATTTGGGATTGCATTGAGGCCTACAGTGACAAAAGAAATATCCTGAGATAAAAACTAGAAAAAAGCTTTCTGAGAAATTGCTTTGTGACTTTTGAGTTCATCTCACAGATTTACACTATGTTTTTTCATGGAGCAGTTTGGTAGCACTGTTTTTGGGGAATTTGAGAAGGTATATTTCGGATCGCATTGAAACCTATGGTGATGAAGGAAAAATCCTCAGATAAAATGTAGAAAGAAGCTTTCTGAGAGACCGCTTTTTACGGTGTTAATTTGTTTCACAGAGTCATATGATTCTTTTAATGGATCAGTATGGTAGCACTGTTTTTGAGGAATCTGAGAAAGAATATTTTGGATTGCATTGAAATCTATGGCAAAAAAGGAAATATCCTCAGATTGAAACAAGAAAGAAGCTTTCTGAGAAAGTGGTTTGTGACGTGTGAATTCATTTCGCAGAATTACTCCATTGTTTTCATGGAGCCCTTTGATAGCTCTGGTTTCATGGATTCTGTAATAGGATATTCAGGAGCAATTTGAGCCTAGAGTGACAAAGGAAGTATCCTGAGATAAAAACCTAAAATAAGTTTTCTGAGAAACTACTTAATGATGTATTAATTCATCTCATGGGATACACTATTATTTTCATGGATCAATTTGGTAGCACTGTTTTTGGGAACATGAGAAGGAATATTTTGGATCGCATTGAAGACTATGGTGACTAAGGAAATATCCTGATAAAAACTAGAAAGAATCTTTCCAAGGAAGTTCCTTGTGATGTGTGAATTCATCTCAAAGAGTTACTCTTTTCTTTTGATGGAGCAGTTTGCTAACAACGTTTTTGTGGAATCTACCAAGAGATATTTGGGAGCGCACTGAGGCCTATGGTGAAAAAGGAATTATCATCAGATAAAAAAACAAGAAAGAAACTTTCTGCAAAAGTTGTTTGTGATGGTTGAATTCATCTCAGAGTTACACCTTATTTTTCATGGGGCAGATTGCTAACACAGTTTTCGTGGAATCTGCAAAGGGATATTTGGGAGCACATTGAGGCCTACAGTGAAAAAGAAAATACCCTCATAGAAAAACTAGAAAGAAGCTTTCTGAGAATGAGTTTTCTGATGTTAGAGTTCAACACAGATTTACACTGTTCTTTTCATGGAGCCATTTGCTAACACTGTTTTCTTGGAATCTACAATGTCATACTTCGAAGCACATTGAGGCTTAGTGTGAAAAAGGAAAGATCGGAGGGCAGAGCAAGATGGCCGAATAGGAACAGCTCCAGTCTCCAACTCCTGGTGTGAGCGACACAGAAGACCAGTGATTTCTGCATTTTCAACTGAGGCACTGGGGTCATCTTACTGGGGAGTGCCGGATAATCGGTGCTGCTTGGCTGCTGAAGCCAGATCAGTGAGAGCTGAAGCAAGATGAGGCATTGCCTCCCCTGGGAAGTGCAAGGGGGAAGGGAATCCCTTTTCCTAGCCAGGGGAACTGAGACACACAACACTTGGAAAATCGGGTAATTCCCACCCCAATATGGCACTTTAAGCAAACGGGCACACAAGGAGATTATACCTACATCTGGCTGGGAGGGTCCCACGGCCATGAAGCCTCCCTCATTGCTAGCAGAGCAGTCTGCAATCTAACAGCAAGGCAGCAGGGAGGCTGGGGGAGGGATGCCCACCGTTGCTGAGGCTAAAGTAGGAAAACACAGCTGCTGGGAAGCTTGAACCGGGTGGAGCTCACAGCAGCTCAAGGAAACCTGCCTGTCTCTGTAGACTCCACCGCTGGGGACAGGGCACAGCCCAACAACAATAGGGGAAGCAGCAGAGGCCTGTGCAGGTGTGAATGACTCTGTCTGACAGCTTTGAAGAGAGCAGTGGATCTCTCAACATGGAGGATGAGATCTGAGAACGGACAGGAGACCTGCTTAAGTGGGTCCCTGACCCCTGAGTAGCCTAACTGGGATACATCCCCACTAGGGGCAATCTGACAGCACACACCTCAAAGGGTGGAGTACACCCTGAGAGGAAACTTCCAAAGTAAGACTCAGACATGTACACTCACTGTTCAGCAATATTCTATCTTCTGCAAACTCTACTGTTAATACCCAGGCAAACAGGGTCTGGAGTGGACCTCAAGCAATCTCCAACAGACCTACAGCTGAGGGTCCTATTAGAAGGAAAACTATCAAACAGGAAGAACATCTATACCATAACCCCATCAGTACATCACCATCATCAAAGACCAGAGGCAGATAAAACCACAAAGATGGGGAAGAAGCAGGGTAGAAAAGCTGGAAATTCAAAAAATAAGAGCACATCTGCCCCTGCAAAGGAGCACAGCTCATTGCCAGCTACGGATCAAAGCTGGTCAGAGAATGACTTTGACGAGATGAGAGAAGAAGGCTTCAGTCCATCAAACTTCTCAGAACTA
The DNA here is from genome assembly GCF_009764315.1 of Trachypithecus francoisi. Lineage (NCBI taxonomy): Eukaryota > Metazoa > Chordata > Mammalia > Primates > Cercopithecidae > Trachypithecus > Trachypithecus francoisi. The sequence continues at coordinate 308,539 of NW_022680490.1, read as the reverse complement.
AAGGAGGAATTACATACCCAGTGCAAAGAAACTAAAAATCTTGAAAAAAGAGTGGAAGAATTGATAGCTAGAATAATTAATGCAGAGAAAGTCATAAATGAAATGACAGAGATGAAAACCATGACATGAGAAATACATGACAAATCGACAAGCTTCAGTAACTGACTCGAATAACTGGAAGAAAGAGTATCAGCGATTGAGGATCAAATGAATAAAATAATGCAAGAAGAGAAACCAAAAGAAAAAAGAAGAAAAAGAAAAGAAGAAAGCCTGCAAGAAGTATGGGATTATGTAAAAAGACCAAATCTAAGTCTGATTGAGATGCCTGAAAGTGAGGGGGAAAATGGAACCAAGTTGGAAACTCTTCAGGATATCATTCAGGAGAACTTCCCCAACCTAGTAGGGCAGGCCAACATTCAAATTCAGGAAATACAGAGAATGCCACAAAGATACTCCTCCAGAAGAGCAACTCCAAGACACATAATTGCCAGATTCACCAAAGTTGAAATGGAGGAAAAAATCTTAAGGGCAGCCAGAGAGAAAGGTCGGGTTACCCACAAAGGGAAGCCCATCAGACTAACAGCAGACCTCTCGGCAGAAACTCTACAAGCCAGAAGAGAGTGGGGGCCAATATTAAACATTCTTAAAGAAAAGAATTTTCAACCCAGAATTTCATATCCAGCCAAACTAAGTTTCATAAGTGAAGGAGAAATAAAATCCTTTACAGAGAAGCAAATGCTTAGAGATTTTTGTCACCACCAGGCCTGCCTCACAAGAGGCCCTGAAGGAAGCCCTAAGCATGGAAAGGAACAACCGGTACCAGCCATTGCAAAAACATGCCCAAATGTAAAGACCATCGAGGCTAGGAAGAAACTGCATCAACTAACGAGCAAAATCACCAGTTAATATCATAATGGCAGAATCAAGTTCACACATAACAATATTAACCTTAAATGTTAATGGACTAAATGCTCTAATTAAAAGACACAGCCTGGCAAACTGGATAAAGTCTCAAGACCCATCAGTCTGCTGTATTCAGGAGACCCATATCACATGCAGAGACATACATAGGCTCAAAATGAAGGGATGGAGGAAGATCCACAAAGCAAATGGAGAACAAAAAGAAGCAGGGGTTGCAATCCTAGTCTCTGATAAAGTAGACTTTAAACCATCAAAGATCAAAAGGGACAAAGAAGGCCATTACATAATGATAAAGGGATCAATTCAACAGGAAGAGCTAACTATCCTAAATATATGTGCACCCAATACAGGAGCACCCAGATTCATAAAGCAAGTCCTTAGAGACCTACAAAGAGACTTAGACTCCCATACAATAATAATGGGAGACTTCAATACTCCACTGTCAACATTAGACAGATCAATGAGACAGATAGTTAACAAGGATATCCAGGAATTGAACTCATCTCTGCACCAAGCGGTCCTAATAGACATCTATAGAACTCTCCAATCCAAATCAACAGAATATACATTCTTCTCAGCACCACATTACACTTAATCCAAAATTGACCACATAATTGGAAGTGAAGCACTCCTTAGCAAATGTAAAAGAACAGAAATTATAATAAACTGTCTCTCACACCACAGTGCAATCAAACTAGAATTCAGGATTAAGAAACTCAATGAAAATCGCTCAACTAGATGGAAACTGAACAACCTGCTCCTGAATGACTACTGGGTACATAACGAAATGAAGGCAGAAATGAAGATGTTCTTTGAAACCAATGAGAACAAAGGTACAACATACCAGAATCTCTGGGACACATATAAAGCAATATATAGAGGGAAATTTATAACACTAAATGCCCACAAGAGAAAGCTGGAAAGATCTAAAATTGACACTCTAGCATGACAATTAAAAGAACTGGAGAAGCAAGAACAAACACATTCAAAAGCTAGCAGAAGGCAAGAAATAACTAAGATCAGAGCAGAACTGAAGGAGATGGAGACACAAAAATCCCTCCAAAAAATCAATGAATCCAGGAGTTGGTTTTTTGTAAAGATCAACAAAATTGACAGACTGCTAGCAAGACTAATAAAGAAGAAAAGAGAGAAGAATAAAATAGACACAATAAAAAATGATAAAGGGGATATCACCACGGACCCCACAGAAATACAAACTATCATCAGAGAATACTATAAACACCTCTACACAAATCAACTAGAAAATCTAGAAGAAATGGATAATTTCCTGGACACTTACACTCTTCCAAGAGTAAACCAGGAAGAAGGTGAATCCCTGAATAGATCAATAGCAGGCTCTGAAATTGAGGCAACAATTAATAGCCTACCCACCAAAAAAAGTCCAGGACCAGATGGATTCACAGCTGAATTCTACCAGAGGTACAAGGAGGAGCTGGTACCATTCCTTCTGAAACTATTCCAATCAATAGAAAAAGAGGGAATCCTCTAAAACTCATTTTATGAGGCCAACACCATCCTGATACCAAAGCCTGGCAGAGACACAACAGAAAAAGAGAATTTTAGACCAATATCACTGATGAACATCGATGCAAAAATCCTCAATAAAATACTGGCAAACCGGATTCAGCAGCACATCAAAAAGCTTATCCACCATGATCAAGTGGGCTTCATCCCTGGGATGCAAGGCTGGTTCAACATTCGCAAATCAACAAACGTAATCCAGCACATAAACAGAACCAAAGACAAGAACCATATGATTATCTCAATAGATGCAGAAAAGGCTTTTGACAAAATTCAACAGCCCTTCATGCTAAAAACGCTCAATAAATTCGGTATTGATGGAACGTACCTCAAAATCATAACAGCTCTTTATGACAAACCCACTGCCAATATCATACTGAATGGGCAAAAACTGGAAAAATTCCCTTTGAAAACTGGCACAAGAGAGGGATGCCCTCTCTCACCACTCCTATTCAACATAATCTTGGAAGTTCTGGCTAGGGCAATCAGGCAAGAGAAAGAAATCAAGGGTATTCAGTTAGGAAAAGAAGAAGTCAAATTGTCCCGGTTTGCAGATGACATGATTGCATATTTAGAAAACCCCTTTGTCTCAGCCCAAAATCTCCTTAAGCTGATAAGCAACTTCAGCAAAGTCTCACTGAACAGTTTGCTAACACTTTTTTTGAGGTATCTGCAATAGGATATTTTGGATCGCATTGAAGCCTATGGTGACAATGGAAATATCCCCAGAGAAAAACCATAAAGAGGTCTTCTGTGAAACTGCTTTGTGATGTGTGATTACATCTGAGAGAGTTACTACTTTCTTTTCATTGAGAAGTTTGCTAACAGTCTTTTCGTCTAATCTACAAAGGGACATTTGAGAGCACATTGAGGCCTACAGTGAAAAAGGAAATATTCTCAGATAAAAATGGGAAGGAAACTTTCTGAGAAACGGCTTTGTGATGTGTGTATTCATCTCACAGAGTAGCATGATTTTATTGGAGGAGTTTGCTGAAATTCTTTTCGTGGAATCTGCAGTAGGATATTTGGGAGCGCATTGAAGAATATTTTGACAAAGGAAATATCCTCAGACAAAAACCAAAAGGAAGCTTTCTGAGAAACTGCTCTGTGATGTGTGAATTCATCTCACAAGTTTACACCTTTCCTTTCATGGAGCTGTTTCCAAACACTATTTTCACGGAATCTGCAAAGAGATATGTACGAACACAGTGATGCTTGTGGTGAAAAGGGAATATCCTCAGACAAAAACTAGAAAGAAGCTTTCTGAGAAACTGCTTTGTGATGTGTGAATCCCTTTCAAAGTGTTACACTGTTCTTTGCATTGAGGAGTTTGCTAACATTGTTTCCCTGAAATCTGCAATGGAATACTTTGGAGTGCATTCGAGATTATGATGACAATGGAAATATCCTTATAAAAACTAGAAGAATTATTTCTGAGAAACCGCTTTCAGATAGTTAATTCATCTCATAGAGTTACAGGATTATTTTCATGGGTCAGTTTGGTAACACCGTTTTTGGGGAATCAGAGAAGGGATGTTTTATATATATGCTTTGATGCCTATGGTGACAAAGGAAATATCCTCAGATCAAAACTAGAAAGAGGCATTCTGAGAAATTTCTTCATGGGATGTGAATTCATCTCACAGAGTTACACGTTTCTTTTCATGGAGCAGTTTGCTAACACTGCTTTTGTGGAAACTCTAAAGGGATATTTGGGAGTGCAATGGGTCCTATGGCGAAAAAGCAAATATCCTCATATAAAAACTAGAAAGAAGCTTTCTCAGAAATTGCTTTGCTACTTGTGAATTCATCTCAGAGAGTTACACTGTTCTTTTCATTGAACACTCTTCTTGGACTCTACAATGGGATACTTCGGAGCACATTGAAGCTTATGGTGGCAAAGGAAATATCCTCACATAAATAGAAAGAAGTTTTCTGAGACACCGCTTTGTGATGCATTAATTCATCTCAAAGGTTACACTTTTCATTCACCATTTTGGTAGCAGTGTTTTTGGGGAATATGAGAAGGGATATTTTGTATCATTTTGAAGCATATGGTGACAAAGGAAATATCCTCAGATAAAAACTAGACAGAAGCTTTCTGAGAAAGTTCTTTGTGATATCTTAATTCATCTCACACAGTTACACCTTTCTTTTCATGGAGCAGTTTGCTAACACTGTTGTCATGGAGTCTGAAAAGTGATATTTGGCAGTGCTTTGAGACCTATGGTGAAAAAGGAATATCCTCACATTAAAACTAGAAAGGCTCTTTCTGAGAAGCTGCTTTGTGATGTCTCAATTCATCCCACAGAGTTACACTGTTCTTTCATTGATCAGTTTGCTATCACTGTTTTCTTGGAATTTTCAGTGAGATATTTTGGAGCACATTGAGCTTATGGTGACAATGGAGATATCCTCATGTAAAAACTAGGAAGAAGCTTTCTGAGAAACTGCTTTGAGATTTACAAATTCATCTTACAGAGATACATGATTCTTTTCGTGGATCAGTTTGACATCACTGTTTTTGGGGAATTTGAGAAGGGATATTTCAGATCGCATTGAAGCATAGGGCAACAAAGGAAATATTCTAAGTTAAAAACTAGAAAGAAGCTTTCTGAGAAAGGTCTCTGTGATAAATTTTTTCATCTCACAGAGTTGTGCCTTTTTTTTAATGGGGCAGTTTGCTAACAGTGCTTTCGTGTAATCTGCAAAGGTATATTTGGGAACGCATTGAGGCCTATGGTGAAAAGAGAAATCTCCTCATATAAAAACTAGCAGGAAGCTATCTGAGAAACTACTTTGTGATGTGTGAATTCACCTCACAGAGTTACACCTTTCTTTTCATTGAGCAGTTTGATAACACTGTTTTCATGGAATCCACAATAGGATATTTGGGAGCACATTGAAGCCTATCATGACCAAGGAAATATCCTCAGATAAATACCAAAGAGAATCTTTCTAAGAAACTGTTTTGTGATGTGTGAATTCATCTCACAGAGTTACACTGTTCTTTTCATTGAGCAGTTTGTGAACATTGTTTTCTTGGAAGCTGCATTGGGATATTTCAGAGCACTGTGAATGTTATGGTGACAAAGGAAATATCTTCAGACAAAAACCAGAAAGAAGCTTTCTGAGGAACTACTTTGTGATTTGTGAATTCATCCCTCAGAGTTACAGGATTCTTTTCATGGGGCAGTTTGATAGCACTGTTTTTGAGGAATCTGAGAAGGGATACATTTTATCACATTGAAGTCTATGGTGACAAAGAGAATATCCTCCGATAAAAATTAGACAGAAGCTTTCTGAGAAAGTTCTTTGTGAGGTGTGAATTCATCTCATAGGGTTACACCTTTCTTTTCATGGAGCTATTTGCTAACACTGTTTTCGTGGAAACTGCAAGGGGATATTTTGGAGCACATTGAGGCCTAAGGTGAAAATCTAAATATTCTCGGAAAATATTGGAAAGAAGCTATTTGAGAATCTGCTTTGTGATGTGTGACTTCAAGTCACACAGTCACACTGTTCATTTCATTGAGTAGTTTGCTAACACTGTTTTCTTGGAATCTGCAATGCGATATTTCGGAGCACCTTGAAGCTTATGCTGACAAAGGAAATATCCTGAGATAATAACTAGAAAGTAGCTTTCTGAGAAACAGCTTTGTGATTTGTTAATTCATCTCACTGAGTCACACAATTGTTTTCACGGATCAATTTGATAGCACTGTTTTGGGGAATCTGAGGAAGGATATTTTGATCTCATTGAAGCCAATGGTGATAAAGGAAACATCCTTGGATAAATGGGATATTTTGAAATGCATTGAAGCATATGATGACAAAGGAAATATAATCAGAAAAAACTAGAAAGAAGCTTTCTGAGAAACTGCTTTGTGATGTGTGAATTCATCTCTCAGAATTACATGATTCCTTTCTTGGAGCAGTTTGCTAACACTGTTTTCGAGGAATCTGCAAAGGGATATTTCAGAACACATTGATGCTTATGGTGTCAATGGATATAGCCTTAGAAAAAACTAGAAAGACGCTTTCTGATAAATTGATTGGTGATTTGTGAATTCAACTCACAGAGTTACATGATTCTTTTCATGAAACAGTTTGGTAGCACTGTTTCTGGGGTCTCTGAGAAGGGACATTTTGGATCGCGTTGAAGCCTATGGTGCCAAAGTGAATATGCTCAAGTTAAAACTAGAGAGAAGCTTTCTGAGAAAGTTTTTTGTGGTTTGTGAATTCATCTCATAGAGATACACCATTCTTTTCATTCAGCAGTTTCGTGACACTGTTTTTGTGGAATCTTCAAAGGGATACTTGCAAGAGTATTGAGGCCTATGATGAAAAAGAAAATAATCTCAGATAAAAACTAGAAAGAAGCCTTCTGAGAAACTACTTTGTGATGTGTGAATTCATCTCACAAAGTTATACTGGTGTTTGCATTGAGCAGTTTTCTTACACTGTTATCTTGGAATCTGCATAGGGATATTTTGGAGTGAATTGAAGTTTATGATGACAAAGGAAATATCTTCATATAAAAACTAGAAAAAAGCTTTCTGAGAAACTGCTTTGTGATTTGTTAATACATCTCACAGAGTTACATGATTTCTTTTGTGAATCAGTTGGGTAGCACTGTTTTTGGGGAATCTGAGGAAGGATATTTTGGATCACATTGAAGCCAATTATGACAAAGGAAGCATCCTTAGATAAAAACTAGAAAGAGGATTTATGAGAATTTCTTTGTGATGCGTGAATTCATCTCACAGGGTTGAGACTTTCTTTTCATGGAGCAGTTTGCTAACAATGTTTTCGTGAAATCTGCAAAGGGACATTTGGGAGCGCAATTAGGCCTATGGGATGAAAAAGGAAATATCCTCAGATAAAAACTGGAAAGAAGATTTCTGAGAAACTACTTTGTGATGTGTGAACTCATCTCACAGAGTTACACCTTTCTTTTCATGGAGCAGTTTGCAAACCCTATTTTTGTGGAATCTGCAAAGTGATACATGAAAGCGCATTGAGTCCTAAGGTGACAAAGGAAATATCCTCAGGTAAAAACGAGAAAGAAGTTTTCTGAGAAAGTTATTTTTGATGTGTCAGTTCATCTCTCACAGTTACACGATTCTTGTCATGGATCAGTTTGGTAGCAATGTTTTGGGGGAATCTGAGAAGCGATATTTTGAATCAAATTGAAGCCCATGGTGACAAAGGAAATATCCTCATATAAAAACCGTGAACAAGCTTTCTGAGAAACTGCTTTATGATGTATTAATTCACTTCACCGAGTTAAAACTTTCTTTTCATGGAGCAGTTTGCTAACAATGTTTTTGTGGAATCTGCACAGGGATATTTGGAAGTGCAATGTTGCCTATAGTGAAAAAAGAAATATCCTCAGATAAAAACCAGAAAGAAGCCATTTGAGAGCCTGCTTTGTGATATGAGCATTCATCTCAAAATGCTACATCATTCTTTTCATTGCCCAGTTTGGTGACACTATTATCATGGAATCTGCAATAGCATATTTAGGAGCGCATTGATGCCTATGGTGACAAAAGAATTATCCTCACAGAGAAAGCAAAAAGAAGCTTTCCAAGAAACTGCTTTGTGATGTGTGAATTCATCTCACAGAGGTACAGGATTATTTTCATGGAGCAGTTCAGTGTCACTGTTTTTGGGTAATCTGAGAAGGTATATTTTGAATTGCATTGAAGCCTGCTTTGAAAAAGGAAATATCTTCAGATAAATAAAAAAAAAAGTTTCTGAGAAAATGCTTTTGGATGTGTGAATTCATCTCACAGAGTTACACTGTTATTTTCATTGATGAATTTGCTAACACTGTTTTCTTGGAATCTGCAACGCAATATTTTTGACCTCATTGATGCTTGAGGTGACATAGGAAATATCCTCAGATAAAAACTAGAAAGAAGCTTTCTGAGAAACTGCTTCATGATGTGTTAATTCATCTCACATAGTTGCACAATCCTTTGTCATCATAGGCTTCAATGAGATCCAAAATATTCCTTCTCAGATTACCTATAAACCATGCTACCAAACTGATCCATGAAAAGAATCATGTAACTCTGTGACATGTATTATCACAACACAAAATGATTTCTCAGGAAGCTTCTTTCTAGTTTTTATATGAGGATATTACCTTTGTCACCATAAGCTTCAATGCACTCTGAAATATCAGATTGCAGATTCTAAGAAAATAGTGTTAGCAAACGGCTCAGTGAAAGAACAGCGTAAATCTGTGAGATGAATTCACGCATCAAAAAGGAGTTTCTCAGAAAGCTTGTTTCTAGTATTTAACTCAGGATATTTCTTGTTCACCATAGGCCTCAATGCACTACCAAATATCCTATGGCAGATTTCTAGTTTTTATCTGAGGATATTTCCTTTTTCACTATAGGCCTCAATGCATTCCCATATCTGTACTCTGATATGACTTACTGCATTGAAGCTTATGGTGACAAAGGAAATTTCCACATAGATAAAACAAAAAGATGTTTTCTGAGAAACTGCTTTGTAATCTGTGAATTCATCTCGGAGAGTTACACCGTTCTTTTCAATGAGTAGTTTGATAACACTGTTTTTGTGAAATCTGTAATAGGATATTTGGGAGTACATGGAAGCCTATGGTGACAAAGGAAATAATCTCATAGATAAACCAAAAAGAAACTGTCTGAGAAACTGCTCTGTGATGTGTGAATTCATCTCACAATGTTACACTGTTCTTTTCATCGAGCAACTTGCTGACACTGTTTTCCTGAAATCTTAAATGGAATATTTGAGAGCACATTGAAACTTATGTTGACATAGGGAATATCCTCATAGAAAAAACAGAAGGAAGCTTTCTGAGAAACCACTTTCGGATGTGTTAATTCATCTCAAATAGTTACATGATTCTTTTCATGGATCAGTTTGGGATCACTGTTTTTGGGGAATCTGATAAAGGATATTTTGGAACACATTGAAACCTATGGTGACGAAGGAAATATCCACACATGAAAACTATAAAGAAGCCTTCTGATAATGTTCTTTATGATGTGTGAATTCATCATACAGAGTTACACCATTCTTTTCATGGAGCAATTTGCTAACACTGTTTTGGTGGAATCTGCACATGGGTATTTTAGAGGGCATTGATGACTGTGGTGAAAGACTAACTATCCTCAGATTAAAAACGAGAAAGAAACTGTCTGAGAAACTGCTTTGTGATGTGTGATTTCATCTCACAATGTTACACTGTTCTTTTCATCGAGCAGTTTGGTATAACTGTTTCGTGGAATCTGCAAAGGTATATTTGGGAGTGCTTTGAAGCTTATGGTGACAAAGGAAACACCCTCATGTAATAACTAGAAAGAAGCTTTCTGAGAATCCACTTTGTGATGTATGAATTCATCTCACAGGGTTACACTGTTCTTTACATAGAGCAGTTTGCTAACACTGTATTCTTGGAATCTGCAATGGGATATTTTGGAGTGCATTGAAGGTTATGGTGACAAAGGAAATATCCTCAGAGAAAAAATGGAAAGAAGCTTTGTGAGAAACTGCTTTGTGTTTTGTGAATTTATCTTACAGAGTTACAAGATTCTTTTCATGGAGCAGTTTGGTAGCACTGTTTTTGGGGAATCTGAGAAGGGATATTTTGGATCACACTGAAGCCTATATTGACAAAGGAAATATTCTCAGAAAAAAACTAGAAAGATGCTTTCAGAGAAAATTCCTTGTATGTGGATTCATCTCAAAGAGGTACACCATTATTTTCTTGAGAAGTTTGCTAACATTTTTTTCATGGAATCTGCAATGGGATATTCGGGAGCACATTGAGGAATATGGTTAAAAAGGAAATATCCTCAGATTAAAGCTAGAAAGAAGCTTTCTGAAAAACGGCTTTTTGATTTCTGAATTCATCTCACAGAGTTACATCATTATTTTCATGGAGCAGTTTGGTAGCACTGGTTTTGTGGAATCTGAGAAGGGATATTTTGGATCTCATTAAAGCCTACCGTGACAAGGGAATATCTTCAAATAAAAACTAGAAAGAAGCTTTCTAAGAAATTTGTTTGTAATGTGTGAATTCATCTCACAGAGGTACACCTTTTGTTTTCATGTAGCAGTTTGCTAGCACTGTTTTCGTGCAAACTACAAAGGAATATTTGGGCATGCATTGAAGCCTATGGTGACAAAGGAAATATCCTCACACAAAAACCAAAAGGAAGCTTACTGAGAAACTGCTTTGTGATTTGTGAATTCATTTCACAGTGTTACACGATTCTTTTCATGGATCAGTTTGGTAGCACTGTTTTTGGGGAATCTGAGAAGGGATATTTTGGATCACACTGAAGCCTATATTGACAAAGGAAATATTCTCAGAAAAAAACTAGAAAGATGCTTTCAGAGAAAATTCCTTGTATGTGGATTCATCTCAAAGAGGTACACCATTATTTTCTTGAGAAGTTTGCTAACATTTTTTTCATGGAATCTGCAATGGGATATTCGGGAGCACATTGAGGAATATGGTTAAAAAGGAAATATCCTCAGATTAAAGCTAGAAAGAAGCTTTCTGAAAAACGGCTTTTTGATTTCTGAATTCATCTCACAGAGTTACATCATTATTTTCATGGAGCAGTTTGGTAGCACTGGTTTTGTGGAATCTGAGAAGGGATATTTTGGATCTCATTAAAGCCTACCGTGACAAGGGAAATATCTTCAAATAAAAACTAGAAAGAAGCTTTCTAAGAAATTTGTTTGTAATGTGTGAATTCATCTCACAGAGGTACACCTTTTGTTTTCATGTAGCAGTTTGCTAGCACTGTTTTCGTGCAAACTACAAAGGAATATTTGGGCATGCATTGAAGCCTATGGTGACAAAGGAAATATCCTCACACAAAAACCAAAAGGAAGCTTACTGAGAAACTGCTTTGTGATTTGTGAATTCATTTCACAGTGTTACACGATTCTTTTCATGGATCAGTTTGGTAGCACTGTTTTTGGGGAATCTGAGAAGGGATCATGTGAATCGCATTGAATCCTATGGTGACAGAGGTAATATCCTCAGATAAAAACTAGAAAGAATCCTTCTGAAAAATTTCTTTGTGATGTGTGAATTCATCTCTCAGAGTTACACCATTATTTTCATTGATAAGTTTGCTAACACTTTTTTTCATGGAATCTGCAATGGTATATTTGGGAGTTCATTGAGGAATATTTTGAAAAAGGAAATATACTCTGATGAAAACCAGAAAGAAACAGCTTTCTGATGTGTGAATTCATATCAAAGAGTTACACCATTCTTTTCATGAGGCAGTTTCATAGCACTGTTTTTGAGGATCTGAGAAGGGATATTTTAGATTGCATTGAAGCCTATGGTGACAAAGGAAATAACCTCAGATAAAAACTAGAAAGAATCTTTCTGAGAAACTTCTTTGTGATTTTTGTATTCATCTAACAGAGTAACACCTTTCTTTTAATGAAGCAGTTTGCTAACACTCTTTTTATGGAATCTACAAAGGTATGTTTTGGAGTGCATTAAATCTTATAGTGAAAATGGAAATACCCTCGGCTAAAAACTAGGAAGAAACTTTCTGAGAAACTGCTTTGTGATATGTTAATTCATCTCACAGAGTTACATGATTCTTTTCATAGAACAGTTTGGTAGCCTTGCTTTTAGGGACTCTGAAAAGGGATATTTTGGATGGCATCGAAAACTATGGTGAAAAAGGAAATATCCTCAGATAAAAAATAGAAAGAATCTTTTTGAGAAAGCTCTTTGTGGTGCTTGAATTCTTCTCACAGATTTACAACATTCTTTTCATGGAGCAGTTTGCTGACACTGTTTTTGTTGAATATGCAAAGGGATATTTGGAAGTGCATTGAGGTCTATAGTGAAAAAAGAATTATCCTCAGAAAAAAATGAGAAGGAAGCTTTCTGAGAAACAGCTTTGTGACGTGTGAATTCATTGTACAGATTTACACCATTCTTTTCAATGAGCAGATTGATAACACTTTCTTTGGTGGAATTTCAATAGGATATTTGGGAGAGCATTGAAGATTATGGTGACAAAGGAATTATCCTCAGACTAAAACTAAAATAAGCTCTCTGAGAAACTGCTTTGTGATGTGCGAATTCATCTCACGGATTTACACGTTTCTTTTCATGGAGCAGTTTGTTAACACTATTTTCTTGGAATCTGCAAAGGGATATTCATGAGCATATTGAGGCCTACAGTGAATAAAGAAATATCCTCATACAAAAACTAGAAAAAAGCTTTCTTAGAAAGTACTTTGTGATTTGTGAGTTCATCTCACAGAGTAGCACAGTTCTTTTCATGGAATAGTTTGGTATCACTGTTTTTGAGGAATCTGTGAAGGGATATTTTGGATCACATTGAAGCCTATAATGCCAAAGAAATACTCTCAGATAAAAAGTAGAAAGAAGGTTTCTGAGAAAATTTCTTGGATGTGTGGATTCATCTAAAAGAGGTACACCATTATTTTCTTGAGAAGTTTGCTAACACTTTATTCGTGAAATCCACAATGGGATATTCAGGAGCGCATTGAGGAATATGGTTAAACAGGAAATATCCTTAGATTAAAGTTGGAAAGAAGCTTTCTGAAAAACAGCTTTGTGATTTTTCAATTCATCTCAGAGAGTTACACCATTCTTTTCATGGAGTAGTTTGTTAGCCCTGCTTTTGGGGAATCTGAGAAGGGATATTTTGGATTGCACTGAAAGCTATGATGAAAAAGGAAATATCCTCAGATAAAAACTAGAAATAAGCTTTCCGAAAAACTTCTTTGGGATGTGTGAGTTCATCTCACAGAGCTACACCTTTTTTTATGGAACAGTTTGCTAACACTGATTTTGTGGAATCTTCAAAGGGACATTTGGGAGCGAGTTGAGTCTGATGGTGAAAAAGGAAATATGGTCAGAAAAAACTAGAAAGAAGCTTTCTGAGAAACTGTTTTTTGATGTGTGAATTCATCTTACAGAGCCTCACCATTCTCTTCATTGAGCAGTTTGATAACACTGTGTTCATGGAAACGGCAATTTAGTATATTTGGGAGCACATTGAAGTCTATGATTACAAAGGAAATATCCTCAGAAACAAACAAAAAAGAAGATTTCTGTGAAACTGCTTTGTGATGTGTGGATTCATCTAACAGACTTACACCATTCTTTCCATTGAGAAATTTGCTAACACTTTTGTCATGGAAACTGCAAATTGATAATTGGAAGTGCTTTGAGGAACATGGTGAAAAAGGAAATATCCTCAGATAAAAACTAGAGAGAAGCTTTCTAGGAAACACCTTTGTGACATATCAATACATCTCACAGAGTTACATGATTCTTTTCTTAGAGAAGTTTGCTAACACTGTTTTCGTGGACTCTGCAATAGGATATTTGGGAGTGCATTGAAGCCTATGGTGACAAATTAAATATCCTCAGACAAAAAACCAAAACCAAGCTTTCTGAAAAACTGGTTTGTGATGTGTGAATTCACCTCACAGAGTTACACCTTTTTCTTCATGGAGTAGTTTGCTAACACTGTTTTCTTGGAATCTGCAAAGGGATATTTGGGAGAACCTTGACTCCTATGGTGAAAAGTTAATATCCTGAGAAAAAAACCGCAAAGAAGCTTTCTGACAAACTGTTTTTTGATGTGTGAATTCAACTCAGAGTTTCATTGTTCTTATCATTGAGCACTTTGCTAACACTGTTTTATTGGAAAGTGCAAAGGGATATTGTGGAGTCTATTGAAGCTAACAACGAGAAAGAAAATATCCTCAGACAGAAACTAGAAATAAGCTTTCTGAGAAACTGCTTTGTGATTTGTGAATTCACCTCACAGTGTTACACGATTCTTTTCATGGATCAGTTTGGTACCAGTGTTTTTGGGGAATCTGTTAAGGGATATTTTGATTGCTATGAAGCCTAGGGTGACAAAGGAAATACCCTCAGATAAAAAACAGAAAGAAGCTTTCTGAGAAAGTTCTTTGTGATGTGTGAATTTACCTCACAGAGTTACACCTTTTGGTTTCATGGAGCAGTTTGCTAACACCGTTTTCATGGAATCTGCAAAGGGATAATTGGGAGCGAGTGGAGACTGATGATAAAAAAGGAAATATCTTCAGACAAAAACTAGAAAGAAGCTTTCTGAGAAACTGCTTTGTGATGTGTGAAATCATCTTACAGAGCCACATCGTTCTCTTTATTTAGTAGTTTGATAACACTGTGTTCATGGAATCTGCAATATAATATTTGGGAGCACATTGAAGGCTCTGGTGAAAAAAAAAATCCTCAGATAAAAACGAAAAAGAAGCCTTCTGTGAAACTGCTTTGTGATGTGTGAATTCATCTCACAGAGTTACACTGTTCTTTTCCTTTCGCAGTCTGCTAACAGTTTTCTTGGAATCTGCAATGGGATATATCGGAGCATGTTGAAGCTTAGGGAGACAAAGGAAATATCCTCATATGAAAACTAGAAAGAAGCTTTCTGAGAAACTGCTTTATGAAGTGGTAAGTCATCTCACTGACTTACAGGATTCTTTTCATGGTTCAATTTGGTAGCACTGTTTTGGGGGAATCTGAGATGGGATATTTGGGATCACATTGAATCCTTTGGTGAAAAGGAAATATCCTCAGATAAAAACTAGAAAGAAGCTTTCTGAGAAAGTTCTTTGTCATGTGTGAACTCATCTCACAGAGTTACACTCTTTCTTTCATTGAGCAGTGTGATAACACTGTTTTTGTGGTATTGGCAACAGGATATCTGGGAGTGCATTAGATTCTATTGTGAGAAAGGAAATATACTCAGATAAAAACCAAAAAGCAGCATTCTAAGAAACTGTTTTGTGATGTTTGAATTCATGTCACAGAGTTACACCTTTTTTTTCATGGAGCAGTTATCTAACACTGTTTTCATGGAATCTGCAAAGGGACATATGGGAGTGCAATGAGGCCTATGGTGAAAAAGAAATATCCTCAGATAAAAACTAGAATGAAGCTATCGGAGAAACTGCTTTGTGATGTGTGAATTCATGTCAGAGATTTACACTGCTCTTCTCATCGAGCACTTGGCTAACACTGCTTTCTTGGAATCTGCAGTGGGATATTTTGGAGCACATTGAAGCTTATGTGGACAAAGAAAATACCCTCATATAAAACATAGAAAGAAGTTTTCTGAGTAACCACTCTGAGATGTGTTAATTCATCTCACAGTGTTACATGACTCCTTCCTTGGATCACTTTGGTAACACTGTTTTTGGGGAATCTGAGAAGGGATATATTGGATCACTTTGAAGCCCATGGTGACAAATGAAATATCCTCAGATGAAAACTAGAATTAAACTTTCTGAGAAAGTTCTTTGTGATGTGTGAATTCATCTCACAGAGTTACACTTTTCTTTTCATGGAGCCGTTTGCTAACACTGTTTTTGTGGAATCTGCAAAAGGATACTTGGGAGTACTTTGAGGTCTACAGTGAAAAAGGAAATATCCTCAGATAAAAACTAGAAAGAAACATTCTGAGAAGCTGCTTTGTGATGTGTGAATTCATCTCACAGAGTTACACCATTCTTTTCATTGAGAAGTTTGCTAATACTGTTTCCATGGAATGTGCAAAGTTATATTTCGGAGCTCATGGAAGCTTAAGGTGACAAAGGAAATAACCTAATATAAAAACTAGAAAGAAGCTTTCTGAGGAAACGTTTTCTGATGTGTGAATTCATTTCATAGAGTTTCACTGTTGTTTTCATTGAGCAGTTTCGTAGCAATCTTTTTGGGGAATCCGCAATGGGAAATTTCAGAGTGCATTGAAGCCTTTGGTGACAAAGGAAATATCCTTAGGCAAAAAATTACTGAGCAACTGCTTTGTGATTTGTGAACTCATCTCACAGAGTGACATGATTCTCTTCATGGAGCAGTTTGGTAGCACTGCTTTGGGGAAATATGAGAGGGGTTATCTTGGATTGCATTGACGCCAATAGTGACACAGGAAATATCCTCAGATAAAACTAGAAAGAAGCTATCTGAGAAACTTCCTTGAGATGTGTGAATTCATCTCAGAGTTACACCATTCTTTTCTTGGAGCAGTTTGACAACACTGTTTTTGTGGAATCGGCAATAGGATATTTGGAAGTGCCTTGAAGCCTACTGTGACAAGGGAAATATCCTCAAACTAAAACCAAAAAGAATCTTTCTGAGAAACTGCTTTGTGATGTGGAAATTCATATCAATGACTTACACCTTTCTAGTCATGGAGCAGTTTGCTAAGACTATTTTCGTGATATCTGCAAAACGATATTCATGAGCAAATTGAGGAAAATGGTGAAAAGGGAAATATCCTCCGACAAAAGCTAGAAAGAGGCTTTCTGATAAACTGCTTTGTGAATTGTGAATTCACCTCACAGAGTTACATGATTCTTTTCATGGAGCAGTTTGGTAGCACTGCTTTTGGGGAATCTCAGAAGTTATGTTTTGAATCGCATGGATGCTGTTGGTGACAAAGAAAATATCCTCAGATAAAAACTAGAAAGATTTCTGAGGAAGTTCTTTGTGATGCATGAATTCATGTCACAGAGTTACACCTTTCTTTTCATGGAGCAGTTTGCTAACACTCCTTTCATGGAATCTGCAAAGTGATATTTGGGAGCACATTGAGGCCTGTGGTGAAAAAGCAACTATCCTAAGATAAAAACTAGAAAGAAGCTTTCTGAGTAACTGCTTAGTGATGTGTGAATTCATCTAACAGAGTTACACTGTTGTTTGCATTGAGCATTTTGCTTACACTGTTTTCTTTAAGACTGCAATGGTATATTACAAAGTTCCTTGAAGCTTATGGTGAGAAAAGAAATATCCTCACATAAAACCTAGAAAGAAACTTTCTGAGAAACTGCTTTGTGATGTGTTAATTCATCTCACAGTGTTCCACGATACTTTTCATGGTTAAGTTTGGTAGCAGTGTTTTTGGGGAATCTGAGAAGGGATATTTTGGATTGAATTGAAGCCTATGGTGACAAAGGAAATGTTCTCAGATAAAAACTAGAGAGAAGCTTTATGAGAAACCTCTTTGTGATTTGTTCATTCATCTAAGTGTTACATGATTCTTTTCATGGAGTAGTTTGGTAGCACTATTTTTGTCTTGTCTGAAAAAGGATATTTGTGAGCACATAGAAGCCAATGGTGGAAAAGGAAATATCCTGATATAAAAACTAGAAAGAAGCTTTCTGAGAAATTTATTTGTGATGGGTGAATTCATCATAGAGAGTTACATCTTTGTTTTCTTTGAGCAGTTTGGTAGCACGGTTTTAATGGAATCTTCAAAGGGATATTTGGGAGCTCCTAGAGGATTGTGGTAAAAAAGAAAATTACTTCAGATAAAAACTGTAGAGAACTATGCAAGATATGGTTTTGTGATGTGTATATTCATCTCATAGAGTTTGAACTGTGTGTTGATTGAGCAATTTGGCATCACTGTTTCCATGGAATCGGAGAGGAGTTATTTGGGATCTCATCGATGCCTATGGTGAAAAAGGAAATATCCTCAGATATCAACCAATAAGAAGCTTTCTGTGAAACTGCTTTGTGATGTGTGAATTCATTTCACAGAGTTTTACCATTCTTTTCATTGAGAAGTTTGCTAACACTTTTTTTCACTAATTTGCATTAGGATATTCGGGAGCACATTTAGGAATGTGGTGAAAAAAAAATCCTCAGAAAAAAATCTAGAGAGATGTCTTCTGAGAACAGCTTTGTGATATGTGAATTCATTTCACAGAATTACACCATTCTATTAATGGAACAGTTTGGTATCACTGTTTTTGGGGAATCTGAGAAGGGATATTTTGGATTGAATTGAAGCCTATGGTGACAAAGGAAATGTTCTCAGATAAAACTAGAGAGAAGCTTTATGAGAAACCTCTTTGTGATTTGTTCATTCATCTAAGTGTTACATGATTCTTTTCATGGAGTAGTTTGGTAGCACTATTTTTGTCTTGTCTGAAAAAGGATATTTGTGAGCACATAGAAGCCAATGGTGGAAAAGGAAATATCCTGATATAAAAACTAGAAAGAAGCTTTCTGAGAAATTTATTTGTGATGGGTGAATTCATCATAGAGAGTTACATCTTTGTTTTCTTTGAGCAGTTTGGTAGCACGGTTTTAATGGAATCTTCAAAGGGATATTTGGGAGCTCCTAGAGGATTGTGGTAAAAAAGAAAATTACTTCAGATAAAAACTGTAGAGAAACTATGCAAGATATGTTTTGTGATGTGTATATTCATCTCATAGAGTTTGAACTGTGTGTTGATTGAGCAATTTGGCATCACTGTTTCCATGGAATCGGAGAGGAGTTATTTGGGATCTCATCGATGCCTATGGTGAAAAAGGAAATATCCTCAGATATCAACCAATAAGAAGCTTTCTGTGAAATGCTTTGTGATGTGTGAATTCATTTCACAGAGTTTTACCATTCTTTTCATTGAGAAGTTTGCTAACACTTTTTTTCAACTAATTTGCATTAGGATATTCGGGAGCACATTTAGGAATGTGGTGAAAAAAAAATCCTCAGAAAAAAATCTAGAGAGATGTCTTCTGAGAAACAGCTTTGTGATATGTGAATTCATTTCACAGAATTACACCATTCTATTAATGGAACAGTTTGGTATCACTGTTTTTGGGGAATCTGAGAAGGGATATTTTGGATCACATTGAAGCCTATGGTGACAAAGGAAATATCCCCAGATAATATCTAGAAGGAAACTTTCTGAGAAACTACTTTTTGATGTGTGAATCCATCTCACAGAGTTTCACGAGTCTTTTCATTGATCACTTGGTAGTACTGTTTTTGGGGAATCTGAGAAGGGATATTTTGGATTGCATTGAAACCTGTGATGACAAAGGAAATATCTTCAGATAAGAACTATAAGAAATTTCTGAGAATCTACTTTGTAATGTGTGAATTCATCTCACAGAGTAACACCTTTCTTTTCATGGATCAGTTTGCTAACACTATTTTCCTGGAATATACAAAGGGATATTTGGGAGCTAGTTGAGACCTATGGTGAACAAGGAAATATCCTCAGAAAAAAACTAGAAAGAAGCTTTCTGAGAAATGGTGTTGTGATGTGTGAATTCACCTCACTGAGTTACACCACTCTTTTCTTTTTTTTTTTTTGAGATGGAGTCTCACTCTGTCGCCCAGGCTGGAGTGCAGTGGCTGGATCTCAGCTCACTACAAGCTCTGCCTCCCGGGTTCAAGCCATTCTCCTGCCTCAGCCTCCCGAGTAGCTGGGACTACAGGCCCCCGCCACCTCGCCCGGCTAGTTTTTTGTATTTTTTAGTGGAGACGGGGTTTCACAGTGTTAGCCAGGATGGTCTGGATCTCCTGACCTCGTGATCCGCCCGTCTCGGCCTCCCAAAGTGCTGGGATTACAGGCTTGAGCCACTGCGCCCGGCCTACACCACTCTTTTCATGGAGCAGTTTTGTAGCACTGTTTTTGGGGAATCTGAGAAGGGATAATTTGAATCACATTGAAGCCTATGGTGACAAGGAAATATTCTCAGATAAAATTTAGATAGAAGCTTTCTGAGAAACTGCTTTGTGATGTGTGTATTCATCTCACAGAGTAGCACAATTCTTTTCTTGGAGCAGTCTGCTAAAACTGTTTTTGTGGATTCTGCAAAGGGATATTCAGAAGCACATTGAGGAATATGGTGAAAAAGCAATTATCCTCAGAGAAAAAGTAGAAAGAACCTTTCTGAGAAACAGTTCTGTGATGTGAGAATTCATCCCACAGAGTTGCACCACATTTTTCATGATGAAGTTTATTAGCACTGTTTTTGGTGAATTGGAGAAGGGATATTTGGAATTGCATTTAAGCCTATGGCGACAAATGAAATATCCTGATAAAAACTAGAAAGAAGCCTACTGAGAAAACACTTTGTGATGTGTCAATTCATCTCACAGAGTTACACGATTCTTATCATGGATCAGTTTGGTAGCACTGTTTTTGAGGAATCTGCAATAGGATATTTGGGAGCACATTGAAGCCTATGGTGACAAAGAAAATATCCTCAGACAAAAACCAAAAAGAAACTTTCTGAGAAACTGCTTTGTGATGTGTGAATTCATCTCAGATTTTTACACCTTTCTTTTCATGGAGCAGTTTGCTAACACTATTTTCGTGGAATCTGCAAAGATATTCACGAGCACATTGAGGCCTATTATGAAAAAGGAAATATCCTCAGATAAAAACTAAAGAGAAGCTTTCTGAGAAACTGCTTTGTGATATGTGAATTCACTGCACAGAGTTACACTGTTCTTTTCATTATGTAGTTTGCTAACACTATTTTCTTGGAATCTGGAATGGGATATTTCAGAGCACATTGAGGCTGATGGTGACTAACCACCAGTTACACTGATGATGGTTACACAAACCAACGATTACACTTTTCTTCTCATTGAGCAGTTTGTTAACACTGTTTTGTTGGAATCTGCAATGGGATATTTTAGAGCACATTTATGCTTATGGTGACAAAGGAAATATCATCAGACAAAAACTAGAAAGAAGCTTTCTGAGAAACTGCTTGGTGATTTGTAAATTAATCTCTCAGAGTTACACATTTCTTTCTGTGGAGCAGTTTCCTAACACTGTTTTTGTGGAATCTGAAAAGGGATACTTTGGAGTGCTTTGAGGCCTATGATGAGAAAAGAAATATCCTCTGATTAAAACAAAAATGAAGCTTTCTAAGAAAGTGCTTAGTGACGTGTGAATTCACGTCACAGAATTACACTGTTATTTTCATTGAACAGTTTTCTAGCACTGTTTTCTTGGATTCCGCAATGGCATATTTCAGAGCACATTGAACCTTATGGTGACAAAGAAAATAATCTCATATAAAAACTAGAGGGAAGCTTTCTCAGAAACTGCTTAATGCTGTGTTAGTTCGTCTCACAGAGTTATATGACTCTTTTCATGGATCAGTTTAGTAGCCTATTTTTGGTTAATTTGAGAAGGGGTATTTTGGATAGCATTGAAACCTAGGGTGAGAAAGGTAATATCCTCAGAAGAAAATTAGATGGAAGTTTTCTGAGAAAGTTCTTTGTGATGTTTGAATTCATCTCACAGAGTTACACCGTTCTTTTCATGGTACAGTGTGCTAACACTGTTTCCCCGGAATCTGCAAAAGGATATTTGGGAGTGCATTCGGGCCTGTAGTGAAAAAGGAAATATCCTCATATAAAAACCCAAAACAAGCTCTCTGAGAAACTGCTTTGTGATGTGTGAGTTCATCTCAAAGATTTACACCTTTCTTTTCAAGGAGCAGTTTGCTAACACTATTTTCGTGGAATCTGCAAAGATATTCATGAGCGCATTGAGGACTATTATGAAAAAGTAAATATCCTCAGATAAAAACTAGAGAGAAGCTTTCTGAGAAACTGCTTTGTGATATGTGTATTCACCTCACAGAGTTACACTGTTCTTTTCATTGAGCAGTTTGTTAACACTGTTTTCTTGTAATCCGCTATAGGATATTTTGGAGCACATTGAAGCTTATGGTGACAAAGGAAATATCCTCACACACACACACACACACAAAACTAGTAAGAAGCTTTTGGAGAAACTGCTTTGTGATTTGAATTCGTCTCACAGAGTTGCATGTTTCTGTTCATGGAGCAGTTTGGTAGCACTGTTGGTGTGGAATCTGAGAAGGGATACTTTGGATCACATTGAAGCCTATGGTGACAAAGGAAAAACTCTGATAAAAACTAGAAAGAAGCTCTCTGAGAAACTGCTTTGTGATGTGTGGTTTCATCTCACAGATTTACATCTTTCTTTCCATGGAGTAGTTTGTTAACATGGTTTTCATAGAATATGCAAACGGATATTCTGGAACACCTTGAAGTGTGTAGTGAAAAAGGAAATATCCTCACATAAAAACTAGAAAGAATCTTTCTGGAAAACAGCTTTGTGATGTGTGAATTCATCTTACATTGCTACACCATTCTTTTCATTGAGCAGTTCAATAACACTGTTTTCGAGTGATCTGCAATAGGATATTTTGGAGTGCATTTAAGTCTATAGTGACAAAGAAAATGTCCTCAGATAAAAACCAAAACGAAGCTTTCAGTGAAACTTTGTGATGTATGAATTGATCTCACAGTTTTACATCTTTCTTTTCATGGAGCAGTTTGTTAACACTATTTTCCTGGATTCTACTAAGGGATATTCATGAGCACATTGAGGCAAAATGTGAAAAAGGAAATATCCTCAGAAAAAAACAGAAAGAAGCTGAGAAACTGCTTTGTGATTTGTGAATTCTTCTCTCAGACTTACATGATGATTTTCATGCAGAAGTTTGATAGCTCTGCTTTGGGGAATCTGAGAAAGGATAATTTGGATCGCATGAAGCCTATGGCGAAAAAGGAAATATCCTCAGATAAAATCGTGAAAGAATCATTCTGAGAAACTTCTCCATGACGTGTGAATTCATCTCACAGAGTTATACCTTTGTTTTCATGGAGGAGTTTGCTAACACTGTTTTCGTGGTAACAGCAAATGGATATTTTTGAGTGCATTGAGGCCTATGATGAGAAAGGAAATATCATCTGATTAAAACCAGAAAGAAGCTTTCTGAGAAAGTGTTTGGTCACGTGTGAATTCATCTCACAGAGTTACACTGATCTTTACATTGAGCAGTTTTCTAACAATGTTTTTTCTTGGAATCTGCAATGGGATATTTCAGAGCACCTTGAACATTATGGTGACAAAAAAAATAACCATATAAAAACTAGAGGGAAGCTTTGTTAGAAACTGCTTCATGTTGTGTCAATTCTTTTCACAGTGTTACACAACTCTTTTCATGGATCAGTTTGGTAGCACTCTTTTTGGTTAATTTGAGAAGGAATATTTTGGATAGCATTGAAACCTAGGGTGAGAAAGGAAATATTCTCAGAAGAAAATTAGATGGAACTTTCTGAGAAAGTTATTTGTGATGTTTGAATACATCTCAAAGAGTTGCACCATTCTTTTCATGGTGCAGTTTGCTAATACTATTTCCCCAGAATCTGCAAAAGGGATATTTGGGAGCACATAGAAGCTTATGGTGACAAAGGAACTATCCTCAGAAAAAAAAAAAAAAAAAACTAGTAAGAAGCTCTCTGAGAAATTGCTTTGTGATTTACGAATTCATCTCACAGAGTTACACTGATCTTTACATTGAGCAGTTTTCTAACAATGTTTTTTCTTGGAATCTGCAATGGGATATTTCAGAGCACCTTGAACATTATGGTGACAAAAAAAATAACCATATAAAAACTAGAGGGAAGCTTTGTTAGAAACTGCTTCATGTTGTGTCAATTCTTTTCACAGTGTTACACAACTCTTTTCATGGATCAGTTTGGTAGCACTCTTTTTGGTTAATTTGAGAAGGAATATTTTGGATAGCATTGAAACCTAGGGTGAGAAAGGAAATATTCTCAGAAGAAAATTAGATGGAAACTTTCTGAGAAAGTTATTTGTGATGTTTGAATACATCTCAAAGAGTTGCACCATTCTTTTCATGGTGCAGTTTGCTAATACTATTTCCCCAGAATCTGCAAAGGGATATTTGGGAGCACATAGAAGCTTATGGTGACAAAGGAACTATCCTCAGAAAAAAAAAAAAAAAAAAACTAGTAAGAAGCTCTCTGAGAAATTGCTTTGTGATTACGAAT
The DNA here is from genome assembly GCF_009764315.1 of Trachypithecus francoisi. NCBI lineage: Eukaryota > Metazoa > Chordata > Mammalia > Primates > Cercopithecidae > Trachypithecus > Trachypithecus francoisi. The sequence continues at coordinate 284,348 of NW_022680490.1, read as the reverse complement.
TCATCTCACAGAGTTACACGTTTCTTTTCATGGAGCAGTTTTGGTAGCATGCTAGCACTGTTTTTGGGGAATCTGGGAAGGGATATTTTATATTGCATTGAAGCCTATGGTGAAAGCAAAAATACACATAAAAACTAGAAAAAAGCTTTCTAAGAAACTGCTTTGTGATGTACAATTTCATCTCACAGACTTACACCTTTCTTTTCATGGAGAAGTTTGCTAACACTGTTTTCGTGGAATCTGCAAAAGGGATATTCTGGAGCACCTTGAGGCCTGTAGTGAAAAAGGAAATATCCTCCAATAAAAACTAGAAATAAGCTTTCTGAGAAAACACTTTGTGATGTGTCAATTCATCTCACAGAGCTACATGAGTCATCATGGATCAGTTTGGTAGCACTGTTTTTGAGGAATCTGCAATAGGATATTTGGGAGCACATTGAAGCCTATGGTGACAAAGAAAATATCCTCAGACAAAAACCAAAAAGAAACTTTCTGAGAAACTACTTTGTAATGTGTGACTTCATCTCACAGGTTTACAGCTTTCTTTTCATGGAGCAGTTTGCTAACATTATTTTTCTGGAATCTACAAAGGGATATTCATGAGCACATTGAGGCAAAAGGTGAAAAGGAAATATCCTCAGACAAATCTAGAAAGAAGCTTGCTGTAAAACTGCTTTGTGATTTGTGAATTCATCTCTCAGAGTTACATGATTCTTTTCATGCAGAAGCTTCGTAGCACTGTTTTTGGGGAATCTGAGAAGGGATAATTTGGATCACATTGAAACCTATGGTGATGCAGGAAATATACTCAGATAAAATCTTGAAAGAACCATTCTGAGAAACTCTTTCATGATGCTTGAATTCATCTCATAAAGTTACAATCTTCTCCTCATTGAGAAGTTTGCTAACACTTTTTTCATGGAATGTGTTATGGGATATTCCAGAGGGCATTGAAGAATATGATGAAAAAGGAAATATCCTCAGATAAAAACTAGAAAGAAAATTTCAGAGAAACAGCTTTGTGATATGTGAATTCATCTCACAGAGTTACACCATTCTGTTCATGGAGCATTTTGGTAGCCCTGTTTTGGGGAATCTGAGAAAGGATATTTTGGAATGCATTGAAACCTGTGGGGACAAAGGAACTATCCCCAGATAAAAGCTGGAAAGAAACCTTCTGAGAAACTGCTTTGTGATGTGTGAATTGATCTCACATTTACACTGTTCTTTTCATAGGGCAGTTTGCTAACACTGTTTTCTTGGAATCCACAATGGGATATTTTGGAGCGCATTGAAGATCATTGTGATATGTGAGTTTATCTCACAGAACTACACCTTTCCTTGTATGCAGCAGTCTCCTAACACTGTTTTCTTGGATTCTGCAAAGGAATATTTGGGAGCACATGGAAGCCAATGGTGGAAAAGGAAATATCCTGACATAAAAACTAGAAAGAAGCTTTCTAAGAAATGTCTTTGTGATGGGTGGATTTCTCACAGAGTTACACCTTTGTTTTCCTTGAGCAGCATGGTAGCACTGTTTTCATGGAAACTGCAAAATTATATTTGGGAGCTCCTAGAGGCTTTGGGTTAAAAAAATAAATAACTTCAGATGAAAACTGGAGAGAAGCTCTCGAGAAACGTTTTTGTGATATGTGTATTCATCTCATAGAGTTTAGCCTTTTTGTTGATTGAGTAGTTCATCATCACTGTTTTTGTGGTATCAGAGAAGTTAGTTGGGAGCACTTTGAAGCCTATGGTGAAAAAGGAAATATCCTCAGATTTAAACTAGAAAGAAGCTTTCTGAGAAACTACTTTGTGATGTGTGAATTCATCTCACAGAGTTAAACCTTTCTTTTCATTGAGCAGATTGGTAACACTGTTTTTGTGGAATCTGCCAAGTGATATTTGGGAGTGCATAGAGTCTAATGGCAAAAAAGAAAATACCTTCAGGTAAAAACTGGAGTGAAGCTTACTGATAAACTCCTTTGTGATGTGTGCATTCATCTAATAGAGCTAAACATTTCTGTTGAGGGAGCACTTTGGCATCACTGTTTTTATGGTGTCTTAGAAGGGATATTTTGGAGCTCATTGAAGCCTATGGGAGGAAAGGAAATATCCTCAAATAAAAACTAGAAAGAAGCTTTCTGAGAAACTGCTTTGTGATGTGTTAATTCATCTCATGGAGTAACATGATTCTTTTCAAGGATCAGTTTGGTAGCACTGTTTTTGAGGAATCTGAGAAGGGATATTTTGGATCTCATTGAAGCCTATGGTGACAAAGGAACTATCCTCAGATTTAAACTAGAAAGAAGCTTTCTCAGAAACTCCTTTGTAATGTGTGAATTCATTGTACTTTTACACCACTTTTTTAAATGAAAAGTTTGCTAAGCCTGTTTTTGTGGAATCTGCAAAGGGATATATTGGAGCGCACTGAGGCCTATGGTGAGAAAGGAAATATGCTCAGAGAAAAACTAGAAAGAAGCTTTCTGAGAAACTACTTTGTGATGTGTGAATTCATCTCACAGAGTTAAACCTTTTCTTTCTTTGATTAGATTGGTAACACTGTTTTTGTGGAATCTGCAAAGGGATATATTGGAGCGCACTGAGGCCTATGGTGAGAAAGGAAATATGCTCAGAGAAAAACTAGAAAGAAGCTTTCTGAGAAACTACTTTGTGATGTGTGAATTCATTTCACAGTGTTACACCACTTTTTTAATAGAGCAGTTTGGTAGTACTGTTTATGGTGAATCTGAGAAGGGATATTTTGAATCATATTGAAGCCCATGGTAACAAAGGGCATATCCTCCCTCAGATTAAAACAAGAAAGAAGCTTTCTGAGAAAGTTCTCTGTGATGTGTGAGTTCATCTCACAGAGTTACACCACTCTTTTCATGGAGCAGTTTGCTAAAACTCTTTTCGTGGAGTCTGCAATAGGATATTTCAGAGAGCATTGAAGCCTTTGGTGACAAACCATATATTCTCAGACCACAACCAAAAAGAAGCTTTCTGTGAAACTGTTTAGTGATGTGTGAATTCCCCTTACAGAGTTATATCTTTATTTACATGGCACAGTTTGGTAAGACTGTTTTTGGGGAATCCAAGAAGTGATATTTTGGATTGCATTGAAGCCTATGGTGACAAAGGAAATATCCTCAGACAAAAACTAGAAAGAAGCTTTCTGAGAAACTGCTTAGTGATGTGTGAATTCATCTCTCAGGGTTACATTGTTGTTTTCATTGAGTAGTTTGCTAACACTGTTTTCTTGGGATCTGTAATCCAATATGTCAAAGCACATTGAAGCTTAGGGTGACAAAGGAAATATCCTCAGATAAAAACTAGAGAAAAGCTTTCTGAGAAACCACTTTGTGATGTGTTATCTCATCTCAGAGAGTTCCATGATTCTTGTCTTGGATCAGTTTTGTAGCACTGTTTTTGGAGAATCTGAGAAGTGTTACTTTCGATTGCAGTGAAACCTATGGTGACAAAGGAAATATCCTCAGATAAAAACTAGAAAGAAGCCTTCTGAGATATTTATTTGTGGTGTGTGAATTCATCTCATAGAGTTACACCTTTCTTTTCATGGAGCAGTTTGCTAACACGATTTTTGTGGAACCTGCAAAGGGATATATGGGAGCCACTGAGGATAATACTGAAAAAGGAAATATTCTCAGATAAAAACTAGTAAGAAACTTTCTGAAAACTGCTTTGTGATGTGTGAATTCATCATACAGAATTATACCATTCTTTTCATAGAGCAGTTTGGTAACTATGCTTTGGTGAATCTACAAAGAGATATTCGGGAGCACATGAATTCCAATGGTGAAAAAGGAAATAACTTCAGGCAAAAACTGGAGGGAAGCTTTCTGAAAAACCCCTTTCTGATGTGTGCATTCAATTCCTAGAGCTAAACGTTTCTGTTGAGGGAGCACTTTGGCATCACTTTTTTTGTTGTGTCAGAGAAGGGATATTTGGGAGTGCATTGAAGCCTATGGTGGAAAAGGAAATAGGCTCATGTAAAAACTACAAATAAGCTTTCTGAGAAACTGCTTTGTGATGCGAGAATTCATATCACCGAGTTACACGATTCTTTTCATGGAGTAGTTTGGTAGCAATGTTTTTGGGGAAACTGCAAAGAGATACTTGGAACGCATTGAGCCTATAATGAAAAAAAAAATTATCCTCAGATAAAAACTAGAAAGAAGTTTTCTGAGAAAATGCTTTGTGATATGTGAATATATCTCACAGAGTGACATCGTTGCTATCATTAAGCAGTTAGCTAACACTGTTTTCTTGGAATCTGCAATGGGATATTTCAGAGATCATTAACGTTTAGGGTGACAAAGGAAATATCCTCAGACAAAAACTAGAAAGAAGGTTTCTGAGAAACTGCTTTGTGATTTGTGAATTCATATTATAGTGTTACAGGTTTCCTTTCAAGGAGCAGTATGGTAGCATTGTTTCTGGACAATCTGAGAAGGAATATTTTCGATCGCATTGAAGCCTATGGAGACAAAGGAAATATCCTCAGACAAAAAGTAGAAATCAGCTTTCTGAGAAGCTTCTTTGTGATGTGTGTATTCATCTCACAGAGTAACACCTTTCCTTTCATGGCACAGTTTGCTAACACTGTTTTTGTGGAATCTGCAAAGGGATATTTGTGAGCACATTGAGGCTTATTGTGGAAAAGGAAATATCCTCAGAAAAAAAATGAGAAAGAAGATTTCTGAGAAACTGCTTTGTAATGTGTGAATTCATCTCACAGAGTTACACTGTTATTTTCATTGAGCACTGTGATAGCACTGTTTTCTTGGAATCTGCAATAGGATATTTCAGAACACATTGAAGCCTATGGTTGCAAAGGATGTAACCTCAGATAAAAACCAAAAAGAAGCTTTCTGTGAAACTGCTTTGTGATGTGTGAAATCATCTCACAGTGTTACACCATTCTTTTCATCAGGAAGTTTGCTAACACTTTTTTTCCTGGAGTCTGCAATGGGATATTCAGAAGTGCATTGAGGAACATGGTGAAAAAGGAAATATCCTCAGAGAAAAGCTAGAAAGAAACTTTCTGAGAAACAGCTTTGTGGTGTGAGAATTCATCTCACAGAGTTACACCATTCTTTTCATGGAACAGTTTAGTGACACTGTTTTTGGTTAACCTGAGAAGGAACGATTTTTTTTCACACTGAAACCTATGGTGAAAAAGGAAATATCCTCAAATAAAAACTAGAAAGAAGCTTTCTGAGAAACATCTTTGTGATGTGCTTATTCATCTCACAGAGTTACACAATTCTTTTCTTGGAGCAGTTTCTAACACTGTTTTTATGGAATTAGCAGTAGGATATTTGGGGTTGCATTGAAGCCTATGGTGACAAAGGAAGTATTCTCAGACAAAAACTAGAAAGAAGTTTTCTGAAAAAATGCTTTGTTATTTGTGAATTCACCTCACAGAGATAGATGATTCTTTTCATGGAGCAGTTTGGTAGCACTGTTTTTGAGGAATCTCAGAAGTGTTATTTTACATCTCATTGAAGCCTATAGTGACAAAGGAAATATCCTCAGATAAAAACTAGAAGGAAGCTTTCTGAGAAACTGCTTAGTGATGTGTAAATTCATCTCACAGTTACAGTATACTTTTCATGGAGCACTTTACTAACACTCTTTTCATGGAATCTGCAAAGGAATATTTGGGAGCACTTTGAGGCCTATGTTGAAAAAGGAAGTATCTTCAGATAGAAACAAGAAATATCCTTTTTAAGAATATGCTTTGTGATGTGTGTATTCATCTCATCGAGTAACACCTTTCTTTTCATGGCACGGTTTGCTAACACTGTTTTCATGGAACCTACAAAGGGATATTTAGGAGAGAGTTGAGGCCTATGGTGACAAAGGAAATATCCCCAGAGAAAAACTAGAAAGAAGCATTCTGAGAAATTTCTTTGTGATGTGTGAATTCATCTCACAGAGTTACAGGTTTCCTTTCTTGGAGCAGTTTGCTAACACTGTTTTAGTGGAACTTGCATAGGGATATTTGGGAGTGCATTGAAGCCTATAGTGAAAAAGGATATATTCTCAGATATAAACCAAATAGAAACTTTCTGAGAGATTGCTTTGGGATGTGTGAATTGATCTCACAGAATTACACTGTTCTTTTCATTGAGCAGTTTACTAATACTCTTTTCTTGGAATGTGCAATGAGATATTTCGGAGTGTATTGAAGCTTAGGGTGACAAAGAAAGTATCCTCAGTCAAAAACTAGAAAGACATTTTCTGAGAATCTGCTTTGTGATTTGTGAATTCATCTCACAGAATTACATGATTCTTTTCATGGAGCAGTGTGGTAGCACTGTTTATGGGGAATCTGAGAAGAATCTCACAGTATAACACCTTTCTTTTCATGGAGAAGTTTGTTAACTCTGTTTTCATGGAATCTACAATGTGAAGGTTGGGAGCAAGTTGAGACCTATGGTGAAAAAGAAAATATACTCAGATAAAAACTGGAAAGTAGCTTTCTGAGAAACTGCTTTGTGGTGTGTGAATTCATCTCACATAGTTACATCACACTTTTCATGGAGCAGTTTGCTAACATTGTGTTCATGGAATCTGCAATATGATATTTCAGAGTGCACTGAAGTCTACGGTAAGAAATGAAATATCCTCAGACAGAAACCAAAAAGAAGCTTTCTCTGAAAGTGCTTTGTGATGGAAGAATTCATCTCACAGAGTTAGACTTTTCTTTTCACGGCGCAGTTTGGTACCACTATGTTTGGGGAATCTGAGAAGGAATATTTTGTATTGAAATGAAGCCCATAGTGACAAAGGAAATACCCTCAGATAAAAACTAGGAAGGTTTCTGAGCAACTGCTTTGTGATGTGTGAATTCATCTTACAGAGACACACAGTTCTTTTCATTGAACAGCTTGCTAACACCGTTTTCATGGAAACTGCAAAGGATATTTCGTAGGGCATTGAAGCCTGTGGTGAAAAAGGAAATATCCTCAGATAAAAGTCAAGAAGCAGCTTTTTGAGAAACTGTTTTGTGATTGATAAATTCATTGCACAGTGTAACAGTGGTGTTTTCATAGATCAGTTTGCTAACACAGTTTTCTTGGAATCTGCAATGGGATATTTCAGAGCATATTGAAGCTTATGGTGACAAAGGAAATATCCTCATATAAAAACTAGAAGGAAGCTTTCTGAGAAACTGCTTTGTGATTTGTGAATTCATCTCACAGATTACACAATTCTTTTCATGGAGCAGTTCGGTAACACTGTTTTTGGGGAATCTCATAATGGATATTTTGGATCGCATTGAATCCCATGGTGACAAAGGAAATATCCTCAGATAAAAACTAGAAAGGTTTCTGAGAAAGTTGTTGATGATGTGTGAATTCATCTCACAGAGATACACCTTTCTTTTCATGGAGCACTTTGATAACACTCTTTTTGTGGAATCCACAAAGGTATTTGGGAGTGCATTGAGGCCTATGGTAAAATAGGAAATATCCTCAGGTAAAAACTAGAAAGAAGGTTTCTGAGAAAGTTGTTGATGATGTGTGAATTCATCTCACAGAGATACACCTTTCTTTTCATGGAGCACTTTGATAACACTCTTTTTGTGGAATCCACAAAGGTATATTTGGGAGTGCATTGAGGCCTATGGTAAAATAGGAAATATCCTCAGGTAAAAACTAAAAAGAAGGTTTCTGAGAAAGTTGTTGATGATGTGTGAATTCATCTCACAGAGATACACCTTTCTTTTCATGGAGCACTTTGATAACACTCTTTTTGTGGAATCTGCAAAGGTATATTTGGGAGTGCATTGAGGCCTATGGTAAAATAGGAAATATCCTCAGATAAAAACTAGAAAGAAGGTTTCTGAGAAAGTTGTTGGTGATGTGTGAATTCATCTCACAGAGGTACACCTTTGTTTTCATGGAGCACTTTGATAATACTCTTTATGTGAAATCTGCAAAGGGATATTTGGGAGTGCATTGAGGCCTATGGTGAAATAGGAAATATCCTCAGGTAAAAACTAGAAAGAAAACAAACAGTATTTCGTGATATCTGCAAAGCAATACTTGGGAGGGTGTTGAGGCCTATGGTGAAATCAGAAGTATCCTCGTATAAAAACCAGAAAGAAGCTTTCTGATAAACTGCTTCATGATGTGTGAATTCATCTCATAGAGTTACACTGTTCTTTTCATTGAGCTGTTTGATAACACTGTTATAGTGGAATGTGCAAAGGGATACATGGGAGTGCATTGAGGCCTATGGTGAAAAAGTAAATATCCTCAGATAAAAGCTATGGAGAAGCTTTTTGAGAAACTGCTTTGTGGTGTGTGCGCTCATCTCACAGAATTACACTGTTCTTTTCATTGAGCAGTTTGCTAAAACTGTTTTTGTGCAATCTGCAATGGGATATTTCGGAGCCCATTGAACATTATGGTAACAAAAGAAATATCCTCAGACAAAAAGAAGAAAGAAGCTTTCTGAGAAACTGCTTTGTGATTGTCAATTCTTCTCATAGAGTTACATGATTCTTTTCATGGATCAGTTTGATAGCGCTGTTTTTGGGGCATTTGGAAAGGATATTTTGGATCGCATTGAAGTCTAAGGTGACAAAGGTAGTATCCTCGGATAAAAAGTAGAAAGAAGCTTTCTGAGAAACTGCTTTGTGACGTGTTAATTCCTCTCTCAGTGTTACATGATTCTTTTGATTGATCAGTTTTGTAGCACTGTTTTTGGGGAATGTGAGAAGGGTATGTTGGATTTCATTGAAGCCTGTGGTTACAAAGAAAATATCCTCAGATAAAAACTAGGAAAAAAACATTCTGAGAAACTGCTTTGTGATGTGTGAATTCATCTCACAGACTTACACAGTTCTTTTCATTGAGCTGTTTGATTACACTGTTTTAATGGAATCTGCAAAGGCATATTTGGGGGCACATTGAGGCCTAAGGTGAAAAACTATATGTCCTCAGATAAAAGCTAGAAAGAAGCTTTCTGAGAACGTGTTTTGTGATGTGTGAATTAATTTCAAAGAGGTACAGAGTTCTTTTCATTGATCAGTTTGCTAACACAGTTTTCTTGGAATCCACAATGGGATATTTCAGAGCGCATTTTAGGCTTACGGTGACAAAGGAAATACCCTCATATACAAACTACAAAGTAGCTTTCTGAGAAACTACTTTGAGATGTGTGAATTCATCTCTCACAGAGTTACACTGTTCTTTGCATTAAACAGTTTGCTACAATTGTTTTCTTGGTATCTGCAATGGGATATTGTGAGCACATTGAAGCTTATGGTGACAAAGGAAATTCTCTCATATAAAAACTAGAAAGAATCATTCAGATAAACCTCTTTGTGATGTGTGAATTTGTCTCACGGATTTGCACTGTTCTTTTCTTTGAGCAGTTTCTTAACACTGTTTTCGTGGAATCTGCAATGGGATATTTCTGAAGCTTATGGTGACAGAATGAATATCCTGAGACAAAAACTAGAAAGAAGCTTTCTGAGAAACTACTTTCTGATTTCTGAATCCATCTCAGAGAGTTACATGAATCCCTTAATGGAGTAGTTTGGTAGCACTCTTTTTGGGGAATCTGAGTAGTAATATTTGGATCACTTTGAAGCCTATGGTGACAAAGGAAATATCCTCAGATAAAAACTAGAAAGAAGCTCTCTGAGAAACTGCTTTGTCATGTGTGAATTCATCTCACAGAGTTACACTGTTCTTTTCATATAGCAGTTTCTTAACCCTGTTTTCATGGAATCTGCAATGGGATATTTCAGAGGGCATTGAAGTTTATGGTGACAAAGGACACACCCTCAGACAAAAAAATAGAAAGAAGCTTTCTGAGAAACTGCTTTGTGATATGTTAATTCATCTCAGAGAGTTACACGATACTTTACAAGGAGCAGTTTGGTAGCGATGTATTTTGGGAATCTCAGAATTGATATTTTTGATCGCATTGAAGCCTACGGTGACAAAGGATATATATCAGATAAAAACTAGAGAGCAGCTTTCTGAGAAAGTTCTTTGTGATTTGTGAATTCATGTCACAGAGTTACACCTTTATATTCATGGAGCAGTTTGCTAACACCATTTTCATGGAAACTGCAAAGGGATATTTGCAATTGCCTTCAGGTCTATAGTGAAAAATGCAATATCCTCAGATAAAAACTAGAAATAAGCTTTCTGAGAAACTGTTTTCTGATGTGTAAATTCATGTCTCACAGTTACACCATTCTTTTAATTGACCAGTTTGATAACAGGGTTTTCGTGGAATCTGCAATAGGATATTTAGGAGTGCATTGAAGCCAATGGTGACAAATGATATACCCTCAGATAAAAACCAAAAAGAAGCCTTCTGAGAACCTGCCTTGTGATGTTTGAATTCACCCAGAGTTACTACTTTCTTTTCATGGAGCAGTGTGCTAATACTGTTTTCATGGAATCTCCAAAGGGATACTGGAAGTACAATGATGCCAATGGTGATAAAGGAAATATCCCCAGATAAAAAATAGAAAGAAGCTTTCTGAGAAACTGCTTTGTGATGTGTGAATTCATCTCACAGAGTTACTCTGCTCTTTTCATTGAGCAGTATGCTAACCTGTTATCTTGGAATCTGCAATGGGATATTTAGGAGCACATTTTAAGCTTGTGGTGGTAAAGGAAATACCCTCATATAAAAACTGGAAAGAAGTTTTCTGAGAAACCATTTACTTATGTTTTAATTCATCTCACAGAGTTACATGATACGTTTCACAGAGCAGTTTGGTAGCTCTGTTTTTGGGGATTCTGTGAAGGGATACTTTGGATTGCATTGAAGCCTGAAGTGACAAAGGAAATATCTCAGATAAAAACTAGAGAGCAGCTTTCTGAGAAAGTTCTTTGTGATTTGTGAATTCATGTCACAGAGTTACACCTTTATATTCATGGAGCAGTTTGCTAACACCATTTTCATGGAAACTGCAAAGGGATATTTGCAATTGCCTTCAGGTCTATAGTGAAAAATGCAATATCCTCAGATAAAAACTAGAAATAAGCTTTCTGAGAAACTGTTTTCTGATGTGTAAATTCATGTCTCACAGTTACACCATTCTTTTAATTGACCAGTTTGATAACAGGGTTTTCGTGAATCTGCAATAGGATATTAGGAGTGCATTGAAGCCAATGGTGACAAATGATATACCCTCAGATAAAAACCAAAAAGAAGCCTTCTGAGAACCTGCCTTGTGATGTTTGAATTCACCCAGAGTTACTACTTTCTTTTCATGGAGCAGTGTGCTAATACTGTTTTCATGGAATCTCCAAAGGGATACTGGAAGTACAATGATGCCAATGGTGATAAAGGAAATATCCCCAGATAAAAAATAGAAAGAAGCTTTCTGAGAAACTGCTTTGTGATGTGTGAATTCATCTCACAGAGTTACTCTGCTCTTTTCATTGAGCAGTATGCTACCCTGTTATCTTGGAATCTGCAATGGGATATTTAGGAGCACATTTTAAGCTTGTGGTGGTAAAGGAAATACCCTCATATAAAAACTGGAAAGAAGTTTTCTGAGAAACCATTTACTTATGTTTTAATTCATCTCACAGAGTTACATGATACGTTTCACAGAGCAGTTTGGTAGCTCTGTTTTTGGGGATTCTGTGAAGGGATACTTTGGATTGCATTGAAGCCTGAAGTGACAAAGGAAATATTCTCAGATAAAAACTAGAAAGATGCTTCCTGAGTAACTTCATTGTTATGTGTGAATGCAGCTCACAGAGTTACACTTCTGTTTTCATGGAGCAGTTTGCTAACACTGTTTATGTGGAATCTGCAAAGAGATATTTGGGAGTGTATTGGGGTCAATGGTAAAAAAGGAAATATCCTCAGATTAAAACTAGAAAGAAGCTTTCTGAGAAAGTTCCTTGTGATGTTTGAATATATGTCACAATGTTACACCTTTCTTTTCATGAAGCAGTTTGCTAACACTGTTTTTGTGGAATCTGCTAAGGGATATTTGGGAGCCTATTCAGGTCTATGGATAAAAAGGAAATATCCTCAGATAAAAACTAGAAAGAAGCTCTCTGAGAAACTGTTTTGTGATGTGTGAACTCATCTCACAGAGTTACACTGTTCTGTTTATTGTGCAATTAGCTAACACTCTTTTCTTGGAATCTGCACTGGGATATTTCAGAGTGCATTTTAAGCTAATAGTGACAAAGGCAATATCCTCATAAAAAACTAGAAAGAAGCTTTCTGAGAAACCATTTACTGATGTTTTAATTCATCCCACAGAGTTACACGATTCTTTTCATGGATCAGTTTGGTTGCACTGCTTTTGGGGAATTTGAGAAGGGATATTTTTAACCACATTGAAGCCAATAGTGACAGAGGAATTATCCTCAGATAAAACCCAAAAAGAACTTTACAAGAAACTGCCTTGAGATGTGTGAATTTATCTCACAGAGTTACACTCTTCTTTTCATCAAGCAGTCTGCTAACACTGTTTTCTTGGAATATGCAATGGGATATTTAAGAGTGCATTGAAGCTTATGATGACAAAGGAAATACCCTCATACAAAAACTAGAAAGAAGCATTCTGAGAAACCGTTTTGTGATGTGTTAATTCATCTCACAGAGTTACATGATACTTTTCATGGAGCAGTTTGGTAGCACTCTTTTTGGGGAATTTCTGAAGGGGTGTCTTGGATTGCATTGAAGCCTATGGTGGTGAAGGATGTATCCTCAGACAAAAATTAGAATGAAGCTTTCTGAGAAACTTCTTTTTAATATGTAAATTCTTCTCACAGAGTTATGACTTTCTTTTCATGAAGCAGCTTGCTAACACTGTTTTTGTGGAATTTGCAAAGGTTTATTTGGGAGCACATTGAGGCCTATAGTGAAAAAGGAAATACACTCAGATTAACCAAAAAGAAGCTTTTTGAGAAACTGCTTTGTCATGTGTGAATACATCCCTCCGAGTACACTGATCTTTTAATTGAGCAGTTTGCTAACGCTTGGAGTCAGCATTGGGATATTTAGGAGCACATTGAAACTTACAGTGACAAAGGAAATATCCTCAGACAAAAACTAGAAAGAAGTTTTCTGAGAAACCCCTTCCTGATTTGTGAATTCATCTCATAGAGTAACACCTTTCATTCATGGAGGAATTTGGGAGCACTGTTCATGTGGAATCTGAAAAGTGGTATTGTGTATCACATTGAAGCATATGGTGACAAAGGAAATATCCCCAGATAAAAACTAGAAAGAAGCTTTGTAAGAAACTTCTTTGCTATGTGTGAATTCATCTCATGGAGTTACACCTTTATTTTCTTGGAGCAGTTTGCTATCACTGTTTTCATGAATATCCAAAGGGATATTTGGGAGCACATTGAGGCCTATGGCAAAAAAGGAAATATGCTCAAATAAAAACTAGAAAGAAGCTTTCTGAAGAACTACTTTGTGATGTGTGAATTCATCTCACCTTGTTACACTGCTCTTTTTATTGAGCAGTTTGCTAACCCTGTTTTCTGGGAATCTGCAATGCAATATTTCAGAGTGTATTTTAAGCTTATGGTGGCAAAGAGAATACTCTTATACAAAAAATAGAAGGAAACATCCTGGGAAACCATTTTGTGATGTGGTAATTCATCTCACAGAGTTACACTATTCTTTCATGGATCAGTTTTCTAGCCCTGTTTTGGGGTATTCTGAGAAGGGATATTTTGGATGGCATTGAAGCCCATGGTGACAAAAGAAATATCCTCAGAAAAAAAAAAAAAAGAACTCTCTGAGAAACTGCTTTGTGATGTGTGAATTCATCTCACAGAGGTACACTGTTCTTTTTGTTGAGCAGTTTGTTAGCGCTGTTTTCTTGGAATCTGCAGTGGGATATTTTGGAATGCATTAAAACTTATGATGACAAAGGAAATATCCTCAAATAAAAATTAGAAAGAATCTTTCTGAGAAACTATTTTGCAATTTGTGAATTCATAGCAAAGCAATACACCTTAAATTTCATGGAGCAGATTGGTAGCACTGTTTTGGGGGAGTCTGAGAGGGGATATTTTCAATTGCATTGAATCTTATGATGACCAAGGTGTTATCCTCAGATAAAAACTAAAAAGAAGCGTTCTGAGAAACTTCTTTGTGATGTGTGTATTCATCTCACAGAGTAACACCTTTCTTTTGATGGAGAAGTTTGCTAACACTGTTTTTGTGGAGTCTCCAAAGGGATATTTGGGAGAAAGTTGAGGCCTCTGGTGAAACAGGAAATATCCTCAGATAAACACTAGAATCTTTCTTAAAAACTGCTTGGTGATGTGTGAATGCATCTCACATATTTACACCTTTCTTTTCATGGAGCAGATTGCTAACACTTTTTTGTTGGAATCTTCAAAGGGATATTCGCGAGTGCATTGAAACCAATGGAGAAAAAGGAAATATCCTCAGAGAAAAACTAGAAACAAGCTCTCTTCAGAAACTGCTTCATGATTTGTGAATTCATCTCACAGATTTGCACAATTCTTTTCACGAAGCAGTTTGTTAACAATTTTTTGGGGGAAATCTGTGAGGGGACACTTTGGATCGCATTGAAGCCTGTGGTAACAAAGGAAATATCCTCAGATAAAAACTAGAAAGATGCTTCCTGAAAAACTTCATTATTCTGTGTGAATGGAGTTCACAGAATTACACTATTCTTTTCATGGAGCAGTTTGCTAACACTGTTTTTGTGGAACCTGTAAAGAGATATTTGGGAGCATATTGGGGTCAATGGCAAAAGAAGCTCTCTGAGAAACCGCTTTGTGATATGTGAATTCATCTCACAGAGTTACACTGTCTTTTACATTGTGCAGTTTGCTAACACTGTTTTCTTGGAATCTGCAATGGGATATTTTGGAGTGCATTGAAGCTTTTGATTACAAAGGAAATACCCTTATACAAAAGCTAGAAAAAAGCATTCTGAGAAACTGCTTTGTGATGTGTTAATACATCTCACAGAGTTACATGATACTTTTCATGGAGCAGTTTGGTAGCACTGTTTTTGGGGAATCTCTGAAGGGATATTTTGGATTTCATTGAAGCCTATGGTGATGATGGATGTATCCTCAGATAAAAATTAGAATGAAGCTTTCTGAGAAACTTCTGTTTAATGTGTGAATTCCTCTCACAGAGTTACAACTTTCTTTTCATGAAGCAGCTTGCTAACACTGTTTTTGTGGAATTTCCAAAGGGTTTTGTGGGAGCACATTTAGGCTTCTAATGAAAAATGAAATATAGTCAGATAAAATATACAAAGAAGTTTTCTGAGAAACTGAATTGTGATATGTGAATTCATCTCTCATGGTTACACCATTCTTTGCATAGAGCAGTTCGATAACACTATTTTCGAGGAAACTGCAATGTGATATTTGGGAGCACATTGAAGTCTATGGTAACAAAGGAAATACCCTAAGATTAACCAACGAGAAGCTTTCTGGGAAACTGCTTTGTGATATGTGAATTCATCCCACAGAGTACACTGTTGTTTTCATTGAGCAATTTGCTAACACTGTTTACTTGGAGTCAGTATTGGGATATTTTGGAGTGCGTTGAAATTTATGGTGATAAAGGAAATATCCTCAGACAAAAACTGGAAAGAAGCTTTCTGAGAAACTCTTTTCTGATTTGTGAATTCATCTCATAGAGTCACACCTTTCTTTCATGGAGGAATTTGGGAGAACTGTTTATGCGGAATCTGAGAAGTGATATTTTGTATCTCATTGAAGCCTATGGTGACAAGGGAAATATCCCCAGATAAAAACTAGAAAGAAACTTTGTAAGAAACTTCCTTGTTAAGTATGGATTCATCTCATGGAGTTACCCTTTCTTTTCTTGGAGCAGTTTACTATCACTGTTTTCATGGAATATCCAAAGGGAAATTTGGGTGCACATTGAGGCTTATGGTAAAAAAGGAAATATGCTCAGATAAAAACTAGAAAGAAGCTTTCTGAGAAACTACTTTGTGATGTGTGAATTCATCTCACAGTGTTACACTGTTCTTTTCATTGAGCAGTTTGTTAACCCTGTTTTCTGGGAATTTGCAATGTAATAATTTGGAGTGTATTTTAAGCTTATGGTGGCAAAGGAAATACCCTCATATAAAAACTAGAAAGAAAGGTTCTGGGAAACCATTCTTTGATGTGTTAATTCATCTCACAAGTTACATGATTCCTTTCATGGATCAGTTTGGTAGCACTGTTTTTGGAGAACCTGAGAAGGGATATTTTGGATCACGTTGAAGCCTAGGGTGACAAAGGAAATATCCTCAGACAAAAACCAAAAAGGCCAGGTGCAGTGGCTCACACCTGTAATCCCAGCACTTTGGGAGGCCGAGGCAGGTGGTTCATGAGGCCAGGAGATGGAGAGCATCTGGCTAACATGGTGAGACCCTGTCTCTACTAAAAATACAAAAAACTAACCAGGCGTGGTGGCGGCACATGTAGTCCCAGCTACTCAGGATGCTGAGGCAGGAGAATGACGTGAACCTAGAAGGTGGAGCTTTCAGTGAGCCAAGATCATGCCACTACACTTCAGCCAGTGAGACAGAGCAAGATTCTGTCTCAAAAAAAAAAAGAACTTTCTAAGAAAATGCTTTGTGATATGATAATTCATCCCACAGAGCTACAGTGTACTTTTAATTGAGCAGTTTGATAACACTGTTTTCTTGGAATCTGCAATTGGATATTTCAGAGTGCATTGAAGCTTATGGTGACAAAAAGACCTCACACAAAAACTAGAAAGAAGCTTTCTGAGAAACTGCTTTGTAATTTGAGAATTCACCTCACAGAGTTACAAATTTCTCTTCATGGAGAAGCTTCATAGAAGTTTTTGGAGAATCTGAGAAGGGATATACTGGATCACACTGAAGTCTATAGTGACAAAGGATATATCCCCAGATAAAAACTAGAAAGAAACTTTGTAAGAAACTTCCTTGTTAAGTATGGATTCATCTCATGGAGTTACCCTTTCTTTTCTTGGAGCAGTTTACTATCACTGTTTTCATGGAATATCCAAAGGAAATTTGGGTGCACATTGAGGCTTATGGTAAAAAAGGAAATATGCTCAGATAAAAACTAGAAAGAAGCTTTCTGAGAAACTACTTTGTGATGTGTGAATTCATCTCACAGTGTTACACTGTTCTTTTCATTGAGCAGTTTGTTAACCCTGTTTTCTGGGAATTTGCAATGTAATAATTTGGAGTGTATTTTAAGCTTATGGTGGCAAAGGAAATACCCTCATATAAAAACTAGAAAGAAAGGTTCTGGGAAACCATTCTTTGATGTGTTAATTCATCTCACAAGTTACATGATTCCTTTCATGGATCAGTTTGGTAGCACTGTTTTTGGAGAACCTGAGAAGGGATATTTTGGATCACGTTGAAGCCTAGGGTGACAAAGGAAATATCCTCAGACAAAAACCAAAAAGGCCAGGTGCAGTGGCTCACACCTGTAATCCCAGCACTTTGGGAGGCCGAGGCAGGTGGTTCATGAGGCCAGGAGATGGAGAGCATCTGGCTAACATGGTGAGACCCTGTCTCTACTAAAAATACAAAAAACTAACCAGGCGTGGTGGCGGGCACATGTAGTCCCAGCTACTCAGGATGCTGAGGCAGGAGAATGACGTGAACCTAGAAGGTGGAGCTTTCAGTGAGCCAAGATCATGCCACTACACTTCAGCCAGTGAGACAGAGCAAGATTCTGTCTCAAAAAAAAAAAAGAACTTTCTAAGAAAATGCTTTGTGATATGATAATTCATCCCACAGAGCTACAGTGTACTTTTAATTGAGCAGTTTGATAACACTGTTTTCTTGGAATCTGCAATTGGATATTTCAGAGTGCATTGAAGCTTATGGTGACAAAAAGACCTCACACAAAAACTAGAAAGAAGCTTTCTGAGAAACTGCTTTGTAATTTGAGAATTCACCTCACAGAGTTACAAATTTCTCTTCATGGAGAAGCTTCATAGAAGTTTTTGGAGAATCTGAGAAGGGATATACTGGATCACACTGAAGTCTATAGTGACAAAGGATATATCCCCAGATAAAAACTAGAAAGAAGCATTCTGAGAAACTGATTTGTGATGTGTGAATTTCTCTCACAGAAATACACCATTATTCTCATTGAGAAGTCTGCGAACACTTTTTTTGTGTAATCCGCAAAGAGATATTCTCAAGTACATTGATGATCAAGGAGAAAAAGGAAATATCCTCAGACAAAAACTAGAAAGAAGATTTCTGAGAAACAGCTTTGTGATGTGTGAATTCACTTCACAGAAGTACACCAAACTTTTCAGGCAGCAGTTTGGTAAAACTGTTATCAGTGAACCTAGGAAGGGATATCTTGGATCAAATTGAAGCCTCTGGTGACAAGGGGAATATCCTCAGATAAAAACTAGAAAGAAGCTTTCTGAGAAACTTCTTTCTGATGCGAGTATTCATCTCACAGAGTAGCACCTTTTTTTTCATGGATCAGTTTGCTAACACTGTTTTTGTGGAATCTACAAAAGGATATCTGGGAGCAAGATGAGGCCTATTTTGAAAAAGGAAATATCCTCAGATAAAAATTAGAAAGAATCTTTCAGATAATTTGATTTATGATGTGTGAATACATCTCACAGATTAACAAGTATCTTTTCATGAAGCAGTTTGCTACTGCTATTTTCGTGGAATCTTAAAAGGGACATTCACAAGCACAATGAGACCTATGATGAAAAGGAGGGGTGGAGCAAGAAGGCTGAATAGGAACAGCTCCAGTCTCCAGCTCCCAGTGCGAGTGACACAGGAGACAGGTGATTTCTGCATTTTCAACTGAGGTACTAGGTTCAGCTCACTAGGGAGTGCCGGAAAATCGATACTGGTCAGCTGCTGCAGCCCCACCAGCGAGAGCTGAAGCAGGGTGAGGCATCGCCTCGCCTGGGAAGCGCAAGGGGGAAGGGAATCCCATTTCCTAGCCAGGGGAACTGAGACACACAACACCTGGAAAATCGGGTAACTCAACTCCAATACTGCGCTTTACCAAGGGTCTTAGCAAACGGGCACATGAGGAGATTATATCCCACATCTGGCCAGGAGGGTCCCACGCCCATGGAGCCTCCCTCATTGCTAGCACAGCAGTCTGTGATCTAACGGCAAGGCAGCAGAGAGGCTGGGGGAGGGGCGACCGCCATTGCTGAGGCTTAAGTAGGTAAACAAAGCCGCTGGGAAGCTCGAACTGAGTGGAGCGCACAGCAGCTCAAGGAGGTCTGCCTGACTCTGTAGACTCCACTGCTGGGGACAGGGCACAGCTAAACAACAACAACAACAACAAAAAAAAAACACCAGAAACCTCTGCAGATGCAAACGACTCTGTCTAACAGTTTTGAAGAGAGCAGTGGATCTCCCAACATGGAGGTTGAGATCTGAGAACGGACAGACTGCCTGCTAAAGTGGGTCCCTGGCCCCTGAGTAGCCTAACTGGGAGATATCTCCTACTAGGGGCAGATAGACATCCCACACCTCACACAGTGGAGTACCTCCCTGAGAGGAAGCTTCTAAAGCAAGAATCAGACAGGTACACTCATTCTTCAGCACTATTCTATCTTCTGCAGCCTCTGCTGCTGATACCCAGGAAAACAGGGTCTGGAGTGGACCTCAAGCAATCTCCAACAGACCTGCAGGTGAGGGTCCTGACTGTTAGAAGGAAAATTAAGAAACAGGAAGGACATCCACCCCAAAAATCCCATCAGTATGTCAGCATCATCAAAGACGAGAGGCAGATAAAAACACAGAGGTGGGGAAAAAGCAGGACAGAGAAGCTGAAAATTCAAAAAATAAGAGCGTATCTCCCACTCCAAAGTCATCACAAACAATGGATCAAAGCGGGATGGAGAATGACTTTGATGAGATCAGAGAAGTCTTCAGTCCATCAAGCTTCTCAGAGCTAAAGGAGGAATTACGTACCCAGCACAAAGAAACTAAAAATCTTCCAAAAAGAGTGTAAGAATTGATAACCAAAATAATTAATGAAGAGAAGGCCATAAGCCACTGGACAGAGATGGAAACCATGATATGAGAAATACGTGACAAATGCACAAGCTTCAGTAACCGACTTAATCAACTGGAAGAAAGAGTATCAGTGATTGAGGATCAAATGAATGAAATGAAGCAAGAAGAGAAATCTAAAGAAAAAAAGAAGAAAAAGAAATGAACAAAGGCCGGGTGCAGTGGCTCAAGCCTGTAATCCCAGCATTTTGAGAGTCCGAG
Organism: Trachypithecus francoisi; assembly: GCF_009764315.1. Taxonomy (NCBI): domain Eukaryota; kingdom Metazoa; phylum Chordata; class Mammalia; order Primates; family Cercopithecidae; genus Trachypithecus; species Trachypithecus francoisi. The sequence goes on along the minus strand of NW_022680490.1, from coordinate 264,067 downwards.
ACAGGTGGATCACGAGGTCAGGAGATCAAGACCATCCTGGATAACACGGTGAAACCCCGTCTCTACTAAAAAAAAAAAAAAAAAAAAAAACTAGCCAGGCGAAGTGGCGGGCGCCTGTAGTCCCAGCTACTCGGGAGGCTGGGGAAGGAGAATGACATAAACCCGGCAGGCGGAGCTTGCAGTGAGCTGAGCTCTGGCCACTGGACTCCAGTCCAGGCGACAGAGCGAGACTCTGCCTCAAAAAAAAAAAAAAAAAAAAGAAAAGAAATGAACAAAGCCTGCAAGAAGTATGTGATTATGTAAAAAGACCAAATCTGCGTCTGATTGGGGTGCCTGAAAGTGAGGGAGAAAATGGAACCAAGTTGGAAACTCTTCAGGATATCATTCAGGAGAACTACCTCAACCTAGTAGGGCAGGCCAACATTCAAATTCAGGAAATACAGAAAATGCCACAATGATACTCCTTGAGAAGAGCAATTCCAAGACACATAATTGCCAGATTCACCAAAGTTGAAATGAAGGAAAAAATCTTAAGGGCAGCCAGAGAGAAAGGTCAGGTAACCCACAAAGGGAAGCCCATCAGACTAACAGCAGATCTCTCAGCAGAAACTCTACAAGCCAGAAGAGAGTGGGGGAAAATATCCAACATTCTTAAAGAAAAGAATTTTCAACCCAGAATTCCATATTCAGCCAAATTAAGTTTCATCAGTGAAGGAGAAATAAAATCCTTTACAGATAAGCAAATGCTGAGAGATTTTGTCACCACAAGGCCTGCCTTACAAGAGACCCTGAAGGAAGCACTAAATATGGAAAGGAACAACCGGTACCTGCCATTGCAAAAACATGCCAAAATGTAAAGACCACCAAGGTGAAGAAGAAACTGCATCAACTAAAGAGCAAAATAACCAGTTAAGATCATAATGGCAGGATCAAGTTTGCACATAACAATATTAACCTTAAATGTAAATGGACTAAATGCTCCAATTAAAAGACACTGACTGGCAGACTGGATAGAGTCAAGACCCATAAGTTTGCTGCTTTCAGGAGACCCATCTCACATGCAGTGACATACATTGGCTCAAAATAAAGGGATGGAGGAAGATCTACCAAGCAAAAGGGGAACAAAAAAAAAGCAGGAGTTGCAATCCTAGTCTCTGATAAAACAGACTTTAAATCATCAAAGATCAAAAGAGACAAAGAAGGCCATTACATAATGGTAATGGGATCAATTCATCAGGGAGAGCTAACTATCTTAAATATAAATGCACCCAATACAGGAGCACCCAGATTCATAACGCAAGTCCTTGGAAACTTACAAAGAGACTTACACTCCAATACAATAATAATGAGAGACTTCAACACCCCACTGTCAACATTAGACAGATCAATGAGACAGAAAGTTAACTAGGATATCCAGGAATTGAACCCATCTCTGCACAAAGCGGACCTAATAGACATCTATAGAGCTCTCCACCCCAAATCAACAGAATATACATTATTCTGAGCACCACATCACACTTATTCCAAAATTGACCACATAATTGGAAGTAAAGCACTCCTCAGCAAATGTCAAAGAACAGAAATTATAATAAACTGTCGCTCAGACCACAGTGCAATCAAACTAGAACTCAAGACTAAGAAACTCAACCAAAACCGCTCAGCTACATGGAAACTGAATGACTTGCTCCTGAATGACTACTGAGTACATAACGAAATGAAGGCAGAAATAAAGATGTTCTTTGAAACCAATGAGAACAAAGATACAACATACCAGAATCTCTGGGACACATTTAAAGCAGTGTGTAGAGGAAAATTTATGCCCACTAAATGCCCACAAGAGAAAGCTGGAAAGATCTAAAATGGACACTTTAACATCACAATTAAAAGAACTAGAGAGGCAAGAGCAAACACATTCAAAAGCTAGCAGAAGGCAAGAAATAACTAAGATCAGAGCAGAACTGAAGGAGATGGAGACACAAAAAACCCTCCAAAAAATCAATGAATCCAAGAGCTGGTTTTTTTTAAAAAAAATCAACAAAATTGACAGACCGTTAGCAAGACTAATAAAGAAGAAAAGAGAGAAGAATCAAATAGACACAATAAAAAATGATAAAGGGGATATCACCACCGACCTCACAGAAATACACACTACCATCAGAGAATACTATAAATGCCTCTATGCAAATCAACTAGAAAATCTAGAAGAAAAGGTTAATCTCCTGGAAACTTACATTCTCCCAAGACTAAATCAGGAAGAAGCTGGATCCCTGAATAGACCAATAGCAGGCTCTGAAATTGAGGCAATAATTAATAGCCTACCAACCAAAAAAAGTCCAGGACCAGATGGATTCACAGCTGAATTCTACCAGAGGTACAAGGAGGAGCTGGGGCCATTCGTTCTGAAACTATTCCAATCAATAGAAAAAGAGAGAATCCTCCCTAACTCATTTTATGAGGCCAACATCATCCTGATACCGAAGCCTGGTAGAGACACAACAAGAAAAGAGAATTTTAGACCAATATCCTTGATGAACATTGATGCAAAAATCCTCAATAAAATACTGGCAAACCGGATTCAGCAGCACATCAAAAAGCTTATCCACCATGATCAAGTGGGCTTCATCCCTGGGATGCAAGGCTGGTTCAACATATGCAAATCAATAAACGTAATCCAGAATATAAACAGAACCAAAGACAAGAATCACATGATTATCTCAATAGATGCAGAAAAGGCGTTTGACAAAATTCAACAGCCCTTCATGCTAAAAACGCTCAATAAATTCGGTATTGATGGAATGTATCTCAAAATCAGAACAGCTATTTATGACAAACCCACAGCTAATATCATACCGAATGGGCAAAAACTGGAAAAATTCCCTTTGAAAACTGGCACAAGACAGGGATGCCCTCTCTCACCACTCCTATTCAACACACTGTTGGAAGTTCTGGCTAGGGCAATCAGGCAAGAGAAAGAAATCAAGGGTATTCAGTTAGGAAAAGAAGAGGTCAAATGGTCCCTGTTTGCAGATGACATGATTGTATATTTAGAAATCTCCTTTGTCTCAGCCCAAAATCTCCTTAAGCTGACAAGAAACTTCAGCAAAGCCTCAGGATACAAAATTAATGTGCAAAAATCACAAGCATTCTTATACACCAGTAACAGACAAACAGAGAGCCAAATCATGAAAGAATTTCCATTCACAATTACTTCAAAGAGAAAAAATACCTAGGAATCCAACTTACAAGCGATGTCAAGGACCTCTTCAAGGAGAACTACAAACCACTGCTCAGTGAAATCAAAGAGGACACAAATGGAAGAACATTCCATGCTCATGGATAGGAAGAATCAATATCGTGAAAATGGCCATACTGCCCAAGGTAATTTATAGATTCAATGCCATCCCCATCAAGCTACCAATGACTTTCTTCACAGAATTGGAAAAATCTGCTTTAAAGTTCATATGGAACCAAAAAAGAGCCTGCATTGCCAAGACAATCCTAAGTTAAAAGAACAAAGCTGGAGGCATCATGATACCTGACTTCAAACTATACTACAAGGCTACAGTAACCAAAACAGCATGGTCCTGGTACCACAACAGAGATATAGACCAATGGAACAGAGCAGAGTCCTCAGAAATAATACCACACATCTACAGACATCTGATCTTTGACAAAGCTGTGAAAAACAAGCAATGGGGAAAGGATTCCCTATTTAATAAATGATGCTGAGAAAATTGGCTAGCCATAAGTAGAAAGCTGAAACTGGATCCTTTCCTTACTCCTTATAAAAATTAATTCAAGACGGATTAGAGACTTAAACGTTAGACAATAACCATAAAAACCCTAGAAGAACCTAGGGAATACCATTCAGACATAGACATGGGCAAGGACTTCATGTCTAAAACACCAAAAGCAACAGCAACAAAAGCCAAAATTGACAAATGGGATCTAATTAAACTAAAGAGCTTCTGCACAGCAAAGAAACTACCATCAGAGTGAACAGGCAACCTACAGAATGGGAGAAAAGTTTTGCAGTCTACTCATCTGACAAAGGGCTAATATCCATAACCTACAAAGAACTCAAACAAGTTTACAAGAAAAAAACAAACATGTCCCTACAAAGGACGCAAACTCATCCTTTTTTATGGCTGCATAGTATTCCATGGTGTATATGTGCCACATTTTCTTAATCCAGTCTGTCACAGATGGACATTTGGGTTGATTCCAAGTCTTTGCTATTGTGAATAGTGCCGCAATAAACATACGTGTGCATGTGTCTTTGTAGTAGAGTAATTTATAATCCTTTGGGTATATACCCAGTAGTGGGATGGCTGTGTCATATGGTATATCTAGTTCTAGATCCTTGAGGAATCGCCATACTGTTTTCCATAATGGTTGAACTAGTTTACAATTCCACCAACAGTGTAAAAGTGTTCCTATTTCTCCACATCCTCTCCAACACCTGTTGTTTCCTGACTTTTTAATGATTGCCATTCTAACTGGTGTGAGATGGTATCTCATTGTGGTTTTGATTTGCATTTCTCTGATGGCGAGTGATGATGAGCATTTTTTCATGTGTCTGTTGGCTGTATGGATGTCTTCTTTTGAGAAATGTCTGTTCATATCCTTTCCTCACTTTTTGATGTGGTTGTTTGTTTTTTTCTTGTATATTTGTTTGAGTTCTTTGTAGATTCTGGATAATAGCCCTTTGTCAGATGAGTAGGTTACAAAAATTTTCTCCCATTCTGTAGGTTGCCTGTTGACTCTGATGGTAGTTTCTTTTGCTGTGCAAAAGCTCTTTAGTTTAATTAGATCCCATGTGTCAATTTTTGCTTTTGCTGCCGTTGCTTTTGGTGTTTTAGACACGAAGTCCTTGCCCATGCCTATGTCTTGAATGTTACTACCTAGATTTTCTTCTAGGGTTTTTATGGTATTAGGTCTAACATTTAAGTCTCTAATCCATCTTGAATTAATTTTCGTATAAGGGGTAAGGAAAGGATCCAGTTTCAGCTTTCTACTTATGGCTAGCCAATTTTCCCAGCACCATTTATTAAATAGGGAATCCTTTCCCCATTGCTTGTTTGTCTCAGGTTTGTCAAAGATCAGATGGCTGTGGATGTGTGGTATTATTTCTGAGGACTCTGTTCTGTTCCATTGGTCTATATCTCTGTTGTGGTACCAGGACCATGCTGTTTTGGTTACTGTAGCCTTGTAGTATAGTTTGAAGTCAGGTAGCATGACGCCTCCAGCTTTGTCCTTTTGACTTAGGATTGTCTTGGCAATGCGGCTCTTTTTTGGTTCCATATGAACTTTAAAGCAGTTTTTTCAAATTCTGTGAAGAAAGTCATTGGTAGCTTGATGGGGATGGCATTGAATCTATAAATTACCTTGGGCAGTATGGCCATTTTCACGATATGATTCTTCCTATCCATGAGCATGGTATGTTCTTCCATTTGTTTGTGTCCTCTTTGATTTCACTGAGCAGTGGTTTGTAGTTCTCCTTGAAGAGGTCCTTGACATCCTTGTAAGCTGGATTCCTAGGTATTTGATTCTCTTTGAAGCAATTGTGAATGGAAGTTCATTCCTGATTTGGCTCTCTGCTTGTCTGTTACTGGTGTATAAGAATGCTTGTGATTTTTGCACATTAATTTTGTATCCTGAGACTTTGCTGAAGTTGCTTATCAGCTTAAGGAGATTTTGGGCTGAGACGATGGGGTTTTGTAAATATACAATCATGTCATCTGCAAACAGGGACAATTTGACATTGGGGAGTTATACATGATATAAACGTCATGCACATGTACCCTAGAACTTAAAGTATAAAAAAAAATAAAGAAATAAAATAAAATAAAATAATAAAAAAAGAACAACCTAAAAAAAAAAAAAAAAAAAAGAAAAAAAAAACAAACAACCCCATCAAAAAGGGGCAAAGGATATGAACAGACACTTTTCAAAAGAAGACATTCATACAGCCAACAGACACATTAAAAAATGCTCATCATCACTGGCCATCAGAGAAATGCACATCAAAACCACAATGAGATACCATCTCACACCAGTTAGAATGGCAATCATTAAAGAGTCAGGAAACAACAGGTGCTAGAAAGGATGTGGAGAAATAAGAACACTTTTACACTGTTGGTGGGATTGTAAATGAGTTCAACCATTATGGAAAACAGTATGACAATTCCTCAAGGATCTAGAACTAGAATTACCATGTGATCCAGCCATGCCATTACTGGGTATATACCCAAAGGATTATAAATCATGCTGCTATAAAGACACATGAACACATATGTTTATTGTGGCACTATTCACAATAGCAAAGACTTGAAATCAACCCAAATGTCCATCAGTGACAGACTGGATTAAGAAAATGTGGAACATCATAAACACCATGGAATACTATGCAACCATTAAAAAGGATGAGTTTGAGTCCTTTGTAGGGACACAGATGCAGCTGGAAACCATCACTCTCAGCAAACTATCACAAGAACAGAAAACCAATCACCACATGTTCTCACTCATAGGTGGGAACTGAACAATGAGATCACTTGGACTCGGGAAGGGAAACATCACACACCGGGGCCGCTCACGGGGAGGGGGAAAGGGGGAGGGATTGCATTGGGAGTTATACCTGATGTAAATGACGAGTTGATGGGTGCTGACGAGTTGATGGGTGCAGCACGCCAACATGGCACAAGTATACATATGTAACAAACCTGCACGTTATGCACATGTACCCTAGATCTTAAAGTATATATATATATAAAAAAAGAAGCTTTCTGTGAAACGCTGTGTGATGTGTGACTTCATCTCATGGAATTACAATCTTTTTTTTATTCAGCAGTTTGGTAACACTATTTTCTTTTAATCTGGAATGGGATATTTCAGAGCACATTGAAGCTTTTGGTTGCACAGGAAATATCCTCATATAAAAACTACAAAAAGCATTCTGAGAAACAGCATTGTCATGTGTTAATTCATCTAACAGAATTAGAAGACTCTTTTTATATAGCAGTATGGTAGCAATGCTTTGGGAAACCTGTAAAGGGATATTTTGGATCGCATTGAAGCTTATGGCGACAATGAAAATATCCTGAGATAAAAAACAAAAAGAGCTGGGCGCGGTGGCTCAAGCCTGTAATCCCAGCACTTTGGGAGGCCGAGACGGGAGGATCACGAGGTCAGGAGATTGAGACCGTCCTGGCTAACACGGTGAAACCCCGTCTCTACTAAAAAAAACAAAAACAAAAACAAAAAAACTAGCCGGGCGAGGTGACGGGAGCCTGTAGTCCCAGCTACTCGGGAGGCTGAGGCAGGAGAATGGCGTAAACCCAGGAGGCGGAGCTTGCAGTGAGCTGAGATCCGGCCACTGCACTCCAGCCTGGGCAACAGAGCGAGACTCCGTTTCAAAAAAAAAAAAAAAAAAGAAGTTATCCAATAAGCTGCTATGTGATCTGTGAATTCATCTCACAGGGTTACACTCTTCTTTTCATTGAGTACTCTGCTCACATTGGTTTCTTGGAATCTGCAATGGGATATGTCAGAGCCCATTGAAGGTTAGGGTGACAAAGGAAATGCCCTCAGACAAAAACTCTAAAGAAACTTTCTGAGAAACTGCTTTGTGATTTCTGAATTCATCGCACAGAGTTATATAATTCTTTTAATTGAGCAGTTTGGTAGAACTGCCTTTGGGGAATCTGAGAATTGATATTTTGAATTACATTAAAGTTTGGGTGACAAAGGAAATATCCTTAGTTGAAAACTAGAAGGAATCTTTCTGAGAAACTTCTCTGTGATGTATGAATTCATCTAAGAATATTACACCTTTCTTTTCATGGAGCAGTTTGCTAACACTCTTTACGTGGAATCTGCAAAGGGATATTTGGGAGTGCTTTGAGACCTATGGTGAAAAAGAAATATCCTCAGATAAAAACCAGAAAGAAGCTTTCTGAGAAACTGCTTTGTAATGTGTGAATTCATCTCACAGAGTTACACCATTCTTTTCATTGAGCCGTTTGATATCTCTGCTTTTGTGGAATCTGCAATAGGATGTTTGGGAGCACATTGAAGCCTATGATGACAAAGGAAACATCCTCATATAAAAACTAGAAAGAAGCTTTCTGAAAAACAGCTTTGTGATGTCTTACTTCATCTCACAGAATTACACCTTTCTTTTCATGGAGCAGTTTGCTAACACTGTTTTTGTGGAATCTATGATGGGATATTTTGGACCACATTGAAGAATATGGTGACAAACTAAATATTCTCAAATAAAAACTGGAAAGAAGTTCTCTGAGAAACTGCTTTGTAATGTGTGAATTCATCTCACAAAGTTACACCATTCTTTTCATTGAGCAGTTTAATAACACTGTTTTCATAGAATCTGCAATAGGATATTTTGGATCGCATTGAAGCCTATGGTAATACAGAAAATACCCTCAGACAAAAACTAGAAAGAATCTTTCTGAGAAAGTTCTTTGTGATGTGTGACTTCATCTCAAAGAGTTACACTATTTTTTCAAGGAGCAGTTTGCTAACACTCTTTTCGTGGAATCTGCAAAGGGATATTTGGGAGCACATTGATTCATTTAGTGAAAAAGGAAAGATCCTCAGATAAAAACTAGAAAGCAACTTTCTGAGAAACTGCTTTATGATGTGTGAATTCATCTCACAGAGTTACACCATTCTTTCCTTGAGCTGTCTGATAGCACTGGTTTAGTGGAATCTGTAATAGGTAACTGGGAGCACATTGAAGCCTAAGATGAAAAAGGAAATATCCTCAGATAAAAACCAAAAAGAAGCTTTCTCAGAAACTGCTTTGTGATGTGTGAATTCATATCACAAAATTACACCGTTCTTTTCATAGAGAAGTTTGCTAACACCTTTTTCGTTTAATCTGCAATGGGATATTTGCTCGTGCATTGAGGACTATGGTGAAAAAGGTATTATCTTCAGATAAAAATTAGAAAGAATCTCTCTCAGAAACTACCTTGTGATGTGTGAATTCATCTTACAGAGGTGCACTCTTCTTTTCCTTGAGCAGTTTGATAACACTGTTTTTGTGGAATCTGGAAAGGGATATTTTGGAGTGCATTTAGGCCTATGCTGGGAAAGGAAATACCCTCAGATAAAAATAAGAAAGAAGCTTTCTGAAGAACTTCTTTGTGATGTGTGAGTTCATCTCACAGGGTTATACCATTTTTTTCATGGAGCAGTTTGCTGAAACTGTTTTCGTGGAATCTGCAAAGTGATATTTGGGAGTACATTGAGGCCTACACTGATAAAGCAAATATCTTCAGAATGAAACTAGAAAGAAGCCTACTGAGAAACTTCTTTTTGATGTGTCAATTCATCTCACAGAGTTACACTGTCTTTCCTTGAACGGTCTGATAACACTGATTTCATGGAATCTGTAATAGGATGCTTGGAAGCGCATGGAAGCCTATAGTGACAAAGGAAATATCCTCAGATAAAAACCACAAGGAAGCTTTCTGAGTATCTGCCTTGTGATGTGTGAATTCATCTCACAGAGTTACACCATTCTTTTGATTGAGAAGTTTGATAACACTTTTCTCGTTTAATCTGCAATGGGATATTCGGGTGTGCATTGAGAAATATGGTGAAAAAGGATGTATCCTTAGATAAATACTAGAAAGAAGGTTTCTGAGAAACACCTTTTAATGTGTGAATTCATCTCACAGAATTACAACACTGTTTTCATGTAGCAGTTTGGTAGCACTGTTTTTAAATAATCTGAAACGGGATATTCAGGAGCTTCTAGAGGCCTATAGTGAAAACGAAATAACTTCAGATAAAAACTGGAGAGAAACTTTTTGAGAAACGGTTTTCTGATGTGTGTATTCATATCATAGAGTTTAACCTTTTTGTTGATTGAACAGGTCGGCATCACTGTTTTTGTAGCATCTGAGATGAGACATTTGGGAGCACATTGAAGCCTACAGTGAAAAAGGAAATATTGTCAGATTTAAACTAGAAAGAAGCTTTCTGAGAAATCGCTTTATGATGGGTGAATTCATTTCCCAGAGATTCAATTTTGTTTTCATTGAGCAGTTTGGTAACATGTTTTTGTGGACTCTGCAAAGGGATATTCGGGAGTCCATAGAGTCCAATGATGAAAAAGGAAATATCTTCAGTTAAAAACTGGAGAGAAGCTTTCTGAGAAACTCCTTTGTGATGTGTGTATTCATCTGATAGAGCTAAACGTTTCTGTGAGGGACCACTTTGGCATCACTGTTTGTGTGGTGTCTGAGGAGGGATATTTGGGAGTACATTGAAGCCTATGGTGGAAAAAGAAATATCCTCAGATAAAAACTAGAAAGAAGCTTCCTGAGAAACTGCTCTTTTATGAGTCTATTTATATCATAGAGTTTCATCGTTCTTTTTGTGGTGCAGTTTGTTAGCACTGCTTTTGTGGAATCTGCAGAGGGATATTTGGGAGTGCATAGAGGCCTAAGATGAAAAAAGAAATTTCTTCAGGTAACAACTGGAGAGTAGTTTTCGGAGAAACTCCTTTGTGATGTTTGCATTCATCTCATAGACATAACATTTCTGTTGAGGAACCACTTTGACATCAAGGTTTTTCTGGTGCCTGAGATGGGATATTTGGGAGTGCATTGAAGCCAACGATGGAAAAGGAAATATCCTCATATAAAAACTAGAAAGAACCTTTCCTTAAAACCGCTTTGGGATGTGTTAATTCATGTCACAGAGTTACACGATTCTTTTCATGGAGCCATTTGGTAACACTATTTTCGTGGTATCTGCAAAAGGATATTTGGAAGTGCATTGAGGCCTATATGAAAAAGAATATATCCTCAAACAGAAGCTAGAAAGAAGCTTTCTGAGAAACTGCTTTCTGATGTGTGAATTCATCTCACAGATTTCCACTTTACTTTTCATTGAGCAGTTTTCTAACAACGTTTTCGTGGAATCTGCAATAGGATGTTTTAGAGTGCTTTGAAGCCTACAGTAACAAAGGAAATATTCTCAGGTAAAAACCAAAAGAGGCTTTCTGAGAAACTGCTTTGTGATGTGTGAATTCATCTCACAGAGTTACACCATTCTTTTCATTGAGCAGTTTGCTAACACTGTTTTCTTGGAATCTGCAATAGGATATTTTGGAGTTCATTGAAGCCTATAGTGACAAAGAAAATATCCTCAGATAAAATCTAGAAAGAAGCTTTCTGAGAAAGTTCCTTTGATTTATTAATTTATCTCACTTTCCTTTTCATGCAGCACTTTGCTAGCTCTGTTTTTGTGTAATCTGCAAAGGGATATTTGGCAGCACATTGAGGCCTATTGTGAAAAAGGAAACATACTCAGGTATTAACTACAAAGTAGGTTTCTGAGAAACTGCTTTGTGATGTGTGAATTCATACCACAGAGTTACACTGTTCTTTTCATTGAGCAGTTTGGTAACACTCTTTTTTGGAATCTGCAATGGGATATTTCTGAGCACACTGAAGTTTTTGGTGACAAAAGAAATATTCTCATATCAAAACTAGAAAGAAACTTTATCAGAAACCGCTTTGTGATATGCTAAATAAGCTCACAGAGCTACAGGATTTTTTTCATGCATCAGTTTGTTAGCATTCTTCTTGGGGTATCTGAGAGGGGATATTTTGGATTGCATTAAATCCTATGGTGGCAAAGGAAATATCTTCATATAGAAAATACAAAGAAGAGTTCTGAGAAAGTTCTTTGTCATGTGTGAATTCATCTCACAGAGTTGCACAAATCTTTTCATGGAGCAGATTGCTAACAACATTACCGTGGAATCTTCAAAGGGATATTTAGCAGCGCATTGAGGCCTATGGTGAAAAAGCAAATATCCTCAGATAATAACTAGAAAGAAGCTTACTGAGAAACTCCTTTGTGATGTGTGAATTCACCTCCAGAGTTAAAATGTTCTTTTCCTTGACAAGTTTGCTAACACTGTTTTCTTGGAGTCTGCAAAGGGATATTTCAGAGTGCATTGAAGCTTATGGTGACAAAGGAACTACCCTCAGACAAATCTAGAAACTTTCTGAGAAACTACTTTGTGATTCGTGATTTCATCTCACAGTTACATGAATCTTCTCATGGAGCAGTTTGGTAGCACCACTTTTGGGGAAACTGAGAAGGCATATTTTGGATCAGATCAAAGCCTACAGTGACAAAGGGAGTATCCTCAGATAAAAACTAGAAAGAAGCTACAAAGAAACTACAAAGAAAGCCCTTTGTAATGTGTGAATCCATCTCACAGAGTTACACCTTTTTTTTTCGTGGAGCAGTTTGCTAACGCTATTTTCATGGAATCTCCAGGGGGATATTTTGGAGAACATTGAGGACTAAAGTGAAAAAGCAAATAATCTCAGATAAAAACTAGAAGGAAGCTTTCTGAGAAACTGCTTTGTGATGTGTTAATTCATTTCACAGAGTTACACTGTTCTTCTCAATGAGCAGTTTGATAACACTGTTTTTGTGGGATCTGCAGTAGGATATTTGGGAATGCATTGAAGTCTATGGTGACAAAGGAATTATTTTCAGATAAAAACCAAAATGAAGCTTTCTGTGAAACGGCTTTGTGATGTGCAAATTCATCTCATAGAGTTACACCGTTCTTTTTATTGAGAAGTTTGCTAACAATTTTTTCGTTTATTCTGCAATGGGTTATTCAAGAATGCCTTGAGGAATATGGTGAAATTGAAAATATCCTCAGATAGAAACTAGAAAAAAGTTTTGTGAGAAACAGCATTGTTATATGTGAGTTCATCTCACAGAGTTACACCTTTCTTTTCATGTAGCAGTTTGCTAACACTCTTTTTTTTTTTTTTTTTTTTGAGAGGGAGTCTCGCTCTGCCGCCCAGGCTGGAGTGCAGTGGCAGGATCTCAGCTCACTGCAAGCTCCGCCTCCTGGGTTTACGTCATTCTCCTGCCTCAGCCTCCCGAGTAGCTGGGACTACAGGCGCCCGCCACCTCGCCCGGCTAGTTTTTTGTATTTTTTAGTAGAGACGGGGTTTCACCGTGTTAGCCAGGATGGTCTCGATCTCCTGACCTCGTGATCCACCTGTCTCGGCCTCCCAAAGTGCTGGGATTACAGGCTTGAGCCACCACGCCCAACCTGCTAACACTCTTTTCGTGGCATCTTCAAAGGTATATATGGGAGCTCATTGAAACCTATAGTGAAAAAGGAAATATCCTCAGATAAAAGTATAAAGAATCTTTCTGAGAAATTGCCTTGTGATGTGTGAATTCATCTCACTTACATCCACCATTCTTTTCATTGAGCAATTTTCTAACACTGCTTTCGTGGAATCTGCAATAGGATGTTTTGTAGTGCATTGAAATCTATGGTGACAAAGGAAATATCCTCAGATAAAAACCAAATGGAAGCTTTCTGAGAAACTGTTTTGTGATATGTGAATTCATCTCACAGAGTTACACTGTTGTTTTCATTGAGCAATTTCCTAATACTGTTTTCTTGGAATCTGCAAAGGGATATTTCATAGCGCATTGATGCTTATGATGACAAAGGAAATATCCTCATATAAAAACTAAAAAGAAGCTTCCTGAGAAACCGCTTTCTGATGTGTTGTTTCATCTCACCGTGTTACACGATTCTTTTCATGAATCAGTTTGGTAGCACCGTTTTGGGGAATCTGAGAAGGTATATTTTGGATCGCATTGAAGCCTATTGTGACAAAGGAAATATCCTCAGATAAAAACTAAAAAGAAGATTTCAGAGAAATTTCTCTGTGATGTGTGAATTCATCTCACAGAGATACAGTATTCTTTTCATTGAGCAGATTGTTAACACTGTTTTCTTGGAATGTGCAGTGGGATATTTTGGAGTGCATTGAAGCTTTTGGTGACAGAGGAAATATCCTTAGACAAAAACTAGAAAGAAGCTTTCTGAGAAACTGTTTTGTGATTTTTGAATTCATCTCACAGAGTTACACGTTTCTTTTCACACAGCAGTTTGGTAGCACCGTTTTGGGGGAATCTGAGAAGGGATACTTTGGATCATACTGTAGCCTGTGGTGAAAAGGGAAATAATCTCGGATAAAAACTAGAAAGAAGCTTTTTGAGAAGCTGCTTTGTGATGTGTCAATTCATCTCACAGATTTACACTGTTCTTTTCATTGAGCGGTTTGCTAACACTATTTTCTTGGAATCTGCAATGGGATATTTTGGAGTGCATTGAAGCTTATGATGACAAAGAAATATCCTCAGACAGAAACCAAAAACAACCGTTCTGCAAAACCACTTTTGATGTGTGACTTCATCTCACAGATTTACATATTTCTTTTAATGGAGCCGTTTTCTAACACTGTTTTCATGGAATTGTCAAAGGAATATTCCTAGTGCCTTGAGGCAAATGGTGAAACAGGAAATATCCTCAGACAAAAATTAGAAAGAACATTTCTGAGTAACTGCTTTGTGATTTGTGAATTCATCTCACAGAGTTACACGATTCTTTTCATGGAGCAGTTTGGTAGCACTGTTTTTAGGGAATCTGAGAAGGGATATTTTGGATTGCATTGATGCCTATGGTAACAAAGGAAATATCCTCAGATAAAATCTAGAAAGAAACTTTCAGAGAAACCTCTTTGTGATGTGTGAATTCATCCCACAGAGTAACACCACTCTTTTCATTGAGAAGTTTGCTAACACTTTTTTTGTGGAATTGGCGATGGAATATTCTCTAGCACCTTGAATCAAATGGTGAAAAATGAAATATCCTCATGTAAAAACTACCAAGAAGCTTTCTGAAAAACAACTTTGTGATGTGTGAATTAATCTCACAGAATTACACCATTCTACTCATTTAGCAGTTTGGTAGCACTGTTTTTGGGGAATCTGAGAAGGGATATTTTCCATCTTATTGAAGCCTAGGGTGACAAAGGAAATATCCTCAGATAAAAACTAGACAGAAGCTTTCTGAGAAATTTCTTTGTGATTCGTAAATTTATCTCACAGACTTACATGATTCTTTAAATTGAGGAGTTTGCTAGCACTGTTTTCATGGAATCTGTAAATTGATATTTGGGAGCACATTGAAGCCTATGGTGAAAAATGAAATGTTCCTAGATAAAAACTAGAAAGAAGCTTTCTGAGAAACTACTTTGTTATGTGTGAGTTCAGCACACAGAGTTACACGGTTCTTTGCATTGAGTAGTTTGCTTACACTGTTGACTTCGAATATGCAGTCTGATATTTTGGAGTGCATTGAAGCTTATGGTGACATAGGATACATCCTCCTATAAAAACTAGAAAGAATCTTACTGAGAAACCTCTTTCTGAAGTGTTAATTCATCTCACAGAGTTGCACGATTCTTTTCATGGAGCAGTTTGGTAGCACTGTTTTTGGTGAATCTGAGAAGGGATGTTTTGGATCACATTAAACCATAGGTTTACAAAGGAAATACCCTCAGATAAAAACTAGAAAGAAGCTTTCTGTGAAAGTTCGGTTTAATGTGTGAAATCATCTCACAGAATTAGACATTACTTTTCATGGAGTCGTATGCTAACACTGTTTTCATGGAATGTGATCAGAGATATTTAGCAGCACTTTGAGACCTACAGTGAAAAAAGAAATATCCTCAGATAAAAACTAGAAAGAATCTTTCTGTGAAACTACTTTGTGATGTTTGAGTTCATCTCACAGAGTTACACCATTCTTTTCATGGAACAGTTTGGTAGCACTATTTTTCGGGAATCTGAGAAGGGTTATTTTGGATCGCATGGAAGCCAATGGTGACAAAGGAAGTATCCTCAGATAAAAACTAGAAAGAAGCTTTCTGAGAAAGTTCTTTGTGATGTATGAATTTATCTTATAGATTTACACATTTCTTTTCATGCAGCAGTTTGCTAACACTGTTTTTGTTTAATCCACAAAGGGTTATTTGGGAGCACATTGAGGCCTATAGTGAAAAAGTAAATATCCTCAGATAAAAACCAGAATGAATCTTTCTGAGAAAGTTCTTTGTGATGTGTGAATTCATCTCACAGAGTTAAATCATTCTTTTCATTGAGCAGTTTGTTCACACACTGTTTTCATGGAATCTGCAAAGGGATATTTGGGAGTACATTGAAGCCTATGGTCACAAAGGTAATATCCTCAGATAAAAAAACAAAAAGAAGCTTTTGGAAAAATTCCTTTGTGACGTGTTAATTCATCTCACAGAGTTGCATGACCTTTTCTAGGATCACTTTGGTTGCAGTGCTTTTGGGAATCTGAGAAGGGATATTTTGAATTGCATTGAACCCTATGGTGACAAAGGAAATATCCTCAGATAAAATCTATGAAGCTACATTCTGAGCATCTTCTTTGTGATGTTTGAATTCATTTCACAGAGTTACACTGTTCTTTTCCGGGAGATGTTTGGTAGCACTGTTTTTGGTGAATCTGAGAAGGGATGTTTTGGATCACATTAAACCATAGGTTTACAAAGGAAATACCCTCAGATAAAAACTAGAAAGAAGCTTTCTGTGAAAGTTCGGTTAATGTGTGAAATCATCTCACAGAATTAGACATTACTTTTCATGGAGTCGTATGCTAACACTGTTTTCATGGAATGTGATCAGAGATATTTAGCAGCACTTTGAGACCTACAGTGAAAAAAGAAATATCCTCAGATAAAAACTAGAAAGAATCTTTCTGTGAAACTACTTTGTGATGTTTGAGTTCATCTCACAGAGTTACACCATTCTTTTCATGGAACAGTTTGGTAGCACTATTTTTCGGGAATCTGAGAAGGGTTATTTTGGATCGCATGGAAGCCAATGGTGACAAAGGAAGTATCCTCAGATAAAAACTAGAAAGAAGCTTTCTGAGAAAGTTCTTTGTGATGTATGAATTTATCTTATAGATTTACACATTTCTTTTCATGCAGCAGTTTGCTAACACTGTTTTTGTTTAATCCACAAAGGGTTATTTGGGAGCACATTGAGGCCTATAGTGAAAAAGTAAATATCCTCAGATAAAAACCAGAATGAATCTTTCTGAGAAAGTTCTTTGTGATGTGTGAATTCATCTCACAGAGTTAAATCATTCTTTTCATTGAGCAGTTTGTTCACACACTGTTTTCATGGAATCTGCAAAGGGATATTTGGGAGTACATTGAAGCCTATGGTCACAAAGGTAATATCCTCAGATAAAAAAACAAAAAGAAGCTTTTGGAAAAATTCCTTTGTGACGTGTTAATTCATCTCACAGAGTTGCATGACCCTTTTCTAGGATCACTTTGGTTGCAGTGCTTTTGGGAATCTGAGAAGGGATATTTTGAATTGCATTGAACCCTATGGTGACAAAGGAAATATCCTCAGATAAAATCTATGAAGCTACATTCTGAGCATCTTCTTTGTGATGTTTGAATTCATTTCACAGAGTTACACTGTTCTTTTCCGGGAGATGTTTGGTAGCACTGTTTTTGGGGAATCTGAAAAGGGATATTTTCGACCGCATTGAAGCTAAGGGTGACAAAGGAAATATCCCAAGAAAATACTAGAAAAAAGCTTTATGTGATAATTTTTGTGATGTGTGAATTCAACTAACAGAGTTAGTTGGAGCTGTTTGCTAGCAATGCCTTCATGGAATCTGCAATAAGATATTTGGGAGTGCATTGAAGCCTATGGTGACAAAGGAAATATCTTCATACTAAAACTAGAAGAAGCTTTCTGAGAAACTGCTTTGTGATGTGTGAATTTATCTCACCAATTTACACCTTTCTTTTCATGGCGCAGTTTGCTAACACTGTTTTCATAGAATCTGCAAAGGGATATGTGGGTGCACTTTGAGGAGATGATCAAAAAGGAAATATCCTCAGATAAAAACGAGAAAGAAGCTTTCTGAGAAACTGCTTTGTGATGTGTGAATTCATCTCACAGAGTTACACTGTTCTTTTTACTCAACAGTTTGCTAAAACTGTTTTCTGGGTATCTGCAATGGGATACTTTGGAGCACATTTAAGCTTATCGTGAGAAAGAAAATATCCTCACATAAAAAACAGAAGGAAGATTTCTGAGAAAGTGTTTTGTGATGTTTTAATTCCTCTCACAGAGTTACACGATCTGTTTCATGTCTAATTTTGATAGCTGTGTTTATGAGGAATTTGAGAAGGGATATTTTGGATTACTTTGAAGCCTGTGGTGACAAAAGGGATATCCTCTGATAAAAACTAGAAAGTAGTTTTCTGAGAAACTTCTTTGTGATGTGTGAATACATCTCACAGAGTTACACCTTTCTTTTCATGGAGCAGTTTACAAACACTGTTTTCATGGAAGCTGCAATGGGATATTCCAGAATGCATTGAGGCCTATAGTGGAAAAGGAAATGTCCTCAGATAAAAACTAGAAAGATTTCTGAGAAACAGTTTTGTGATATGTGAATTCATCTTACAGAGTTACACCATTCTGTTTATGAAGCTGTTTGATAACACTGTTTCGTGGAGTCTGCAATAGGATATTTGGGAGCACATCAAAGCTTATGGTGACAAATAAACTATCCTCAGATAAAAACTAGAAAGAAGTTATCTGAGAAACATCTTTGTGATATGTGAATTCATCTCACCAAGTTACACATTTCTTTTCATGGAACAGTTTCATAGTACTGTTTTTGGGGAAGCTGAGTAGGGATATTTTGGGTCGCATTGAATCCTATGGTGACAAAGGAAATATCCTCAGACAAAAACTAGGAAGAAACTTTCTGAGAACCTGCTTCATGATGTGTGAATTCATCTCACAGAGTTACACGATTATTTTCTTGGAGCAGTTTGCTAACATAGTTTTCGTGTAATTGGCAAAGGGATATGGGGAGGGAGTTTGAGGCCTATGGTAACAAAGAAAATATCCTGAGATAAAAACCAAAAGAAAGCTTTCCAATAGGCTGCTTTGTGATGTGTGAATTCATCACACAGTGTCACACTGTTCTTTTCATTGAGCAGTTTGCTCTCACTCTATTCTTGGAACCTGCAATGAGATATTTCGAAGCAAATTGAAGCTTATGGTGACAAAAGAACTATCCTCAGAAAAAAACTAGAAAGACGCTTTCTGAGATACTACTTTGTGATATGTGAATTCATCTCACAATGTTCCACCTTTCTCTTCATGGAGCAGTTTGGTTGCACTGTTTTTGGGGAATTTGAGAAGGGATATTTTGAATTGCTTTGAAGCCTACGGCGACAAAGGAAATATCCTCAGATAAAAACTAGAAGGAAGCTTTCTGAGAAACTTCTTTGTGATGTATGAATTCATCTCAGAGAGTTACACCTTCCTTTTCATGGAGCAATTTGCTAACACTGTTTTCGTGGAATCTGCAAAGGGATATTTGTGAGTGCATGGAGACCTATGGTTAAAAAGGAAATATTCTCAGAAAAAAACTAGAAAGAAGCTTTCTGGGAAACTTCTTTGTGATGTGTGAATTCATCTCACAGAGTTATACTGTACTTTTCAATGAGCAGTTTGATAACATTGTTTTCTTGGAATCTGCAATGGTATATTTTGGAGTGCATTGAATCTTATGGTGACAAAAGAAATATCCTCATACAAAAAGTAGAAAGAATCTTTTTGAGAAATTGCTTTGTGATTTCCTAATTCGTCTCACAAAATTGCATGATTCTTTTCATGGATCAGTTTGGTAGCACTGTTTTTGAGGAATCTGAAAAGGGATATTTTAGATCACATTGAAGAACATGGTGACAAAAGAAATATCCTCAGATAAAAAGTACAAAGGACCTTTCTGGGAAAGTTATTTGTGATGTGTGAATTAATCTCACAGTGTCACACCTTTCTGGCTTTGGAGCAGTTTGCTTACACTGTTTTCGTGGAATCTGCAAAAGGATATTTGGGAGAGCATTGAGGCCTATTTTGAAAAAGGAAATATCCTCATATAAAAACTAGAAAGAAGGTTCTGAGAAACTGCTTTGTGATGTGTGAATTCATCTCACAGAGTTACATTGTTCTTTTCACTGAGCAGTTTGCTAACACTGTTTTTTTGGAATCTGCAATGGGTTATAACAGAGTGGATTGAAGCTTAGGGTGACAAATGAAATATCTTCAGACATTAGCAAAAAGAAGCTTTCTGAGAAACTGCTTTGTCATTTGTGAATTCATCTCACAGATTTACACGATTCTTTTCATGGTGCAGTTGGGTAGCACCTTTTTTTGTGGAATCTGAGAAAGGATATTTTGGATCGCATTGAAGCCTTTGGTGACAAAGAAATATCCTCAGATAAAAACTAGAAGGAAGCTTCCTGAGAAACTGCTTGGTGATGTGTGAGTTCATCTCACAGAATTACATTATTCTTTTCATTGAGCAGTTCGTTAACACTGTTTTTGTGCAATCTGCAATGTGATATTTCAGAGCGCATTGAAGTTTATAGTGATAAAGGAAATATCATCAGACAAAAACTAGAAAGAAGCTTTCTAAGAAACTGCTTTGTGAATTGTGAATTCATCTGACAGACTTACACGATTCTTTTCATGGAACAGTTTGGTAGTACTGTTTTTGGGGAATCTGAGAAGGGATATTTTGGATCTCATTGAAGCCTATCGTGACAAAGAAATTATCCTCAGATTAAAACTAGAAAGAAGTTTTATAAGAAACTTCTTTATGATATGTGAATCCACCTAACATGGTTTCACCTTTCTTTTCATGGTGCAGTGTACTAACACTGTTTTTGTTGAATCTGCAAAGGGATATTTGGGAGCATACTGAGGCCTATTGTGAGAAAGGAAATATCCTCAGATAAAAACGAGAGAAAAGTTTTCTGAGAAACTGTCTTACGGTGTGTTAATTCATCTCATGAAGTTACACGATCTCTTTCATGGATCAGTTTGGTAGCACTGTTTTTCAGGAATCTGAGAAGGGATATTTTGTATTGCATTGAAACCTATCTTGACAAAGAAATTTCCTGAAATGAAAACTAGAAAGAAGCTTTCTCAGAAAGTTCTTTGTGATGTGTGAATTCATCTCTCAGAATTACACCTTTCTTTTCATGGAGAAGCTTGCTAACACTGTCTTCATGGAAACTGCAAAGGGATATTTGGGAGCACATTGAGGCATACAGTGAAAAGGGAAATATCCTCAGATAAACACTAGAAAGAAGCTTTCTGAGAAACTTCTTTGTGATGTGTGAATTAATCTCACAGAGTTATACTGTTCTTTCCATTGAGCAGTTGCCTAACACTGTTTTCATGGAATCTGCAAAGAGATAATTGGGATCGCATTGAGGACTATAGTGAAAAAGGAAACATCCTCAGATAAAAGCTAGAAATAAATTTTCTGAGAAACTGCTTTTTTTCCATTCATTCATCTCACAGAGTTACATAGCACTTTTCATTGAGCAGTCTGATAACACTGGTTTCGTGGAATCTGTAATAGGATAGTTGGGAGTGCTTTGAAGCTGATATTAAAGGAGATATCCTCAGATAAAAACGAAAAGAAGCTTTCTGAGAAACTGCTTTGTGATGTGTGAATTCCTCTCACAGAGTTACACCATTCTTTTCATTAAGCAATTTGCTTACACTGTTTTCTTGGAATCTGCAGTCTGATATTTTGGAGCGCATTGAAGCTTATGGTGACAAAAGAAACATCCTCATATAAAAACTAGAAAGAAGCTTTCTGAGAAACTGATTTGTGATGGGTGAATGCAACATACAGAGTTACACCTTTCTTTTCATTGAGCAGTTCGGTAGCACTGTTTTGGGGGAATCTGCAACTGGATTTTTGGGAGCTCATAGAGTCCTATGGTGAAAAAGGGAATATCTTCAGATCAAAACTGGAGAGAAGGTTGTTGAATAACCACTTTGCAATGTGTGCATTCAACTCATAGAGATAAACCATTTTGTTGAATGAGAAGTTTGGTCTCACTGTATTTGTGGTGTCTGAGAAGGGATATTTGGGAGTGCATTGAGGCTGAGGGTGGAAAAGTGAATATGCACAGATAAAGAATAGAAAGTAGCTTTCAGAGAAATTTATGTGAGGAGTGAATTCATCAGACACAGTTACACCTTGCTTTTCTTTGAGCAATTTGGCAGCACAGTTTTTATGGAATCTTCAAGGCGATATTCAGGAGCTCCTAGAGGACTACAGTGAAAAAGAAAATAACTTCAGATTAAAATTTTGGAGACGCTTTTCGAGAAACTTTTGTGTGATGTGTATTTTCATCTCAGAGTTTAACGTTTTTGTTGATTGAGAAGTTTGGCATCACTGTTTCTGTGGTATCTAAGAGGAGGTATTTGGGAGCACATTGAAGCCTATGGTGAAAAAGGAAGTATTCTCATATTTAAACTACAAAGAAGCTTTCTGAGAAACTAGTTTTGGATGGGTGAATTCATCTCACAGAGGTACACTGGTGTTTTCATTGAGCAGTGTGATAACATTGTTTTCATGGGATCTGCAATATGATATTTGAGAGCACTATGAAGTCTATGATGACAAAGGAAATACCTTCAGATTAAAACCAAAAGGAAGCTTTCTGAGAAACTGCTTTGTGATATGTGAATTCAACTCAGAGAGTAACACTGTTCTTTTCACTTAGCAGTTGCTAACACTGTTTTCTTGGAATCTGCAATGGGATATTTTAAAGCGCATTGAAGCTTAGGGAGACAAAGGAAATATCCTCATATAAAAGCTAGAAAGAAGCGTTCTGAAAAACTGCTTTGTGATTTGTGAATTCATCTCACAGAGTTACACGATTGTTTACATGGAGCAGTTTGGAATCTACAAAGGGATATTAGGGAACTCCTAGAGGTCTATGGTGAAAAAGGAAATAACCAGATAACTGGAGAGAAGCTTCTGATGAAATTGTTTCTGATGTGTTTATTCATCTCATAGAGTTTAACCTTTTTGTTGATTGAGCAGTTCTACATCACTGTTTTTGTGGTATCAGAGAAGATATATTTGGGAGCATATTGAAGCCTATGGTGAAAAAGGAAATATCATCACATTTAAACTAGAAAGAAGCTTTCTGAGAAACTGCTTTGTGATAAGTGAATTCATCTCACAGAGTTACACCTTTCTTTACATTTAGCAGTTTGGTAGCACTTTTTTTTTTTTTTTTTTGAATCTGCAGAGGGATATTTGGGAGCACATTTAGGCCTAAGGTGAAAAAGGAAAATTCTTCAGGTAAAATCTTGAGAGAAGCTTTCTGAGAAACTACTTTATGATATGTGCATTCATCTCATAGAGCAAAACGTTTCTGTTGAGGGATCACCTTGGCTTCACTGTTTTTGTGGTGTCTGAGAAGGGATATTTGGGAGCCCATTGAAGCCTATGGTGGAAATGAAAATTTCCTTAGATAAAAACTAGAAAGAAGCTTTCTGAGAAACTTCTTTCTAATTCGTGAATTCATCTCACAGAGTTACAATTTCCTTTCATGGAGCAGTTTGTTAACACTGTTTTTGTGGAATCTGAGAAAGGATATTTTGGATCACATTCAAGACTATGCTGACAAAGAAAATATCCTCAGATAAAAACTAGAAACAAGCTTCCTGAAAAACAACTTTGTGATGGGTGAATTTATCTGACAGAGTTAAACCTTTCTTTTCAATTCTCAGTTTGGTAGCACTGTTTTTGTGGAATAAGTAGAGGGATATTTGGGACTGCATAAAGGCCTAAGGTGAAAAAAGAAAATTCTTCAAGTAAAAACTGCAGTGAAGCGTTTTGAGTAACTTCTTTGTGAGGTTTGAATTCATCTCATAGAATTAAATGTTTCTGTTGAGGGAACACTTTGGTATCACTGTTTTTGTGGTGTCTGAGAAGGGATATTTGGGAGCACATTGAAGCCTATGGTGGAAAAGGAAATATCCTGATATAAAAACTAGAAAGAAGCTTTCTGAGAAACTGGTTTGTAATGTGTTAATTCGTCTCAGAGAGTTATATGATTAGCAGTTTGGTAGCACTGTTTTTGGGGAGTCTGAGAAGGGATATTTTGGATCGCATTGAAGCCTATGGTGACAAAGAAAATATCCTCAGATAAAAACTAGAAGGAAGATTTCTGAGAAAGTTTTGTGATGTGTGAATTCATTTCACAGAGTTACACCTTTCTTTTCATGGAGCAGTTTGCTAACACTGTTTTTGTGGAAACTGCAAAGGGATATTTGGGAGCACATTGAGGCCTATGGTGAAAAAGGAAATATTCTCAGATAAAAACTAGAAAGAAGCTTTCATAGAAACAACTTCGTGATGTGTGAATTCATCTCACAGAGTTACACCATTTTTTTTCATTTAGCAGTTTGCTAACACTGTTTACGCAGGATCTTCAATAGGATACTTTGGAGTGCATTAAAGCCTATGATGACAAAGGAAATATCCTCAGATAAAAACAAAAAGGAAGCTTTCTGACAAATTACTTTGTGATGTGTGATTTCATCTCACAGAGTTACACTGCTCTTTTCATTGATCAGTTTCCTAACACTGTTTTCTTGTTATCTGCAATGGGATATTTTGGATCACATTGAAGCTTAGGGTGACAAAGGAAATATCCTCAGACAAAAACTAAAAACAAGCTTTCTGACAAACTGCTTTGTGATTTGTGAATTCACAAATCACAGAGTCACATGATTCTTTTCAGGGAGCAGTTTGGTAGCACTGTATTTATGGAATCTTCAAAAAGATATTCGGGAGTTCATAGAGGTCTATGGTGAAAAAGCAAATAACCTCAGACAAAAACTGGAGAGAAGCTTTTTGAGAAACGGTTTCTCATGTGTGTATTCATATCATAGAATTTAACCTTTTTGTTTATTGAGCAGTTTGGCATCACAATTTTTGTGGTATCTGAGAGGAGATATTTGGGAGCACATTGAAGCCAATGGTGAAAAAGACAATATCTTCAGATATAAACTAGAAAGAAGCTTTCTGAGAAGCTGCTTTGTAATGGGTGAATTCATCTGACAGAGTTTCAATTTTGTTTTCATTGAGCAATTTGGTAAGACTATTTTTGTGGAATCTGCAAAGGGATATTCCAGAGCACATAGAGTTCATGGGCAAAAAAAGGAAATATCTTCAGGTAACAACTGGAGTGAAGCTTTCTGAGAAACTCCTTTGTGATGTGTGCATTCATCTCATAGAGTTAAACGTTTCTGTTGAGGGAGCACTTTGGCATCACTGTTTGTGTGGTTTCTGAGAAGGTATATTTGGGAGTGCACTGAAGCCTATGGTGGAAAAAACTAGAAAGAAGCTTCCTGAGAAACTGCTTTGTGATGAGTCAATTTATCTCACAGAGTTACATCATTCTTTTCTTGATGCAGTTTGTTTCTTGATCTGTTTTTGTGGAATTGGCAGAGGGATATTTGGCAGTGCATAGAGGCCTAAGGTGAAAAACGAAAATTCTTCAGGTAACAAGTGGAGAGAAGGTTTCAGAGAAAGTCCTTTATGATGTTTGCATTCCACTCATAGAGCTAAATGTTTCTGTTCAGAGAGCACTTTAGCATTAATGATTTTGTGGTGTCTGAGAAGGGATTTTGGAAGTGCATTGAAGCCCATGGTGGAAAAGAATATATCCTCATATAAAAACTAGAAAGAAGCCTTCTGAGAAACTGCTTTGTGATGTAATTCGTGTCTCAGAGTTACATAATTCTTTTCATAGAGAAGTTTTGTAACACTGTTTTCATGGAATCTGTAAAGGGATATTTGGGAATGCATTGATGCCTACAGTGAAAAAGGAAGTATCTTCAGGTAAAAACTAGAAAGAAGCTTTCTCAGAAACTGCTTCTGATATGTGAATTCCTCTCACAGACTTACACTGTTCTTTATGTTGAGCAGTTTTCTAGCAATGTTTCCATGGAATCTGCAATAGGATATTTTGGAGTGCATTGAAGCCTATGGTGACAAAGGAAATATCCTCAGATAGAAACCAAAAAGAAGCTTTCTGAGAAACTGCTTTGTAATGTGTGAAGTCATCTCACAGAGTCACACTGTACTTTTCATTAAGCAGTTTGCTAACACTCTTTTTTTGGAATCTTCAATGCGATATTTCTGAGTGCACTGAAGCTTATGGTGACAAAGGAAATATCCTCAAATAAAAACTGGAAAGAAGGTTTCTCAGAAACCGCTTTGTGATGGGCTAATTCATCTCACAGAGTTACATGATTCTTTTCATGGATCAGTTTGGTAGCACTCTTTTTTAGGAATCTGAGAAGGGATATCTTGGATCACTTTAAAGCCTATGGTGACAAGGGAAATATCCTCAGATAGAAACTAGAAGAAGCTTTCTGAGAAAGTTCTTTGTAATGTGTTAATTCATCTCACAGAGTTACACCTTTCTTTTCATGGAGCAGTTTGCTAACACCATTTTCATGGAATCTGCAAAGGGATATTTTGTAGTGCATTGAGACCTAGGGTGAAAAAGTAAATATCCTCAGATAAAAACTAGAAAGACGATTTCTGAGAAACTTCTTTTTGTGGGTGAATTCATCTCACAGAGTTACATTGGCAGTTTTATTGAGAAATTTGCAAACACTTTTTTCATGGAATCTGCAATGAGATATTCCAGAGCACATTGAGGAATATCATGAAAAGGGAAATATCCTCAGATAAAAACTAGAGAGAAGCTTTCTGACAAACAGCTTTGTGATGGGTATGTTCATCTTACAAGGTTACTCCACAATTTTCATGGAGATGTTTACTAACACTGTTTTCGTGGAATCTGCAAAGGGATATTTCGGAGGACATTGAGGCCTATGGTTAAAAAGGATATAGTCTCAGAGAAAAACTAGAAAGAAGCTTTCTGAGAAACTGCTTTGTGATATGTGAATTCAGCTCATGGAGTTACACCTTTCTTTTCATTGAACAGTTTGATAACACTGTTTTCGTGGAATCTGCAATAGGATATTTGGGAGCGCATTGAAGCCTATGGTGACAATGGAAATATCCTCAGATGAAAACCAAAAAGAAGCTTTCTGAGAAACTGCTTTGTGTTGTGTGAATTCATCTCACAGGGTTAGTTACACAGTTCTTTTCATTGAGCAGTTTGCTAACATTGTTTTATCAGAATCTGCATTGATATATTTTGGAGCACATTGAACCTTATGGTGACAAAGAAAATATCATCAGACAAAAACCAGAGAGAAGCTTCTGAGAAACTACTTTGTGATTTGTGAATACATCCCACAGAGTTACACGATACTTTCAATGGGGCAATTTGTTGGCACTGTTTTTGGGGAATCTGAGAAGGAATACTTTTTATCACATTGAAGCCTATGGTGACAAAGGGAATATCCTCAGATAAAAACTAGACAGAAGCTTTCTGAGAAAGTTCCTTGTGAAGTGTGAACTCAACTCATATATTTACACCTTTCTTTTCATGGAGAAGTTTGCTAGCACTGTTTTCGTGAAATATGCCAAGGGATATTTGGGAGTGCATTTAGGCCTATGGTGATAAACTAAGTATCCTCAGATAAAAAACTACAAAGAAGCTTTCTGAGAAATTGCTTTGTGATGTGTGAATTCATCTCACAGAGTTACACTGTTCATTTCATTGAGTAGTTCGCTAAGACTGTTTTCTTGGAATCTGCAATGTGATATTTCGGAGCACCTTGACGCTTATGGTGACAAAGGCAATATCCTCAGATAAAAACTAGAAAAAACCTTTCTGAGAAACCGCTTTGTGATGTGTTAATTCATCTCACAGAGTTACAGGTTTGCTTTCATGGAGCAGTTTGCTATTACTGTTTTTATGGAATCTTCAATCGGATATTTGGGAGCTCCTGGCAGCCTATGGTGAAAAAGGAAATAACTTCAGATAAAAACTGGAGAGAATTCTTTGAGAAATGATTTTTGATGTGTTTATTCATCTCATGGAATTTAACCTTTCTGTTGATTTAGCAGCTCGGCATCACTGTTTTTGTGGTATCTGAGAGGATATATTTGGGAGCACACTGAGTCCTACAGTGAAAAAGGAAATATCCTCAGATTTAAACTAGAAAGACGCTTTCTAAGAAACTGCTTTGTGATGGGTGAATTCATCTCTCAGAGTTATACCTTTCTTTTCATAGAGCAGTTTGTTAACTCTATTTTCGTGGAATTTGTGAAGGACATTTTGGAGCACTTTGAAGCCTATAGTGACAAATTACATATCCTCATATACAAATTAGAAAGAAGCTTTCAGAGAAACTGCTGTGCTAATTCATCTCACAGAGTTACATGATTCTTTTCATGGATCAGTTGGGTAGTACTGTTTTTGGGCAAACTGAGAAGGGATATTTTGTATCACATTGAAGCCCTTGGAGTCTAAGGAAATATCCTCAGATAAAAACTACCAAGAAGCTTTCTGAGAAAGTTCCTTTGAAATGTGTGAATTCATCTTACAGGTTTACACCTTTTTTCATGGAATTGTTTGCTAACACTGTTTTCGTGAAATCTGCAAAGGGAAATTTGGGAGTCCATCATGGCCTAGAGTGAAAAAGTAAATATCCTCAGATAAAAATCAGAAGTAAACTTACTGAGAAATTGCTCTGTGATGTGTGAATTCATCATAACAGAACTACACCTTTATTTTCATTGAACAGTTTGATAACACTTTTTTCGTGGAATCTGCAAGAGGATATTTGGGAGTGCATTGAAACCTATGGTGACAAAGGAAATATCCGCAGATAAAAAATAGAAAGAAGCTTTCTGAGAAACTGCTTTGTGATATGTGAACTGATCTCACGAGTTACACTGTTCTTTTCATTGAGCAGTTTGCTTACACTGTTTTCTTGGAATATGCAATGGGATATTTCAAAGTGCATTGAAGCTTATGGTAACAAAGGAAGTATGCTGAGACAAAAACTAGAAAGAAGCTTTCTGAGAAACTACTTTGTGATTTGTGAATTCATCTCATGGAGTTACACGTTTCTTTTCATGGAGAAGTTTGCTAACACTGTTTACGTGGAATCTGCAAAAGGATATTTGGAAGCGCATGGTGGCCCATAGTGAAAAAAGAAATATCCTCAGATATAAACTAGAATGAAGGTTTCTGAGAATCTGTTTGTGATTTGTGAATCCATTTCACAGAGATACATGATACTTTTCGTGGAGCAGTTTGGGAGCACTATTTTTGGGGAATCTGAGAAGCGATATTTTGGATCGCTTTAAATCTATGGTGACAAAGGAAGTTTCCTCCTATAAAAACTAGAAAGAAGCTTTCTGAGAAACCACTTTGAGATGTGTTAATTTACCTCACAGCATGGTATGATTCTTTTCATGGATCAGTCTGTTAGCACTGTTTTTAGGGAATCTGAGAAAGGATATTTTGGATGGCCTAGAAGCCTATGGTGACAAAGGAAATATCCTCAGATAAAAACTGGAAAGAAGCTTTCTGAGAAAGTTCTTTGTGATGTGTGAATTAATCTCAGAGAATTACACCTTTTTTTCCATGGTGCAGTTTGCTAACATGGTTTTTGTGGAATCTGGAAAGGGATATTTGGGAGCCCATTGAGAACCATAGTGAAAAAAGAAATATCCTCAGATAAAAAATAGAAAGAAACTTCCTGAGAAACTGCTTTGGGATGTGTGAATTTATCTCAAAAAGTTACACCATTCTTTTCATTGGGCAGTTTGACAACACTGTTTTGGTGGAATCTGCAATAGGATATTTTGGAGTGCATTGAATTCTTTGGCATTCTGAGAAAGTACTTTGTGATGTATGAATTCATCTCACAGAGGTACACATTTCTTTTCATTGAGCAGTTTGGTTGCCCTGTTTTCAGGGAATTTAAAAAAGGATTTTCGGGAGCTCATATAGGCCGGTGGTGAAAACGGAAATATCTTCAGTTAAAAACTTGATAGAATGTTCTTGGGAAGCTGTTTTGTGATGTGTGTATTTCTCTCATAGAAATAAACCATTTTTTTTTGATTGAGCAGTTTGACATCACTGTTTTTGTGGTGTCCGAGAAGGGATATTTGGGAGCGCATTGAGTCTAATGATGGAAAAGTAAATATGCTCATATAAAATCTAGAAATTAGCTTTCTTAGAAATTTCTTTGTGATGGTGGAATTCACTTCCCAGAGGTAAACCATTCTTTTCATTGAGCAGTTTGGTAACCTACAAAA
Source organism: Trachypithecus francoisi (assembly GCF_009764315.1). Classification (NCBI taxonomy): domain Eukaryota; kingdom Metazoa; phylum Chordata; class Mammalia; order Primates; family Cercopithecidae; genus Trachypithecus; species Trachypithecus francoisi. Next base: position 234,024 of record NW_022680490.1, on the reverse strand, counting down.
TCTGTTTTTGTGGAATCTACAAACGGATATTCGGAGTGCAGAGGAGCCTATGGTGAAAAAGGAAATACTCTCAGATAAAAACTAAAAGGAAGCTTTCTGAGAGACTGTTTTGTGATAGGTGAATTCATCTCACAGAGTTCAATCATTCTTTTCATTGAACAGTTTGGTAACACTGTTTTTGTGAAATATGCAAAGTGATATTTGGGAGAGGATAGAGGCCAAGGTTTAAAAAGGAAATATCTTCAGATAAAACCTGGAGTGAAAGTTTCTTATAACTCCTTTGTGAGGTGGGCATTCATCTCATGGAGGTATAGCTTTCTGTTGAGAGAGCAGTTTGGCATCACTGTTTTTGTGGTGTTTAGGTACATTTGGGAGTGCATGGAAGCCAATGGTGGAAAAGGAAATATCCTCAGATAAAAACCAGAAGTAAGCTTTCTGAGAAATATTTTTGTGTTGAGTGAATTCATCACACAGAGTTACATGATTCTTTCCAAGGATAAGCCAGTTAGCACTGTTTTTGGGGAATCTGAGAAAGGATATTTTGGATTGCATTGAAGACTATGTTGACATAGGAAATATCCTCAGATAAAAGATAGAAAGAAAGTTCCTGAGAAAGTTCTTTGTGATGTGTGAATTCATCTCACAGAGTTACACCTTTCTTTCCTGGAAGAGTTTGCTAACACTGTTTTGGTGGAATCTGCAAAGGGATATTTGGGAGTGCATTGAGGTCTATAGTGATAAAAGAAATATCCTCAGATAAAAACTAGAAAGAAGCTTTCTGAGAAACTGCCTTGAGATGTGTGAATTTATCTCACAGAGTTACACTCTTCTTTTCATCAAGCAGTCTGCTAACACTGTTTTCTTGGAATCTGCAATGGGATATTTCAGAGTGCATTGAAGTTTATGGTGACAAAGGAAATATCTTCATATAAAAACTAGAAAGAAGCTTTCTGAGAAACTCCTTTGTGAGGTGTTAATTCATCTCACAGTGTTACATGATTCTTTTCATAGATCAGTTTGGTAGCACCGTTTATGGGGAAACAGAAGGGATATTTTGGACCACATTGAAGCCTATGGTGACAAAGGAAATATTCTCAGATAAAAATTAGAAAGGAGGTTCCTGAGAAAGTTCTTTGTGATGTGTGAATTCATCTCAGAAAGTTACACCTTTCTTTTCATGGAGTAGTTTCCTAACACTATTTTCGTAGAATCTGCAAAGGAATATTTGAGAGCACAAAAAGGCCTATAGTGAAAATGGAAATATCCTCAGATAAAAACTAGAAAGAAGCTTACTCAAAAGTTGCTTTGTTGTGTGTGAATTCACTCCACAGAGCTACATTGTTCTTTTCATGGAGCGGTTTGCTAACACTGTTTTTGTGGAATCTGTAATAGGATATTTGAGAGTGCATTGAAGCTTATGGTGACAAAGAAAATATCCTCAGGTAAAAACTAAAAAGAAACCTTATAAGAAACTGCTTTGTGAGGTATAAATTCATCTCACAGAGTTACACTGTTCTTTTCATTAAGCAGCTTGCTACACTGTTTTCGTGTAATCTGCAATGGGATATATCAGAGTTCACGGAAGCTTATGATAAAAAAGGAAATATCCTCAGACAAAAGGTAGAAAGAAACTGCTTTGTGATTTCTGAATTCATCCCACAGAGATACACAATTCTATTCATGGAGCAGCTTGGTAGCACTCTTCTGGGGAATCTGAGAAGGGATAATATGTATCACATTGAGACCTATGGTGAAAAAGGAATATCTTCAAATAAAAACTTGAAAGATGCTTCTGAGAAACTTCTTTGTGATGTGGGAATTCAGCTCACAGAGTTACCCTGTTCTTTTCATTGAGCGGTTTTCTAACACTGTTTTATTGGAATGTACAATGGGATATTTCGGAGTGCATTGAAGCTTATTGTGACTAAGGAAATATCCTCAGACAAATAAAGAAGGAAACTTTCTGAGAAACTGCTTTGTGATTCATGAATTCATCTCCCAGTGTTACATGATTGATTTCATGTATCAGTTTCATAGCACTGTTTCAGAGGAGACTGAGAAGGGATATTTTGGATCACATTGAAGCCTATGGTGACAAAGGAAATATCCTCAGATAAAAACTAGAAGGAAGCTTTCTGAGAAACTCCTTTGTGATGTGGGAAATCATCTCAGAGAATTCCTCCTTGGTTTTCATTGAGCAATTTGCTAATGCTGTTTTCACAGAAACTGCAAAAAGATATTTTGGAGCACATTGAGGCCTAATAGTGAAAAAGAAAATATCCTCAGATAAAAACTACAAAGAAGCTTTCTGAGAAAGTGCATTGTGAAGTGTGAATTCATCTCACAGTCCTACACCATTCTTTTCATTGAGCAGTATGATTACACTTTTTTCATGGAATCTTCAATAAGATATTTGGTAGCACATTGAAGCCTATGGTGACAAAGGAAATATCCTAAGATAAAAACCAAAAAGAGGATTTCTGAGAAACTGCTTTGAGTTGTGTCAGTTCATCTCACAGAGTTACACTGTTCTTTTTATTGAGCAGTTTGCTAACACTGTTTTCTTTTAATCTGCAATGAGATATTTTGGAGCACATTGAAGCTTCTGGTGACAAAGAAAATAACCTCAGACAAAAACTAAAAAGAAGTTTTCTTAGAAACTGCTTTGTGGTTTGTGAATTCATCTCACAGAGTTACAGGTGCATTCAATGCATCAGTTTGATAACACTGTTTTTGCGGAATTTGAGAAGGAATTTTTGGAATACATTCAAGCCTATGGTGACAAAGGAAATATCCTCAGATAGAAACTATATAGAAGCTTTCTGAGAAAGTTCTTTACAATGTGTGGATTCATCTCACCGAGTTTCACCTTTCTTTTCATGGAGCAGTTTGCTAATACGGTTTTCACGGAACCTGCATAGGGATATTTGGGAGCGCATTGATGGCTATGGTGAAAAAGGAAATGTCCTTCAATTAAATCCAGAAAGAAGCTTTGAGAAACTGCTTTGTGAAGAGAGAAATTCATCTCACATGTCTACACCATTCTTTTATTTGAGCCATTTGATAACATTACTTCCATGGAGTCAGCAAAAGGATATTTCTGAGTGCAAAGAAGCCTATGGTGACAAACGAAATATCCCCATAGAAAAAAACAAAAAGAAGCTTTCTGAGAAACTGCTTTGAGATGTGTGAATTCACTACAGAGAGCTACACCATTCTTTCATTGAACAGTTTGGTAACACTTTTTTTGTGGAATCTGCAATAGGATATTTGGGAGCACATTGAAGCCTATGGTGAAAAGGGAAATATCTTCAGATAAAAAGGGAAAAGAAGGTTTCTGAGAAAATGTTTTGTGTTGTACGTTTCATCTCACACAGTTACACTGTTCTTTTCATTGAGCAATTTGCTAACCCTGTTTTCTTGGAATCTGCAATGGGATACTTCTGAGCACTTTGAAGCTTATGGTGACAAAGGAAATATCCTCAGGCAAAAACTAGAAAAAAAACTTTCTGAGAAACTGCTTTGTGATTTGTGACTTCATCTCACAGAATTACACGATTCTTTTCATGGAGTAGTTTCGTAGCACTGTTTTTGGGGAATCAGGGAAGGGACATCTTGGATCACATTGAAGCCTATGGTAACTAAGGAAATATCCTAAGATAAAAACTAGAAAGTAGCTCTCTGAGAAAGTTCCTTGTGATGTGTGAATTCATCTCACAGAGAAACACCTTGCTTTTCATGTACCAGATTGCTAACAGACTTTTCGTTGGATCTGCAAAGGGATGTTTGGAGCGCATTGAGGTCTGTGTTGAAAAAGGAAATATCCTCATAGAAAAACGAGAAAGAAGCTTTTTGAGAAACTGCTTAATTATGTGTGAATTCACCTCACAGAGTCACACTGTTCTCTTTATTGAGTAGTTTGCTAACACTGTTTTCTTAGAATCTGCAATGGTATATTGTGGTGCACATAAAGCCTACTGTTAAAAATTAAATACCCTCAGACAAAAACGAGAAAGAATTTTTCTGAGAAACTGCTTAGTGATGTGTGAATTCATCCCACAGAGTTACATGATTCTTTTCATGGGGAATTTTGTTAGCACTGTTTTTGGGGAATCTGAGAAGGGATAATTTGGATAACATTGATGACTATAGTGACCATGGTAATATCCTCAGATAACAACTAGAAAGAAGTTTTCTGAGAAAGTTCTTTGTGATGTGTGAATTCATCTCACAGAGTTGCACCTTTCTTTCATAGAACACTTTGCAAACCTTGTTTTTGTGGAATCTGCAAAGTGGTATATGGGAGCACATTGAGGCCTAGGGTGAAAAACGAAATATCCTCAGATAAAACTAGAAAGAAGATTTCTGACAAACTACTTTTGGATGTGTGAATTCAACTCACAGAGAAACAAGTTTGTTTCCATTGAGGAGTTTGATAACACTGTTTTCGTGGAATCTGAAATAGGATATTTGGGAATGCATTGAAGAACGTGTTGACAAAGGAAATAGCCACAGACAAAAACCAGAAAGAAGCTTTCTGAGAAACTGTTTTGTGATGTGTGAAGTCATGTCACAGAGTTACACCTTTATATTCATGGAACAGTTTGCTAACCCTGTTTTCGTGGAATCTGCAAAGAGATATTCGTGAGTGCATTGAGGTCTATGGTGAAAAAGGAACTATCCTCAGACAAAAACTAGAAATAAGCTTTCTGAGAAACTGCTTTGCGATTTTTGAATTCATCTCAGAGAGTTACACTATTCTTTTCATGGAGCAGTTTGGTAGCACTGTTTTTGTGGAATCTGAGAAGGGATATTTTGGATTGCATTGATGCCTATGATGACAAAGGGAATATCCTCAGATAAAACTAGAAATATGATTTCTGTAAAACAACTTTTGGATGTGTGAACTCAACTCACAGTGATACAACATTGTTTTCATTGAGGGGTTTCAAAATACTGTACTTGTGGAATCTGCAATAGGATATTTGGGAGCGCATTGAAGAATATAGTGACAAAGGAAATATCCCCAAACAAAAACCAGAAAGAAGCTTTCTGAGAAACTCTGTTGTGATGTGTGAATTCATCTCTCTGAGTTACACCTTTCTATTCATGGAGTAGGTCGTTAACACTGTTTTCGTGGAATCTGCAAAGGGATATTCACAAGTGCATTGAGGCCTATGGTGAAAAAGGAACTTTCCTCAAACAAAAACTAGAAAGAAGTTTTCTTAGAAACTGCTTTGTGATTTGTGAATTCATCTCAGAGAGTTACACAATTCTTTTCTGGAGCAGTTTGGTTGCACTGTTTTTGAGGAATCAGAGAAGGGATATCTTGGATCGCATTGAAGCCTATGGTGACAAAGAATATCCTCAGATAAAAACTAGAAAAAAACATTCTGAGAAACCACTTTGTGAAGAATTAATTCATCTTACAGAGTTACTTGAGGCCTATTATGAAAAAGGAAATATCCTCAGATAAAAACTAAAAAGAAGTTTTCTGAGAAACTGCTTTGTGATATGTGAATTCACCTCACAGAGTTACACTCTTCTTTTCATTGGGTAGTTTGCTAACACTGTTTTCTTGTAATCTGGAATGGGATATTTAGGAGCAATTCAGGCTAATGGTGAAAAAGGAAATATCATCAGACAAAAACTAGAAAGAAGCTTTCTGAGAAACTGCTTGGTGGTTTGTAAATTCATCTCACAGAGTTATATCTTTCTTTTCATGGAGCAGTTTGCTAACACTGTTTTCGTGGAAACTGCAAAGGGATATTTTGGAGTGCATTGAGGCCTATGGTGAGAAAGGATATATCCTCTGATTAAAACAAGAAAGAAGCTTTCTGAGAAAGTGCTTAGTGATGTGCAAATTCATCTCAAAGAGTTACACTGTTCTTTTCATTGAAGAGTTTCCTAGCACTGTTTTCTTGGATTCTGCATTGGGATACTTCAGAGCACATTGAACCTTATGGTGACAAAGGAAATAACCTCATATAAAAACTAGAGGGAAGCATCTCAGAAACTGCTTTGTGTTGTGTTAATTCATCTCGCAGAGGTACATGACTCCTTTCATGGATCAGTTTGGTAGCATTGTTTTCAGTTAATTTGAGAAGGGATATTTTGGATAGCATTGAAACCTAGCGTGACAAAGGAATTGTCCTCAGATAATTAGATAGAAGCTTTCTGAGAAACTGCTTTGTGATGTTTTAATTCACCTCACAGAGTTACACCATTCTTTTCATGGTGACGTTTGCTAAAACTGTTTCCCCAGAATCTGCAAAGGGATACTTGGGGGTGCATTCAGGCCTCTAGGATAAAAGGAAATATCCTCAATAAAACCCGAAAAGAAGCTTTCTGAGAAACTGCTTTGTGATGTGTGAATTCATCTCACAGGGTTACACTGTTCTTTTCATTGAGCAGTTTGCTAACACTGTTTTGTTGGAATCTGCAATGGGATATTTCAGAGTGCATTGAAGGTTATGGTGACAAAGGATATATTCTCAGACAAAAACTAGTGAGAAACTTTCTGATAAACTGCTTTGTGATTTATGAGTTCATGTCACAGAATTGCACGTTTCCTTTCATAGAGCAGTTTGGTAACACTGTTTTGGGGGAACCTGAGAAGGGATATGTTGGATTGCATTGAAACCTATGGTGACAAAAGGAAAACTCAGATAAAAACTAGAAAGAAGCTTTTGAGAAACTGCTTTGTGATGTGTGGTTTCATCTCACAGATTTACACCTATCTTTTCATGGAGCAGTTTGCTAACACTGTTTTCGTGGAATCTGCAAAGGTATATTCCGGAGCACCTTTAGGCCTGTAGTGAAAAAGGAAATATCCTCAGATAAAAACTAGAAAGGAGCTTTCTTTGAAACAGTTTTGTGATATGTGAATTCATCTTACCATGCTACACCATTCTTTTCATTGAGCAGTTTGATAACACTGTTTTTGTGGAATCTGAAATAGGATATATGGGTGCCAATTGAAGCCTATAGTGACAAAGGAAATTTCCTCAGATAAAAACCAAATAGAATCCTTCTGTGAATCTGCTTTGTGATGTGTGAATTCATCTCACAGGTTTACACTTTTCTTTTCATGGAGCAGTTTGCTAACACTATTTTCCTGGAATCTACAAAGGGATATTTGTGAGTACATTGAGGCAAAAGATGAAAAAGGAAATATCCTCTGACAAAATCTAGAAAGAAGCTTACTGAGAAACTGCTTTGTGATTTGTGAATTCATCTATCAGAGTTACATGATTCTTTTCATGCAGAAATTTGGTAGCACTGTTTTTGAGGAATCTGAGAAGGGATATTTTGGATCACACTGAAGTCTATGGTGACAAAGGAAATATCTTCAGATTTAAACTAGAAAGAACCTTTCTGAGAAACTTCTTCATAATGTGTGAATTTATCTTATAGAGTTACACTGTACTTTTAACTGAGCAGTTTGCTAACACTGTTTTTGTGAAACCTGCAAAGGGATATTTTGGAACACACTGAGGCCTATGGTGAAAAAGGAAACATCCTCAGATAAAAATAGAAAGAATCTTTCTGAAAATGGCTTTGTGATGCGTGAATTCATCTCACAAAGTTACACTGTTCTTTTCATTTACCAGTTTACTAACACTCTTCTCTTGGATTCTGCAATGGGATATTTCTGAGCACATTGAAACATATGGTGAGAAGGAAATATCCTCAAACAGAAACCAAAAAGAAGGTTTCCGTGAAACTGCTTAGTGATGAGTGAATTCACCTCACACAGTTACACCTTTATTTTCATGGCACAGTTTGGTAGCACCGTTTTTGTGGAATCTGAGAAGGGATATTTTAGATTGCATTGAAGCCTATGGTGACAAAGGAAATATCCTCAGAAAAAAAAAAAAAAAGAAGAAGAAGCTTTCTGAGAAACTTTATTGTGATGTATGAATTCGTCTCATGGAGTTACACCTTTCTTTTCATGGAGGAGATTACTAACATTGTTTTTGTGGAATCTGCAATCTGATATGTTGGAGCACATTGAAGCTTAGAGTCACAAAGGGAATATCCTCATATAAAAACTAGAAAGAAGCTTTCTGAGAAACCGCTTTCTGATGGGTTAATTCATCTCAGAGAGTTACATGATTCCTTTCATGGATCAGTTTTGTAACACTGTTTTTTGGAGAATCTGAGAAGTGTTATTTTCTATTGCAATGAAGCCTATGGTGACAAAGGAAATATCCTCAGATAAAAACTAGAAAGAAGCTTTCTGAAATATTTCTTTGTGATGTGTGAATTCATCTCATAGAGTTACATCTTTCTTTTCATGGAGCAGTTTGCTAACACGGTTTCATGGAATTTGCAAAGGGATATTTGAGAGCACACTGAGGGCAATAATGAAAAAGGAAATATCCTCAGATAAAAATAGAAAGAATCTTTCTGAAAATGGCTTTGTGATGTGTGAATTCATCTCACAAAGTTACATTGTTCTTTTCATTTATCAGTTTACTAACACTCTTCTCTTGGATTCTGCAATGGGATATTTCTGAGCACATTGAAACATATAGTGAGAAAGGAAATATCCTCAGACAAAAACCAAAAAGAAGCTTTCTGTGAAATTGCTTAGTGATAAGTGAATTCACCTCACACAGTTACACCTTTATTTTTATGGCACAGTTTGGTAGCACCGTTTTTGTGGAATTTGAGAAGGGATATTTTAGACTGCATTGAAGCCTATGGTGACAAAGGAAATATCCTCAGGAAAAAAAAAAAAAAAAAGAAGCTTTCTGAGAAACTTTATTGTGATGTATGAATTCGTCTCATGGAGTTACATCTTTCTTTTCATGGAGGAGATTGCTAACATTGTTTTTGTGGAATCTGCAATCTGATATGTTGGAGCACATTGAAGCTTGTTGGAGCAGTTTGCTAACACGGTTTTCTTGGAATTTGCAAAGGGATATTTGAGAGTGCACTGAGAAACTGCTTTGTGATGTGTGAATTCGTCTTACAGAATTATACCATTCTTTTCATTGATCAGTTTGATAACACTGCTTTGAGGAATCTGCAAAGGGATATTCGGGAGCACATAGAATCCAATGGTGAAAAAGCAAATAACTTCACGTAAAAGCTGAAGAGAAGCTTTCTGAGAAACCCCTTTGTGATGTGTGCATTCATCTCATAGAGCTAAATATTTCTGTTGAGGGAACACTTTGGCATCACTGTTTTTGTGGTGACAGAGAAGGGATATGTGGGAGTGCATTGAAGCCTATGGTGGAAAAGGAAATAGGCTAGTGTAAAATCTAGAAAGAAGCTTTCTGAGAAACTGCTTTGTGATGTGTTAATTCATCTCACAGAGTTAGACCATTCTTTTCATTGAGCCATTTGGTAGCAATGTTTTTGGGGTGTCTGAGAAGGAATATTTTGGATCTCATTCGAGCGTATGGTTGAAAAGGAATTATCCTCAGATAAAAACTAGGAAGATGCTTTCTGAGAAACTGCTTTGTGATGTGTGAGTTCTTCTCACAGAGTTAGACTTTTCTTTTCATGAGTAGTTTGCTATCACTGTATTCCTGGAATCTACAAAGGGATATTTTGGAAAACATTGAGCCTACACTGAAAAATAAAATATCCTCAGATAAAAACTGGAAAGAAGTTTTCTGAGAAACTGCTTTGTGATATGTGACTACATCCCACAGAGTTACAACGTTGCTATTATTGAGCAGTTGGCTAACACTGTTTCCTTGGAATCTGCAATAGGACAATTGGGAGTGCATTAAAGCCTATGGTTGCAAAGGATATTTTCTCAGATAAAAACCGAAAAGAAGCTTTCTCTGAAACTGCCTTGTGATGTGTGAATCATCTCAGTGTTACACCATTCTTTTCATTGAGAAGTTTTCTAACACTTTTTTTCCTGGAGTCTGCAATGGGATATTCGAAAACGCATTGAGGAATATGGTGAAAAAGGAAATATCCTTAGAGAAAAGCTAGAAAGAAGTTTTCTGAGAAACAACTTTGTGGTGTGAGAATTCATCTCACAAAGTTACACCATTCTTTTCATGGGCAGTTTAGTGGCATTGTTATTGGGGAATCTGAGAAGGGAAGTTTTTCATCACAATGAAACCTGTGGTGAAAAAGGAAATATCCTCAGATAAAAACTAGAAAGAAGCTTTCTGAGAAACTGCTTTGTGATGTGTGAAATCATCTCACAGTGTTACACTATTTGTTTCATTGAGAAGTCTGCTAACACTTTTTTCGTGGAATCTGCAATGGGATATTCGGTAGTGCATGGAGTAATATGGTGAAAAAGGAAATATGCACAGATAAAAACTAGAAAGAAGCTTTCTGAGAAACAGCTTTGTGATGTGGGAATTCATCTCACAGAGTTACACCATTCCTTCCATGGAGCAGTTTGGTAGCACTTTTTTGGGGGTATCTGAGAAGAGATATTTTGGATTGTATTGATACATGTGGTGACAAAGGAAATATCCTCAGATAAAAACTAGAAAGAAGCTTTCTGAGAAAGTGCACTGTGATGTGTGTATTCATTTCACAGAGTAAAACCTTTCTTTTCATGGAGCAGTTTGCTAACACTGTTTTCATGGAACCTACAAAGCAACATTTGGGAGCAAGTTGAGGACTATGGTGACAAAGGAAATATCCTCAGAGAAAAATTAGAAAGAAACTTTGTGATAAACTTCTTTGTGATGTGTGAATTCATCTCACATAGTAACAGCTGTCTTTTTTTGGAGAAGTGTGCTAACACTGTTTTCGTGGAAACTGCAAAGGAATATTTCGGAGTGCATTGAAGCCTATCATGAAAAAGGAAATACCCTCAAATAAAAAACAAAAAGAAGCCTTCTGAGGGACTGCTTTGGGATGTGTGACTTGATCTCACAGAATTACACTGTTCTTTTCATTGAGCAGTTTACTAGCCCTGTTTTCGTGGAATGTGCAATGAGATATTTTGGAGCGCATTGAATCTTAGGGTGACAAAGGAAATATCCTCAGGCAAAAACTAGAAAGAAGCTTTCTGAGAAAGTGCCTTGTGATTTGTGAATTCATCTCACAGAGTTACACGATTCTTTTCATGGAGCAGTGTGGTAGCACTGTTTTTGGGGAATCTGCAATGGGATCTTTTGGAGGGCATTGAAGCTTATGGTGACAAAGCAAATGTCCTCAGAGAAAAACTAGAAATAACCTTTCTGAGAAACTGCTTCCTGATTTGTGAATTCATCTCACAGAATTACTCCTTTCTTTTCATGGGGAAGTCTGGTAGCACTGTTTTTGGGCAATCTGAGAAGGGATATTTAGATTGAATTGAAGCCTATGGTGACAAAGAAAATATCCTCACAAAAAAACTAGAAAGAATTTCTCTGAGAAACTGCTTTGTGTTGTGTGAATTCATCTCACAGAGTTACACTGTTCTTTTCATTGAGAAGTTTGCTAACACTGTTTTATTGGAATCCACAATGTGATATTTTTTAGTGCATTTTAAGCTTATGGAGACAAAGAAAATACCCTCATATAAAAAGTAGAAAGAAGCTTTCTGAGAAATCATTTTGTGATATGTTAATTCACCTCACAGAGTTACATGATTCTTTACATGGGTCAGTTTGCTTGCACTGTCTTTGGGGAATCTGAAAAGGGATATATTTAATTGCATTCAGGCCCATGGTGACAGAGGAAATATCCTCAGATAAAAACCAAAAAGAACTTTCTGAGAAACTGCTTTCTATTTGTGAATTCATCTCACAGAGTAACTCCTTTCTTTTAATGGATCAGTTTGCTAGCACTGTTTTTGGGCAATTTGAGAATTGATATTTTGAATCGCATTGAAACCTATGGTGACAAAGGAAATATCCTCACACAAAAACTACAAAGAAGCTTTCTGAGAAACTACTTTGTGATTTATGAATTCATCTCACAGAGTTACACCTTTCTTTTCATGGAGCAGTTTGATAGCACTGTTTTTGGGGAATCTGAGAAGAGATATTTTGGATCGCATTGAAGCCTATGATGACAAAGGAAAGATTCTCAGATAAAAACTGGAAAGAAGCTTCCTGAGAAAATGCTTTGTGATTTATGAATTCATCTCACAGAATTGTGCCATTATTTTTATTTTGAAGTCTGCTAACACTTTTTTCAGGGAATCTGCAATGGGATATTCATGAGCACATTAATCAATATGGTGTAAAGAGAAGTATCCTCAGATAAAAACTAGAAAGAAGCTTCCTGAGAAAGTTCTTTGTGATGTGAATACATGTCACTGAGTTACACCTTTCTTTTCATGGAGCAATTTGCTAACACTGTTTTCGTGGAATGTATGAAAAGGGATATTTGGGAGTGCATTGAAGCATATAGTGAAAAGGAAATTTCCTCAGATAAAAACTACAAAGAAGCTTTCTGTGAAACAGCCTTGTGATGTGTGAATTTATCTCACAGAGTTACATCATTCTTTGCATTGAGCAGTTCGATAACACCATTTTTGAGTAATCTGCAATAGGATTTGGGAGCACATTCAAACCTATGGTGACAAAGGAAATATACTCAGCCAAAAGAAGCTTTCTGAGAATCTGCTTTGTGACTTGTGAATTCATCTCACAGAGTTACACTGTTCTTTTCATTGAGCAGTTGGCTAACACTGTTTTATTGGAATCTGCAATGGGATATTTCAGAGAGCATATTTGTCTTATGGCTACGAAGGAAATACCCTCATATAAAAAGTAGAAAGAAGCTTTCTGAGAAACTATTCTATTTTGTGATTTGTGAATTCATCTCACAGAGTTACACGATTTTTTTCATGGATCAGTTTGGTAGTACTGTTTTTGGGGAATCTGAGAAGGGATATAGTGAATCACATTGAAACCTGTGGTGACAAGAAAATATCCTCAAATAAAAACCAAAAGAACTTTCTGAGAAACTGCTTTGTGATGTGTGAATTCATCTCACAGAGTTACACTGTCCTTTTCATTGAACAGTTTGCTAACACTCTTTTCTTGGACCCTGCAATGAGATATTTCAGAATGCATTGTAACTTGTGATGACAAAGGAAATACACTCATATAAAATCTAGAAAGAAGCTTACTGAGAAACCACTTTGTGATGTGTTAATTCATCTCACAGAGTTACACGATCCTTTACATGGAGCAGTTTGGTAGCACTTTATTTAGGGAATCTCAGAATTGATATTTTTGATCGCATTGAAGCCTACGGTGACAAAGGATATATCCTCAAATATAAACTAGAAAGCAGCATTCTGAGAAAGTTATTTGTGATGTGTGAACTCACTTAACAGAGTTACACCTTTTATTCATTGAGCAGCTTGCTAAAACTGTTTTCGTGGAAACTGCAATGGGATATTTGCGAGTGCCTTCAGGCCTACAGTGAAAAAGGAAATACCCTCAGATAAAAATTAGAAAGAAGCTTTCTGAGAAACTGCCTTGTGATGTATAAATTCATCTCACTCAATTATGCCATTCTTTTCATTGGCCATTTTGATAACACTGTTTTTGTGGGATCTGCAATAGGATATTTAGGAGCACATTGAAGCCAATTGTCACAAAGGATATATCCTCAGATAAAAACCAAAAAGAAGCCTTCTGAGAATCTGCTTCGTGATGTTTGAATTCATCTCACCGAGTTACAGCTTTCTTTTCATGAATCAGTGTGTTAACACTGTTTTCGTGGAATCTCCAAAGGGATATTTGGAAGTGCATTGAGGCATATGGTGACAAAGGAAATATCCTCAGAAAAAAACCAAAAAGAACTTACTGAGAAACTGATTTGTGATGTGTGATTTCATTGCACAGAGGTACACTGCTCTTCATTGAGCAGTTTGCTAACACTGTTTTCTTGGAATCTGCAGTGGGATATTTCAGAATGCATTGAAACTTAGGGTGACAAGTTAAATATCCTCAAACAAAAACTAGAAAGAATCATTGTGAGAAACTCCTTTGTGATTTGTGAATTCTTATCACAGCGTTACACCTTTATTATCATGGAGCAGATTGGTAGCACGGTTTTTGGGGAATATGAGAATGGATATTTTGGATTGCATTGAATCCTACAGTGACAAAGGAATTATCCTCAGATAAAAACTAGAAAGAAGCTTTCTGAGAAACTACTTTGTGATGTGTGCATTCATCTCAGAGAGTAACACCTTTCTCTTCATTCAGCAGTTTGCTAACACTGTTGTTGTGGAATCTCCAAAGGGATATTTGGGAGCGAGTTGAGGCCTATGGTGAAAAAGGAAATATCCTCATATAAAAACTATAAAGAATCTTTATGATAAAGTGCTTTGTGAAGTATGAATGCATCTCACAAAGTTACACTGTTCTTTACATTGAGTAGTTCGATAACACTATTTTCGTGGAATCTTCAATAGGATATTTTGGAGTGCATGGAAGCCTCCAGTGACAATAAATATCCTCAGATAAAAACCAAAAAGAAGCTTTCAGTGAAACTGCTTTGTGGTATGTGAATTCATCTCACAAAGTTACATAATGCTTTTCATTGAGAAGTTTGCTAACAATTTTTTCGTGGAATCTGCAATGGGATACTTTGGAGAGAATTTAAGCTTATGTTGACAAAGGAACTATCCTCAGACAATAACTAGAAAGAAGCTTTCTGGGAAACTGCTTTATGATTTTTTGAATTCGCCTCACAGAGTTACACGATTCTTTTCATGGAGCAGTTGGGTAACACTGTTTTTGGGGAATCTGAGAAGGGATATTTTGGATGACATTGAAGCTTATAGTGAAAAAGGAAATATCCTCAGATAAAAACTAGAGAAAAGCTTTCTGAGAAAGTTCTTTGTGATGTGTGAATTCATCTCACTGAAATAACCCTTTCTTTTCATTTAGTAGATTGCTAACACTGTTTTTGTGGAATCTGCAAACGGATTTTTGGGAGCACATTGAGGCCTATGGTGAAATAGGAAATATAGTCAGATGAAAACTAGAAAGCAGCTTTCTGAGAAACTGCTTTGTGATGTTTGAATTCATCTCACAGAGTTACACCTTTCTTTTCATTGAGCAGTTTGATAACACTGTTTTCGTGGAATCTGCAATAGGATATTTTGGAGCACATTGAAGCATCTGGTGACAAAGGAAATATCCTCAGATAAAAACCAAAAACAACCTTCCTATGAAACTGCTTTGTAGTGTGTGAATTCATCTCAGAAAGTTACATGGTTCTTTTCATTGAGAAGTTTGTTAACACTTTTTTCATGGGATCTGCATTGGGATATTCGGGAACATATAGAGGAATATGGTGAAAAAGGTAATATCCTCAGATAGAAACTAGTAAGAATCTTACTGAGAAATAGCTTTGTGATGTGTGAATTCATTTCACAGGGTTACACTATTTTTTCCATGCAGCAGTGTGGTAGCACAGTTGTTGAGGAATCTGCAAAAGGATATTTGGGAGCACATTGAAGAATATGGTGACAATGGAAATATCCTCAGACAAAAAACAAAAAGAAGCTTTCTGAGAAACTGCTTTGTGATGTGTGAATTCATCTCACAAATTTACACCTTTCTTTTCATGGATCAGTTTCCTAACACTATTTTCATGGAATCTGCAAAGGGATATACGTGAGCACATTGAGGTCTATGGTGAAATAGGAAATATCCTCCAACAAAAGCTAGAAAGAATTTTTCTGAGAAAAATTTTTCTAAGGCATTGAAGCCTCTGGTGACAAAGGAAATATTCTCAGATAAAAACTAGAAGGAAGTTTTATGAGAAAGTTCTTTGTGATGGTGAATTCATCTCACAGAGGTACACCTTTATTTTCATGGAGCAGTTTGATAACACTGTTTTCGTGGAATCTGCAAAGAGATATTTGTAAGCACATTGAGGACTATGGAGAAAAAGGAGATATCCTGATAAAAACTAGAAAGAGGCTTGTTGAGGAACTGCTTTGTGATGCCTGTTTTCACCTCACAGTGCACAGCATTCTTTTCATTGAGAAGTTTGCTAACAATTTTTTCATGGAATCTATTATATTATATTCGGGAGCGCATAGAGGAATATGGTGAAAAAGGAGATATCCTCAGATAAAAACTAGTAAGAAGCTTTCTGAGAGACAGCTTGTGATCTGTAAATTCATTTCACAGAGTTACACCATTCTTTTCATGGAGCAGAATGGTAGCAATGTTTTTGGGGAATCTACAATAAAATATTTGTAGTGTATTGAAGCCTATGGAGACAAAGGAAATATCTTCAGACAAAAACAAAAAGAAGCTTTCTGAGAAACTGCTTTGTGATGTGTGAATTCATCTCACAAATTTACACCTTTCTTTTCATGGATCAGTTTCCTAACACTATTTTCATGGAATCTGCAAAAGGATATACGTGAGCACATTGAGGTCTATGGTGAAATAGGAAATATCCTCCAACAAAAGCTAGAAAGAATTTTTCTGAGAAAAATTTTTCTAAGGCATTGAAGCCTCTGGTGACAAAGGAAATATTCTCAGATAAAAACTAGAAGGAAGTTTTATGAGAAAGTTCTTTGTGATGTGTGAATTCATCTCACAGAGGTACACCTTTATTTTCATGGAGCAGTTTGATAACACTGTTTTCGTGGAATCTGCAAAGAGATATTTGTAAGCACATTGAGGACTATGGAGAAAAAGGAGATATCCTGATAAAAACTAGAAAGAGGCTTGTTGAGGAACTGCTTTGTGATGCCTGTTTTCACCTCACAGTGCAACAGCATTCTTTTCATTGAGAAGTTTGCTAACACATTTTTCATGGAATCTATTATATTATATTCGGGAGCGCATAGAGGAATATGGTGAAAAAGGAGATATCCTCAGATAAAAACTAGTAAGAAGCTTTCTGAGAGACAGCTTTGTGATCTGTAAATTCATTTCACAGAGTTACACCATTCTTTTCATGGAGCAGAATGGTAGCATGTTTTTGGGGAATCTACAATAAAATATTTGTAGTGTATTGAAGCCTATGGAGACAAAGGAAATATCTTCAGACAAAAACAAAAAGAAGCTTTCTGAGAAACTGCTTTGTGATGGGTGAATTCATCTCACAAATTTATACCTTTGTTTTGGTGGAACAGTTTGCTAACACAATTTTCCTGGAATCTGCAAAGGGATATACGTGAGCACATTGAGGCCTATGGTGAAAAAGGAAATATCCTGAGACAAAAACTAGAAAGAAGCTTTCTGAGAAACTGCTTTGTGATTCGTGAATTCATTTCTCAAAGTTACATGATTGTTTTCATGGAGCAGATTGGTAGCACTGTTTTTGGGGAATCTGAGAAGGGAGATTTTGGATTGCTTTGAAGCATATGGTGACAAAGGAAACATCCTCAGATAAAAACTAGAAAGAAGCTCTCTGAGAAACTGCTTTTCATGTGTGAATTCATCTCACAAAGTTACACTGTACTTTTCATTGAGCAGTTTCTTAACCCTGTTTTCATGAAATCTGCAATGGGGTATTTCAGAGGTCATTGAAGCTTATGGTGACAAAGGACACATCCTCAGACAAAAACTAGAAAGAAGCTTTCTGAGAAACTGCTTTGTGATTTGTGAATTCATCTCACAGAATTACACAATTCTTTTCATGCAGCAGTTTTGTAGCACTGTTTTTGGGGAATCTGAGAAGGGATATTTTGGATCGCATTGAAATGTATGGTGAAAAAGGAAATATCCTCAGATGAAAGCTATAAAGAACCTTTCTGAGAAATTGCTTTGTGATGTGTGAATTCATCTCAGAGTGCTACACGGTTCTTCTCAGTGAGCAGTTTGCTAACACTGTTTCATTGGAATCTGCAGTGGGATATTTTGGAGTACATTGAAGCTCATGGTAACAGAGGAAATATCCTCATAGAAAAAGTGGAAAGAAGCTTTCTGAGAAATTACTTTGTGATATGTTAATTCATCTCACAGAGTTAAACAAATATTTTCATGCATGAGTTTGGTAGTACTGTATTTGGATATGTGAGAAGGTATATTTTGGTTCGCATTGAAGCCTGTGGTGACAAAGGAAATATACTCAGATAAAAACTAGAAAGAAGCTTTCTGAGGAAGTTTTTTAGATATTTGAATTTATCTCACAGATTTACACTTTTTTTTTTTATGGAGCAGTTTGCTAACACTGTTTTCGTGTAATCTGCAAAGGGATATTTGGGAGCACATTGAGGCCTATGGTGAAAAACTAAATACTCTCAGAAAAAAACTATAAAGAAGTTTTTTGAGAAACTGTTTTGTGATGTGTGAATTCATCTCAGACAGTTACACTATGCTTTTCATTGAGCAGTTTGCTAACACTGTTTTTGTAAAATCAGCAATGTGATGTTTCAGAGCCCATTGAAGCTTATGGTAACAAAGGAAATATCCTCAGACAAAAACTAGAAAGAAGCTTTCTGATAAACCACTTTGCAATTTGTGAGTTCATCTCACAGAGTTACATGATTCTTTTCATGGATCAGTTTGGTAGCATTGTTTTTGGGGAATCTGAGAAGTGATATTCTGGATTTCATTGAAGCCTGTGGTGACAAGGAATATCCTGAGATAAAAACTAGAAAAAAAGCTTTCTGAGAAAGTGCTTTGTGATGTGTGAATTCATCCCACAGAGTTAAGCTTTCTTGTCATGCAACAGTTTGCTAATACTATATTCATGGAATCTGCAAAGGGATATTTGGGAATGCATTGAGGAATATGATGAAATAGGAGTATTCTCTGATAAAAACTAGAAAGAAACTTGCTGAGAAACTGCTTTGTGATGTGTGAATTAACCTCACAGAGTTACATCTTTCTTTCCATTGAGCAGTTTGCTAACACTGTTCTTGTGGAAACTGCAAGGGGATATTTGGGAGAGATTTGAGGCATAGGGTGAAAAAGGAAACACCCTCAAATAAAAACTAGAAAGATGATTTCTGAGAAACTGCTTTGTGATACGCGAATTTATCTCACAGAGTTACACCATACTTTTCATTGAGCAGTTTGATAATACTGTTTTTGTGGAATCTGCACAGGATATTTTGGAGTGCATTGAAACCCATGGTGAAAAAGGAAATATCCTCAGGTAAAACCTGGAAAGAATCTTCCGTAGAAACTGCTTTGTGATTTGTGAGTTCATCTCATAGAGTTACATGATTGTTTTCATGGATCAGTTTCCTAGCCCTGTTTTTGGGGAATCTGAGAAGGGATATTTTGGATTACATTGAAGCCTATGGTGACAAGGAAATATCCTCAGACAAAAACTAGAAAGAAACTTTCTGATAAAGTTCCTTGTGATTCATGAATTCATCGCACAGAGTAGACCTTTTTTTTTTTTTTTTGAGCAGTTTGATAACACTGTCTTCCTGGAAACTGCAACAGGATATTTGTGAGCTCATTGAATCCTATGGTGACAAAAGAATATCCTCAGACAAAAACCAAAAAGAAGCTTTCTGAGAGACTGCTTTGTGATGTGTGAATTGATCTCACAGAGTTACATTGTTCTCTTTATTTAGCAGTTTGCTAATACTGCTTTCTTGGTATCTGCAATGGGATATTTAGAATCTCACTGAAGCCTATGGTGACAGAGGAAATATCCTCAGACAAAAACTAGAAAGAAGCTTTCTGATAAACCACTTTGCAATTTGTGAGTTCATCTCACAGAGTTACATGATTCTTTTCATGGATCAGTTTGGTAGCATTGTTTTTGGGGAATCTGAGAAGTGATATTCTGGATTTCATTGAAGCCTGTGGTGACAAGGAAATATCCTGAGATAAAAACTAGAAAAAAAGCTTTCTGAGAAAGTGCTTTGTGATGTGTGAATTCATCCCACAGAGTTAAGCTTTCTTGTCATGCAACAGTTTGCTAATACTATATTCATGGAATCTGCAAAGGGATATTTGGGAATGCATTGAGGAATATGATGAAATAGGAGGTATTCTCTGATAAAAACTAGAAAGAAACTTGCTGAGAAACTGCTTTGTGATGTGTGAATTAACCTCACAGAGTTACATCTTTCTTTCCATTGAGCAGTT
The DNA here is from genome assembly GCF_009764315.1 of Trachypithecus francoisi. Lineage (NCBI taxonomy): Eukaryota > Metazoa > Chordata > Mammalia > Primates > Cercopithecidae > Trachypithecus > Trachypithecus francoisi. The sequence continues at coordinate 214,057 of NW_022680490.1, read as the reverse complement.
TGCTAACACTGTTCTTGTGGAAACTGCAAGGGGATATTTGGGAGAGATTTGAGGCATAGGGTGAAAAAGGAAACACCCTCAAATAAAAACTAGAAAGATGATTTCTGAGAAACTGCTTTGTGATACGCGAATTTATCTCACAGAGTTACACCATACTTTTCATTGAGCAGTTTGATAATACTGTTTTTGTGGAATCTGCACAGGATATTTTGGAGTGCATTGAAACCCATGGTGAAAAAGGAAATATCCTCAGGTAAAACCTGGAAAGAATCTTCCGTAGAAACTGCTTTGTGATTTGTGAGTTCATCTCATAGAGTTACATGATTGTTTTCATGGATCAGTTTCCTAGCCCTGTTTTTGGGGAATCTGAGAAGGGATATTTTGGATTACATTGAAGCCTATGGTGACAAAGGAAATATCCTCAGACAAAAACTAGAAAGAAACTTTCTGATAAAGTTCCTTGTGATTCATGAATTCATCGCACAGATGTAGACCTTTTTTTTTTTTTTTTGAGCAGTTTGATAACACTGTCTTCCTGGAAACTGCAACAGGATATTTGTGAGCTCATTGAATCCTATGGTGACAAAGAAATATCCTCAGACAAAAACCAAAAAGAAGCTTTCTGAGAGACTGCTTTGTGATGTGTGAATTGATCTCACAGAGTTACATTGTTCTCTTTATTTAGCAGTTTGCTAATACTGCTTTCTTGGTATCTGCAATGGGATATTTAGAATCTCACTGAAGCCTATGGTGACAGAGGAAATATCCTCAGACAAAAACTAGAAAGAAGCTTCCTAATAATCTGCTATGTGATTTTTGAATTCGTCTCACAGAGTAACACCTGTCTTTTCATGGATAAGTTGGTAGCACTGTTTTGGGGGAAACTGAGAAGGGATTTTGTGTATGGCATTGAAGCCTATGGTGTAAAAGTAAATATCCTCAAATAAAATCTAGAAAGAAGCTTTCTGAGAAACCACTTTGTGATGTGTGAATTCATCTCACATAATTACACCTTCCTTTTTATGGAGCAGTTTACTAACTCTGCTTTTGTGGAATCTGCAATGGGATATTTTGGATCACCATGAATCCTATGAAGACAAAGGAAATATTCTCATATAAAAACTAGAAAGAAGCTTTCTGAGAAACTGCTTTGTGATGTGTTAATTCATCTCACAGAGGTACACGATACTATTCATGGATCAATTTGGTAGCACTGTTTTTGGGGAATCTGAGAAGGAATATTTAGGATCACCTTGAAGCCAATGGTGAAAAGGAAATATCCTCAGATAAAAAGTAGAAAGAAGCTTTCAGAGAAAGTCCTTTGTGATATGGAAACTCATCTCACAGTGTTACAGCATTCTTTTCATTGAGCAGTTTGATAACACTGTTTTCAAGGAATTTGCAAGAGGATATTTGGGACCACGTTGAAGCCTATGGTGACATAGGTAGTATCATGAGATAAAAACTAGAAAGAAGCTTTCTGATAAATTTCTTCATGACGTGTGAAATCATTACAAGGAGTTACATCTTTCTTTTCATGGAACAGTTTTCTAACACTGTCTTCATGGAATCTGCACATGGATATTTGCACACACATTAAGGCCTATGGTTAAAAAGGAAATATCCTCAAGTAAAAGCTAGAAAGAGGCTTTCTGAGCAACTGCTTTGTGATGTGTGAATTAATTTCACAGTGATACACCATTCTTTTCATTGAGCAGTTTGCTAACACTGCTTTTGTGGAATCTGCAAAGGGATATTTTAGAGAGCATTGAAGTTTAAGCTGGCAAAGGAAATACCCTCATATAAAAACTAGAAAGAATCTTTCTGAGTAAACACCATCTGATATGTTAATTCATCTCACAGAGTTTCAAGATTATTTTCATGAATGAGTTTGTTAGCCCTGTGTTTGTGGAATCTGCAAAGGGATATTGGGCAGCGCATGGAGGCATATAGAGAAAAAGCAAATATACTTAGATAAAAACTAGAAAGAAGCTTTCTGAGAAAGTTCTTCGTGATATGTGAATTCATCACACAGAGTTACAGCTTTCTTTTCATGGAGTAGTTTGCTAACACTGTTTCCGTGAAACCTGCAAAGAGATATTTGGGAGCACATTGAGGTCTATGGTGAAAAAGGAAATATCCTCAGATAAAAACTAGAAAGCTTTCTGAGAAACTGCCTTGTGATGTGTGAATTCGTCTCACAGAATTACACTGTTGTTTTCATTGAACAGTTTGTTAACACTGTTTTCTAGGAATCAGCAAAGGGATATTTCAGAGTGCGATGAAGCTTATGGTGAGAAGCAAAATGTCCTCATAGAGAAAGTAGAAAGAAACTTTCTGGAAAACTGCTTGTGATTTGTGAATTCTTCTCACAGAGTTACATGATATATTTCATGGATCAGTTTGGTAACACTGTTTTTGTGGCATCTGAAAAGGGATATTTTGGATTGCATTGAAGCCTATGGTGACAAGGGAAATACCTTAGATAAAAACTAGAAAGAAGCTTTCTGAGAAAGTTCTTTGTGATGTGTGAATTCATCTCACTGAGGTACAGCATTCTTATCATGGAGCAGTTCGCTAACGCTGTTATTGTGGAATCTGCAAAGGGATATTTAGGAGCACATTGAGCCCTATGGTGAAAAAGAAAGTTTCCTCAGATAAAAACTAGAAACAAGCTTTCTGTGAAACTGTATTGAGACGTGTGAATTCCTCTCAGAATGTTACATCATTCTCTTCATAGAGCAGTTTGCTAACACTGTTTTTGAGGAATCTGCAAAGGGATATATGGCAGCACAGTGAGGTCTGTGGTGAGAAAGGAAATATCCTTAGATAAAAACTAGAAAGAATCTTTCCGAGAAACGGACTTGTGGTGTGTGAATTCACCTCACAGAGTTTCACTGTTTTTTTCATTGAGCAGTTCGCTAACACTGTTTTCTTGGAATCTGCAATGAGATATTTCAGAACACTTTGAAGCTTGTTGTGACAAGGAATATCCTCAGACAAAAACCAGAAAGAAGCTCTCTGAGAAACTGCTTTGTGATTTGTGAATTCATCTCACAGAGTTACATGATTCTTTTCATGGAGCAGTTTGGTAGCACTGTTTTTGGGGAATCTGAGGAGGGATATTTTGCATCACGTTGAGGCCTATGGTGACAAAGGAAATGTCCTCAGATAAAAACTAGAAAGAAGTTTTCTCAGAAACCACTTTGTGACTTACTAATTCATTATGCAGAGTTTTATGACTCTTTTCATGGGTCAGTTTGGTAGCACTGTTTTTTGGGAATCTGAGAAACGATATTTTGGATCTCATTGAAGCCTATTTTGACAAAGAAACTATCCTCAGATAAAACCTGGAAAGAAGCCTTCTAAGAAAGTATTTGTGATGTGTGCAATCATCTCACATAGTTACACCTTTTCTCATGGAGCAGTTTGGTAACACGATTTTCATGGAATCTGCAAAGGCATATTTGGGAGAGCATGGTGGTTCACAGTAAAAAAAGAAATATCCTCAGATAAAAACTAGAATGAAGCTTTCTGAGAAACTGCTTTGTGATTTGTGAATTCCCTCACTGGGGTACATGATACATTTCATGTAGCAGTTTGGTAGAACTGTTTTTGGGGAATCTGAGAAGTGATATTTTGGATCGCATTGATGTCTATGATGACAAAGGGAATATACTCAGATAAAATCTAGAAAGAAAGTTTGTGAGAAAGTCCTTTGTGATGTGTGAATTCATCTCAAAGAGTTACACCATTATATTCATTGAGAAGTTTGCTAACACTTTTTTTTGGAATCTGCGATGGGATATTCAGGAGCGCATTGAGACATATGGTGAAAAAGGAAACATCCTCAAATAGTAACTAGAAAGAAGCTTTCCGAGAAACTGCTTTGTGATGTGTGAATTCATCTCACAGAGTTACACTGTACTTTTCATTTAGCAGCCTGCTAACACTGTTTTCTTGGAAGCTGCAATGGGATATTTCAGAGTGCATTGAAACTTATGGTGACAAAGGAAATATCTTCATATAAAAAATAGAAAGAAGCTTTCTGATAAACTGCTTTGTGATGTGTTAATTCACCTCACTGATTATATGACTCCTTTCATGGATCTGTTTGGTAGCACTGTTTTTGGGTAAACTGAAAAGGGATATTTTGGACCGCATTGAAGAATATGGAGACTAAGAAAATATCCTCAGATAAAAACTAGAATCTTTCTGAGAAAGTTCTTTGTGATGTGTGAATTCATCTCACAGAGTTACACTTTCATTTTCATGGAGCAGTTTACTAACATTGTTTTCGTGGAATCTCCAAAGGGATATTTGGGAGAGCAATGAGGCTCACAGTGAAAAAGAAAATATCCTCACATAAAAATTAGAAAGAAGCTTTCTGAGAAACTGCTTTGTGATATGTGAATTCACCTCACAGTGTTACACTGTACTTTTCATTGAAAAGCTTGCTAACACTGTTTTCTTGTGATCTGCAATGTGATGTTTCAGAGAGCATTGAAGCTTATGGTGACAAAGGAAATATCCTCAGACAAAAAAAAGAAATAAACTTTCTGAGAAACTGCTTTGTGATTTGTGAATTCAACACACTGAGTTACATGATTCTTTTCATGGATCAGTTTGACAGCTCCGTTTCTGGGGAAACGGAGAAGGGATATTTTTCATCACATTGGAACCTATGGTGACATAGGAAATATCCTGAAATAAAAACTAGAAAGAAGCTTTCTGAGAAAGTCCTTTGTGATGTGTGAATTCATCTCAGAGAGTTACACCTTACTTTTCATGGAGCAGTTTGTAACACTGTTTTCCTGGAATCTGCAAAGGTATATTTGTGAGTGCTTTGAGGCCTATGGTGAAATAGGAAATATCCTCAGATAATAACTGTAAAGAAGCTTTCTGAGAAACTGCTTTGTGATGTGTGAATTCATCTCACAGAGTTACACTGTTCTTTTCATTTAGCAGCCTGATAACACTGTTTTCTTGGAATCTGCAGTGTGATATTTCAGAGCACCTTGAAACTTACAGTGACAAACGAAATATCTTCATATAAAAACTAGTAAGAAGCTTTCTGAGAAACTGCTTTGTGATGTGTTAATTCATCTCACTGACTTACATGACTCCTTTCATGGATCTGTTTGATAGCACTGTTTTTGGATAAATTGAGAAGGTATATTTTGGATCACATTGAAGAATATGGTTACTAAGAAAATATCCTCAGGCAAAAACTGAAAGAAACTTTCTGAGAAGGTTCTCCATGATGTGTGAATTCATCTCACAGAGTTACACCTTTCTTTTCATGGTGCAGTTGCTATCACTGTTTTCATGGAATCTGCAAAGAGATATCTGGGAGCACATTGAGGTCTATGGTGAAAAAGGAAATATCCTCAGATAAAAACTAGAAAGAACCTTTCTGAGAAACTGATTTGTGATGTGTGAATTCACCTCACAGAGCTACACCATTCTTTTTGTAGAGCCGTTTGATAACTCTGCTTTTTTGGAATCTGCAATAGGATATTTGGGAGCACATGGAATCCTATGGTGGCAGAGGAAATATCCTCATAGAAAAACCAAAAAGAATCTTTCTGGGAAACTGATTTGTGATGTGTGAATTCAAGTCATAGAGTTACACTTGTCTTCATTGATCAGTTTGTTAATACTATTTTCCTGGAATATATAATGGGATATTTCAGAGCACATTGAAGCTTACTGTGAAAAAGGAAATATTCTCAGACAAAAACTAGAAAGAAACTTTATGAGAAACTGCTTTGTGATTTCTGAATTCATCTCACAGAGATACACAATTCTTTTCATGGTTCAGTTTGATAGCACTGCTTTTGGGTAATCTGAGAATTGATATTTTGGATCACCGTGAAGCCTATGATGACAAAGTAAATATCCTCAGATAAAAACTAGAAATAAGCTTTAATAGAAAGTTCTTTCTGATGTGTGAATTCATCTCATTGAATTACATCCTTTTTTATTCATAGAGCAGTTTGCTAACACTGTATTTTGAAATCTACAAAGGGATATTTGGGAGTGCATTGAAGCCTATGGTGAAAAAGGAAATATCCTCATAGAAAAACTAGAAATAAGGTTTCTGAGAAACTGCTTTGTGTTGTGTGAATTCATCACACTGTGTTACACTGTTATTTTCATTGAACGGTTTGCTAACCCTGTTTTCTTGGAATCTGCAATGGGATATTTCAAAGTGCATTGAAGCTTATGGTGACAAAGGGAATATTCTCAGACAAAAATTAGAAAGAAGCTTTCATAGAAACAGCTTTATGATTTCTGAATTCGTCTCACAGAGTTACACGTTTCTTTTTATGCAGCAGTTTGTTAGCGCTGTTTTTGGGAAATCTGAGAAGGGATATTTTGGATTGCATTGAGGCCTTTGGTGACAAAGGAAATATCCTTATATAAAAACTAGAAAGAAGCTTTCTGAGAAACTGCTTTGAGACGTGTTAATTCATCTCACAACGTTACACAATTATTTTCATGGAGCAGTTTGGTAGCACTGGTTTGGGGAATCTGAGAAGGGATATTTTGAATCACATTGATGATTATGGTGACAAAGGAAATATCCACATATAGATAGTGGAAAGAAGCTTTCTGGGAAACTGCTTTGTTATGTGTTAATTCATCTCACAAAGTTACAACTTTTCTTTCATGGAGCAGTTTGCTTACACTGTTTTCATGGAATCTGCAAGGGGATATTATGCAGTGCATTGAAACTTATTTTGATAAAGTAAATATCCTCATAAAAAAACTGGAAGGAAGCTTTCTGAGAAACTGCTTTGTGATGTGTTAAGTCAGCTCACAGAGTTACATGATACTTTTCATGAATCAGTTTGTCAGCGCTGTTTTTGGGGAATCTGAGAAATGATACTTTTCATCGCATTGAAGCCTATGGTGATAAAGGTAATATCCTGAAATAATAACTATAAAGCAGCTTTCTGAGAAATTTCTTTGTAAAGTGGGAATTCTTCTAACAGTGTTACATCTTTCTTTTCATGGAGCAGTTTGATAACACTGCTTTTGCAGAGTCTGTAAAGGGATATTGGGGAGCGAATTGAGGCCTATGATGAAAAAGGAAATATGCTCAGATAAAAACTAGAAAGAAGCTTTCTGAGAAACTGTTTTGTGATGTATGAATCCATCTCACAGAGTTGCACTCTTCTTTTCATGTAGTAGTCTACTGACACTGTTTTCTTGCAATCTACCATGGGATATTTCAGAACACATTGAAGCTTATGGTGACAAAGAAAATATCTTCACATAAAAACTAGAAATAAGCTTTCTGAGAAACAGTTTCATGGTGTGTTAATTCATCTCACACAATTACATGATTCTCTTCATGTATGAGTTTGTTAGCATTGTACTGGTGGAGACTGAGAAGGGATATTTTGGGTCACTTTGAAGCCTTTGGTGACTCAGGAAATATACTCAGGTACAAACTAGAAAGAAGCTTTCTGAGCAAGCTATTTTTGATATGTGAATTCATCTCACAGTGTTACATCTTTCTTTTCATTGATCTGTTTGCTAACACTGTTTTTGTGGAATCAGCAAAGGGATCTTTGGGAGTGCATTGTGGTCTGTAGTGAAAAAGGCAATATCCTCAGATAAAAATTAGGAAGAAACTTTCTGAGAACTGCTTTGTGATGTGTGAATTCATCTCACAGAGTTACACCATTGTTTTCATTGAGCAGTTTGATAACACTTTTTTCGTGGAATCTGCAATAGAATGTTTTGGAGTGCATTGAAGCCTATGGTGACAAAAGAAATATTCTCAGATGAAAACCGAAAAGAAGGAATATTTCAGAGCACATAAAAGCTTATGGTGAGAAAGGAAATATCCTTAGACAAAAACTAGAAAGAAGCTTTCTGAAAAACAGCTTTGTGATTTGTGAATTCATCTCAGAGTTACAAGATCCTTTTCATGGAGCAGTTTAGTAGCACTGTTTTTGGGGAACCTGAGAAGTGATATTTTGGATTGCAATGAACCCTAGGATGGCAAAGGAAATATCCTCATATAAAAAATAGAAATAAGTTTTCTGAGAAACTGCTTTGAGATGTGTTAATTCATCTCATAGCGTTACACGATTCTTTCCATGGATCATTCTGTTAGCACTGATTTCGTGGAATCTGAGAAAGGATATCTGGATCACATTGAAGCCCATGGTGACAAAGGAAATATCCTCAGATAAAAACTAGAAAGCAGCTTTCTGAGAAAGTTATCTATGATGTGGGAATTCATCTCACAGAGTTACACCATTCTTTTCATGGAGCAGTTTGCTAACACAGTTTCTGTGGAATCTGTAAAGGAGTGCTGGGAGTGCATTGAGGCCTATAATGAAAAATGAAATATCCTCACAGAAAAACTAGAAAGAAGCATTCTGAGAAACTGCTTTGTGATGTGTGAAGTCAGTGCACAGAATTACACTGTTTCTTTCATTCAGCAGTTTCCTAACACTGCTTACATGGAATCTACAATGGCATATTTCACAGCGCATTGAGCTTACTGTGAAAACGAAATATCCTCAGACAAAAACTAGAAAGAAGCTTTATGACAAACTTCTTTATGATGTGTGAATTCATCTCACAGAGTTATACTGTACTTTTCATTGAGCAGTTGACTAACACTGTTTTCTTGGAATCTACAATGGCATATTTCAGAGCGCAATGAAGCTTATTGCAAAAAAGGAAATAACCTCAGATAAAAACTAGAGAGAAGCTTTCTGAGAAACTTCTTTGTGATGTGTGAATTCCTTACAGAGTTACAGAGTTACACCATTCTTTTCACTGTGTAGTTTGATAACACTGTTTTCATTGAATGTACAATAGGATATCTGGGAGCACGTTGAAGCTTAAGGTGACAAAGGAAATATCCTCATAGAGAAGCCAAAAATAAGCTTTCTGAGAAGTTGCTTTGTGATGTGTGAATTTAGTTCACAGAGTTACACTATTCTTTACATTTATCAACTTGTTAACACTGTTTTCTTGGAATCTGCAATGACATGTTTCTGAGCACTTTAAAGCTTATGGTGACAAAAGAAATATCCTCACATAAAAACTAGAAAGAAGCTTTCTGAGAAACCGCTTTGTGAGGTGTTAATTCATCTCACAGGGTTATATGATTCTTTCATGGATCAGTTTGGTAGCACTGTTTTTTGGGAATCTGAGAAGGGATATTTTGGATTGCATTGAAGCCTATGGTGACTAAGGAAATAGCCTCAGATGACAACCAGAAAGAAGCTTTCTGAGAAAGTTATTTGTGACGTGTGAATTCATCTCACAGAGTTAAACCTTTCTTTTCATGGAGCAGTTTGCTAATACAGTTTTCATTTAATCTTCAAAGGGATATTTGGGAGTGCAATGAGGCCTATACTGAAAAAGGAAATATCCTCAGAGAAAACCTAGAAAGAAGCTTTCTGAGAAATGACTTTGTGATGTGTGCATTCATCTCAAAGAGTTACGCCATTCTTTTCATTGTGCAGTTTGATTACACTGTTTTCGTGGAATCTAAAATAGAATATTTGGGAGTGCATTGAGGCGTATGATGACAAAGAAAATATCATCAGAGAAAAATGAAAAAGAAGCTTTCTGAATAACTGCTTTGTGATGTGTGAATTTAACTCACAGAGTCACACCGTTCTTTTCATTGAGCAGTTTGCTAACACTGTTTTCTTGGAATATGTAATGGGATATTTCAGAGGGCATTGAAGCTTATGGTGACAAAGGAAATAACCTCTGACAAAAACTAGAAAGAAGCTCCCTGAAAAACTGCTTTGTGGTTTGTGAATTCATCTCAGAGTTACATGATCCTTTTCATAGGGGAGTTTGTTAGCACTGTTTTTGGGGAATCTGAGAAGGGATGTTTTGGATCACAATGAAGCCTATGGTGACAAAGGAAATATCCTCATATAAAAACTAGAAAGAAGCTTTCAGAGAAACTACTGTGAGATGTGTTAATTCATCTCACAGCGTTACAGGATTCTTTTCATGGATCAGTCTGTTATCACTGTTTTCAGGGAATCTGGGAAAGGATATTTTGGATCTCATTGAAGCCTTTGGTGACAAAGGAAATATTCTCAGACAAAGACAAGCAAGAAGATTTCTGAGAAAGTTCTTTGTGATGTGTTAATTCATCTCACAGAGTTACACCTTTCTTTTCATGCAGCAGTTTGCTAACAGAGTTTTCATGGAATCTGCAAAGGGTTATTTAGGAGTGCATTGAGACCTGTAGTGAAAAAAGAAATATCCTCAGATAAAAACTAGAAAAAAGCTTTCTGAGAAACTGTTTTGTGATTTGTGAATTCATCTCACAGAGTTACACCATTCTATTCATTGAGGAGTTTGATAACACAGTTTTTGTAGAATCTGTAATAGGATATTTTGGAGCCACTGAAGCCTATGGTGACAAAGGAAGTATCCTCAGATAAAAACCAAAAAGAAGCTTTGTGAGAAACTGCTGGGTGATGCGTGAATTCATCTCACACAATTACAGTGTTTTTTTCATTAAGCATTTGGTTAACACGGTTTTCTTGGCATATAAAATGCCATATTTTGGAGTGCAATGAAGCTTATTGTGAAAAAGGAAATATCCTCGGACAAAATCTAGAAGGAAGCTTTCTGAGAATCTGCTTTGTGATGTGTAAATTCATGTCAGAGAGTTACATTGTTCTTTTCATTGAGCAGTTTGCTTACACTGTTTTCTCGGAGTCTGCAATGGGATATTTCAGAGAGCATTGAAACTTATGGTTACAAGGGAAATATTCTCAGAGAAAAAGTAGAAAGAAGCTTTCTGAGAAACCACTTTGTGATGTGTTAATTCTTGACACAGTGTTACACGATTCTTTTCATGGGTCAGTTTTGCAGTACTGTTTTTGGGGAATCTGAGAAGGGATACTTTGGATCGCATTGAAGCCTATGGTGGCTAAGGAAATATACTCAGATAAAAACTAGAAAGAAGTTTTCTGAGATAGTTCTTGGTGATATGTGAATTCATCTCAAAGAGTTACACCTTTCTTTTCATGGAGCAGTTTGCTAACACTGTTTTCATCAAATTGGCAAAGGGATATTTAGGAGTGCATTGTGACCTATGATGAAAAAGGAAATATCCTCAGATAAAAACTAGAAAGAAACTTTCTGAGAAATCACTTTGTGATGTGTAAACTCACCTCACAGAGTTATATGATACTTTTCATGGAGCAGTTTGGTAGCACTATTTTTGGGGAATCTGAGAAGGGATATTTTGGATCGCATTGAACAATTTGGGGACTAAGAAAATATCCTCAGATAAAAACTAGGAAGAAGCTTTCTGAGAAAGTTCTTTGTGATGTGTGAATTCATTTCACAGAGTTACATTTTTCTTTTCATGGAGCAGTTCCTAACACGGTTTCCGTGGAATCTGCAAAGGGATATTTGTTAGCACATGAGACCTATAGTGAAAAGGAAAATACCCTTAGATAAAAACTAGAAAGAATCTTTCTGAGAAACTGCTTTGGGATGTGTGAATTCGTATCACAGAGGTACACCATTGTTTTCATGGAGCAATTTAGTAGCACGGTTTTTGGGGAATTTGAGAAGGGATATTTAGGATCGCATTGAAGCCTATGGTGACAAAGTAAATATCCTCAGATAAAAACCAAAAGGTTTTGGGAAACTGCTTTCTGTTGTGTCAGTTCGTTGCACAGAGGTACACTGTTCTTTTCAGTGAGCAGTTTGCTAGCACTGTTTTCTTTTAATCAGCAATGGGATATATCAAAGTGCATTGAAGCTTATGGTGACAAAGGGAATATCATCAGACAAAAACTAGAAAGAAGCTTTCTGAGAAACTGCTTTGTGATTTGTGAATTAATCTCGCAGAGTTCCATGATTCTTTTCATGGAGTCGTTTGGTGGCACTGTTTTTGGGGAATCTGCAGAGGGATAATTGGGAATGCATAGAAGCCTAAGGTGAAAAAAGAAATTTCTCAAGATGTCAGAGAAACTCCTTTGTGATGTGTGCATTCATCTCATAGAGCTGAACGTTTCTGTTGAGGGAGCACTGGCATCACTGTTTTTGTGGTGTCTGAGAAGGGATATTTGGGAGCGCATGGAAGCCTATGGTGGAAAAGGAAATAGTCTCACATAACAACTAGAAAGAAGCTTTCTTTGAAACTTCTTTGTGATGTGTTAATTCATCTCACAGAGTTACACATTCTTTTCATGGATTAGTTTGTTAGCACTGTTTTTGGGGAATCTGAGAAGAGATATTTTGGATTGCATTGAAGCCTACTGTCCCAAAGGCAATATCCTCATATAAAAACTAGAAAAAAGTTTCTGAGAAAGTTTTTGGAATGTGTAAATCCATCTCACAGAGTTACACTTTTCTTTTCATGGAGCAGTTTGCTAACACTGTTTTCATCAAATTGGCAAAGGGATATTTAGGAGTGCATTGTGACCTATGATGAAAAAGGAAATATCCTCAGATAAAAACTAGAAAGAAACTTTCTGAGAAATCACTTTGTGATGTGTAAACTCACCTCACAGAGTTATATGATACTTTTCATGGAGCAGTTTGGTAGCACTATTTTTGGGGAATCTGAGAAGGGATATTTTGGATCGCATTGAACAATTTGGGGACTAAGAAAATATCCTCAGATAAAAACTAGGAAGAAGCTTTCTGAGAAAGTTCTTTGTGATGTGTGAATTCATTTCACAGAGTTACATTTTTCTTTTCATGGAGCAGTTTCCTAACACGGTTTCCGTGGAATCTGCAAAGGGATATTTGTTAGCACATGAGACCTATAGTGAAAAGGAAAATACCCTTAGATAAAAACTAGAAAGAATCTTTCTGAGAAACTGCTTTGGGATGTGTGAATTCGTATCACAGAGGTACACCATTGTTTTCATGGAGCAATTTAGTAGCACGGTTTTTGGGGAATTTGAGAAGGGATATTTAGGATCGCATTGAAGCCTATGGTGACAAAGTAAAATCCTCAGATAAAAACCAAAAGGTTTTTGGGAAACTGCTTTCTGTTGTGTCAGTTCGTTGCACAGAGGTACACTGTTCTTTTCAGTGAGCAGTTTGCTAGCACTGTTTTCTTTTAATCAGCAATGGGATATATCAAAGTGCATTGAAGCTTATGGTGACAAAGGGAATATCATCAGACAAAAACTAGAAAGAAGCTTTCTGAGAAACTGCTTTGTGATTTGTGAATTAATCTCGCAGAGTTCCATGATTCTTTTCATGGAGTCGTTTGGTGGCACTGTTTTTGGGGAATCTGCAGAGGGATAATTGGGAATGCATAGAAGCCTAAGGTGAAAAAAGAAATTTCTCAAGATGTCAGAGAAACTCCTTTGTGATGTGTGCATTCATCTCATAGAGCTGAACGTTTCTGTTGAGGGAGCACTGGCATCACTGTTTTTGTGGTGTCTGAGAAGGGATATTTGGGAGCGCATGGAAGCCTATGGTGGAAAAGGAAATAGTCTCACATAACAACTAGAAAGAAGCTTTCTTTGAAACTTCTTTGTGATGTGTTAATTCATCTCACAGAGTTACACAATTCTTTTCATGGATTAGTTTGTTAGCACTGTTTTTGGGGAATCTGAGAAGAGATATTTTGGATTGCATTGAAGCCTACTGTCCCAAAGGCAATATCCTCATATAAAAACTAGAAAAAAGTTTCTGAGAAAGTTTTTGGAATGTGTAAATCCATCTCACAGAGTTACACTTTTCTTTTCATGGAACAATTTGTTAACATTGTTTTCGTGGAATCTGCAAAGGGATATTTGGGAGCACATTGAGGCCTATAGTGAAAAAGGAATTATCCTCAGATAAAAACTAGAAAGAATCTTTCTGAGAAACTGCTTTGTGATGTTTGAATTTATCACACAGAGTTACACCATTCTTTTCATTTAGCAGCTTGCTAATAATGTTTTCGTGGAATCTTCAATAGGATAATTTGGAGTGCATTGAGGCCTATAGTGACAAAGGAAATATCCTCAGATAAAAGCAAAAAAGAAACTTTCTCACAAACTGCTTTGTGATGTGCGAATTCATCTCAGAGTTACATTGTTCTTTTCATTGATCAGTTTGCTAAAGCTGTTTTCTTGGATCTGCAGTGGGATATTTTGGAGCACATTGAAGCTTAGCATGACTAAGAAAATATCCTCAGACAAAAACTAGAAAGAAGCTTTCTGACAAACTTCTTCGTGATTTGTGAATTCATCTCACAGAGTTTCACGATTGTTTTCAGGGAGCATTTTGGTAGCACTGTTTTTATGGCATCTTCAAAGGGATGTTCTGAAGCTCCTAGAGGCCTACAGTGAAAAAGGAAATAACCTCCAATAAAAACTGGAGAGAAACTTTTCAAGAAATGGTTTTCTGATGTGTGTATTCATATCATAGAGTGTAACCTTTTTGTTGATTGAGCAGTTCAGCATCACAGTTTTTGTGGTATCTGAGAGGAGATATTTGGGAGCACATTGAAGCCTATGGTGAAAACGAAAGTATCCTCAAATAAAAACTACAAAGAAGCTTTCTCAGAAACTACCTTGTGATTTTTGAATTCAACTCACAGAGTTACACCATTGTTTTCATTGAGCAGTTTTCTAACAATGTTTTCATGGCATCTGCAATAGGATATTTTGGAGCGCATTGAAGCCTATCGTGACAAAGGAAATACACTCAGATAAAAACCAAAAAGAAGCTTTCTGAGAAACTGCTTTGTGATGTGTGAATTTATATCACAGAGTCACACCGTTCTTTTCATTGAGCAGTTTGCTAACACTGTTTACTTCGAATCTGCAATAGGATATTTTGGAGTGCATTGAACCCTATATTGAAAAAGGAAATACCCTCAGATAAAAAATAGAAAGAAGATTTCTGAGAAAGTTCCTACAATGTGTGAACTAATCTTGCAGAGTTGTACCTTTTTTTCATGCAGCAGTTTGCCAACATCGATTTCATGGAATCTGCAAAGGGGTATTTGGGAGTGCATTGAGGCCTATGGTGACAAAGGAAATATCTTCAGATATTAACTAGAAAGAAAGTTTCTGAGAACCTGCTTTGTGAAGTGTGAATTTATACCACAGAGTTACACTGCACTTTTCATTGAGCAGTTTTCTAACACTGTTTCTTTGGAATCTGCAATGCGATATATCTGGCCACACTGAAGTTTATGGTGAAAAGGAAATATCCTCATATAAAAACCAGAAACAAGCTTTCTCAGAAGCTGCTTTGTGATGTGTTAATTCATCTCACAGAGTTACACGAATTTTTTCATGTATCAGTTTGGTAGCACTCTTTTTGGAGAATCTGAGGAATTTTGGATCACATTAAAGCCAATGGAAATATCCTTAGAAAGAAACTAGAAAGAAGCTTTCTGAGAAAGTTCCTTCTCATATGTTAATTCATCTCACAGAGTTACATCTTTCTTTTCATGGAACAGTTTGCTAAAACTGTTTTTGTGGAATCTGCAAAGGGATATTTAGTAGTGCATTGAGGCCTAGGGTGATAAAGTAAATATCCTCATATAAAAACTAGAAAGAAGCTTTCTGAGAAACTGCTTTCTGAGGTGTGAATTCATCTCACAGTAGTACACCATTCTTTTCATTGAGAAGTTTGTTGAAACCTTTTTCATGGAATCTGCGATGGGATATTCGCTAGTGCCTTGAGGCAAATGGTGAAAAAGGAAATATCCTCAGATAAAAACTAGAAAGAAGCTTTCTAAAAAACAGCTTTGTGATGCATGAATTCATCTCACAGAATTACACCATTCTATTCATGGAGCAGTTTGGTAGTGCTGCATTGTCTTTGGGGAATCTGAGAAGGCATATTTTGGATCGTATTGAAGCCTAGGGTAACAAAGGAAGTATCTTCAGGAAAAATCAGAAAGCTTCTTTCTGATAAACTTCTTTGTGATGCGTGAATTTATCTCACAGGGTTACATGATTCTTTAAATGGAGGAATTTGCTAACACTGATTTCATAGAATTTGTAAAGGGATATTTGGGAGTGCATTGAGGCCTATGGTGAAAAAGGAAATATCCTCAGATAAAAACAACAAAGGAGATTTCAGAGAAACTGCTTTGTGATGTGTGAATTCAGCTCAAAGAGTTACGCTATTGTTTGCATTGAGCAATTTGTTACACTGTTGTCTTGGAATCTGCAATCTGATACTTTGGAGCACATTGAAGCTTATGGTGACAAAGGATATATCTAAATATAAAAACTAGAAAGAAGCTTTCTGAGAAATCTCTCTCTGATGTGTTAATTCATCTCTTACATGGAGCAGTTTGGTAGAACTGTTTTTAGTGAATCTGAGAAGGGATATTCTGGAACACATTGAACCATGAGTTGACAAATGACATACCCTCAGATAATAACTAGAAAGAAGCTTTCTGCGAAATTTCTTTTGGTGTGTTAATCCATCTTAGAGAGTTACACTTTTCTTCTCATGGAGGAACTTGATAACACTGTTTTCATGGAATCCGAAAAGGGATATTTGGGAGTGCTTTGATGGCTATAGTGAAAAAGAAAATATCCTCAGATAAAAACTAGAAAGAATCTTTCTGAAAAACTCCTTTGTGATGTGTGAATTTGTCTCACAGAGTTACACAGTTCTTTTCCTTGAGAAGTTTGCTAACACTGTCTTCGTGGAATCTGCAATAGGATATTTGGGAGCTCATTGAAGCCTATGATAACAAAGAAAATATCCTCAGATAAAAACCAAAAAGTTTCCTGAGAAACTGCTTTATGATGAGTGAATCCATCTCACAGTGTTACACTGTTATTTTCATTGAGCAGTTTGCTAACACAGTTTTCTTGGAATCTTCAATGGTATATTTCATCGTGCATTGAAGCTTTTGGTGACAAAGGAAATATCCTTGTATAAAAACTAGAAAAAAGGTTTCTGAGAAACTGATTTGTGTTGTGCTAATTCATCTAACAGGGTTACACGATCCTTCTCATGTATCGGTTTGGTAAGAGTGTTTTTGGGGAAAGTGAGAAGGAATATTTTGGATCACATTGAAGCCTATGGTGACAAAAGAAATATCCTCAGATAAAAACTAGAAAGAAGGTTTCCGAGAACGATCTTTCTGATATGTTAATTCAGCTCAAAGGGTTACATCTTTCTTTTCATAGAGCAGTTTGCTAGCACTTTTTAACTGGGATCTGCAATTGGATATTTGGGAGTGCATTGAGGCCAAAGGTTAAAAAAGAATTATCCTCAGTTAAAAACTAGAAAGAAGCTTTCTGAGAAACTGCTTTGTGATGTGTGAATTCATCTCACAGAGATACACTGTTATTTTCATTGAGCAGTTTGCTAACACTGTTTTCTAGGAATCTGCAATGAGATATTTCAGAGCACATTGAAGCTTGTGGTGACAAAGGAAATATCCTCATATAAAAAATAGAAAGAAGCTTTCTGAGATAGCTTTTTGTGATATGTTAATTCATCTCACAGAGTTACACCTTTATTTTCATCAAGCAGCTGCAAACACTGTTTCCCTAGAATCTGCAAAGGGATATTTGGAAGTGCATTGAGGCCTATGGTGAAAAAGGAAATATCATCAGATAAAAACTAGAATAAAGCTTCCTGAAAAATTGCTTTGTGATGTGTGTATTCAAATCACAGAGTTACTCTGCTGTTTTCATTGAGCAGTTTGCTAACACTGTTCTCTTGGAATCTGCAATGGGATATTTCAGATTGCACTGAAGCTTATGATGACAAAGGAAATATCCTCATAAACAACTAGAAAGAAGCTTTCTGAGAAACCACTTCGTGATATGTTAGTTCATCTCACAGAGTTACATGATTCTTTTCATGGAGCACTGTGTTTGGGAAATCTGAGAAGAGATATTTTGGATCACATTGAAGCCTGTGGTGAAAAAGGAGTTATCCTCAGATAAAATCTAGAAAGAAGCTTTCTGAGAAAGTTCCCTATGATAACTTTTTTCATCTTACAGAGTTGCACCTTTATTTTCATAGAGCAGTTTGCTAACAATGTTTTCGTGTAATCTGCAAAGGTATATTTGGAGTGCATTGAGGCCTATAGTGAAAAGAGAAATATCCTCAGATAAAAACTAGAAAGAAGCTTTCTAAGAAACTGCCTTGTGATGTGTGAATTCATCTCACAGAGTTACACCTTTCTTTTCATTGAGCAATTTGATAATACTGTTTTTGTGGAATCTGCAATAGAATATTTGGGAATGCATTGAAGCCTATGGTGACCAAGGAAATATCCTCAGATAAAAACCAAAAAGAAGCTTTCTGAGAAACTGCTTTGTTATCTGTGAATTCATCACACAGAGTTACACTGTTCTTTTCATTGAGCAGTTTGCTAACATTGTTTTCTTGGAATCTGCATTGGGATATTTCAGAGCACATTGAAGTTTATGATGACAAAGGAAATATCATCAGACAAAAACCAGAAAGAAGCTTTGTGAGAAACTGCTTTGTGATTTGTGAATTCATCCCACAGAGTTACATGATTCTTTTCATGGGGGAGTTTGTTAGCACTGTTTTTGGGAAATCTGACAAGAGATATTTTGGTTCACAGTGAAGCCTATGGTGATAAAGGGAATATCCTCAGATAAAAACTAGACAGAAGCTTTCTGAGAAAGTTCTTTGTGAAGTGTGAATTCATCTCATAGGGTTACACCTTTCTTTTCATGGAGCACTTTGCCAACACTGTTTTTGTTGAATCTGCAAGGGAATATTTGGGGGTGCATTTAGGCCCATGGTGAAAAACTAAATATCCTCGGAAAAAAACTAGAAAGAAGCTTTCTGAGAATCTTCTCTGTGATATGCAACTTCATCTCACAGAGTTACACTGTTTATTTTATTGAGTAGTTTGCTAACACTGTTTTCTTGGAATCTGCGATGTGATATTTCAGAGCACCTTGAAGTTTATGGTGACAAAGGAAATATCCTCAGATAATAATTAGAAAGAAATTTTCTGAGAAACTGCTTTGTGATATGTTAATTTATCTCACAGAGTTACTCGATTCTTTTTATGGATAAGTTTGGTATCACTGTTTTTGGGGAATCTGAGGAAGCATATTTTGGATCACATTGAAGCCAATGGTGACAAAGGAAACATCCATAGATAAAAGGGATATTTTGAAATGCATTGAAGCCTATATGACCAAGGAAATGTAATCAGATAAAAACTAGAAAGAAGCTTTCTGAGAAACTGCTTTGTGATGTGCGAATTCACCTCACAGAGTTACACTGATCTTTGCATTGAGCAGTTTGCATACACTGTTTTCTTGGAATCTGCAATCTGATATTTTGGAGCACATTGAAGTTATGGAGACAAAGGAAATATCCTCATATAAAAACTAGAAAGAAGCTTTCTGAGAGACTGTTTTCTGATGTGTGAATTCATCTCACAGAGTTACACTGTTCTTTACATTGAGCAGTTAGCTAACCCTGTTTTCTTGGAATCTGCATAGGGATATTTCGGAGTGCATTGAAACTTATGGTGACAAAGGAATATCCTCATATAATAACTAGAACGAAGCTTTCTGATAAATTGATTTGTGATTTGTTAATACATCTCACAGAGTTACACGATTCCTTTCGTGGATCAGTTGTGTAGCACTGTTTTTGGGGAATCTGAGGTAGGATATTTCAGATTGCATTGAAGCCAATGATGACAAAGGAAGCATCCTTAGATAAAAACGAGAAAGAGCTTCTGAGAAAGTCATTTGTGATGTGTAATTCATCTCACAGAATTGCACCTTTCTTTTCATGGAACAGTTTGCTAACAATGCATTCCTGAAATCTGCAAAGGGACATTTGGGAGCGCAATGAGGCTTATAGTGAAAAAGGAAATATCCTCATATAAAAACTAGAAAGAAGCTTTCTGATAACTGCTTTGTGATGTATGAATTCATCTCACAGAGTTACGTTGTTCTTTTCATCGAGCAGCTTGCTCACCCTGTTTTTTTGGAATCTGCAATGGGATATTTTGTAGCACATTGAAGTTTAGGGTGACAAAGAAAATATCCTCAGACAAAAACTAGAAAGAAACGTTCTGAAAAACTGCTTTGTGATTTGTGAATTCATCTCACAGAGTTACACAATTCTATACATGGAGCTGTTTGGTAGCACTGCTTTTATGGAATCTGCAAAGGGATATTCAGGAGCTCCTAGAGATTTACAGTGAAAAAGTAAATAAATTCAGATAAAAACTGGAGAGAAGCATTTCGAGAAATGGTTTTTGATATGATTATTCATCTCATAGAGTTTAACTTTTTTTTGATTGAGCAAATTGTCATCACTGTTTTTGTGGTATCTGAGAGGATTTATTTGGGAACACATTGAAGCCTACGGTGAAAAAGGAAATATCCTCAGATAATAATTAGAAAGAAATTTTCTGAGAAACTGCTTTGTGATATGTTAATTTATCTCACAGAGTTACTCGATTCTTTTTATGGATAAGTTGGTATCACTGTTTTTGGGGAATCTGAGGAAGCATATTTTGGATCACATTGAAGCCAATGGTGACAAAGGAAACATCCATAGATAAAAGGGATATTTTGAAATGCATTGAAGCCTATATGACCAAGGAAATGTAATCAGATAAAAACTAGAAAGAAGCTTTCTGAGAAACTGCTTTGTGATGTGCGAATTCACCTCACAGAGTTACACTGATCTTTGCATTGAGCAGTTTGCATACACTGTTTTCTTGGAATCTGCAATCTGATATTTTGGAGCACATTGAAGTTATGGAGACAAAGGAAATATCCTCATATAATAACTAGAAAGAAGCTTTCTGAGAGACTGTTTTCTGATGTGTGAATTCATCTCACAGAGTTACACTGTTCTTTACATTGAGCAGTTAGCTAACCTGTTTTCTTGGAATCTGCATAGGGATATTTCGGAGTGCATTGAAACTTATGGTGACAAAGGAAATATCCTCATATAATAACTAGAACGAAGCTTTCTGATAAATTGATTTGTGATTTGTTAATACATCTCACAGAGTTACACGATTCCTTTCGTGGATCAGTTGTGTAGCACTGTTTTTGGGGAATCTGAGGTAGGATATTCAGATTGCATTGAAGCCAATGATGACAAAGGAAGCATCCTTAGATAAAAACGAGAAAGAGCTTTCTGAGAAAGTCATTTGTGATGTGTAAATTCATCTCACAGAATTGCACCTTTCTTTTCATGGAACAGTTTGCTAACAATGCATTCCTGAAATCTGCAAAGGGACATTTGGGAGCGCAATGAGGCTTATAGTGAAAAAGGAAATATCCTCATATAAAAACTAGAAAGAAGCTTTCTGATAAACTGCTTTGTGATGTATGAATTCATCTCACAGAGTTACGTTGTTCTTTTCATCGAGCAGCTTGCTCACCCTGTTTTTTTTGGAATCTGCAATGGGATATTTTGTAGCACATTGAAGTTTAGGGTGACAAAGAAAATATCCTCAGACAAAAACTAGAAAGAAACGTTCTGAAAAACTGCTTTGTGATTTGTGAATTCATCTCACAGAGTTACACAATTCTATACATGGAGCTGTTTGGTAGCACTGCTTTTATGGAATCTGCAAAGGGATATTCAGGAGCTCCTAGAGATTTACAGTGAAAAAGTAAATAAATTCAGATAAAAACTGGAGAGAAGCATTTCGAGAAATGGTTTTTGATATGATTATTCATCTCATAGAGTTTAACTTTTTTTTGATTGAGCAAATTGTCATCACTGTTTTTGTGGTATCTGAGAGGATTTATTGGGAACACATTGAAGCCTACGGTGAAAAAGGAAATATCCTCAGATTTAAACTAGAAGGAAGCTTTATGAGAAACTGCTTTGTGATGGGTGAATTCATCTCACAGAGTTACACCTTTATTTTCACGGAGCAGCTTGCTAAGTATTTTCTTGGAATCTGCCAAGGACAATTTGGAACACTTTGAAGCTTGTAATGACAAATTAAATATCCTCATTTAAAAACTAGAAAGAAACTTTCTAGGAAACCGCTTTGTGATGTGCTAATTCACCTCACAGAGTTACACTATTCTTTTCATGGGTCAGTTTGATAGCACTGTTTTTGGGGACTCTGAGGATGGATATATTGGATCTCATTGAAGCCTATGGTGACAAAGGAAATATCCTTACGTAAAAACTGGAAAGAAGCTTTAAAAGAAAGTTGTTTGTGATGTTTGAATTCATCTCAAAGTTTTACACCTTTCTATTCACAGAGCAATTTGCTAACACTGTTTATGTGGAATCTGTGGAGGGATATTTTGGAGTGCATTGAGGCCTATAGTGAAAAGGGAAATATAACCAGATAAAAACTAGAAAGAAGCTTTTTTGATAAACTGCTTTTTGATGCGTGAATTCATCTTACAGAGTTACACCATTCTTTTCATTGAGCATATTGATAACACTGGTTTCGTGGATTCTGCAATAGGATATTTGGGAACACATTGAAGTCAATGGTGACAATGGAAATATCCTCAGATAAAAATTAGAAAGAAGATTTCTGATCAACTGCTTTGTGAAGTGTGAATTCATCTCACAGAGTTACACCATTCTTTTCTTGCAGCAGTTTTGTAACACAATTTACTTGTAATCTGCAAAAGGATATTTGGTTGTGCATTGAAGCCTATGGTGACAAAGGAAGTATCCTCAGATAAATACTAGAAAGAAGCTTTCTGAGAAAGTTCTTTGTGATGTGTGAATTCATCTCACAGAGTTACCCCTTTCTTTTCATTTAGCAGTTTACTAACACTGCTTTTGTGGAATCTGCAAAGGGATATTTGGGAGTGCATTGGGGTCTACGGTGAAATAGGAAATATCCTCAGATAAAAAATAGAAAGCATCTTTCTGAGAAACTGCTTTGTGATGCGCCAATTCATCTTACAGAGTCACACCATTCTTTCCATTGAGCAATTTGATAACACTGTTTTCGTGGAATCTGCAGTAGGATATATTGGAGTGCATTGAAGTCTTTGGAGACAAAGAAAATCTCAGATAAAAACTAGAGAGAAGCTTTCTGAGAATCTGCTTTGTGATATGTAATTCATCTCACAGAGTTACTTCACTCTTTTCATTGAGAAGTTTGATAACACTACTTTCGTGGAATCTGCAATAGGATATTTGGGAGCGTTTTGAAGCCTTTGGTGACAAAGGAAATATCCTGAGATAAAAAGCAAAAGCAAGCCTTCTGAGAAAGCTGCTTTGTGATGTGTGAATTCATCTCACAGAGTTACACTGTTCTTTTCATTGAGCAGCTTGTTAACGCAGTTTTCTTGGAATCTGCAACAGGATGTTTCAGAGTGCATGGAAGCTTATATTGACAAAGGAAACGTCCTCAGACAAAAACTAGAAAGAAGTTTTTTGAGAAACTACTTTCTGACATGTGAATTCATCTCACGAAGTTACACCTTTCTTTTCATGGAGCAGTTTGGTAGCACTGTTTTTGGGGAATCTGAGAAGGGATATTTTGGATCTCATTGAAGCCTATGGTGACAAAGGAAATATTCTCAGATAAAAACTAGAAGGAAGCTTTCTCAGAAACTTCTTTGTTATGTTGCTAACACTGTTTTCATGGAATTTGCAAAGGGGTATTTGGGAGCGCATTGATTTCTATGGTGAGAAAAGAAATATTCTCAGACAAAAACTACAAAGAAGCTTTCTGAGAAACGGATTTCTGATGTGTTAATTCATCTCTATGGGATACACAATACTTTTGGTTGAGCAGTTTGCAAACACTGTTTTCATGGAATCTGCAAAGGGATATTTCTGAGCGCATTGAGGCTTTCAGTAACAAAGAAAATATCCTCCTATAAAAACTGGAAAAAAGATTTCTGAGGAAATGCTTTCTGATGTGTTAATTCATCTCACAGAGTTACACAGTTCCTTTCAAGGAGCAGTTTTGTAGCACTGTTTTTGAGGAATCTGAGAAGGGATAATTTGGATTGTATTGAAGCCTACAGTGACAAAGTAAATATGCTCAGATAAAAACTAGAAAGAAGCTTTCTGAGAAAGTTCCTTGTGATATGTGAATTCATCTAACAGAGTGACTCCTTTCATTTCATGGATCCATTTGCTAACATTGCTTTCATGGAATCAGTAAATTGATATTTGGGAGCACATTGAGGCCTATGGTGAAAAATTAAATATCCTCAGATAAAAACTAGAAAGAAGCTTTATGAGAAACTGCTTTGTGATGTGTGAATTCATATCACAACGTCACACCATTCTTTCCATTGAGCCATTTGCTAACACTGTTTCCATGGAATGTGCAAAGTTATATGTTGGGGTGCAATGAAGCTTAAAGTCACAAAGGAAATACCCTCATATATAAATTAGAGCGAATCTTTTTGCTCAAATGCTTTCTGATTTTTTTTATTATTATTATACTTTAAGGTCTAGGGTACATGTGTATAACGTGCAGGTTTGTTACATATGTATACTTGTGCCATGTTGGTGTGCTGCACTCATCAACTCGTCAGCACCCATCAACTCGTCATTTACATCAGGTATAAATCCCCATACAATCCCTCCTTCCTCCCCCCTCCCCATGATAGGTCCTGGTGTGTGATGTTCCCCTTCCTGAGTCCAAGTGATATCATTGTTCAGTACCCACCTATGAGTGAGAACATGCAGTGTTTGGTTTTCTGTTCTTGTGATAGTTTGCTAAGAATGATGGCTTCCAGCTGCATCCATGTCCCTACAAAGGACAAAAACTCATCCTTTTTAATGGCTGCAGAGTATTCCATGGTGTATATGTGCCACGTTTTCTTAATAAGGTCTGTCACTGATGGACATTTGGGTTGATTCCAAGTCTTTGCTATTGTGAATAGTGCCGCAATAAACATGTGTGCATGTGTCTTTATAGCAGCATGATTAATGATCCTTTGGGTATATACCCAGTAATGGGATGGTTGGGTCATATGGTACATTTAGTTCTAGATCCTTGAGGAATCGCCATACTGTTTTCCATAATGGTTGAACTAGTTTACAATCCCACCAACAGTGTAAAAGTGTTTCTATTTCTCCACATCCTCTCCAGCACCTGTTGTTTCCTGACTTTTTAATGATTGCCATTCGAACTGGTGTGAGAGGTTATCTCATTGTGGTTTTGATTTGCATTTCTCTGATGCCGAGTGATGATGAGCATTTTTTCATGTGTCTGTTAGCTGTATGAACGTCCTCTTTTGAGAAATGTCTGTTCATATCCTTTTCCACTTTTTGATGGGGTTATTTGTTTTTTTCTTGTAAATTTGTGTGAGTTCTTGGTAGGTTCTGGATATTAGCCCTTTGTCAGATGAGTAGATTGCAAAAAATGTTCTTTCATTCTGTAGGTTGCCTGCCCATCTGATGGTAGTTTCTTTTGCTGTGCAGAAGCTTTTAAGTTTAATTGGATCCCATTTGTCAATTTTGGCTTTTGCTGCTGTTGCTTTTGGTGTTTTACACATGAAGTCCTTGCCCCTGCCTATGTCCTGAATGGTACTACCCAGGATTTCTTCTAGGGTATTTATGGTATTAGGTCTAACATTTAAGTCTCTAATCCATCTTGAATTAACTTTCGTATAAGGAGTAAGGAAAGGATCCAGTTTCACCTTTCTACTTACGGCTAGCCAATTTTCTCAGCACCATTTATTAAATAGGGAATCCTTTCCCCATTTCTTGTTTCTCTCAGGTTTATCAAAGATCAGATGGCTGTAGATGTGTGGTATTATTTCTGAGGACTCTGTTCTGTTCCATTGGTCTATATCTCTGTTGTGGTACCAGTACCATGCTGTTTTGGTTACTGTAGCCTTGTAGTATAGTTTGAAGACAGGTGGCGTGAAGCCTCCAGCTTTGTTCTTTTGACTAAGGATTGTCTGGGCAATTTGGGCTCTTTTTTGGTTCCATATGAACTTTAAAGCAGGTTTTTACAATGCTGTGAACAAACTCATTGGTAGCTTGATGGGGATGGCATTGAATCTTTAAGTAACCTTGGGCAGTATGGCCATTTTTACGATATTGATTCTTCCTATCCATGAACATGCTATGTTCTTCCATTTGTTTGTGTCCTCTTTGATTTCACTGAGCAGTGGTTTGTAGTTCTCCTTGAAGAGGTCCTTGACATCCCTTGTAAGTTGGATTCCTAGGTATTTTATTCTCTTTGAAGCAATTGTGAATGGAAGTTCATTCCTGATTTGATTCTCTGTTTGTCTGTTACTGGTGTATAAGAATGCTTGTGATTTTTGCACATTAATTTTGTATCCTGAGACTTTGCTGTAGTTGCTTATCAGCTTAAGGAGATTTTGGGCTGAGACAATGGGGTTTTCTAAATATGCAATCATGTCATCTGCAAACCGGGACAATTTGACCTCCTCTTTTCCTAACTGAATACCCTTGATTTCTTTCTCTTGCCTGATTGCCCTAGCCAGAACTTCCAACAGTATGTTCAATAGGAGTGGTGAGAGAGGGCATCCCTGTCTTGTGCCAGATTTCAAAGGGAATGTTTCCAGTTTTTGCCCATTCAGTATGATATTGGCTGTGGGTTTGTCATCCAAAGCTCTTATGATTTTGAGGTCTGTTCCATCAGTACCGAATTTATTGAGCATCTTTAGCATGAAGGGCTGTTGAATTTTGTCAACGGACTTTTCTGCATCTATTGAGATAATCATGTGGTTCTTGTCTTTGGTTCTGTTTATATGCTGGATTATGTTTATTGATTTGCATATGTTGAACCAGCCTTGCATCCCAGGGATGAAGCCCACTTGATCATGGTGGATAAGCTTTTTGATGTGCTGCTGAATCCGGTTTGCCAGTATTTTATTGAGGATTTTTGCATCGATGTTCATCAGGGATATTGGTCTAAAATTCTCTTTTTCTGTTGTGTCTCTGCCAGGCTTTGGTATAAGGATGAGGTTGGCTTCATAAAATGAGTTTTAGAGGATTCCCTCTTATTCTATTGATTGCAATAGTTTCAGAAGGAATGGTACCAGCTCCTCCTTGTACCTCTGGTAGAATTCAGCTGTGAATCCAGCTGGTCCTGGACTTTTTCTGGTTGGTAGGCCATTAATTATTGCCTCAATTTCAGAGCCTGCTATTGGTCTATTCAGGGATTCAACTTCTTCCTGGTTTAGTCTTGGGAGAGTGTTAGTGTCCATGAAATTATCCATTTCTTCTAGATTTTCTAGTTGATTTGTCTATAGGTGTTTATAGTATTCTCTGATGGTAGTGTGTATTTCTGTGGAGTCTGTGCTGATATCCCCTTTATCATTTTTTATTGCGTCTATTTGATTCTTCTCTCTTTTCTTCTTTATTAGTCTTGCTAACGGTCTGTCAATTTTGTTGATCTTTTCAAAAAACCAACTCCTCGGATTCATGGAGTTTTTGGAGGGATTTTTGTGTCTCGATCTCCTTCAGTTCTGCTCTGATCTTAGTTATTTCTTGCCTTCTGCTAGCTTTTGAATGTGTTTGCTCTTGCTTCTCTGGTTTTGTTAATTGTGATGTTAGAGTGTCAATTTTAGATCTTTCCTGCTTTCTCTTGTGGGCATTTAGTGCTATAAATTTCCCTCTACACACTGCTATAAATGTGTCCCAGAGATTCTGGTATGTTGTATCTTTGTTCTCATTGGTTTCAAAGAACATCTTTATTTCTGCCTTCATTTCATTATGTATCCAGTAGTCATTCAGGAGCAGGTTGTTCAGTTTCCATGTAGTTGAGCGGTTTTGATTGAGTTCCTTAGACCTGAGTTCTAGTTTGATTGCGCTGTGATCTGAGAGACAGTTTGTTATAATTTCTGTTCTTGTACATTTGCTGAGGAGTGCTTTACTTCCAATTATGTGGTCAATTTTGGAATAAGTGTGATGTGGTGCTGAGAAGAATGTATATTCTGTTGATTTGGGGTGGAGAGTTCTATAGATGCCTATTAGGTCCACTTGGTGCAGAGATGAGTTCAATTCCTGGATATCCTTGTTAACTTTCTGTCTCGTTGATCTGTCTAATGTTGACAGTGGAGTGTTGAAGTCTCCCATTATTATTGTATGGGAGTCTAAGTCTCTTTGGAAGTCTCTAAGGACTTGCTTTATGAATATGGGTGCTCCTGTATTGGGTGCATATATATTTAGGATAGTTAGCTCATCCTGTTGAATTGATCCCTTTACCATTATGTAATGGCCTTCCTTGTCTCTTTTGATCTTTGATGGTTTAAAGTCTGTTTTATCAGAAAGTAGGATTGCAACCCCTGCTTTTTCTTGTTCTCCTTTTGCTTGGTAGATCTTCCTCCATCCCTTTATTTTGAGCCTATGTATGTCTTTGCATGTGGGATGGGTCTGCATAATACAGCAGACTGATGGGTCTTGACTCTTTATCCAGTTTGCAGTCTGTGTCTTTTAATTGGAGCATTTAGTCCATTTACATTTAAGGTTAATATTGTTATGTGTGAACTTGATCCTGCCATTATGATATTAACTGGTTATTTTGCTCATTAGTTGATGCAGTTTCTTCCTAGCCTCGAAAGTCTTTACATTTGGGCATGTTTTTGCTATGGCTGGTACCGGTTGTTCCTTTCCATGTTTAGGGCTTCCTTCAGGGTCTCTTGTAAGGCAGGCCTGGTGGTGACAAAATCTCTAAGCATTTGCTTATCTGTAAAGGATTTTATTTCTCCTTCACTTATGAAACTTAGTTTGGCTGGATATGAAATTCTGGGTTGAAAATTCTTTTCTTTAAGAATGTTCAATATTGGTCCCCACTCTCTTCTGGATTGTAGAGTTTCTGCCGAGAGATCTGCTGTTAGTCTGATGGGCTTCCCTTTGTGGGTAACCCGACCTTTCTCTCTGGCTGCCCTTCAGATTTTTTTCTTCATTTCACCTTTGGTGAATCTGGCAATTATGTGTCTTGGAGTTGTTCTTCTCGAGGAGTATCTTTGTGGCATTCCCTGTATTTCCTGAATTTGAATGTTGGCCTGCCCTACTAGGTTGGGGAAGTTCTCCTGGATGATATCCTGAAGAGTGTTTTCCAACTTGGTTCAATTTTCCCCTCACTTTTAGGCACCCCAATCAGACTTAGATTTGGTCTCTTTACATAATCCCATACTTCTTGCAGACTTTGTTCCTGTTTTTTCTTCTTTTTTCTTTCGGTTTCTCTTCTCGCTTCATTTCATTCATTTGATCCTCAATCACTGATACTCTTTCTTCCAGTTAATCGAGTCAATTACTGAAGCTTGTGCATCTGTCACTTATTTCTCGTGTCATGGTTTTCATCTCTGTCATTTCGTTTATGACCTTCTCTGCATTAATTACTCTAGCTATCAATTCTTCCACTCTTTTTTCAAGATTTTTAGTTTCCTTACGCTGAGTCCATAATTCCTCCTTTAGCTCTGAGAAGTTTCATGGACTGAAGCCTTCTTCTCTCATCTCGTCAAAGTCATTCTCTGTCCAGCTTTGATCCATTGCTGGTGATGAGCTGCACTCCTTTGCAGGGGGAGATGCACTCTTATTTTTTGAATTTCCAGCTTTTCTGCCCTGCTTTTTCCCCATCTTTGTGGTTTTATTTGCCTCTGGTCTTTGATGATGTTGATGTACTGATGGGGTTTTGGTGTAGGTGTCCTTCCTGTTTGATAGTTTTCCTTCTAACAGTCAGGACCCTCAGCTGCAGGTCTGTTGGAGATTGCTTGAGGTCCACTCCAGACCCTGTTTGCCTGGTATCAGCAGCAGAGGCTGCAGAAGATAGAATATTGCTGAACAGTGAGTGTACGAGTCTGATTCTTCCTTTGGAAGCTTCCTCTCAGGGGTGTACTCCACCCTGTGAAATGTGGGGTGTCAGTCTGCCCCTATTGTGGGATGCCTCCCAGTTAGACTACTCAGAGGTCAGGGACCCACTTGAGCAGGCCATCTGTCCCTTCCCAGATCTCAACCTCCATGTTGGGAGATCCACTGCTCTCTTCAAAGCTGTCAGACAGAGTCGTTTGCCTCTGCACAGGTTTCTGCTGCTTTATTGTTGTTGTTGTTTAGCTGTGCCCGGTCTCCAGAGGTGGAATCTACAGAGACAGGCAGGTTTCCTTGAGCTGCTGTGAGCTCCACCCAGTTCGAGCTTCCCAGCGGCTTTGTTTACCTCCTTAAGCCTCAGCAATGGTGGGCGCTCCTCCCCCAGCCTCGCTGCTGCCTTGCAGTTAGATCACAGACTGCTGTGCTAGCAATGAGGAAGGCTCCATGTGCGTGGGACCCTCCCGGTCAGGTGTGGGAGTATAATCTCCTGGTGTGCCCATTTGCTTAAAGCGCAGTATTGGTGTAGCAGTTACCTGATTTTCCAGGTGTTGTGTGTCTCACTTCCCCTGGCTAGGAAAAGGGATTCCCTTCCCCCTTGAGCTTCCCAGGTGAGGTGATGCCTCGCCCTGCTTCAGCTGTCACTGGTTAGGCTGCAGCAGCTGACCGCCACCGATTGTCCAGCATTCCCTAGTGAGATGAACCCAGTACCTCAGTTGAAAATGCAGAAATCACTGGTCTTCTGTGTGACTTGCGCTGGGAGTTGGAGACTGGAGCTGTTCCTTTTCGGCCATCTTGCTCCACCCACCCTCTGATATGTTAATTAATCTCATAGAATTACAAGATTCTTTTCATGGAGCAGTTTTTTCGCACTGTTTTTGAGGAATCTGCGAGGGGATATTTTGGATCACATTGAAGCCAGTAGTAACAAAGTATATATCCTCAGAGAAAAATTAGATAGAAACTTTCTGAGAAACTTTTTTGTGATGCATGAACTCACCTCACAGAGTTACACCTTTCTTTTTATGGAGCTGTTTTCTAACACTGTTTTCATGGAATCTGCAAAGGAATATTTGGGAGCCCATTGAGGCCAGTAGTGAAAAGCAGAATATCCTCAGATATAAACTAGAAAGAAGCTGTCTGAGAAAATGCGTTGTGATGTGTGAATTTATCTCACAGAGTTACACTGTACTTTTCATTGAGCAGTTTGATAACACTGTTTGTGCAGAATCTGCAATAGGATATTTCATAGCTTATTGAAGCTTATGGTGACAAAGAAAATATCATCATGTAAAAACTAGAAAGAAGCTTTCTGAGAAACTGCTTTGTGATTTGTGTATTCAACTCACAGAGGTACACCTTTTCATGGATCAATTTGATAGCACTGCTTTCGTGGAATCTGCAAAGGGATAATGGGGAGCACATGGATTCCTAAAGTGAAAAAGGGGATATAGTCAGATAAAAATTAGAAAGAATCTTTCTGAGAAAGTTCTTTGTAATATGTGAATTCATTGCACCGAGTTACAGATTTCTTTTCATGGAGTAGTTTCCTAACACTGTTTTTGTGGAATCTACAAAGGGATATTTGGGAGCACCTTGAGGCCTATGGTGAAAAAGGAAATATCCTCAGATAAAAACTAGAAAGAAGCTTTCTGAGAAACTGCTTTGTGATGTGTGAATTCATCTCACAGGGTTACACTGTTATTTTCATTGAGCAGTTTGCTAACGAGGTTGTCTTGGTGTCTACAATGGCATATTTCAGAGCACATTGAAGCTTATGGTGACAAACAAAATATCTTCAGACAAAAACTAGAAAGAAGCTCTCTGAGAAACTGCTTGGTGATTTGTGAATTCCTCTCACAGAGTTTCCCGATACTTTTCATGGAGCAGTTAGGCAGCATTGTTTTTGGGTAATCTGAGAAGGGATATTTTGGATCATGTTGAAGTCTATGCTGACAAAGGAAATATCCTCAGATAAAAACTAGAAAGAAGCTTTTTGAGATACTACTTTGTGATTTCTTACTTCATTTCACAGAGTTTTATGATTCTTTTCATAGATCAGTTTGGTAGCACTGTTTTTGGGGAAAATGAGAAAAGATATTTTAGATGGCATCGAAGCCTATGGTGACAAAGGAATATCCTCAGATAAAAACTAGAAAGAAGCTTTTTGAGATACTACTTTGTGATTTCTTACTTCATTCACAGAGTTTTATGATTCTTTTCATAGATCAGTTTGGTAGCACTGTTTTTGGGGAAAATGAGAAAAGATATTTTAGATGGCATCGAAGCCTATGGTGACAAAGGAAATATCCTCAGATAAAAACTAGAAAGAAACTTTCTGTGAAACTTCTTTGTGATGTATGAATTCAACTCACAGAGTTACATCTTTCTTTTCATGGAAACTCCTGTTTCCCTGGAGTCTGCAAAGGAATATTTGGGAGCGCATTGAGGCCTATAGGTAAAAAAGGAAATATCCTCAGATAAAAACAAGTAAGTGCTTTCTGAGAGCCTGGTTTGTGATTTGGTAATTTATCTGGCACAGTTATACCATTCTTTTCATTGACAAACTTGCTAACACTTTTTTTCTTTTAATCTGCAATGGGATATTGAAGAGCACACTGAGGACTATGGTGAAAAACTAAATATCCTCAGATTATAACTAGAAAGGCACTTTCTGAGAAACTCCATTGTGTTTTGTGTATTCATCCCACAGTGATACACAATTCTTTTCATAGAGCAGTTTGGTGGTATCATTTTTGGGGAATCTGAGAAAGGATATTTTGGATTGCTTTGAAGCCTTCGGTGAAAAAGGGAATATCATCAGATAAAAACTGGGAAGAAGTTTTCTGAGAAAGTCCTTTGTAGTGTGTGATTTTACCTCACAGAGTTACATCTTTCTTTTCAGGGAAGTTTGCTAACACTGTTTTCAAGGGATATGCAAAGGGATATATTGGAGGGCATTGAAGCCTATGGTTTGAAAGGAAATATCTTCAGAAAAAAATAAAAAAGAAGCTTTCTGAGAAACTACTTTGTGATGTTTGAATTCATCTTACCTAATTACACTGTTGTTTTCATTGAGCAGTTTGCTAGCACTGTTTTCTTGGGATATGCAATGGGATATTTCAGAGTGAATTGAGGCAAATGAAGAAAAAGGAAATATCCTCAGATGAAAAGCAGAACGAAGCTTCCTGAGAAACCTCTTTTAGATGTGCTAATTCATATAACAGGGTTACACAATCATTGTTATGTATCAGATTTGGGGAATCTGGGAATGGACATTTTGGATCACTTTCAAAACTATAGTGACAAAGGAAATATCCTCAGGTAAAAACTAGAAACAAGCTTTCTGAGAAATTGCATTGTGATGTGTGAATTAACCTCACAGAGTTACAACTTTATTTTCATGGAGCAGTTTGCTAACACTGTTTTCGTGGAACTTGCAAAGGGATATTTGGGAGCACATTGAGTCCAATGGTGAAAAAATAAATATCCTCAGATAAAAACTAGAAAGAAGATTTCTGGCAGAGCAAGATGGCCAAATAGGAACAGCTCCAGTCTCCAACTTCCAGCATGAGTGACACAGAAGACCAGTGATTTCTGCATTTTCAACTGAGGTACTGGGTTCATCTCACTAGGGAGTGCCAGATAATCGGTTCTGGTCAGCTGCTGCAGCCCGAACAGCGAGAGCTGAAGCAGGGTGAGACATCGCCTCACCTGGGAAGTGCAAGGGGGAAGGGAATCCTTTTTCCTAGCCAGGGGAAGTGAGACACGCAACACCTGGAAAATCGGGTAACTCCCACCCCAATACTGCGCTTTAAGCAAACGGGCACACCAGGAGATTATATCCCACACCTGGCCGGGAGGGTCCCACGCACACAGAGCCTTCCTCATTGCTAGTACAGCAGTCTGTGATCTAATGGCAAGGCAGCAGCAAGGCTGGGGGAGAGGCGCCCACCATTGCTGAGGCTTAAGGAGGTAAACAAAGCTGCTGGGAAGCTCGAACTGGGTGGAGCTCACAGCAGCTCAAGGAAACCTGCCTGTCTCTGTAGATTCCACCTCTGGGGACAGGGCACAGCTAAACAACAACAGCAACAACAAAAAAAAGCAGCAGAAACCCGACTCTGTCTGACAGCTTTGAAGAGAGCAGTGGATCTCCCAACACGAAGGCTGAGATCTGAGAAGGGAAAGATGGTCTGCTCCAGTGGGTCCCTGATCTCTGAGTAGCCTAACTGGGAGACATCCGCTACTAGGGGCAGTCTGACACCCCACACCTCACAGGGTGGAGAACACCCCTGATTCTTCCAAAGTAAGAATCAGACAGGTACACTCACTGTTCAGCAATATTCTATCTTCTGCAGCCTCTGCTGCTGATACCCAGGCAAACAGGGTCTGGAGTGGACCTCAAGCAATCTCCAACAGACCTGCAGCTGAGGGTCCTGACTGTTAGAAGGAAAACTATCAAACAGGAAGAACACCTATACCAAAACCCCATCAGTCCATCAACATCATCAAAGACCAGAGGCAGATAAAACCACAAAGATTGGGAAAAAGCAGGGCAGAAAAGCTGGAAATTCAAAAAATAAGAGTGCATCTCCCCCTGCAAAGGAGCGCAGCTCATCGCCAGCAACGGATCAAAGCTGGTCAGAGAATGACTTTGATGAGATAAGAGAAGAAGGCTTCAGTCCATCAAACTTTTCAGAGATAAAGGAGGAATTATGTACACAGCACAAAGAAACCAAAAATCTTGAAAAAAGAGTTGAAGAATTGACAGCTAGAGCAACTAATCCAGAGAAGGTCATAAACGAAATGACAGAGATGAAAACCATGACACAAGAAATACGTTACAAATTCACAAGCTTCAGTAACTGACTCGATCAACTGGAAGAAAGAGTATCAGCGATTGAGGATCAAACAAATGAAATGAAGCGAGAAGAGAAACCAAGAGAAAATAAAGAAAAATAAATGAATAAAGCCTGCAAGAAGTATGGGATTATGTAAAAAGACCAAATCTAAGTCTGATTGGGGTGCCTGAAAGTGAGAGGGAAAATGGAACCAACTTGGAAAACACTTTTCAGGATATCATCCAGGAGAACTTCCCCAACCTGGTAGGGCAGGCCAACATTCAAATTCAGGAAATACAGGGAATGCCACGAAGGTACTCCACGAGAAGAGCAACTCCAAGACACATAATTGCCAGATTCACCAAAGTTGAAATGAAGGAAAAAATCTTAAGGGCAGCCAGAGAGAAAGGACGGGTTACCCACAAAGGGAAGCCCATCAGACTCACAGCAGACCTCTCGGCAGAAACTCTACAAGCCAGAAGAGAGTGGGGGCCAATATTCAACGTTCTTAAAGAAAAGAATTTTAAAACCAGAATTTCATATCCAGCCAAACTAAGTTTCATCAGTGAAGGAGAAATAAAATCCTTTACAGATAAGCAAATGCTTAGAGATTTTTGTCACCACCAGGCCTGCCTCACAAGAGACCCTGAAGGGAGCCCTAAGCATGGAAAGGAACAACCAGTACCAGCCATTGCAAAAACATACCCAAATGTAAAGACCATCGAGGCTAGGAAGAAACTGCATCAACTAATGAGCAAAATAACCAGTTAATATCATAATGGCAGGATCAAGTTCACACATAACAATATTAACCTTAAATGTAAATGGACTAAATGCTCCAATTAAAAGACACAGATTGGCAAACTGGATAAAGAGTCAAGACCCATCAGTCTGCTGTATTCAGCAGACCCATCTCATATGCAGAGACATACATAGGCTCAAAATAAAGGGATGGAGGAAGATCTACCAAGCAAAAGGAGAACAAGAAAAAGCAGGGGTTGCAATCCTACTTTCTGATAAAACAGACTTTAAACCATCAAAGATCAAAAGAGACAAGGAAGGCCATTACATAATGGTAAAGGGATCAATTCAACAGGATGAGCTAACTATCCTAAATATATATGCACCCAATACAGGAGCACCCATATTCATAAAGCAAGTCCTTAGAGACTTCCAAAGAGACTTAGACTCCCATACAATAATAATGGGAGACTTCAACACTCCACTGTCAACATTAGACAGATCAACGAGACAGAAAGTTAACAAGGATATCCAGGAATTGAACTCATCTCTGCACCAAGCGGACCTAATAGACATCTATAGAACTCTCCACCCCAAATCAACAGAATATACATTCTTCTCAGCACCACATCACACTTATTCCAAAATTGACCACATAATTGGAAGTAAAGCACTCCTCAGCAAATGTACAAGAACAGAAATTATAACAAACTGTCTCTCAGACCACAGTACAATCAAACTAGAACTCAGGTCCTAGAAACTCAATCAAAACTGCTTAACTACATGGAAACTGAACAACCTGCTTCTGAATGACTTCTGGATACATAACGAAATGAAGGCAGAAATAAAGATGTTCTTTGAAACCAATGAGAACAAAGATACAACATACCAGAATCTCTGGGACACATTTATAGCAGTATGTAGAGGGAAATTTATAGCACTAAATGCCCACAAAAGAAAGCTGGAAAGATCTAAAATTGACACTCTAACATCACAATTAAAAGAACTAGAGAGGCAAGAGCAAACACATTCAAAAGCTAGCAGAAGGCAAGAAATAACTAAGATCAGAGCAGAACTGAAGGAGATCGAGACACAAAAATCCCTCCAAAAACTCCATGAATCCAGGAGTTGGTTTTTTGAAAAGATCAACAAAATTGACAGACCGCTAGCAAGACTAATAAAGAAGAAAAGAGAGAAGAATCAAATAGACGCAATAAAAAATGATAAAGAGGAAATCACCACCGACCCCACAGAAATACACACTACCATCAGAGAATACTATAAACACCTCTACGCAAATCAACTAGAAAATCTAGAAGAAATGGTTATTTTCCTGGACACTTACACTCTCCCAAGACTAAACCAGGAAGAAGTTGAATCCCTGAATAGACCAATAGCAGGCTCTGAAATTGAGGCAATAATTAATGGCCTACCTACCAAAAAAAGTCCAGGATCAGATGAATTCACAGCTGAATTCTACCAGAGGTACAAGGAGGAGCTGGTACCATTCGTTCTGAAACTATTCCAATCAATAGAAAAAGAGGGAATTCTCCCTAACTCATTTTATGAGGCCAACATCATCGTGATACCAAAGCCTGGAAGAGACACAACAGAAAAAGAGAATTTTAGACCAATATCACTGATGAACATCGATGCAAAAATCCTCAATAAAATACTGGCAAACCGGATTCAGCAGCACATCAAAAAGCTTATCCACCATGATCAAGTGGGCTTCATCCCTGGGATGCAAGGCTGGTTCAACATTCGCAAATCAATAAACGTAATCCAGCATATAAACAGAACCAAAGACAAGAACCACATGATTATCTCAATAGATGCAGAAAAGGCTTTTGACAAAATTCAACAGCCCTTCATGCTAAAAACGCTCAGTAAATTCGGTATTGAGGGAACGTACCTCAAAATCATAAGAGCTTTGGATGACAAACCCACAGC
This sequence comes from Trachypithecus francoisi, assembly GCF_009764315.1. Taxonomy (NCBI): domain Eukaryota; kingdom Metazoa; phylum Chordata; class Mammalia; order Primates; family Cercopithecidae; genus Trachypithecus; species Trachypithecus francoisi. The sequence goes on along the minus strand of NW_022680490.1, from coordinate 176,804 downwards.
CAATATCATACTGAATGGGCAAAAACTGGAAACATTCCCTTTGAAATCTGGCACAAGACAGGGATGCCCACTCTCACCACTCCTATTCAACATAGTGTTGGAAGTTCTGGCTAGGCCAGTCAGGCAAGAGAAAGAAATCAAGGGTATTCAGTTAGGAAAAGAAGAGGTCAAATTGTCCCTGTTTGCAGATGACATGATTGTATATTTAGAAATCTCCTTTGTCTCAGCCCAAAATCTCCTTAAGCTGATAAGCAACTTCAGCAAAGCCTCGGGATACAAAATTAATGTGCAAAAATCACAAGCATTCTTATACACCAGTAACAGACAAGCAGAGAGCCAAATCAGGAATGAACTTCCATTCACAATTGCTTCAAAGAGAATAAAATATCTAGGAATCCAACTTACAAGGGATGTAAAGGACCTCTTCAAGGAGAACTACAAACCACTGCTCAGTGAAATAAAGGAGGACACAAACAAATGGAAGAACATACCATGCTCATGGATAGGAAGAATCAATATCGTGAAAATGGCCATACTGTCCAAGGTTATTTATAGATTCAATGTCATCCCCCATCAATCTACCAATGAGTTTCTTCACAGAATTGGAAAAAACCGCTTTAAAGTTCATATGGAACCAAAAAAGAGCCCTCATCTCCAAGACAATCTTAGTCAAAGGAACAAAGCTGGAGGCATCATGATACCTGACTTCAAACTATACTACAAGGCTACAGTAACCAAAACAGCATGGTACTGGTACCAAAACAGAGATATAGACCAATGGAACAGAACAGAGTCCTCAGAAATAATACCACACATCTACAGCCATCTGATCTTTGACAAACCTGAGAGAAACAAGAAATGGGGAAAGGATTCCCTATTTAATAAATGGTGCTGGGAAAATTGGCTAGCCATAAGTACAAAGCTGAAACTGGATCCTTTCCTTACTCCTTATACGAAAATTAATTGAAGATGGATTAGAGACTTAAATGTTAGACCTAATACCATAAAAACCCTAGAAGAAAACCTAGGTAGTACCATTCAGGACATAGGCATGGGCAAGGACTTCAGGTCTAAAACACCAAAAGCAACGGCAGCAAAAGCAAAAATTGACACATGGGATCTCATTAAACTAAAGAGCTTTTGCACAGCAAAAGAAACTACCATCAGAGTGAACAGGCAACCTACAGAATGGGAGATCATTTTTGCAATCTACTCATCTGACAAAGGGCTGATATCCAGAACCTACAAAGAACTCAAACAAATTTACAAGAAAAAAACAAACAACCCCATCAAAAAGTGGGCAAAAGATATGAACAGACATTTCTCAAAAGAAAACATTCATACAGCCAACAGACACATGAAAAAATGCTCATCATCACTCGCCATCAGAGAAATGCAAATCAAAACCACAATGAGATACCATCTCACACCAGTTAGAATGGCAATCATTAAGAAGTCAGGAAACAGCACGTGCTGGAGAGGATGTGGAGAAATAGGAACACTTTTACACTGTTGGTGGGATTGTAAACTAGTTCAACCATTATGGAAAACAGTATGGCGATTCCTCAAGGATCTAGAACTAGATGTACCATATGACCCAGCCATCCCTCTACTGTGTATATACCCAAAGGATTATAAATCATGCTGCTAGAAAGACACATGCACACGTATGTTTATTGCGGCACTATTCACAATAGCAAAGACTTGGAATCAACCCAAATGTCCATCTGTGACAGACTGGATTAAGAAAATGTGGCACATATACACCATGGAATACTATGCAGCCATAAAAAAGGGTGAGTTTGCATCCTTTGTAGGGACACGGATGCAGCTGGAAACCATCATTCTTAGCAAACTATCACAAGAACAGAAAAGCAAACATCGCATGTTCTCACTCATAGGTAGGAATTGAGCAATGAGATCACTTGGACTCATGAAGGGGAGCATCACACACCAGGGCCTATCATGAGGAGGGGGGAGGGGGGAAGGATTGCATTGGGAGTTATACCTGATATAAATGACGAATTGATGGGTGCTGACGAGTTGATGAGTGCAGCACACCAACATGGCACAAGTATACATATGTAACAAACCTGCACGTTATACACATGTACCCTAGAACTGAAAGTATAATAATAATAAAAAAGAAAGTAAAAAAGAAAAAGAAAAAAAAATCCTCAGATAATAACTAGAAAGAAGCTTTCTGAAAAACTGCTTTGTGGTGTGTGAATTTATCTCACAGAATTACATTGTTCTTTTCTTTTAGCAGTCTAATAACACTGTTTTCTTGGAATCTTCAATGGGATATTTTGGAGCACATTGAAGTTTATGGTGTCAAATATAATACCTTCATATAAAAAATAGCAAGAAGGTTCCTGAGAAACCGTGTTGTGATATGTTAATTCTTCTGACAGAGTTACACGATTCTTTTCATGGATCATTTTGGTACTACTGTTTTTGAGGAAACTGAGAAGGGATATTTTGTGTCACTTTGAAGCTGTTGGTGACTAAGGAAATATCCTCAGATAAAAACTACCAAGAAGCTTTCTGAGAAAGTCCTTTTTGATGTGTGAATTCATCTCACAGGTTTCCACCTTTCTTTTCATGGAGCAGTTTGCTAACACTGTTTTCATGGAATCTGCAAAGGGTTATTTGGGAGCACATTGAAGCCTACGATGAAAAAGGAAATATCCTCAGATAAAAATGAGAAAGAAGCTTTCTGAGAAACTGCTTTGTGATGTGTGAATTCATCTCACAGAACTACACCGTTCTTTTCATTGAGCAGTTTGATAACACTTTTTTCGTGGAATCTGCAATAGGATATTTGGGAGTACAGTGAAGCCTATGGTGACAAAGGGAATATCCTCACATATAAAACAAAAAGAATCTTTCTGAGAAACTCCTTTGTGATGTGTGAATTCATCTCAAAGAGTTGCACTGTGCTTTTCATTGAGCAGAGTGCTAAGACTGTTTCCTTGGAATCTATAATGGGATATTGTGGAGCGCATTAAAGATTATGGAGACAAAGGAAATATCCTCATATTAAAACTAGAATGAACCCTTCTGAGAAACCGCTTTGTGTTGTGCTAATTCATCTCACAGAGATACACAATTCTTTTCATGGATCAGTTTGGTAGCTCTGTTTTTGTGGTGTTTGAGAAGGGATATTTGGGAGCACATGGAAGCTCATGGTGGCAAAAGAATTATCCTGAGATAAAAACTAGAAAGAAGCTTTTGGTGAAATTCCTTTTTATGAGTGAACTCATCACACAGAGTTACACCTTTATTTTCTTTGAGCAGTTTGGTAGTACTGTTTTTAAGGAATCTGCAAGTGGATATTTGTGAGCTCCTAGGGGTCTATGGTGAAAAAGGAAATAACTTCAGATAAAAACTGGAGAGAAGTTTTTCAAGAAATAGTTTTGTGATGTGTGTATTCATGTCATAGAGTTTAACCTTTTTGTTTATTGAGCAGTACGTCATCACTGTTTTTGTGGTACCTGAGAAGAGTTATTTGGGAGCACATTGATGCCTATGGTGACAAAGTAAATATCCTCAGATGACAACTTGAAAGAAGCTTTCTGAGAAAGTTATTTGTGATGTGTGAATTCATCTCACAGAGTTACACCTTTCTTTTCATGGAGCAGTTTGCAAACTCTATTTTTGTGGAATCTGCAAGGTGATATATGGGAGTGAACTGAGCCCTATAGTGAAAAAGGAAATATCCTCAGATAAAAACTTGAAAGAAGCTTTCTGCAAAATTACTTTTGGATGTGTGAATTCAACTCACAGAGATACAATGTTGTTTTCATTGAGGAGTTTGATAACACTGTTTTCGTGGAATCTGCAATAGGATATTTGGGAGGGCATTGAAGAGTAAGGTGACAAAGGAAATATCCCCAGACAAAGACTAGAAAGAAATTTTCTGAGAAACATTTTTGTGATATGTGAATTCATCTCACAGAGTTACACGATTCTTTTCATGGAACAGTTTGGTAGAACTGTTTTTGGGAAATCTGAGAAGTGATAATTTTGATCTCATTGAAGCCTATGGTTACAAAGGAAATATCCTCATGTAAAAACTAGAAAGAAGCTTTCTGAGAAAGCTTTGTGACGTGTGAATTCATCTCACAGAGTTACACCTTTCTTTTCATGGAGCAGTTTGATGACACTGTTTTCCTGGAATCTGCAAAGGGATATTTGGCAGGGAGTTGAAGCCAATCATAAAAAAGGAAACATCCTCAGAAAAAAATAAAAAGAAGCTTGCTGAGAAACTGCTTTGTGATGTGTGAATTCACCTCACAGATTTACACTGTTATTTTCATTGAGCAGTTTGCTACCATTGTTTTCCTGTAATCTGCAATCTGATATTTCAGAGGAACTATTGTTATTTCAAAACTAGAAAGAAGCTTTCTGAGAAACTGCTTTGTGATGTGCTAATTCATCTCACAGAGTTGCATGATTCTTTTCCTGGATCAGTTGGTTACCATGGTTTTGGGGAATCTGAGAAGGGATAATTTTGATCGCCTTGAAAAATATGGTGACCAGCAAAATATTCTCAGATAAGAACCAGCAAGAAGCTTTCTGACAAAGTTCTTTGTGCTGTGTTCATTCATCCCACAGAGTTACGCCTTTCTTTTCATGGAGCAGTTTGCTAACACTCTTTTCTTGGAATCTTTAAAGGGATATTTGGGAGTGCATTGAGGCCTATAGTGGGAAAAACAAATATACTGATATAAAAACTAGAAAGGACCATTCTGAGAAACGGTTTTATGATGTGTGCATTCATCTCACAGAGTTTCACCATTCTTTTCATTGAGCAATTTGATAACACTGTTTTTGTGGAGTCTGCAATAGGATATTTGGGAGAATACTGAATCCTATGGTGAAAAATGGAATATCTTCAGATAAAAATCAAAAGGAACCTTTTTGAGAAAACACTTTGTGATGCGTGAATTCATCTCACAGGGTTACACTGTTCTTAACATTGAGTAGTTTGCTAACACTGTATTCTTGGATTCTGCAATGGGATATTTTGGAGTGCATTGAAGGTAATGGTAACAAAGAAATATCCACAGACAATAACTAGAAAGAAGCTTTCTGAGAAACTGCAAATTGATTTGTGAATTCATCTCACAGAGTTACGTGATTCTTTCCATGGAGAAGTTTGGTAGCATTGTTTCTGGGGAATCTGAGAAGGGATATTTTGGATCGCATTGAGGCTGATGGTGACAAAAGAAATATACTCAGATAAAAACTAGAAAGATTTATGCGATATGGAATCCAGCTTACAAGGGATGTAAAGGACCTCTTCAAGGAGAACTACAAACCACTGCTCAGTGAAATCAAAGAGGACACAAACAAATGGAAGAACATACCATGCTCATGGATAGGAAGAATCAATATCGTGAAAATGGCCATACTGCCCAAGGTGATTTATAGATTCAATGCCATCCCCATCAAGCTACCAATGACTTTCTTCACAGAATTGGAAAAAACGGCTTTAAAGTTCATATGGAACCAAAAAAGAGCCCGCATTGCCAAGACAATCCTAAGTCAAAAGGACAAAGCTGGAGGCGTCACGCTACCTGACTTCAAACTATACTACAAGGCTACAGTAACCAAAACAGCATGGTCCTGGTACCACAACAGAGATATAGACCAATGGAACAGAACAGAGTCCTCAGAAATAATACCACACATCCACAGCCATCTGATCTTTGACAAACCTGAGAGAAACAAGCAATGGGGAAAGGATTCTGTATTTAATAAATGGTGCTGGGAAAATTGGCTAGCCATAAGTAGAAAGCTGAAACTGGATCCTTTCCTTACCCCTTATACGAAAATTAATTCAAGATGGATTAGAGACTTAAATGTTAGACCTAATACCATAAAAACCCTAGAAGAAAATCTAGGTAGTACCATTCAGGACATAGGCATGGGCAAGGACTTCATGTCTAAAACACCAAAAGCAACGGCAGCAAAAGCAAAAATTGACACATGGGATCTCATTAAACTAAAGAGCTTTTGCACAGCTAAAGAAACTACCATCAGAGTGAACAGGCAGCCTACAGAATGGGAGAAAATTTTTGCAACCTACTCATCTGACAAAGGGCTAATATCCAGAATCTACAAAGAACTCAAACAAATATACAAGAAAAATCAAACAACTCCATCAAAAAGTGGGGAAAGGATATGAACAGACATTTCTCAAAAGAAGACATCCATACCGCCAACAGACACATGAAAAAATGCTCATCATCACTCGCCATCAGAGAAATGCAAATCAAAACCACAATGAGATACCATCTCACACCAGTTAGAATGGCAATCATTAAGAAGTCAGGAAACAACAGGTGTTGGAGAGGATGTGGAGAAGTAGGAACACTTTTACACTGTTGGTGGGATTGTAAACTAGTTCAACCATTATGGAAAACAGTATGGCGATTCCTCAAGCATCTAGAACTAGATGTACCATATGACCCAGCCATCCCACTACTGGGCATATACCCAAAGGATTATAAATTACTCTACTACAAAGACACATGCACACGTATGTTTATTGCGGCACTATTCACAATAGCAAAGACTTGGAATCAACCCAAATGTCCATCTGTGACAGACTGGATTAAGAAAATGTGGCACATATACACCATGGAATACTATGCAGCCATCAAAAAGGATGAGTTTGCGTCCTTTGTAGGGACATGGATGCAGCTGGAAACCATCATTCTTAGCAAACTATCACAAGAAGAGAAAACCAAACACCGCATGTTCTCACTCATAGGTGGGAACTGAACAATGAGATCACTTGGACTCGGGAAGGGGAACATCACACACTGGGGCCTATCATGGGGAGGGGGGAGGAGGGTGGATTTGCACTGGGGAGTTATACATGATATAAACATCATGCACATGTACCCTAGAACTTAAAGTATAATAATAAAAAAAAAAAAAACTAGAAAGAAGTTTTATGAGAAACTGCTTTGTGATGTATGAATTAATCTCACAGAGTACACTGTTCCTTTCATTGAGCAGTTTGCTAACACTTTTCGTGCAAACTGCAAAGGAATATTTGGGAGCACATAGAGGCCTATGGTGAAAATGGAAATATCCTCAGATAAAAACTAGAAAGAATATTTCTGAGAAACTGCTTTGTGGTTTTTGAATTCACATCACAGAGTTACACCGTTCTTTTCATTGAGCAGTTTGCTTACACCGTTTTCATGGAATCTGAAAAGGGATACTTTGGAAGGCATTGAAGCTTAAGGTGACAAAGGAAATACCCTCATATAAACACTAGAAAGAAGTTTTCTGAGAAACCACTTTATGATGTGGTAATTCATCTCCCAGAGTTAAATAATTCTTTTCATGTGTCAGTTTGGTAGCTCTGTTTTGGGGAATCACAGAACTGATATTTTGGATCACTTTGAAGCCTATGGTCACAAAGGAAATATCCTCAGATAAAAACTGGAAAGAAGATTTATGAGAAAGTTCTTTGTGATGTGTGAATTCATCTCACAGAGTTACACCTTACTTTTCATGGAACAGTTTCCTAACACTGTTTTTGTGGAATTGGCAAAGGGATATTTGGGAGTGCATGGAGGCCTATAGTGAAAAATTAAGTATATTCTGATAAAAAGGAGAAAGAAGCTTTCTGAGAAACTGCTTTGTGATGTGATAATTCATCTCACACAGTTACACGATTCTTTTCATATATCAGTTTGGTAGCAGTGTTTTAAGGGAATCTGAGAAAGGATATTTTAGATCGCATTGAAGCCTATGTTGACAAAGTTAATGCTCTCAGATACAAACTATAAAGAAACTTTCTGAGAAATTTCTTTGTGATGTGTGAATTCATCTCACAGAGTTACACTTTTCATTTCATGTAGCAGTTTGCTAACAGTGTTTTCCTGGAATCTGCAAAGTTATATTTACGAGCACCTTGAGGCCTATGGAGAAAATCTAAATATCCTCAGATAAAAACTAGAAAGAAGCATTCTGAGTAACTGCTTTGTGATACGTGAATTCATCTCACAAAGTTACATGATTCTTTTCATGGGTCAGTTTGTTGGCACTGTTTTTGGGGAATCTGAGAAGGGATATTATGAATCATTTGGAAGTCTATGGTGTCAAATGAAATATCCTCAGATAAAAACTAGAAAAAACTTTCTGAGAAAGTTTATTGTGTTGTGTGAATTCATCTTACAGAGTTACACCTTTTTTTCATTGAGACCTTTGCTAACACTATTTTCATGGAATCTGCAAAGGGATATTTGGGAGAAAATTGAGGCCTGTGGTGAAAAACTAAATATCCTAAGACAAAAACTAGAAAGAAGCTTTCTGAGAAACCACTTTGTAACGAGTGAATTCATCTCACAGAGTTACACTGTTCTTTCCAGGGAGAAGTTTGCTAACACTGTTTTTGTGGAATCTGCAAAAGGATATTTGGGAACACATTGAGGACCATAGTGAAAAAGGAAATATCCTCAGAAAATATCAGAAAGTAGCTTTCTGAGACACTGCTTTGTGATATGTGAATTCATCTCACAGAGTGACACCATTCTTTTCATTGAACCACTGGCTAACACTGTTTTTGTGGAATCTGCAAAGGGATATTTCGGAATGCATTGAAGTTTAAGTTGACAAAGGAAATACTCTCACATAAAAACTAAAAACAAACTTTCTGAAAAACCGCTTTGTGATGTGTTAATTCATCCCACTGAGTTAAACGATTCTTTTCGTGGATCATTTTTTTAGCACTGTTTTGGGGAATCTGAGAAGGGATATTTTAGATAGCAATGAAGCTTGTGGTGACAAAGGAAATATCATCAGATAAAAAATAGAAATGAACATACTGAGAAAGTTCTTTTTGATGTGTGAATTCATTTCACAGAGTTATACCTTTCTTTTCATGGAGCAATTTGCTAACACTGTTTTCGTGCAATCTGCAATGGGATATTTCAGAACACATTGAAGGTTATAGTGACAGAGGAAATATCCTCAGACAAAAACTAGAAAGAAGCTTTGTGAGAAAGATTTTGTGATGTGTGAATTCATCTCACAAAATTACACCATTAGCAGTTTGATAACACTGTTTTCATGGGGTCTGCAACAGGATATTTGGGAGTGTATTGAAGACTATGGTGACAAAGCAAATGTCCTAAGATAAAAAACAAAAAGAAACTTTCTGAGAAACTTCTTTGTGATGTGTGAATTCATCTCATGTAGTTACATTGTTCTTTTGATTGGGCAGTTGGCTGACACTGTTTTTCTTGGATTTTGCCATGTGATATTTCAGAGCACATTGAAGCTTATGGTGAGAAAGGAAATATCCTCAGACAAAAACTAGAAAGAAACTTTTTGAGAAACCGATTCATGATTTGTGAATTCAACTCACAGAGTTATATCTTTCTTTCCATGGAGTAGTTTACTAATACTGTTTTCGTGGAATCTGCAAAGGGATATTTGGGAGTACCTTCAGGCCTATGGTGAAATAGGAAATATCCTCAGATAAAAACTAGAAAAAACTTTCTGAGAAACTGCTTTGTGATGTGTGAATTCATGTCACAGAGTTACACTGTTCTTTTCATTGAGCAGTTTGCTAACACTGTTTTCGTGTAATCTGCAAAGGGATATATGTGGGTGCATTGAGGCTTATAGTGCAGAAGGACATATCCTCAGATAAAAACTAGAGGGAAGCTTTCTGAGAAACTGATTTGTGATGTGTTAATTCACCAGACAGAGTTACATGATTCTTTTAATGAAACAGTTTGGTAGAACTGTTTTTGGGGAATTTGAGAAGGGATACTTTGGGTCACATTGAAGACTGTGGTGACAAAGGAAATATCCTCAGAAAAAAAGTAGAAAGAAGCTCTCTGAGAAAGGACATTGTGATGTGTGAATTCATCTCACAGCGTTACACAGTTCTTTACATGGAGCAGTTTGCTGAAATTGTTTTTGTTGAATCTGCAAAGGGATATTTGGGAGTGCATTGAGGCCTATAGTGAAAAGGGAAATATCCTTAGATAAAAATGAGAAAGAAGCTTTCTGAGAAACTACTTTGTGATGTGTGAATTCATCTCAGAGAATTACAGGGTTCTTTTCATTGAGCAGTTTGATAACACTTTTTTCGTTTAGTCTGTAATAGGATATTTGGGAGTGCATTAAGGCCTATGGTGTAAAAGGAAATATCCTGAATTAGAAACAAGCTTTCCTTTTTGATGCGTGAATTCATCTTACAAATTTACACTGTTCTTTTCATGGAACAGTTTGCTAACACTATTTTCGTGTAATCTGCAAAATGCTATTCGTGAGCACATTGAGGCCTACAGTGAAAATGGAAATATCCTCAAAAACTAGAAAGAAACTTTCTGAGAAATTGCTTTGTGATTTATGAATTTATCTCACAAAGTTACACAATTTTATTCATGGAGTATTTTGGCAGCACTGTTTTTGGGGAATGTGAGGAGGGATGTTTTGGATCACATTGAAGAATATTTTGACAAAGGAAATATCCTCAGATAAAAACTAGAAATTTTCTGAGAAAGTTCTTTGTGATGTGTGAATTCATCTCACAGATTTCACCTTTCTTTTCATGGAGCAGTTTGCTAACACTGTTTTTGTGGAATCTGCAAAGGGATATTTGGTAGCTCAATGAAGCCTACAGTGAGAAAGGAAATAACTTCAGATAAAAACCAACCATGCTTTCTGAGAAAGTGCTTTGTGATGTGTGAATGCATCTCACAGTGTAACACTGCTCTTTTCATTGAGCTGTGTGCTAACACTGTTTTCTTGAAATCTGCAATGGGATGTTTCAGAGTGCATTGAAGCTTATGGTGACAAAGGAAATATCCTCAGACAAAAACTAGAAAAAAGCGTGTGAGTATGTGTGAGTGTTAGTGTGAGTGTGAATGAGTTTGAGTGTCACTGAGTGTGAATGACTGAGGGTGAATGAGTTTTTAGGTGTGGGTGAGTGAGTGTGAGTGAGAGAGTGAGTGTGAGTGTGAGAGTGAATGAGGGTGTGAGAGTGTTTGTGACTGAGTAAGAATCTGTGTTTTTGAGTGAGCATGAGTGTGAGTAGGTCTTTGTGAGTATAATTGTGTGAGTGAGTTTGTGAGTGTGAATGTGTGTTTGTGAATGAGTGTGAGTGGGTTTGAATGTGAGTGTGATTTAAGTGTGTGAATGTGAGTGTGTGAATGTGTGACTGAGTGTGAGCATGTGAGTGAATGTGAGAATGTGAGTGAATGTGAGTGAGTGTGTGTGTGAGTGTGAGTGAGAGTGTGATTGATGATGTGAGTGTGAGTGTGAGTGTGATTGAGTGTGAGTTTGTGTGGTGAGTGAGTGTGAGTGAGAGAGTGAGTGTGAGTGTGAGAGTGAATGAGGGTGTGAGAGTGTTTGTGACTGAGTAAGAATCTGTGTTTTTGAGTGAGCATGAGTGTGAGTAGGTCTTTGTGAGTATAATTGTGTGAGTGAGTTTGTGAGTGTGAATGTGTGTTTGTGAATGAGTGTGAGTGGGTTTGAATGTGAGTGTGATTTAAGTGTGTGAATGTGAGTGTGTGAATGTGTGACTGAGTGTGAGCATGTGAGTGAATGTGAGAATGTGAGTGAATGTGAGTGAGTGTGTGTGTGAGTGTGAGTGAGAGTGTGATTGATGATGTGAGTGTGAGTGTGAGTGTGATTGAGTGTGAGTTTGTGTGGTGAGTGAGTGTGAGTGAGAGAGTGAGTGTGAGTGTGAGAGTGAATGAGGGTGTGAGAGTGTTTGTGACTGAGTAAGAATCTGTGTTTTTGAGTGAGCATGAGTGTGAGTAGGTCTTTGTGAGTATAATTGTGTGAGTGAGTTTGTGAGTGTGAATGTGTGTTTGTGAATGAGTGTGAGTGGGTTTGAATGTGAGTGTGATTTAAGTGTGTGAATGTGAGTGTGTGAATGTGTGACTGAGTGTGAGCATGTGAGTGAATGTGAGAATGTGAGTGAATGTGAGTGAGTGTGTGTGTGAGTGTGAGTGAGAGTGTGATTGATGATGTGAGTGTGAGTGTGAGTGTGATTGAGTGTGAGTTTGTGTGGGTGAGTGAGTGTGTGAGAGTGAGTGAGGATTTGTGTGAGGATGTGAGGGCAAATGTGTGTGAGTGAATGAGAATGAGTGGGTGTGAGTGTGAGTTAAGTGAGTGTGTGTGAATGTGTGTTTGAGTATGAGTGTGTTTGAGTGTGAGTTTGTGACTGTGAATGTTAGTGTGACTGTGAGTGGGAGAGTGACTGTGAGTGAGAATGACAGTGTGAGTGCATGTGTGTGTGAGTGTGAGCAAGTGTGAGTATGTGGGTGTGTGTGTGAGTAAGGGTGAGTGTGATTGAATTTCTGAGTGTGGATGAGGATATGAGTGTACATGAGTGTCAGTGTCAGTGTGAGTGTGATTGAGTGAGTTTGGGTGTGAGTGGGTGTGTGAGAGTGACTTTTACTGTGAGTGAGTTTGTGAGTGTGGGTGTGTCAGTGTGAGTGAGAGTGTGAGAGTGAGTGAGGGTGTGAATGTGAGTCTCAGTGTGAGTGTAAGTGTGGGAAGGTGAGTGTGTTAGTGAGTGTGAGAATGTGACTGAGTGTGAGTGTGTTTGAGTGTAGTGTGAGTGAGGGTGTGTGAGTGTGTGTGAGTCTGTTAGAGTGTGAGTGTGAGTGAGTTTGAGTGTGAGTGTGACTCACTTTGAATGTGAGTGAGTTTATGAGTTTGGGTGAATGAGTGTGAGAGTGTGAATGTGAGTGTGAGAGTGAGTGAGCATGAGTGAGTTTGCAAGTCAGTGAGTGTGAGTGTGTGAGCGAGAGTGAGAGTGAGTGTGAGAGTGTTAGCGTGTGTGTGAGTGCGTGAGTGTGTGTGATTGAGTGCGAGTGTAAGTGAATGTGAGTGTGAGTTTAAGTGAGTGTGAGTGTGAATGTGATTGTGAGGGTGAGTGAGGGAGTGAGTGTTATTGTGAGGGTGAGTGAGAGAGTATGACTGTGAGTTTGTGAGAGCGTGAGTGTGAGCGTGTGTGTGAATGTGAGGGTGAGTGCATGAGTGAGTGTGTTAATGTATGAGTGTGATTGTGAATGAGTGATTGTGAGTGAGTGACTGAGTGTGAGTGTCAGTATGAGTGTGTGTGTCAGTGTGTGAATGTGTGAGTGATTGTGTTTCGGTGTGAGTATGAAAGAAGGAGAGTGTGAATGTGAGTGAGTGAGACTGTGTGTGAGTGAAAGTGTGAGTGGCAGAGAGTGAGTGTGAGAGTGAGAGTGTGAGTGAGTGAGAGTGTGTGAAGGTGTGAGTGAGAGTGTGAGTGTGTGAGTGAATGTGAGTGTGAGTGGGTGTGAGTGTGAGTGAGGGTATGAGTGAGTGTGTGAGTGTGAGTTAGTGTGAGTGCAAGTGAGTGAGTTTGAATGTGAGTGTGTGACTGAGTGAATATGAGTGTGAGTGGTATTCACCTTCCTCTCAGGGGACTTCAGCTTGCTTTTGGGTACACTTTGCTCTCCCGAGATACACCCTACATTCAAACCAGAGACCACAGGTTCCCCGAGGTGCATTGCAGGGCCTTATGGGAAGGCATTTTGGTCCGTGGTGACCCATGACCCCATTCCCGGTGGCGTGTTTTTTTTTTTTTCTTCAACAAATGCCTCACCATCCCTCCCTCAAACCTTATCTTCCATTCAGGGGCCTTCTCTGTGATTTGTGGTACCCTACCTGGCCTGAGACACACCCTGGGATTGAACCAGGGATGGCAGGATCTCCAGGTACCAGTGCAGGGGCTCATGGGAAGACACTCTCATCCGTGGAGACCAATGAACACTTTTTGGTGACATGTTTTATTTCTTTCTGCCACATATGCCCCATCTCCCATCACTCCAACCTTACTATCCCCTCAGGAGCCTCTGGCCCTCCTTGTGGTACCCCTAACGGGCCCAATAGGCACACTAGGTTTGAACCAGGGAACCCAGGGTGCCCGAAGAACAGTGATGTGGCTGATGGGAAGGCACTTTCATCACTGGGCAGCCTAGGAACGCTCCTGGCTGGCTTCCATTAGTTTCTTTTTCTGCCACAGGAGCCCCATATGCCCTCCTTCTAACCTCACCTTCCCCTAGGGTCTTTCTGTCCATTTTGGAGGACCCCTGCAGGGCCCAAGACACATGCTGATTTCAAGCCATGAATGCCACCATCCCCAGGGGCCATTGCAGAGCCTAATATGAAGGCATTGTTGTCCGTGTGGGACTCAGGAACACTTCTAAATGATGTGATTTTCTTTTATTTTTTCTGCCACAAGTGTACCAGCTCCTCTTCCTCAAGGCTTAACTTCCCCTCTGCTGCCTTCTTCCTTATTTCAGGAATAAGGAAGTGTTACCAAGAGGCACCCTGGTTTCGAGCTGGTTAGGCCATGGACCCTGGGTCCCACTGCAGGGCTGATGGGAAGGCACTTTCTTCCATGGGGGATAAGGAATGCTTCTTGACAGCCCGTTTTTATTTTTTCTTGTAATACCACAGGTAACCCAAACCTTATCTTCCAAACAGGGGCCTTCTCTCCGATTTGTGGTACCCCTTCCTGGCCCAGGATGCAACTTTTTTTTTTTTTGTCTCCCTCAGTTTCCTCTTTTCCCTGCACCTTACTTTCCACTAAGGGGCCTACTGCCAGGTTTGTGGTAACCCTAGTGGACACGAGAAGCACCCAGGGTCCGAACTAGGGACATAAAAGTCTCTGGGTAGCAGCACACGGGCTGATGGGAAGACACATTCATCCGGGGATGACCCAGGAATGCTTCTCGGTAGTGCGTTTTTTATCTTTTCTGCCACACGTGCCCAATTCCCTTCAAACCTTACTTTCAACTCAGGGGCCTTATGCACTCTTTGTCATACCATTACCAGGGCAGAGATGCACGCGGATGAGGAAACAGGGACCCAGGTCCCTGGGACCCAGCGCATGGGCCAATGGGAAGGCAATTGGGTCCCCGGGGGACCCAGGAACCCTTCTTTCCAGTGTACTTTTGGTAATATCCGACACAGGTGCCCCACATCCCTCCTTCAAACTTTACCTTGAACTCAGGGGTCTTCTCTCCACTTTGGGGTAATACTAGTGGGCCTGAGATGCACCCTGGGTTCGAAGAGATGCCAGGGTCTCTCGGGCCTAAAACAGAGCCTTATGGGAAGGTACTGTTTTCCCTGTTGGTCCAAGGGATGCGTATCAGTGATGCATTGTTCTTTTCTTTTTTGGTGACACCAGTGCCCCAGCTCCCCTCCCTGGAAACTTATCATCCTCTCAGATGCATTCTGCCTGCTTTGGGATACCCCAAGTGGGCCTGAGATGCATGCAAGTTTCCAACCGGTAAGGTCACTGTCCCCAGGGCCCACCACAGGCACTGATGTGAAGGCACTTTCTTCCGTGGGGGATGAGAAACGCTTCTTCGTGGTGCATTTCTTTTTAATTCCATCGATAACCAACCTCCTACCCTCAAACCTTACCTTCCCCTAAGGGGCCTTCCTCCCTGTTTTGGGTACCACTAGCAGGGCCAAAACACAGCCTTCTTTTGAACCAGGGACTCCAGTGTTCCTGGGGCCCAGCACTGGGGCTGGTGGGAAGGCACTTTCATCCGTGGTGGACCCAGGATACCTTCTCGGCATCGCGATTATTTCTTTTTGCCACAGCTGCACTACCTCATCTCCCTCACTATTTACCTTCCCCTCAGGGGACATCAGCTAGGTTTTGGGTAACCTTCGTGTTCCCAAGATGCACCCTACATTCGAACCGGAGACCACAGGTTCCCCAAGGCGCATCACAGGGCCTGATGGGAAGGCATTTTGGTCCCTGGTGATCCATGATCTGATTCCCGCTGGCGCATTTTTTTTTCTCTGACAGATGCCTAACCATCCCTCCCTCAAACCTTATCTTCCAATCGGGGCCTTCTCTATGATTTGTGGTACCCTACCTGGCCCGAGACACACCCTGGGTTAGTACTAGGGATGGTAGGATATCCGTGTACAAGTGCAGGGGCTCATGGGAAGGCACTTTCTTCCATGGAGACCCAGGAACACTTCTTGGCGGCACATTTTATTTTTTTCTGCCACATATGCCCAACCTCCCCTCACTCCAACCTTACTATCCCCTCAGGAGCCTCTGGCTCTCTTTGTGGTACCCCTAACGGGCCTGATAGGCACACTGAGTTTGAACCAGGGAACCCAGGGTGCCCACAGAACAGTGCTGTGGCTGATGGGAAGGCACTTTCATCCCTGGGGAGCCCAGGAACACTCCTCGCTGGCATGCATTTTTTTTCTTTTTCTGCCACAGGAGCCCCATATGCCTCCTTCTAACCTCATCTTCCCCTCAGTTTCTGTCTGTCCGCTTTGGAGTACCCCTGCAGGGCCTGAGACGCACCCTGATTTTGAACCATGGATGCCACGGTCCCGAGGGGCCAGTGCAGGGACTGATATGAAGGCACTGTTGTCCTTGTGGGACCCAGGAACGCTTCTAAGCGGTGCGATTTTCTTTTATTTTTTCTGCCACGAGTGTACCAGCTCCTCTTCCTCAAAGCTTAACTTCCCTCTGGTGCCTTCTTCCTTCTTTGGGGCATGCATACCAAGATGCACCCTGGTTTTGAGCTGGTTAGGCCTGTGTCCCTGTGGCCCAGTGCAGGGGCTGTTAGGAGTCACTTTCTTCCGTGGGGGACAAGGACTGTTTCTCGAGGGACCGTTTCTAATTTTTGTTGTAATACCACAGGAAACCCAGCTCACAAACACTGACACACTCACTCACTTCCTCTCACACACTCACTCACACACTCACACTCACACTCACACATTCACATTCACACACTCACACACAAGCACTCCCACACTCACACACACAAACACACACTCACACAACTCTCACTCACACTCACACTCTCACACTCACTCACACTCACACACACTCTCACTCACTCTCACACTCACAAACACACATACTCACACTCACTCACTTTCATTACACACACACTCACACTCTCCCTCATGCACACTGACTCATACTCACACACACCCACATTCTTCCTCACAGTCACTTACTCACATTCTCACTCACAAACACACACTCACACTCACTCACACCCTCAACCCCACTCACACAGTCTCATTCACTCACACACACCCACATTCTTGCTCACAGTCACTCACATTCTCACTCACAAACACACACTCACACTCACTCACACCCTCAACCCCACTCACACAGCCTCACTCACTCACAAACACTCACACTCTTGCTCACACTCACATTCTCACTCACAAACTCACACTCACACTCACACACTCAACCCCACTCACACTCACATTCTCGCTCACACTGTCACTCACACTCACCCTCACTCACACTCACTTACAGGCACACTCACACTCGCAAACTCACTCACAGACACTAACACTCATGGTCACACACACTCCTTCACACTCACTCACATTCACACATACTCATGCACAGTCACACACTCACTCAGAACTCACTCACACACACACTCACACTAACTCAAACTCACACTCAGTTTTTTTTTCTACAACAGGTGACTCACAATCCCTCCCTCAAACCTTATTTTCCAAACAGGGAACTTCTCTTCGATTTGTGGCACACCTACCTGTCCCTAGATGCACCCTGGGTTTTTTTTTTTTTTTTCTCTCCCTCATTTGCCTCTTCTCCCTAAACCTTCCCATCCACTCAGGAGCCTTCTGCCAGGTTTGTGGTACCACTAGTGGGCACGAGAAACATCCAGCATCCGAACCAGGGACATCAGGGTCTCCGGGTAGCAATGCAAGGGCTGATGGGAGGCACTTTCATCTATGGTGGACCCAGGAAAGCTCCTCAGTGGTGCAATTTTCTTTCTCTTTTTTCTGTCAGTGGTGTCCCTCCTTCCCCCCTCACAGTTTACCTTTCCCTCAGGGGCCTTTGACCATTTTTGGGTACCCCTAGGGAACCCAAGACACACCCTGTATTCAAACCAGGGACACCAGAGTAACCGAGGCACAGTGCAGGGGCTGATTGTTAAGTATTTTCATACGTTGGGGACACAGGCCCCACTTCTCAGCAGTTCGTTTTATTTTTTTTTCTCTCCGTCAGATGCCTCTTCTTGCACGTTACCTTCCACTCAGGATCCTTCTGCCAGGTTTGTGGTACCCTAGTGGGCAAAAGAAAAACCCAGGATTCAATCCAGAGACATAAGGGTTTCCAGGTAGCAGTGCAGAGGCTGATGGGAAGGCACATTTGTCTGGGTATGACCCAGGAATGCTTCTCAGTAGTGACTTTTTTTATCTTTTTGGTCACAGGTCCCCAACTCCCCTCCTGCAAATGTTACATTTCCCTCAGGGGCTTTATGCCCTCTTTATCATACCACTACCATGCCTGAGACGCACCATGGTCTGGAAACAGGGACACCAGCTCACTTGGACCCAGCGCAGGGGCTGATGGAAAGGCAGTTTCATCCCAGGGGGACCCAGGAACACATCTTGCCAGTGTGATTTTGTTTTCTTACGACACAGGTACCCCACATCCCCTCCCTCAAAACTTAACTTCACCTCAGGAGTCTTCTGTCTACTTTTGGGTACCACTAGTGGGCCCGAGATGCACCCTGGGTTGAAACAAGGGCCTATTGCAGGGCCTTGTAGGAAGGCACTGTTTTCCGTGTTAGACTCAGGAATGCTCCTCAGCGGTGCCTTGTTTTTTTCTTATTGGGTGTCACCAGTGCCCTGGCCCCCCTCCTTCGAAAGCTACCATCCTCTCAATTGCCTTCTGCCTGCTTTGGGGTACCCCAAGTTGGGTCGAGATGCACCCTGGGTTCAAACAGGAAATGCCACGGTCACCGGGGCCCACTGCAGGTGCTGACGGGAAGGCACTTTCTTCCGTGGGGGACAAGGAACGCTTCTTGGCCTCACTATTAATAGTTTTTTATCCCACAGGTAACCCACCTCCCCACCCTCATGATTACCTTCCCTTCAGGGTTCTTCTTCCCTCATTTGGGTACCACTAGCGGGTCCAAAATGCAGCCCGCATTTGAACCAGGTA
This sequence comes from Trachypithecus francoisi, assembly GCF_009764315.1. Lineage (NCBI taxonomy): Eukaryota > Metazoa > Chordata > Mammalia > Primates > Cercopithecidae > Trachypithecus > Trachypithecus francoisi. Next base: position 157,783 of record NW_022680490.1, on the reverse strand, counting down.
CTCCAGTGTTCTTGGGACCCAGCGTCAGGGTTGATGGGAAGGCACTTTCGTCCATGGGGTACCCAGGATAGTTTCTTGGCTTCACAATTATCTTTTGCTGCCACAGGTGGATCACCTCACCTCACTCACTATTTACCTTCCACTCAGAGGACTTCTGCTGGCTTTGGGGTACCCTTCACGCTACTGAGATGCATGCTACATTCAAACCAGTGTCCGCAGGGTCCCCGTGGCCCAGCTCAGGGGCTGATGGGAAGGCATTTTGGTGCTCATCGACCCATGCCCCATTTCTCGATGGAGTGCTTTTATTTTTTTCTGCAACAGGTGCCCCACCATCCCTCTCTCAAACCTTATCTTCCCATCAGGGGCCTTCTCTGTTATTTGTGGTACCCTACCTGGCCCAAAACACACCCTGTGTTTGACCAGGGATACCAGGATCTCCAGGTACCAGTGCAGGGGCTCATGGGAAGGCACTTTCTTCCATGGAGACCCAGGAACACTTCTTGGCAGCACGTTTTATTTTTATTGCCACATATGCCCAACCTCCCCTCACTCCAACCTTACTATCCCCTCAGGAGCCTCTGGCTCTCTTTGTGGTACCCCTAACAGGCCCAATAGGCACACTGGGTTCGAACCAGGGAACTCAGGGTGCCCACAGAACAGTGCTGTGGCTGATGGGAAGACACTTTCATCCCTGGGGAGCCCAGGAATGCTCCTCGCTGGCATCCATTTTTTTTCTTTTTCTGCCACAAGAGCCCCCTATGCCCTCCTTCTAACCTCATCTTCCCTTCAGGGTCTTTCTGTCCTTTTTGGAGTACCCCTGCAGGGCCTGAGATGCACCCTGATTTCCAACCATGGACGCCATGGTCCCCAGGGGCCAGCGCAGGGCCTGATATGAAGGCACTGTTGTCCTTGTGGGACCCAGGAACGCTTCTAAGGAGTGCAATTTTCTTTTTTTCTTCTACCACAAGTGCACCAGCTCCCATTCCTCAAAGCTTCACTTCCCCTCTGGTGCCTTCTTCCTTCTTTGGGGCACCCATAGTGTTAACGAGATGCACCCTGGTTTTAAGCCAGTTAGGCCATGGTCCCTGTGGCCCAGTGCAGGGACTGTCGGGAAGGCGCTTTCTTCCATGGGAGACAAGGGATGCTTCTCGATGGCCCGTTTTTATTTTTTTTTTGTAATACCACATGTAACCCACCTCACAAACACTCACACACTCACTCACTCACACACACTCACTCACAGTCACCATCACACTCACACACACATTCGCACTCACACACACATTCACACACACACTCACACACAAGCACCCTCACACTCTCACACACTCACTCTCACTCACACTCACTCACACTCTCACACTCACACTCACTCACACTCACTCTCACTCACACTCACAAGTACACACACTAACACTCAGTTTCACTCACACACAAATACACTCACACTCTCCCTCACACTCACTCACACTCACACAGTCACCCACAGGCACACTCACACTCACAATCTTGCTCACAGTCACTCACATTCTCACTCACAAACTCACTCACACTCACACACTCAACCCCACTCACACTCACACTCTCAATCACTCACACTTTCACTCACCCTCACCCTCACGCACTCACACTCACATGCACACTCACACTCACACACTCACTCACACTGTCACACTCACTCACAGACACACAGTCAGACTCACTCATGCACACTCACATACACACACTCACACCCACAAACTCATTCACACAAACTCACACACACTCACATACATTCACACTCACTCAAATTCACACTCAGTTTTTTTCTCTCCAGCAGGTGCCTCACCATCCCTCCCTCAAACTTTGTCTTCCAAACAGGGGCCTTCTCTCTGATTTGTGGTACCCCTACCTGGCCTTAGATGCATTCTGCATTTTTTTTACTCTCCCTCATTTGCCTGTTCTCCCTACACCTTCCCATCCACTCAGGGGCCTTCTGCCAGGTGTTTGGTACCTCTAGTGGGCACGAGAAACACCCAGCATCCGAACCAGGGACATAAGGGTCTCCAGGTAGCAATGCAAGGGCTGATGGGAAGGCGCGTTTGTTCGGGAGTACCCGGCCATGCTCCTCGGTAGTCCATTTCTTTTGGTTTCTGCCACTGGTGCCCCACTGCCCCTTCCTCAAACCTTACTCAACCCTCTGATGCCTTCTGCCCTCTTTGTGATACCACTAGAGGGCCTGAAACACACCCACCCTAGGTTTGAAACAAGGACCCCTGGTTCCCTGCGGCTCAGCATAGAGGCTGATGGCAAGGCACTTTCTTTCAAGGGTGTCCCAGGTCCCGCTTCTCGGTGTCATGTTTTTCTTTGTTTTCTGCCACAAGTACCTCACATCCCTTCCCTCAAACCTTATCTTACAATCAGATGTCTTCTGCCTACTTTAGGATACACATAAGGGGCCCAAGACACATCCTTCGTTCGATCGATGGACACCAGCATCCCCGGGACTTAGTGCAATGGCTGATGGGAAGGCACTGTTGCCCATGTGGGACCCAGAGGCACTTCTCAGTGGTGCATTGTTTCTATTTCTTTCTGCCACAAGTGGCCCAGCTCCCTTTCCTCAAACATTACCTTCTCGTCAGGTGCCTTCTGCCTGCTTTTGGGTACCCACACTGAGCCCAAGACTCACCCTAGTTTTCAAACTGGGAGGCCACGGTCCCCAGGAGCCAGCACAGCGGCTGTGGGGAAGGCACTTTCTTCCATGGGGGACAAGGAACGGTTCTCGCCGGCGTATTTATTCTTTATTGTAATACCACAGTTAACAGATTTCCCAGCCCTCAAACCTTCCCTTCCCTTCAGGGGCCTTCTTCCTGCTTTCGGGTATCACTTGCAAGCCCCAAACGCACCCTGAGTTCGAACCACGGACCCCAGGGTTCCCAAGTCCCAATGCAGGGGCTGATGGGAAGGCACTTTCTTCCATGGGGGACCTAGGAAATCTTCTCAGCATTGCGATTTTCTTTTTCTTCCACAGGTACAACTCCTCTCCTCCCTCACTATTTACAGTACCTTCAGGTGTCTTCTGTCCTCATTGGGGTATCTTTAGTGGTCCTGAGATGCACCCTGGATTCGAACCAGGGACACCTGGGTGCCCATTCCCCAGCGCAGTTGTGGAAGGAAAGACACTTTCGTCCATGGGCCATCCAGGCCCCACTTCTCAGCGGTGCGTTTTTTTTTTTTTCTCCCACAGGTGCCTCACCTCCCCTCCCTCAAACCTTATCTTCCAATCAGGGCCTTCTGCCCAATGTGTGGTACACTTAGCAGGCTCGAGTAGCACACTGTGTTCGAACCAGGGACACCAGGATGTCTGGGTACCAGTGCAGGGGCTGATGGGAAGGCAGTTTCATCCTTTGGGGACCCAGGAACACTTCTCGTCAGCACGTTTTTCCTTTTTCGACATGGTTGCTCCCATCCCCACCCCTCAAACCTCACCTTCCCTTCAGGGACCTTCTGCACACTTTGTTTAATGTCTAGCAGGTCAGAGACACACCCTTGGTTCCAACCAGGGACGCCAGGGTCCCTGGGTCCCAGCTCAGGGACTGATGGGAAGGCATTTTCATCCATGGTTGACCCAGGAACGCTTCTCAGGGGTGCGATTTTCTCCTTTTTATTTTTTTACCACAGATGTACCACCGCCACACCCTCACAGCTTACCTTCCACTCAGGGGCCTTCTGCCCACTTTGGGATACCCCTAGAGAGCCCAAGACGCCCCCTGTATTTGAACCAGGGACGCCAGGGGCCCCGGGACCCAGTGAAGAGGCTCATGGGAAGGTATCTTCATCCCTGGGGGACCCAGGAACGTTTCTCACCAATGCAATGTTGTTTTCTTTTTCTGACACATGTGTCCCATATCCCCTCCCTCAAATATTACCTTTACATCAGGGGCCTTTTGTCCGTTTTTTAGTACCCCTAGTGGGCCCTAGACACACCCTGGTTTCGAACCATAGATGCCAGGGTCCCCACTGCCCAGTGCACAGACTGATGGGAAGGCACTTTCATCTGTGGTGGACCCAGGAAAGCTCCTCAGTGGCGCAATTTTCTTTCTTTTTTTTTCTGTCAGCGGTGTCCCACTTCCCCTCCCTCACAGTTTACCTTTCCATCAAGGACCTTTGCCCATTTTTGGGTACCCCTAGGGAACCCAAGACACACCCTGTATTCGAACCAGGTATGCCAGAGTCCCCGGGGCATAGTGCAGGGGCAGATTGTAAGGCACTTTCATATGTTGGGGACACAGGCCCCACTTTTCAGCGGTGTGTATTTCTTTTCTCCCTCAGTTGCCTCTTCTCCCTGCACCTTACCTTCCACTCAGGGTCCTTCTGCTAGGTTTGTGGTATCCCTAGTGGGCACGAGAAATACCCAGGATCCGAACCAGCAACAAAAGGGTCTCCGGGTAGCAGCCCAGGGGCTGATGGTAAGGCACAGTCATCCGGGTATGGCCCAGGAATTCTTCTCGGTAGTGGCCTTTTTATCTTTTTGGCCACAGGTGCCCCAACTCCCCTCCTCCAAACGTTACATTCCCCTCAGGGGCTTTATGCCCTATTTTTTGTACCACTACGGTGCCTGAGAGGCACCGCCATCTGGAAACAGGGATGCCAACTCCCTCGCACCCAGCGCAGGGGCTGATGGGAAGGCAGTTTCATCCCAGGAGACCCAGGAACACTTCTTGTCAGTGTGTTTTTGTTTTTGTTTTTTTTTTCCGACACAGTTGCGTCACATCCCCTCTGTCAAAACTTACCTTCCCCTCAGGGGTCTTCTGTCTGTTTTGTGGTACCACTAGTGGGCCCAAGATGTATCCTGGGTTCAAACCAGGGATGCCAGGATCCCTGGGGCCTTTCACAGAGCCTTGTGGGAAGGCACTGTTTTCCGTGTTAGACTTAGGAACACTCCTCAGTGGTGCGTTTTTTTCTTATTGGGTGCCACCAGTGCCCCGGCTCCCCTCCCTCGAAAACCATCATCCCCTCAGTTGCCTTCTGCCTGCTTTGGGGTACCCCAAGTTGGGCCGAGATGCACCCTGTGTTCAAACAGGAAATGCCATGGTCCCCGGGGCCCACCACAAGCGCTGACGGGAAGGCATTTTCTTCCATGGGGGACAAGAAATGCTTCTCGGCATCACTATTTTTTGTTGTTGTTCCACAAGTAACCCATCTCCCCGCCCTCATCCTTACCTTCCCCTCAGGGGCCTTCTTGATGCATTTGGGTACCACTAGTGGGTCCGAAAAGCAGTCTGCGTTCCAACCAGGGACTCTAGTGTTCTCGGGGCCCAGCGCCGGGGCTGATGGGAAGGCACTTTCCTCCCTGGGGGACCCAGGATAACCTCTCGGTGTTGCAATTATTATTTTCTGCCACAGGTGGACCACCTCACCTCCCTCACTATTTACCTTCCCCTCAGGGGACTTTTGCTCACTTTGGGGTACCTTTTGCACTCCCAAGATGCATGCTACATTCGAAACAGTGTCCGCTGAATCCCCATGGCTCAGCGCAGGGACTGATAGGAAGGTATTTTGGTATGCGTCTACCCATGCCCTGCTTCTCGGCAGAGCGTTTTTTGTTTTGTTTATTTTTTCTGCAACAGGTGCCTCACCATCCCTCCCTCAAACCTTATCTTCCAATCAGGGGTCTTCTCTCCGATTTGTGGTACCCTTACCTTACCCGAGATACACCCCGAGTTCGAACCAGGGACACCAGGGTCTCCAGGTACCAGCACAGGGGCTCATGAGAAGGGAATTTTATCCGTGGAGAACCAGGAACGCTTCTTGGAGGCGCGGTTTTTTTTCCTGCCACACGTGCCCTACCTCCCCTCACTCCAACCTTGCTATCCCTACAGGAGCCGCCGGCCCTCTTTGTGGTACCCATAACAGGCCCGAAATGCACCCTCGGCTCAAAGAAGGGACCCCAGCATACCCGCAGCCCGCACTGGTACTGATGGGAAGGCACTTTCATCCCTGGAGAGGCCAGAAACGTTTCTCCATGGCGTGGTTTTATTTCTTTTTCTGCCACAGGAGCCTCATATGCACTCCTTCTAACCTCACCTTCCCCTCAGGGTCTTTCTGTCCATTTTGGAGTATCGCTAGTGGGCCTGAGATGCACACTTGTTTCGAATCATGGATGCCAAGTTCCCCGGGGCCCAGCGCATGGACCGATGGGAAGACACTTTCGTCTGTGGTGGTCAAAGGAATGCTTCTCAGTGGCACGATTTTCTTTCTTTTATTTGTGACACCAGTGCCCCACCTTCCCTCCCCTCAGAGTTTACCTTTCCCTCAGGGACCTTTTGCCCACTTTGGGGTAACCCTAGGGAACCCAAGACGCACCCTTTAATTGAACCAAGGATGCCAAAGTCTCCAGGGTGCTGCACAGGGGCTGATTATAAGGCTCTTTCATACATGGGAGACACAGGTCCTGCTTCTCAGCAGCGGTTGTTTTTACTCTCCCTCAGTTGCCTCTTCTCCCTGCACCTTACCTTACACTCAGGGACCTTCTGCCAGGTTTGTGGTACCCCTAGTGGGCACAAGAAACAAACTGGGTCTGAACCAGGGACATAAGGGTCTCCGGGTAGCAGCGTAGGGGCTGATGGGAAGGCACATTCTTTCAGGGATGTCCCAAGAACGTGTCTCGGTAATGCGCTATTTATCTTATCTGCCACAGGCACCCTATCTCCCCTCCCTCAAACCTCACTTTCCCCTCAGGGACCTTATGCCATCTTTGTCGTACCACTACTGCGCCCGAGATGCACTGTGGTCTGGAAACCAGGACGCCGGGTCCCTGGGACCCAGCACAGTGTCTGATGGGAAGGTAGTTTCACTCCTTGGTGATGCAGGAAAGCTCCCCGCCAGTGTGTTTTTTGTTTCTTTCCTACACAGGTTCCCATCCCCTCCCTCAAAACTTACCTTCCACTCAGGGGAATTCTGTCCGCTTTGGTGTACCACTAGTGGGCCCGAGAGGCACCCTGAGTTTGAACCAGGGACATTAGGGTCCCTGGGGCCTAGCACAGGGCCTTATGGAAAGGTACTGTTTTCCCTGTGCCTTTCCTTACTATCCTTACTATCCCCACAGGAGCTGCCTGTCCTCTTTGTGGTACCCATAACGGGCCCAAAATGCACCCTTGGTTCGAAAAAAGGACCACAGCATAGCGGGTGTATGTAATGGAGGGTAGGAAAGTCAAACTGTTCTGTAGAAGAAGGAAGAACATGGTGTTAGAAATAGGAAAGAAGATAAAGTGAGCTTCCAATACCAAAGTGTGTCAGAGAATTAGAGTAACATTTTCCTACTCTTGCTGTCATCCTCACTACTGGGAAGGCATTAAGAATTGAGGTACTTTACCACACAGACCTGTGTTTTATCTACCATTGATGAGCATCACCAAAAATGGTCGGCCATGTATGGCTAGAATTCAGTTTTGTAGAAAATGTTGTAACCTCATGTGATAGTATCACGTAGGTCAAATTAACATAATTGAAAAGAATAGTGTTGGGTGATTTATGGAGAAGAAATTAATTAGAGACGGCATTGCCTGATGAAAAGTTCATTAGGAACACTATGGCTTATAATGTAGTATTAAACTCAGGGATATAATAGGGAAGAAATTGAGGTTAAACCAAAAAGGACAACTAGGGTAAACAAATATGGAAGCACATCAGTGTAGAACAGGGCATTCAAAATTCCATGAATTAGTTGAGGAGCTTCTGGAAAATGCACATTCTGATCGATTCTGCATTTCTCATGAGTACTCAGGTGATGTTGGTGCTGGTCCTTAGATACAGCTCTGAATAGCAATGGAATAGCCTTCCTTTAGAGAAATGTGGAAAAAGAATCATTGGACAGCAACATAAAAAATAACAGAATCAAGGGCAAGCATGAATTTTCTTTTATTTTTGAGCATGATTTTAGCCTCAGGGAAAGAGTATGAGATGAAAAAATAGAGATTACAGGTGTATACTACTGCTGAATACAGATGAAAAAGGTGGTTACAATTATCCATAAAAAGCAGTTAGGAAGGGAAGCATCAGGACGACAGATCTAAAGATTACCTTTTCAAAGGAAGAGCGATTGTGAAAGGACAATGAGGGAGGAAAGAAAGACATTTGCTGGGGCCTTGGGAGTTAAAGCGAAGTAAACTTGAGACAACTCACTTCCAGTTGCTTCAGCATATGCCCAGTCTCAAAAAAGAGGTTGTTGCTGTGGAGAGTACTGGAGGCAGGAGGGAGTGCTAGAATTGGGGTAAACCACTGCAGCTCATTTCACTTCATAACTGTCAGGCCTCAAAGAGAGAAGTCTCATTGACATGAATGAATAAATTGAATATAGATGCTTTGGCTAATTTTTTTTGAGACAGCCAGCTCTTTGATATGATAAGTGTTTTATAAAAGTCCTTTACAGTGTAAGATGATATACCAAACTTAGCTAACTTTAGAAGCAATCACATTATAGAATTCATTCTGTGAATACCAAAATTGTCATTTTCAATAAATACTGCACCAATTTTGAAATATAAAAGTGTATTCATATCCAGCAAGTCTGTGGTAATTCAATGTTTCCTTTTTCAATAAATATGTTGATATTGGAAGCTTATTCTACACGGCTTATTTAATGTGTTTTGAGAACTGCCTTGCATGAGTGGATCAAGGAGCTCTAATTCAAGATCAAATGAGGGGATAGGAGAAGTGTAGGTGCTGCAGTAGCCCATGTGGTTATGGGAAAAATGAGTATTTTGATTAGCTGTCATTTCATAAGTGTGTATCCTAGCTGATCAATTTAGAATACTTTCTTTGATAAGAGGTGAATTGCACATTCATCTGAACTCTCATCTCAACTGTGTATTTCCTCAGCGAGAGGACAAGGGGAATTAGTTATGTATATTTTTTGAAACACTAACTCCACACAGTATAAAATATGTATGATTTATGAATCATTTTATTTTAAAGCCCATTCAGCCTAGCACTAAAATGGAAGATCCTGCTGTGAAAGGAGCAGTACAAAGAAAGAATGTTCAGACATTGAGAGCAGGTACGTTTTCAATATAAATTTAATGCCGGAAATAAGAACATCAAATGATTGGAAGTACTCACATTAATCTTATCCCCTGATTCTATTTGTTTGAAACTGAGTGGAAAACATTGACATGAATGTTACTGTTCATATCTATATTTGAATAGAAACATATTTAGAAGCATAAAAAGTATTTTTAAAATGTAAGCTTTAACACAGATGTTTCTGCTTTAATGTTTCCAATATCATAAACTTTTCAATCATTTTAGGAAACACATAAAAATTCTGCATATTATTTCTGGGCATCACAATATAGTTAAATATTTCAAAAGGGCATTGAAATGAAAAACAACCAATTTATGATGTTGATACTTTCTATGCAATCACGTTTCAAAACCTTAACATCAAAAGGTCTCAATATCACCATTTTAAAGTACTGTGTCTACCAGTTATAAATGAATAAATACTTTCTTCACTTTTAATAATCGAAGATGCCACAAACACACACATACACACACCTAGATATACACATACACACACACAGTCTGCTCATTAGAACATCTGATTGGCTTCAGGTCATCAGTGTAATAACACTAGCAGCAAGTCTCTAAAGTTAAAACAGAAACTGACACATTAATCAGTTAAGCTTTCCTCTAGGTTAAGACCAGAACTCCAACTAGCACATAACTCACTGGAAATATCTGAGAGTCTTGAAATTCACTGCTTCAAATCCCTGACAAGTATAAAAATTTTGTATTGAAAACTTTCATGAGGGTCCTAAATCTACATCCGTAGCCCAAATCTTATTCCTGAGCTTTAGACTCATTATTTTACTGCATACTTGGAATGACCACTTTGATGTCCCATAGGCATCTCTTAAGTGAAACATCATTCCTTCCAAGCCTGCTCCTCCTATATTCCTTTTCTCAGTGAATGCCATCCATCTTCCCAAGTAGGAAACATAAATGTTAACGTAAATTGCTATCCTCACTACCCTCGTCTGCACCCAGCTTCCAATTAAATGGTTTCACACCAAATCTCTAGAACTTGCACTGGGTGTGGTGGGTAATGCCTGTAATTTCGGCACTTTGGGAGGCCAAGGCAGAAGGAATGCTTAAGCCCAGGAGTAGGAGATCAGCCTGGATAACATGGTATATTCCCATTTTTACAAAAAAAATAAAACTAGTCAGGAGTGGTGGTGCACACCTGTAGTCCTAACTACTAGACTGAGTGGGGAGGATCAATTGAGCCCAGGAGGTCAAAGGCTGCAGTAAGCCATGATTGTGCCAGTGCACTCCAGTGTGGGCAACAGAGCGAGACCTTGTCTCAAAAAAAAAAAAAAAAAACAAACAAACAAACAAAAAACAAATGATTATTCCACAAACACTTATCGATCAAGCTGAACATCTATGCATAAAGAAGAGTTAGACATGGTTTCTACCTGATGGGAGCTCATCATGTGTGGAGAAATGATAGAGGTAAGCACAGGGAGCCATGAGAGCACACAGAACAAGGAGCTAACCCACACTGGGCAATAACTGAAGGCTTCTTGATAGTGCTGATACCTAAGCTGCAGCTTAAAACACAACTCAGGGTTACCCAGACCAAATAGTCCACTGTCTAGAATCTATTTGACACTCAAAAAATGTTTGTTGATTGTAAGAATGTAAGTAGTGACCCTATGAAATTTACATTACTGGCTAATCCAATTAACTGAATACATTTACTTACATCTTCAGTTTGTTCTCTTAAATTACAGACTTTTCCCTTTTATTTGCATAATATAACATATTCTGTCTTCAAATCCAACAGTGCAAAGATAAAAGTCTAACTCAGCTCTACTTCTAATGAGTTTCAAATTCAACAAATATTATCAAGTATTATTTACAAAAGATGTCAGGTACTAAAAAATAATTTGTTTTGTTTTAGACAGGATCTCACTCTGTCACCCAGGCTGCAGTGCAGTGGCACAATTACAGGTCACTGCACCCTCGACCTCCTGAGGTCAAGTGATCCTCCTACTTCATCCTCCTGAGTAGCTGGGACTACAGGTGCATGCCACCATGTCTAGATAATTTTTGTATTCCCTGTAGAGATGCGGTTTTGCTCTGTTGCCCATGCTAGCCTTTAACTCCTGGGCTCAAGTGAACTACCTGCCTTGGCTTCCAAAGTGCTGAGATTACAGGTGTGAGTTACCACACATGGCCAAGAAAAAGGTTTTCTTTTTTTTTTTTTTTTTTTTTTTTGAGGCGGAGTCTCACTCTTTCTCCCGGACTGGAGTGCAGTGGCCGGATCTCAGCTCACTGCAAGCTCCGCCTCCCGGGTTCACGCCATTCTCCTGCCTCAGCCTCCCGAGTAGCTGGGACTACAGGCGCCCGCCACCTCGCCCAGCTAGTTTTTGTATTTTTTGTAGAGACGGGGTTTCACTGTGTTAGCCAGGATGGTCTCGATCTCCTGACCTCGTGATCCACCCGTCTCGGCCTCCCAAAGTGCTGGGATTACAGGCTTGAGCCACCGCGCCCGGCCAAGAAAAAGGTTTTCAACGGATACGTAAGTAAATGTTAGTAAAGAGTGGTGGAGTGTGGAAGAAGCAAGTGAAATCTCACCTGTAAGGACTCTGCCCTGATGATAGTATCCAGGAAGTTGATAAATTATTTTCCATGTTCATAATTATTCACCTTGTACCAAATACATTCTAGAGCAGAAACAGTAAATATAAGCATCTAGCTGTACCACAATAAAAAAAAAGCACAAAATGTAATTATCCCTAAAGTAATAAGTAGCAAAGTAAAAAAGCCATTAGTCTCATACATCCTAGCTAACTCATGATGTAGATTAGAATAGATATGTTCAACAACGTGGTAATATAGGGAAAAGCTTATAGTGGAAACATAAATGGAGAACTCACATATAATGAATAAGGTTTACATCACATATAAATCCAAGAAAGTATAAACATCTGAATTGAAAGTTTTAGAATACACTAAACTTCAATTAGACTGGGTATAATGTAAGAATGATGGAAATTTAGTAAGTAGAAACCTAATAAACTATCATATTCTGTTTAAAAGAATCAGAGTAGAAGAAGGAGAATTGGCATGGAACCAACTAAAAGCAACTTTAAACACCAGAAGAATCAAGAGTTGCTTATCCAGTAATGAAATACTCAATTTGGTCAAAAGAAATATCATCAGTCCAATGCCCCACACCATTGGAGGAATGGAATGCTCAGGTTTTACTATGGCCTGGATGAAAGACTTCTCATTGCCTTTTCCTTTAATTCTATAATTAAGAAATCTTCTAATGACAAATTTGACTCCCACATATGCTGACAGCAAAAAGGGGATATTCTAGTTAGCAGATAAGAGCATTTTGCTTACAATAATATTTTAATTAGCTGACAATCTGGCTTATACTTTGGTCTCCTGAATATGGTTTACACAGAAACCTGGGTAACTGATATGTATTTAAATATATATAATCTCTAAGATCTGAATGGTTATTTGTTGGATTTCACAAAAGAAAGCCATGCAAGTTGTTTGGGCTTTAGATACTTACTCTTTTTAGAGGCTATACATTAACTGGACCTAACACCAATTTCAGAAGTTTGGGAGAAGGTCCCTGGTTTCCTTCCTTCAGGGCAAGCAGAACCGTCTTCCATAGATTCTCTGAATTCTTAAAATAGATCTATAAATTTGGATATAAAGTACAAGAGAATAGGTATTCATAAATTGGAGCAACATAAAGTCTAAAATTCCTCATTAATTGAAAACATATTATGAAATCCTGCACACTTTATTGAGTGAATGAAGACATCTAATCCATCTGGCAAGTCAGTTAAGAGAACTACCATTTTTACTGACATGTAATACTGTAAAGCTCTGTAAAAAAATTTTAACCTAGCCTATTTGTTTAAAAGAGATGTTAAAAATTCACGCTCCCTTGAATCTCTTCATTTTTACTTCATTTAATACCCTCTGGATCTTCTGCAGTTCTGCATCACAGATTCAGTACCCAGAACTTGTGTAGATGTGGCCTATGGAGCTCAGGACCCTCTGGCCCTTCGAGCTCCCAAAGCCGAACAACTTCATGGTGGTGAGTTCTTCTCAGACCCCCAATCACCAGCTCTTAAGCGAGAGCAGTTCCCTGTCACCTTTTCACCACCACCACCCCCTTCTGCTCCCACCGACTCAGCTTCAAATCCCCTATCCAACCCCAAATACCCGACCAACCCCAAATCCGTGATCCAAGCTCCAATCCACGAACTCATATCTATGATCTACTCCAAAATCCGCGATCCAGCCCGGTCCACCACATCCTTCAGCAGCGACACTCGCAACCTCCGACCTTTGAGACCAACTGAGCCTAGCAAAGCCATTGGGCGCGTGTCTGCACAGCTCCCGGAAGTCGCTCGCAGGCTGTGTGTGCTGGCAGGTGGAGTGCTGCCTGGAGCGCAAGAGCAGAGACGTGGATGCGGTGGACAAGCAGCACAGGTAGCGGAGGCTCATGCTCAGGGTGGGAGAGGCTCCCCAGGCCAGGCTTCCGCGAAGCCCCTCGGACTGGACCTTGGAGGGGGCTGTGCACTCGCTGAGTGGCGGAGCCAAACGGGCCCTCACCTGTTTTCCATCCCTCATAATTCTCTATCTGGAGCAGGTGGAGAAGTTGAGTGATTTAATTTACAAAGTTAAGCATCTACGGTGTTTTATTTTTAATGGACACCTTTAAAACATGGTTTATATATATTATGGGAGGTGCCTAATGAGAAAACTCATTCCCCTATCAAAAATAGCGTGAGTTATTTTCAGTAGGTGAAAAGTTCTCAGAGAAAACTGTCCGTTTTACACCGTATCCACCTGTGTACGTAGGTTCTTTATTTGGAAGTGGGAGGTGGGTTCTGTGTTCTTGAATGGGAAGGCACATTTTTCTCAAAATGTGAGCTCTTTCTGTGTTTATCAATTTTACATAGACCGAATGAAAATATCAAGGTTTTAACATTTTTCTATGACACCTGCTGTCTTTCACTATTGTGGTGGCATTTTTTAAAATCTCATAATGAAGTGAAAAAACACTTGCTCCTCTAGATAGCAAGATGTGCTATTAATGCCTAAAATTAATCATTTACTGACAGCTGAAAAGACAAACGCATGGAACAGAGTAGGAAATCCAGAAACACTGAAATTATGTAAGATAGAAGTAAGGATTGATGAGTAGGAAAGGATGAATTATTAATTAAAAAATACCTGCTGTTTGAAGAAAACTAATGAAATTTTATGTCACAAACATGAGTTCCTGATGGAATACAGATTGAAATTTTTACATATGCAAGTGAGTAAGGTACCAGAAGAAAACACAAATGCTTATTTTGCAAGGTACATTTTATGTTGACAAAGGCCTTCCTAAGAATGACCTCATAAGCAGACATCCTGAATGTTGATTTAGCAAACTAAAAATTAAAACTGCCTGTGTTTCAGAAAAAAATGAAACAAATAAAATAAAGGTTACTTGAAAAAATTAACTATATTATATATATACATATATATATTCAGATGAAAAGTACGTTTTCAATTTATAGGGAATTCTTTATATATATATATATTTGAGTCAGAGTCTTGCTTCTTTGCCCAGGCTGGTGTCCAGTGGCATGGTCTTTGCTCCCTGCAACCTCTATCTCCCAGGTTCAAGCAATTCTCCTCCCTCAGCCTCTCAGGTAGCTGGGATTACAGGAAGATGCCAGCATGCCTGGCTAATTTTTGCATCTTTAGTGGAGAGAGGATTTCACCATGTTGCCCAGGCTGGTCTCAAACTCCTGACCTCAAGTGATCTTCCTGCCTTGGCCTCCCAAAGTGCTGGGATTAAAGGTGTGAGCCACCGTCCCAGGCCTATATTGTTTATTACATATCATATGATATGTATTACTGATGCATATACCATATATATTACAGATATAATGTTATGTAAGTTATATTTATACATTAGATGAAAAGTAATATGTACATATACACATTAGATGAAAAGAAAAGGGAATTATTTCAAATTAAACCTTCAAAAACTCTAAAATAGATCATGGAGAAGAGACAGTGGATCTCTCTACCTTAATTTTAGGTCATCAGTTTTCTTCCAGATTGGGTAACAAAATTTATGCCATCCATTAATTGAATTTTAAGTTCAACTTCAGGACAGATAATTGTGAGGGTAAACAATTGTCAGGCTCTGCCAATATATTGACTGTCACTATTTGTTATAGAGCTCAAGGTCGATTTTCATTGAATATTTTATAGATTTAGAGAGGGGGAGGCAGAAATAGGTAACTAACATCTTTTACAGCAGAAGATATATTTTAATTATATTAGGAATCATTATTTAGAGGGCGGAGAAAGATGGCCGAATAGGAACAGCTCCAGTCTCCAACTCCCAGCGCGAGCGACACAGAAGACCGGTGATTTCTGCATTTTCAACTGAGGTACGGGGGTCATCTCTCTAGGGGGTGCCGGACAATCGGTGCTGGTCAGCTGCTGCAGCCTGACCAGCGTGAGCTGAAGCAGGGCGAGGCATCGCCTCACCTGGAAGTGCAAGGGGGAAGGAAATCCGTTTTCCTAGCCAGGGGAACTGAGACACACAACACCTGGAAAATCGGATAACTCCCACCCCAATACTGCGCTTTAAGGAAACAGGCACACCAGGAGAATATATCCCACACCTGGCCGGGAGGGTCCCACACCCACGGAGCCTCCCTCACTGCTAACACAGCAGTCTGCGGCGATCAATCCACAAGGCAGCAGCGAGGTTGGGGGAGGGGCGCTCGCCATTGGTGAGGCTTAAGTAGGTAAACAAAGCCACTGGGAAGCTCGAACTGGGTGGAGCTCACAGCAGCTCAAGGAAGCCTGCCTGTCTCTGTAGACTCTACCTCTGCGGACAGCACACAGCTGCAGTCCAATAGGGGAAGCAGCGGGGGCCGGTGCAGACGCGAACGACTCTGTCTGACAGCTTTGGGGAGAGCCGTGGATCTCCTAACGTGGAGGTTGAGATCTGAGAATGGACAGACTGCCTGCTCAGGTGGGTCCCTGACCCCTGAGTAGCCTAGGTGGGAGACATCTCCCACTAGGGGCAGTCTGACACCCCACACCTCACAGGGTGGAGTCACCCCTGAGAGGAAACTTCCAAAGGAAAAATCAGACAGGTACACTCGCTGTTCAGCAATATTCTATCTTCGGCAACCTCTGCTGCTGATACCCAGGCAAACAGGGTCTGGAATGGACCTCAAGCAATCTCCAACAGACCAACAGACAGTCCTTCTGACTGTCAGACGGAAAACTATCAAACAGGAAAGACACCTATACCAAAACCCCATCACTACGTCACCATCATCAAAGACCAGAGACAGATAAAACCACAAAGATGGGGAAAAAGCAGGGCAGAAAAGCTGGAAATTCAAAAAATAAGAGCGCATCTCCCCCTGCAAAGGAGCGCAGCCCATCGCCAGCAACGGATCAAAGCTGGTAAGAGAATGACTTTGACGAGATGAGAGAAGAAGGCTTCAGTCCATCAAACCTCTCAGAGCTAAAGGAGGAATTACATACCCAGCGCAAAGAAACTAAAAATCTTGAAAAAAAAGGGGAAGAATTGACAGCTAGACTAATTAATGCAGAGAAGATCATAAACGAAATGACAGAGATGAAAACCATGACACGAGAAATATGTGACAAATGCACAAGCTTCAGTAACCGACTCGATCATCTGGAAGAAAGAGTATCAGCGATTGAGGATCAAATGAATGAAATGAAGCGAGAAGAGAAACCAAAAGAAAAAAGAAGAAAAAGAAATGAACAAAGCCTGCAAGAAGTATGGGATTATGTAAAAAGACCAAATCTACGTCTGATTGGGGTGCCTGAAAGTGAGGGGGAAAATGGAACCAAGTTGGAAAACACTCTTCAGGATATCATCCAGGAGAACTTCCCCAACCTAGTAGGGCAGGCCAACATTCAAATTCAGGAAATACAGAGAACGCCACAAAGATACTCCTCCAGAAGAGCAACTCCAAGACACATAAGTGCCAGATTCACCAAAGTTGAAATGAAGGAAAAAATCTTAAGGGCAGCCAGAGAGAAAGGTCGGGTTACCCACAAAGGGAAGCCCATCAGAATAACAGCAGACCTCTCGGCAGAAACTCTACAAGCCAGAAGAGAGTGGGGGCCAATATTCAACGTTCTTAAAGAAAAAAATTTTCAACCCAGAATTTCATATCCAGCCAAACTAAGCTTCATCAGTGAAGGAGAAATAAAATCCTTTACAGATAAGCAAATGCTTAGAGATTTTGTCACCACCAGGCCTGCCTTACAAGAGACCCTGAAGGAAGCCCTAAACATGGAAAGGAACAACCGGTACCAGCCATTGCAAAAACATGCCAAAATGTAAAGACCATCGAGGCTAGGAAGAAACTGCATCAACTAACGAGCAAAATCACCAGTTAATATCATAATGGCAGGATCAAGTTCACACATAACAATATTAACCTTAAATGTAAATGGACTAAACGCTCCAATTAAAAGACACAGACTGGCAAACTGGATCAAGAGTCAAGACCCATCAGTCTGCTGTATTCAGGAGACCCATCTCACATGCAGAGACATACATAGGCTCAAAATAAAGGGATGGAGGAAGATCTACCAAGCAAATGGAGAACAAAAAAAACCAGGGGTTGCAATCCTACTCTCTGATAAAACAGACATTAAACCATCAAAGATCAAAAGAGACAAAGAAGGTCATTACATAATGGTAAAGGGATCAATTCAACAGGAAGAGCTAACTCTCCTAAATATATATGCACCCAATACAGGAGCACCCAGATTCATAAAGCAAGTCCTTAGAGACCTACAAAGAGACTTAGACTCCCATACAATAATAATGGGAGACTTCAACACTCCACTGTCAACATTAGACAGATCAACGAGACAGAAAGTTAACAAGAATATCCAGGAATGAACTCATCTCTGCACCAAGCGGACCTAATAGACATCTATAGAACTCTCCACCCCAAATCAACAGAATATACATTCTTCTCAGCACCACATCACACTTATTCCAAAATTGACCACATAATTGGAAGTAAAGCACTCCTCAGCAAATGTACAAGAACAGAAATTATAACAAACTGTCTCTCAGACCACAGCGCAATCAAACTAGAACTCAGGACTAAGAAACTCAATCAAAACCATTCAACTACATGGAAACTGAACAACCTGCTCCTGAATGACTACTGGGTACATAACGAAATGAAAGCAGAAATAAAGATGTTCTTTGAAACCAATGAGAACAAAGATACAACATACCAGAATCTCTGGGACACATTTAAAGCAGTGTGTAGAGGGAAATTTATAGCACTAAATGCTCACAAGAGAAAGCAGGAAAGATCTAAAATTGACACTCTAACATCACAATTAAAAGAACTAGAGAGGCAAGAGCAAACACATTCAAAAGCTAGCAGAAGGCAAGAAATAACTAAGATCAGAGCAGAACTGAAGGAGATAGAGACACAAAAAACCCTCCAAAAATTCAATGAATCCAGGAGTTGGTTTTTTGAAAAGATCAACAAAATTGACAGACCGCTAGCTAGACTAATAAAGAAGAAAAGAGAGAAGAATCAAATAGACGCAATAAAAAATGATAAAGGGGATATCACCACCGACCCCACAGAAATACAAACAACCATCAGAGAATACTATAAATGCCTCTACGCAAATCAACTAGAAAATCTAGAAGAAATGGATAATTTCCTGGACACTTACACTCTCCCAAGACTGAACCAGGAAGAAGTTGAATCCCTGAATAGACCAATAGCAGGCTTTGAAATTGAGGCAACAATTAATAGCCTACCCACCAAAAAAAGTCCAGGACCAGATGGATTCACAGCTGAATTCTACCAGAGGTACAAGGAGGAGCTGGTACCATTCCTTCTGAAACTATTCCAGTCAATAGAAAAAGAGGGAATCCTCCCTAACTCATTTTATGAGGCCAACATCATCCTGATACCAAAGCCTGGCAGAGACACAACAAAAAAAGAGAATTTTAGACCAATATCCCTGATGAACATCGATGCAAAAATTCTCAATAAAATACTGGCAAACCGGATTCAGCAGCACATCAAAAAGCTTATCCACCATGATCAAGTGGGCTTCATCCCTGGGATGCAAGGCTGGTTCAACATTCGCAAATCAATAAACGTAATCCAACATATAAACAGAACCAAAGACAAGAACCACATGATTATCTCAATAGATGCAGAAAAGGCTTTTGACAAAATTCAACAGCCCTTTATGCTAAAAACGCTCAATAAATTCGGTATTGATGGAATGTACCTCAAAATAATAAGAGCTATTTATGACAAACCCACAGCTAATATCATACTGAATGGGCAAAAACTGGAAAAATTCCCTTTGAAAACTGGCACAAGACAGGGATGCTCTCTCTCACCACTCCTATTCAACATAGTCTTGGAAGTTCTGGCTAGGGCAATCAGGCAAGAGAAAGAAATCAAGGGTATCCAGTTAGGAAAAGAAGAAGTCAAATTGTCCCTGTTTGCAGATGACATGATTGTATATTTAGAAAACCCCATCATCTCAGCCTAAAATCTCCTTAAGCTGATAAGCAACTTCAGCAAAGTCTCAGGTTACAAAATTAATGTGCAAAAATCACAAGCATTCTTATACAGCAGTAACAGACAAGCAGAGAGCCAAATCAGGAATGAAATTCCATTCACAATTCCTTCAAAGAGAATAAAATACCTAGGAATCCAGCTTACAAGGGATGTAAAGGACCTCTTCAAGGAGAACTACAAACCACTGCTCAGTGAAATCAAAGAGGACACAAACAAATGGAAGAACATACCATGCTCATGGATAGGAAGAATCAATATCGTGAAAATGGCCATACTGCCCAAGGTTATTTATAGATTCAACGCCATCCCCATCAAGCTACCAATGAGTTTCTTCACAGAATTGGAAAAGCTGCTTTAAAGTTCATATGGAACCAAAAAAGAGCCCGCATTGCCAAGACAATCCTAAGTCAAAAGGACAAAGCTGGAGGCATCATGCTACCTGACTTCAAACTATACTACAAGGCTACAGTAACCAAAACAGCATGGTACTGGTACCACAACAGAAATGTAGACCAATGGAACAGAACAGAGTCCTCAGAAATAATACCACACATCTACAGCCATCTGATCTTTGACAAACCTGAGAGAAACAAGAAATGGGGAAATGATTCCCTATTTAATAAATGGTGCTGGGAAAATTGGCTAGCCATAAGTAGAAAGCTGAAACTGGATCCTTTCCTTACCCCTTATATGAAAATTAATTCAAGATGGTTTAGAGACTTAAATGTCAGACCTAAATACCATAAAAACCCTAGAAGAAAATCTACGTAGTACCATTCAGGACATAGGCATGGGCAAGGACTTCATGTCTAAAACTCCAAAAGCAACAGCAGCAAAAGCAAAAATTGACACATGGGATCTCATTAAACTAAAGAGCTTTTGCACAGCAAAAGAAACTACCATCAAAGTGAACAGGCAACCTACAGAATGGGAGAAAACTTTTGCAACCTACTCATCTGACAAAGGGCTAATATCCAGAATCTACAAAGAACTCAAACAAATATACAAGAAAAAAACAAACAACCCCATCAAAAAGTGGGGAAAGGATATGAACAGACATTTCTCAAAAGAAGACATCCATACAGCCAACAGACACATGAAAAAATGCTCATCATCACTCGCCATCAGAGAAATGCAAATCAAAACCACAATGAGATACCATCTCACACCAGTTAGAATGGCAATCATTAAGAAGTCAGGAAACAACAGGTGTTGGAGAGGATGTGGAGAAATAGGAACACTTTTACACTGTTGGTGGGATTGTAAACTAGTTCAACCATTACGGAAAACAGTATGGCAATTCCTCAAGGATCTAGAACTAGATGTACCATATGACCCAGCCATCCCACTACTGGGTATATACCCAAAGGATTATAAATTACTCTACTACAAAGGCACATGCACACGTATGTTTATTGCGGCACTATTCACAATAGCAAAGACTTGGAATCAACCCAAATGTCCATCTGTGACAGACTGGATTAAGAAAATGTGGCACATATACACCATGGAATACTATGCAGCCATAAAAAGGATGAGTTTGCGTCCTTTGTAGGGACATGGATGCAGCTGGAAACCATCATTCTTAGCAAACTATCACAAGAAGAGAAAACCAAACACCGCATGTTCTCACTCAGAGGTGGGAACTGAACAATGAGATCACTTGGACTCGGGAAGGGGAACATCACACACTGGGGCCTATCATGGGGAGGGGGGAGGAGGGAGGGTTTGCATTGGGGAGTTATACATGATATAAACGTCATGCACATGTACCCTAGAACTTAAAGTATAATAAAAAATAATAAATTAATTAAAAAAAACAAAACAAAACAAAACAAAAAAAAAGAATCATTATTTAATACATAGATCACTGACCTTTCCCCAGATTATGTTTTTCTTTTTTGAGAGGGAAGCTGGATATAAACTAGCAGTTAAAAAAAATTGTAAAGAAATCAACTTGCTCATTTTCATTGTACATTTTTACTTTCAAGCATTTTCCATGAACTGTGTGTAGATTCATTGCCTACATCGGATGACAAAGACTTGAGTGTTGCTACTAAGGTAAAGTGGTCTCTTGTAAAATTAATTTTCTCACTCTGAATCTAGTTTTGCATAGTATTTACTTTTAAAACTTAGCAGTGGTATACCTATCATAGTTTTATGGTGGTAATGGAAAGTTGGTCAGAGAAAAACATACATATGGCTAGTTGATTCAAAAAATTTGTTTAACTTTGGTAACTAAGAAAGATTGATAAGTACTGTGACAGAGTGTGAACTGAAAATAATGAACTGGAAAATAAGTAGTGACAGGAAAATCACATTAGGAAATGCTTTATCCAATAGAGGAAACATGAAATTTGGTTAAGGTTTATTTAGATAAATACTAACAATTTGACTTTTAAATCATACGAGGCTAACTATCATATTTATGCTTGTATAAATCTTCAGGGGATCAAATTATTTGCAGTAATCATGGAATCCTCTGGTACCTTTTAGTTTCAAAAACATTGAGCACATTGCCTATAGCTTTTTTTTTTTTCTTGGAAACTTATAATTTTGGTATCATATAGTTTATAGGAGAGATTGTCTCTGCTTATATTATTGGTTCTGTAGTGAGACTAAAATAGTATTAAAAATTGTAGAAAAATCGCTGAGTGTGGAGGTGTAGACCTGTGGTCCCTGCTACTTGGGAGTTTGAGGCAAGAAGATTGCTTGAGCCCAGGAGTTTCAGAAAAGCCTGGGCAACATAACAAGACTGTATCCGACTTAAAAATATAAATTGTGGAAATGTAGAAATTTAAATTTATGCTCTCAAAATTTGTATTGCAAAAGGATTTTTGTGTTTCATAAGTTGTCCATGAAGAGTTTCTATAAAACACTTCATCTAATCGAATATGTATTTTGCTGCAAATAAACATTTCTAGAACAGAGACTTTTAATACCAATATGGTAAGACTTTAAGGTCATAATTTTGTCATTGTAGTTTCTCTAAAGTATTTACTTGGCCGGGCCCAGTGGCTCACGCCTATAATCACAGCACTGTGGGAGGCCAAGGCGGAGGATCACCTGAGGTCAGGAGTTCGAGATCAGCCTGGCCAACATGGTGAAACCTTGCCTCTAAAAGAAGAAAAAAACACAAAAATTAGTCAGGCATGATGACGCATGCTTATATTCCCAGCTGCTCAGGAGGCTGAGGTGGGAGAATCACTTGAACCCGGGACACGGAAGTTGCAGTGAGCCAAGATCACACCATTGCATTCCAGCCAAGGTGACGGAGCAAGACTACATTTTAAAAAATAAAATAACCACTCAAAGTCCTTATATGACATTCTGAAATTTTGAGTTTCAGAAGTTTTTATATTTAGTTGTTTAAAGAATCATTGGAAGCTCCTGCATACCATGAGCTATTGGAGGTCAGTAAACATATTTGTGTGTATCCTAGAGTACGTAGAATACAGTCTTCCTTGTAAGAAGCATTTTAATTGTTGTTTTTTGAGATGGGGATTCACTCTATAACCCAGGCCGGAGTGCAGTGGTGAGACCTTGGCTCACTCCCATCTCCATTTCCTCGGCTCAGATGATCCTCACACCTCAGCCATCCAAGTAGTTGGGACTATAGACCTGTGTCACCATGCTCAACTGATTTTTGTAGTTTTTGTAGAGACGGGGTTTTGCCTTGTTCCCCAGGCTAGTCTTGAACTGTTGGGCTCAAGTGTTCTGCCAACCTCAGACTCTCAAAGTGCTGGAGCTACAGGCATGAGACATTCAGCCTTAACAGTTGCTTGATCTGAATAAATAGACAAATGAATTTTTATATAATGGAATGTTCCAAGTCACATACCTCGTGTATCTAACGATTAAATATTTAAAATATTGCTTACATTTGTATTATTTTTTAATATTTGAGGATGTATAAGTTTTGTGGTGTTATGTTGAGAAATTATGCCATACATAAAAAGGAAATAAATTAGAAATAGCTCATCTGTAGCAAAGAGGATTACAATGTATTTTCTAGTATTGTCCAGCTGGAATCGTAACATTGTGATTGTAGATTAACATTTCTTATACTTTTGATTAGCTCCAACTCATGTTCTATGAAATATACCTTTTCAAGCCATACATTACTCTTTAGAATTCTGGTGACCAATTATTTTTCTAGGTGGAAAGTTGAAAGTTCCAGGTTTCTCTCTCTGTTATAATAATGTTCTTTCGGGTAGTGGTAGATGACCATATTTAAGTAGTTGAAAGTCTTATAGTAATAAACTCTATCACAGAAGTACTTACAAAAAAACTAATTGTAGCATAAATATTAATTAGTATTATTAGGGATACGAAAGACCAAAATGCTCTGTTATGGATCTATTTCTCCATGTACCTTATTGTACTTCATGTGGTTTCCTTTATTTCTTGGCTTAAGCTTATATTTCACTGATAAATTAGGCTGGCTTTTTGTTTGTATTTCCCATCGCTCTCATATTTTAAATTGAAATTTTTGTGGAGTCAGGATCTTGCTCTGTTGCCCAGGCTGGAGTACAGTGGCATGATCTTGGCTCACTACAGTCTCCACCTCTAAAGCTCAAGTGATCCTCCCACATCAGCCTCCCGAGCAGGTGGGATACAGGCACACAACATCATGCCTGACTCCCTTTTGTATTTCTGTGTAGAGATGTGTTCTCATTATTTTGCCCAGGCTGGTCTCAAATTCCTGAACTCAAGCAATCCACCCATCTTGGCCTGGAAAAGGACTGTGATTACAGGTATGAGCCACCATGCCTGGGCAACATTGAGGTTTATTTAAAGGAATTGATGAGGGCTGAGTATGGCGTTGCACACTGGTTATCTCAACACTTTGGGAGGCAGAAGGAGAAGGTTTCCTTAAGCCTAGGAGTTTGAGACCAGCCTGGGCAATTAATGAGGCTTTGTCTCTACAAAAATAACAATCAAAGCATTAGCCTGGCATGATGGTATGCACCTGTAGTTCCAGCTATTCAGGAAGTTGAGGTGGGAATATTGCTTGAGGTCAGGATGTTGAGACTGTAGTGAGCCATAATCATGCCACTACATTCTAGCCCTGGGTTGACAGAGTGAGACCCAGTTTCATGAAAAGAGATTCATAAGAAACTCTTGGTGTAACTCATTATAATTTTTAAGGCAGAAACTCTTTCTTGATATTACTTAGCAGTGTGTCCCCAAGAAAGTGTCAGAGCCTTTACCTGGACCTTCCCATGAAAAAAAGGAAACAGTATAGTCAATGGAAAAGGAGAAGGTGAGAACCATATTTTGTTTAAAAAGGCATTTGATGGGAGCTTCTTTTAAAATATGAGTACCAAGATAGTCTAATAGCTAAATAAAATGTCCTGTTAACTGTATAATGAGTAAAGGAGAAGTCAAATGGTGATAAGTTGTGTCTCTAACCAAGAGTCAGCAGTCGATTACATTGGGAGTACCACTAAAGGAGCTGAGTTATGAGTTGCATTTTAAGGTACTCTAAGACCTGAGGCAAGTCAATAAAGAGGGAAGAGGAAATGAATAAAAGAGAAAGAAAGCATGAGGAGGGCAGAGTGTACATGGAATAATTTTTTTAAAATGTGGGTGTATGTAATGAACGATAGTAAAGTCAAACTGTTCTGTAGAAGAAGGAAGAACAGGGTGTTAGAAATAGGAAAGAAGATAAAGTGAGCTTCCAATACCAAAATGTGTCAGAGAATTAGAGTAACATTTTCCTTCTCTTGCTGTCATCCTCACTCCTGGGGAGGCATTAAAGATTGAGGTACTTTACCACACAGACCTGTGTTTTATCTACCATTGATGAGCATCATCAAAAATGATCAGCCATGTATGGCTAGAACTTAGTTTTGTAGAAAATGTTGTAACTTCATGGGATAGTATCATATAGGTCAAATTAACATAATTGAAAAGAATAGTGTTGGGTGATTTATGGAGAAGAATTTAATTAGAAAAGTCCTGCCTGATGAAAATTTCATTAGTAACACTATGGCTTATAATGTAGTATTAAACTCAGGGATATAATAGGGAAGAAATTGAGGCTAAACCAAAAAGAGCAACTAGGATAAACAAATATGGAAGCACATCAGTGTAGAACAGGGCATTCAAGTTTCCATGAATTAGTTGAGGAGCTTCTGGAAAATGCACATTCTGATTGATTCCGCATTTCTCAGGAGTACTCAAGTGATGTTGGTGCTGGTCCTTAGACACAGCTCTGAATAGCAATGGAATAGCCTTCCTTTAGAGAAATGTGGAAAAAGAACCATTGGAGAGCAATTTAAAAAATAACAGAATCAAGGGCAAGTATTAATTTCCTTTTATTTCTGAGCATGATTCTAGCCACAGGGAAAGAGTATGAGATGAAAAAATAGAGATTACAGGTATATACCACTGTTGAATACAGATGAAAAAAGTGGTTACAATTATCCATAAAAAGCAGTTAGGAAGGGAAGCATCAGGACAGAGATCTAAAGATTACTTTTTCAAAAGAAGAGCGATTTTGAAAGGACAATGAGGGAAGAAAGAGAGACATTCGCTGGGGTCTTGGGAGTTAAAGCGAAGTAAACTTGAGACAACTCACTTCCAGTTGCTTCAGCGTATGCCCAGTCTCAGAAAAGAGGTTGTTGCTGTGGAGAGTACTGGAGGCAGGAGGGAGTGCTAGAATTGGGGTAAACCATGGCAGCTCATTTCACTTCATAACTGTCAGGCCTCAGAGAGAGAAGTCTCATAGACATGAGTGAATAAGATGTGATTAAGTTGACTATAGATGCTTTGGCTAATTTTTTTTTTTTTTTGAGACAGCCAGCTCTTTGATATGATAAGTGTTTTATAAAAGTCCTTTACAGTGTAAGATGATATACCAAACTTAGCTAACTTTAGAAGCAATCACATTATAAAATTCATTCTGTGAATACCAAAATTGTCATTTTCAATAAATACTGCACCGATTTTGAAATATAAAAGTGTATTCATATCCAGCAAGTCTGTGGTAATTCAATGTTTCCTTTTTCAATAAATATTTTGATATGGGAAGCTTATTCCACACGGTTAATTTATGTGTTTTCTGGACTGCCTTGACTGAGTGGACCAAGGAGCTCTAATTCAAGGCCAAACAAGGGGATAGGAGAAATGTAGGTGCTGCAGTAGCCCATGTGGTCATGGAAAAAATGAGTATTTTGATTAGCTGTCATTTCATAAGTGTGTATCCTAGCTGATCAATTTAGAACACTTTGATGAGAGGTGAATTGCACATTCATCTGAATTCTCATCTCAACTGTGTATTTCCTCAGTGACAGGACAAGGGAAATTTACTTGTGGTGTGCTGGCAGCAATGGCCCTGATGTGTTGAGTTAAAATACTCTGTACATTCACCATCAGCTTTGACATTGATTCCCTCAGATTTGATTTGTTCCTCTGTTTAATGGTCTCTTTTCTTCTCATCGGCCCACGTGTTCACAGTGATATCCATGCTTTTCTGTTTTAGGTATACACAATCTCACTATTGAAATGTAAACTGTATATTTTAGGAATCCTATATTCGTCTTCTGCACCTTATATTTATGTCATGTTGCTGTTCTAGCCAATGAAAAGAAGATGTCAAGAAGAACCCTCAAAACCTTAAGCAATCATTTTTATAGCCAGAAATGAGAACTCACCTTGATAGTAACACTGCATGAATGTTTGATTGGCCCTGTCATACTTAGATATATGATGACATATCCCCTTTGCTTTGTAGGGCCTCCTGACAAACATTCTTCCTTGAAGGTAATTAATTATGTATATTTTTTGAATCACTAACTCCATATTGTATAAAATATATATGATTTATGAATCATTTTCTTTTAAAACCCATTCAGCCTAGCACTGAAATGGAAGATCCTGCCATGAAAGGAGCAGTACAAAGAAAGAATGTTCAGACATTGAGAGCAGGTATGTTTTTCAATACAAATTTGATGTTGGAAAAAATTCCATCAAATGATTGGAAGTACTCACATTACTCTTAACCCCTAATTCTATTTGTTTGAAATTGAATGGAAGGCATTGATGTAAATGTTACTGTTGGTATGTATATTTGAATAAAAATAAATTTAGAAGCACAGAACATATTTTTAAAATGTAAGCTTTAATTCAGATGTTTCTGTTTTAATGTTTTGAATAGCATAAAGTTTTCAATATAAATGTTTATACTTGTCAGGGATTTGAAGCAGTGAATTTCAAGACTCTCAGATATTTCCAGTGAGTTATGTGCTAGTTGGAGTTATGATCTTTACCTGGAGGAAAGCTTAACTGATTAATGTGTCAGTTTCTGTCTTAACTTTAGAGACTTGCTGCTAGTGTTATTACACTGATGATCTGAAGCCAATCAGATGTTCTAATGAGCAGACTGTGTGTGTGTATGTGTATGTCTAGTTGTGTGTATGTGTGTGTTTGTGGCATCTTTGATTATTAAAAATGAGGAAAGTATTTATTCATCTATAACTGGTAGACACAGTTTTTTAGAATGGTGATTTTGAGACTTTTTGATGTTAAAGTTTTTGAAACATGATTGCATAGAGGCTACTGACATCATAAACTGGTTGTTTTTCATTTCAATGCCCTTTTGAAATCTTTAACTATATTGTGACGCTCAGAAATAATACACAGAATTTTTATTTGTGTCCTAAAATGGTATGTGAGTGGTTATACACTTTACATGCCTTTCTGCCACTTTCTTTGGTGTACGTTGTATTATATCTTCCAGCTGTATCCACAGTGATATGATTATCTCTGGTTTAATTCATTTTATACTTTTCACTGTATTCCCTTAGACCACTTTACTACATTTAGTTAGACTCTCCTGTTGCTGATAAATGAAGAAAGAGATAAAAACAAATATAATGTCAGATTAAAAAAGGCTTTTGTTCAATCAGTTTGTATCTACTCGTGTTTACCATATGAGAGTTTAAAGCTGAAAAATTCAGAATGCAAGCACGCGCCACCATATTTTATAAATGCCCTTAGAACTATGACTCACGAGCCTTTAGCCTCTGAAGTTAGGACAATTCATTTCTCTGAAGAAGTTTGCTGTGCTCTTCTCAGAAAAGAAAACTGAAAAGAGTAAATGGCATTGTCTTACTCGACCTCTTGGACATCCTTGAATGAAACTGAAACTCCAGGGATACTTGGATCAAAATTCAGAACTAATGTTTTGAACAATATATATAGTTTGTGAATGTCTGGTGATCATGAGCCCTTGAGGGTGAAATGAACTTTCAAGTTTCACTTTTGCATTTTTTGCTCTTTTCCTTGACTTGTCTTAAAAGCTTAAATTCAACAGTTTTATTTTTACAGAAACCAGGATTATAACTTGCTAAATATATTTCTGTCCTGTCCCAAGGCATTGTGTATGTTTCAGATCTAGTGTGAACTAGACTTATTTTTACATGAGAACAATTAGGTTTTTTGTTAGTTTGTGTTTTTGAGACAGAGTCTTGCTCTGTCACCCAGGCTGGAGTGCAGTGGCTCAGTCTTGGCTCATTACAACCTCTGCCTCTCAAGTTCAAGCAATTCTCCTGCCTCAGCCCCTCAAGTAGCTGATACCACATGCACGTGCTACCACTCCCTGCTAATTTTTCTATTTTTATTAGAGATGGGGTTTCACCATGTTGGCCAGGGTACTCTCCAACTCCTGACCTCAGGTGATCTGCCCAACTCAGCTTTCCAATGTGCTGGGATTACAGGCGGGAGCCACTGCGCCGGCAACAAAGAAGATTTTTAAGGCTGTTATATTTTATACAAATCTTTGGTCTATATTTAAGGCTTCACATATGAATTCTGAAGGTATTCATGCATTGAGGGACGATCATCTCAGTTTAATGAAAGTAGTTTCTAATTTAATGTAAATTCATTAAAATATTTTTTGAAGTTTTTGTCTCTAGTACATGGAAATACACAATAATGTCATGGGTATTTAACCTTAATGTGTTTATGCACCAAGTCAGTTATTCAAATTTTTCTTATCTCTGAAGAACCTTCATTATTAATAAACAAATTTCTCATGGAAAACAAAATATATAATAGACATCATTGAGTGATTCAAAGTAAATTGTAGTAAATAACAAAAGTTTAGAACAAAGTGCGAGATTCTAGTTAAGTAAACTTGTCTGAGTTAATAGCAATTACAGGACTTGCAAAATACATTAGACCTTGAAGGAGTAGTGTGTTTGTGGGGGTAGAGGAGAATATGGTACTGCTTCAGTGAAGAAATACATTTATACTTTAGTACAATTTGCATTGATATTTACATTGTAATAAAAAAACTTTAATTTCATATATTTTAGATTATATTTCTACTACTTGAACCATCAATAGTAAGACTTTTCAAAAATTTGGGAAGCTATGAATTGATGATAAATATCTATCGCCATCAGTATTCAAAAACCAGACAGCAACTACAAACTTTGGACACACGAACTTCATTGTTAAAGAAAGGATTAATCTTGGAGCTGTGTTTCTATCAAGGAATTATACTCTTCATTACCTGTGTGAATCACAGCTTTTGAGTAGAAAGAGAGCAAAGAAGGGAAAGAAGCATAGAAAATTTTATTCTAGATTCCCTCAGTTGGCTTCATGCTACTATACTTCTGACTTGTAAAAAGTCATTTTGTGATCAAATGTAGTTTGTCTTTACTCCCCCTATGCAGCCTACAACCAAGTAGAATGCTTCTTAGCAAGGCATTTGTATTCTTCCTGTAAGGAAAGCAACATATAGATAACAAAGAGAATGAGGAGAAAGAGGAATTTCATTGAGGTTAGTATTTAACATAAATTGGAGTGTGGGTACCATGGGGCTGGATGGGAAAACCAGGTAGACATCTACAGATTTCCTACTCAAACACAACGTGGCTCTGATTTATTTTTACATCTCTCATTTTGCAATTATTAGGCACAACTATATGCAGTGTCACTAAAAATACCTTCCAAAACCAAATATTAAATAATGCCTATGGCTTTCTGTATTATAGTTTTGATTAATGGGAACTATTGAGCATTTGCCTTGTGGTGTCTCCTCAGCTGTACTCACACATTCCATCACCTTGTCTTAATGGATGATCATGCACTAGGAATATGGGTTTTCAGCAGAGCTGTATCATTTAAAGATAATACATGAGCATCAAATTTAATTCTGTGAGAACACCCAGTCTATTGCAGCTACTATGGGGTCTACTTTACATTCAAGTTAAATTCAGTGCCCTTAAACCAGTCATATGATCAGATGAACAGTAATAAATTATGCAATATTTTTTCACCCCTATAGTATTAATTTATTTTTCCTCTTATGTCTAGAATTAACATTTTGTTTTACAAAATGTGATGAAAATCTTCTAGGGTAGTGATGACAAGCTATAAATCCAACGTTTCTTACCTATGCAAATGACTTATTTGCTTCTATTTTCTCATGAGCTTGGTAGATCCAGGAAGCAGAAGTTTTAAAACAAAATCCCCAAATGTGGCCGGGTGCGG
Source organism: Trachypithecus francoisi (assembly GCF_009764315.1). Taxonomy (NCBI): domain Eukaryota; kingdom Metazoa; phylum Chordata; class Mammalia; order Primates; family Cercopithecidae; genus Trachypithecus; species Trachypithecus francoisi. The sequence goes on along the minus strand of NW_022680490.1, from coordinate 126,605 downwards.
TGGCTTATGCCTGTAATCCCAGCAGTTTGGGAGGCTGAGATGGGTGAATAACCTGAGGTTGGGAGTTTGAGACCATCCTGACCAACATGTAGTAATCCATCTCTACTAAAAATACAAAAGTAGTTGGGTACGGTGGCACATGCCTGCAATCCCATTTACTCGGCAGGCTGAGGCAGAATAGCTTGAATCCGAGAGGCAGAGGTTGTGGTGAGCTGGGATCGCACCATTGCACCATTGCAGCAAGAATGAAATTCCATATCAAACAACAACAACAACAACAACAACAACAACAACAACAGCAGCAGCAGCCACAAAACCCAAATGCATTTTCTCAGCACAGTAAAACTGAAACAGAAAAAGTATAAAGTAAATACAAGTAACAGAAACAGTTTATGTATATTATTTTACTTCTCATTTGATAACTTTTGTAAAGTAATGAGCAGAATGTATTTCTCCAGGGACCAAGATATACACATTTATTCATTCAATAAAAATTCATTCTTGTAATGGCCACTGATACTTTTATTCTAAATATTTCTAAAAACATCTCCTCAGGCCTGCATCATCTTTGCAACATTGCCTTATATTTTATCTTTGTTCATTTATTTATATGCCTCAGAATTTTATGCTCCTCACAGTATTTAGAGTTAATTTTCTCTAATGCAAATAGATCTGTGAATCACTCCTGAATACCTAATGTCCAATTAAGGCTTTCAGAAACTAATTTATGGGCTGGGCATGGTGGCTCGTGTCTGTAATCCCAGCACTTTGGGAGGCTGAGGTGGGTGGATCATTTGAGGTCAGGAGTCCAAGACCAGCCTGGCCAACATGATGAAACCCCATCTCTACTAAAAATACAAAAATTAGCAGGCAATACTGGCATGTGCATGTAATCTCAGCTACTTGGGAGGATGAGGCAGGAGAATTGCTTGAAGCTGGGAGGCTGGGTTGCAGTGAGCCGAGATCATGCCACGGCATTGCAGTCTGGGAAACAGAGTAAGACCGTGTCTCAAAAAAAGAAAAGAAAAAGAAACCAACTTCTGCCCAAATCTCCATCTGTAGCCCTTTCCCCATCTGCCTTTTTCTCTGGAATTACTGAGCTGCCAGTAATGCCCCCCTCACCATTCCTCTTTTGTAGAGAAATATATATGCTCTTACAGGCTTCTCTCCCTCTCTTGTTGCTGCCTGGCATGTGCTCACCCTTTCCTGCCCTCTGCCTCACTTAATCTAGCTAAACTCACTCTCTAAGTCTCAGCTCATGCATGATCTTTAGGAAAGCCATCCCTGACAGCTTTTATTTTCCTTTCTTATACCCCAGTGCCTAACACTTAACAGGAACTCAATAACTAATAATTTAGCAAAGTTAAGACTATTTATAGAAAGATGATTCAAAAGATCGTCTTCTACAGTCTAGCAGCAAAGGGGATTGACATATAAAGACATGATGTACAGTTCAGGTGGTAAAGTGACGCTAGAAAAATTGACAGAGTACTAAGGGAGCCGCAAGAAGCAGACACCTGTGTATGTGGATAAAGAGAGCTAGAATCAAGGAAGACTTCACATAGCATTCTGAGCCTTTTTTTTTTTTTTCTTTTTTCTGTTGCTGGAGACAAGTTCTTACTCTATCTCCCAGGGTGGAGTGCAATGGCAGGACTGAGACTCACTGCAACCTCAAACTCCTGGGCTAAAGGGATCTTCTCACCTAAACTTCTTGAGTAGCTGGGACTACAGGCACATATCACCATGCCTGTGCAATGTTTTGTAGAGTCAAAGTTTAGCTATGGTTCCCAGGCTGGTCTTAAACTCTTGGCCTCAAGCACTTCTCCCATTTTGACCTTCCAAAGTGCTGGGATTACAGACGTGAGCTATTATGCTCAGCCTACATTCTGCGTCTTAAAAGATGAAAATAAATTTTTCAGAATAGTAGAACATTTGCGATGTAAAAAAATGGGGTGCACACTAATTAATGTATAAACAACAATAATTTTGCAAATTATTAGTAACTGCTAACTCAGTGTTTTGTTTAAAAGATACTATTATGAAGTACAGTAAAGTGTTACATTGTATATTTTGACTGTATTTTAAAATTTGGTTTTGTTTCCAACAGTTTTGTTTATTTATGTTGGGTGGAACAATTTGTGAGTGACCCTGAGATAGTGTATGGCTTGAATCTGGTAATATCTAGTGTCTCCCCAAGTGGTTTGTTGAAGTTTTGGATAGTTAGAAGTATTTCTTAAATAAGTAAATATTTCAGTAACCTTTAAGATTCATTTAAAATCTTAAAATATAAAATACAAAGAAATGTTATTCTGTTTTTAGTTTTATAAAGATTACAGCATTTATCTAACTGTTCTTAGTTCATTCGAACTAAATCTCTAAATTTTTCAACAGAACAAGACATACTAGTGGCTTCAGAGGAAGATCGAGAAAGCCTTGAAAGAAGTGAAAAGAAGCAGTGACAGGTATATAAATATTTAAGTTTCTTGTTTCATATTAGTTTTTTTTTTTTTTTGCTTTAGCAACAAAGCATAGTCCAAATGACACAACCTTTTAGAATCTATCTTTCGAATCAAAAAAAATCAAAATTTTATATTTAATTTTTAAAACATTTAACCAGTTATGAAACTTAATATATTCCTACCACCTGTAGTAACTCATAGCTATCTTTCCGCTTGGAATTGAGGCAAGAAATTTCCAGAATCATCTTGCTTTTTTATTTTTATATCCTGACTCATAATACAGAAGGTAATACAAAATATTAAGTCATATCACTAAGGAATAGAAATTATGAACAATTTAACAATGATGGCCACTGAGTTAAACTAATGTTAAAGGAGTCATCATTGTCAGTGGTTCAAATGTTGCAGTGTTATATTGCTAGTCACCAGTGCCGAGTTTAAGCATTTCTTCTGTTTTGTGGTTGTCAGTTGACTTCAGTGTCTGTGTTCAGGGAAGGAATGGGGTCATAAAAGTCAACCCAGTTGCCTATTAAGAGAATTATACCTTGCAGAATGGGACCATTGGTGTCAGGGTACAAGCAATCACTTTATTTCAACATAAGTAAGTAGGAAATATTACCAAAATTTAAAAAATCCATCCACTATCACCAGTGGAACTTAAACTATAGTAGAAGTGGATATAAGCAGAAAATCTATCTAGATACATAACACTATGGTAGTATATCGTTTGAATTAGAATTTAAAATTTTGCTTCTCTTTCTGATTGGTGTTCAGTTTGGCTCTTAATAATTTAGTGTTTGCCTAGTCTCTAATCTTCAGAGATATAAATGCACTGTAGGGGCTCACTCTTCCTGGTATGCCAAGGTAAATTCTTTTAAAGAGAGGAAGCTTTTATAATTCCACATATCATCTTTGAATTCAATTCTGGTAGATTTAACACATAATGAATTAAGTTTAGTCCAAACAAACACTGAGAGTTCAGCTTGCCGGTTCATGTTTTTCTCTTACATTAAGCCAAGGCAAATTCTTTTTCACTTTTTAGTTATGATCCCATAATTTAAGAGCAGCAACACATAAAGTTTCACAGTTAAATTGTAATGATTTTCTAATATTTCTTGGTTTATACTTGATTAAAGCTAAGTTTAAAACATGCACTCTGACAGAAAAGACATCTGAGAAACAAAACAAGAAAATTGGTTTTCACCTTTTGCACCTGTGGGAAAAAAAGTCTCAAGAACCAGAACCTCGTAGGAATTATGATAAAGGGAATATATCTGTATATTCAGGACTTCCTTTAAATTCATTATGAACAAGTTCAAGCTGAGTATTGGTGAAAGTTTTGAAAACTCCATAATTTCTGCTTGCCCTGAGGAAGAGCTCCTACACAGTAACCCTAAAGAGGGATGAACTTAAAGGCAGTTCCCTGTAATCTGATGAATCGTGCCCCAGGTTGTGAGGAGGAAGATACATCTGGAGGGTCTAACTCTGTGGCATTCCAGGCAGCACCTGAACAGAAGAAACCCATGTCAAATGTCTTCTCCTATTCACACTCCAGCTCCATGAAATATACTTACCAGTTATGTTCTAAGCTTCATTTAAATGAAAATAAATCAGACCATAAAACTGATAACAAACCAGACACATGGCTTGTTTCTCACACAGATGAAGAAAATTTTTGTAATGATAAAGAAACCGAAAAATTAAGGAACCCAGTAATTATGATTGAAATGAAAGAGATTAAGAGTTTAATATGCAAAAGACAAAAAATATAAAGCTAAATACCACTAATTGGAAATTAGACGTTAGGCATTGTCCTCAGTCTAGAGATCATGAAAGTCTTTTTGATTTGTGGTTTACACACCCCAAAGAAATGATGCATATGATTCAGATAGAAAGCCACAGTAAATCTGCTGTTACAGATACTTATAAAAACAGAAAACCAATACAGTGCTTGTTCCAGAGACCACTATATGACAATCCCAGTGCTAATAACTACAAAAGCATGAATCTTGAATTATAAAATGTGAGTTATTCTCTACCACATAGTGAGAGAACATAAAAAGTATAGCTAGAAGACTTGCAGCAAGATATTGCAAGGTTTAAGAATGAGGTAGACATGCTACAAGTAGAGTTCCTGGCTTTGGGGATAGAGACAGTTCTACTTCAAAAGACAGAGGTTCACTTGCTGCTTCTCTTTTTTCTCTTTATCAATTATTTGATCTGTCCAATTTTCTATTCAAGAAAATATCACGTGTACAGTTACAGTGGAGTTATCTAAATGTGTAATTATGGGTCAAAGTAGATTAGTTCTGCTATCTAAATAAGGGTTCTGGAGAATGTTCTCATAATATTTGTTCATTAATCAACCTAAGTCTCACTATCAGTCTTCCAAGTGGCATATGAGCTGGGAAACTAATTCAGCTGTATACCACGTGACCTTCTGAACCAGCTAAACAAAGAAATTGCTGAAGAAACAAGCTCCAGATTCTAGATTCTTTTTTCTGTGTTCATTTAGAGATGAATTGCATTTCTTTAATGATAGAATGAGAATACAATGGGAGGGAAGCAATGACTGAGAAGAGCCAGAAAAACACATCTAGCCTTGAGAGCTGAAACAAATATTCCCAGCCAAAGGAGTCTGTTTAATGTGTTTTCATGCATGTGAGTTTATCTACTTAGCTCAAACTGTTTGAACCTACAGTCTCATCATGGTTATTTCAAATATTTTTGAAAACAAATATATACTTCCACATATTTTTAAAAAATTACCACTCTCCAATATTTTTGTTGAATCAGACCTTTATATTATGTTGTTTAATAAAGTATGGTAAGTTTTGACATGTATGATTTTTATCATATAAGAAGCATAACTTTTCAGCCAAAAAATTAGCACTTTGACTCTTTAATAGAAAGTTGAGTTCTGTACATTGTGTTCTAAAGATTGACAACAATCTGAGGATTTACTTCTTTCAAAGTAAAGCAGATGAGGCCTTTTTCCACCCTCTGAGGCATTAAATGGCTTTGCTTAAGTTAGGCTTTTAATATATCTGACTAATTTGATAAATTTATTTGGTAATTTATGTAATTCAGTAATATGGAATTGTGTCATGTTGTTTGGTGCCATGAAATGCTAGGGAATGCCACCTTAGGAGCTTTGGATGAAACATTTAATATGTCTTGGCTGATTTGACTCCCATTATCAGTAGATAAAGGGGCTAAAATAGGTAACTGCACCATATGTTTTCCACCTATAAACTTTTGTGGTAACTGAATGTGAAATCTGGGAATCATCTCGTTTTCCAGAATTCTGCACTAGAAACTCAGCAATTTCACTCTGCTTTTTGTGTTGTGGCAAGCTTTTGTTCCCATAGTTCATAGAGCACCTTTGCTTTTTTGATGTCCCAGAATTCAAATGAAAAAAAAGAGAGAGAGAGATAAAAGGCAGTGGGGAAAAGAATAGCTTTGTGCAGAAAAGGGAAAACCTTTGTGCAGAAAAGGGAAAGCATCATTTATGTTTCTGAGGCCCTACAAGGTCACATCCTCTTATTCTGGCTATTTCGTGTAAAATCCAGGTGGTAAAACCAGAAGACATATGTTGTGTCTGTGTCTTTTTATTTCTCTGTTTCTGCCAGTGAGATAGCATAAAAATTTGTATCAGGGAGCAAAGAGTGGATGGGAATAAAAGCACGAAATGGTGAGGAGCCCTTTTTGAAATTTTGGAAAATCCTTCTATTCACTCAAACAGAAATGAGCAGACTTTAACAAAGTTTCAATGATGAAATCATGGGGCCGGGCGCGGTGGCTCAAGCCTGTAATCCCAGCACTTTGGGAGGCCGAGATGGGCGGATCACGAGGTCAGGAGATCGAGACCATCCTGGCTAATACGGTGAAACCCTGTCTCTACTTAAAAAAAATACAGAAAACTAGCCGGGCGATGAGGCGGGCGCCTGTAGTCCCAGCTACTCGGGAGGCTGAGGCAGGAGAATGGCATAAACCTGGGAGGCGGAGCTTGCAGTGAGCTGAGATCTGGCCACTGCACTCCAGCCTGGGTGGCAGAGCAAGACTCCGTCTCAAACAAACAAACAAACAAAAAAAAAGATGAAATCATAAGAATATCTTATAATTATAATAATTATGTAAAATGATAAAATTAAATTAAGCACAAAATATTTTTATGATTAAGATGGTGACAGTTAACCTGAATCAAGTGAAAAAAATCAGTTAATATGTTATTTTTATTGACTAAAATAGTAATAATTATTATTATTTTAAAAGTATATAATATTATTAAAAATTATTATTATTAAAAGTAATAAAAATATTACTTTTATTAAATGTCAAAGAAGGAAATAATACAAACAAAAGTGGAAAAAAAACAAACATCAGAAAATCTATGTGATAGTCCATTTTCTGTTGCTGCTGACAGATTAATCCAACAAAGAAAGATTGAGAAAACATATCCTCAGCAATTTCCCAAGAAGCTGAAGGAAGTGCACGATAGGTAAGCCTATAGTTTATTTTGTTTGTTGGTTGGTTTGTTTGTTTTGTTTTTTGGTTTTGAGATGGAATTTGTCTCGTTGCCCAAGCTGGAGTGGAATGGTGTGATCTGGGTTCCCTGCAACCTCTGCCTCCCAGGTTCAAGTGATTCTCCTGCCTCAGCCTCCACAGTAGCTGGGATTACAGGCATGTGCCAGCATGCCCGGCTAATATTTTGTATTTTTAGTAGACATGGTGTTTCATTCACCATGTTAGCCAGGCTGGTCTTGAACTCCTGATCTCAGGTGTTCTGCCCACCTCGGCCCCCCAAAATGCTGGGCTTATGGGAGTGAGCCACTGTACCTGATCACCTATAGCAGTATTTAGCAGCAGATAATTGTCATTGTGCTATAAACTAATTCAAACTTGGACTAATATTCTTTATGATTAACAAGTTTTATACATTTACCAGGGATATTTAGCCCTGTCTGGTAATCAGAAAAATGCAAATTAACATAAAATAAGATATTTTTTTAAGGTCATGCTGATATTTAAAAAGCAATTACTAGTGTTGGCAAATGTGAGGAAAAATGCATTCTCATACACTGTTGGTATATGAAATTGGTAAATTATTTCTGAAGAGTAACTTAGTGCTGTACATCAAAATTTCAAATAACCTGACATTGCTTTAACTCGACAGCTTCACTTCTGGAACTAGATTTCACAGGAAAACATAACTTGTGTAAACAGACACACACTTATTAAGGGTATTAATTATATATTACACATAATGAATTATAGGCCAATACATATATAAAATAGATGTAATGACAAGGTGAATTGAAAGTGTTAAGAAGGAAATATAAAAAGTGTGGAGATGTTAGACTCATTAGCCTAGTTTTGGATTACAGTAATCTGCAGATAGTTTGTGTGAAAGACATCTGAAGGTCCCATCTTACAATGTCAATCATTTGGGGAGATACCTGCAATGTTTCATAAAGATTAAAATTGATTTCTAGTGAACTTATAACCTTGTCAGTAAATAGTAACTTTAAAAAATTAGTTAATTGTAAATGATCTTTTTAAATTAAGGAGTAATTATGACTGTGTGATGTAAAAAGGTAATTTTGAACTTGTAACTTTCCTGAATAATCTCCAGTATCCTTTTTTATAACATATATTAGGGTGACTAGGAACAGAAACTTTAGCAGAATATTCTTTCCTTACTACTTTTCTTTTCTTTTTTTTTTTTTTTTTGAGACAGAGTCTTGCTCTTTCGCCCGGGCTGGAGTGCAGTGGCCGGATCTCAGCTCACTGCAAGCTCCGCCTCCCGGGTTTTACGCCATTCTCCTGCCTCAGCCTCCAGAGTAGCTGGGACTACAGGCGCCCGCCACCTCGCCCGGCTAGTTTTTTGTATTTTTAGTAGAGACGGGGTTTCACCGTGTTAGCCAGGATGGTCTCGATCTCCTGACCTCGTGATCCGCCCGTCTCGGCCTCCCAAAGTGCTGGGATTACAGGCTTGAGCCACCGCGCCCGGCTCCTTACTACTTTTCAAGTAAGGAGTCTTTTGAAGATGTTGAAGTGAGAAATTAAATATCTGAGAACTAGAAAGGAAAACTAATCCACAACATAGAAATTTTATTAGGATAATAAACAACATATGAAGAGGTATATCACAAGATGAACATTTTATTTTTTAACAAAAGGAATTTTAAGATATATGTCTTTATCTGCAGACGCACCTTAAAACAAGAAAATGAAGAAAAAACAAATGTTATATGCTGTACAAAAAACAGAGAGAAGAATTAGAAAGGAAAGAGAAACAATGTAAGAAAGAAGTTGAAGCAAAACAACTTGAACCGACTGTTCAATCAGGAGAGATGAAACCAAAGACTGTAAGAAGTACTCCAAATCAGGTAAATTAATCTTTGATAAAAATTCTATAGTTTAAACTTCATGTTATCAATCTTACTTATAATATCCACTTGATTTCATATATATGATTTACGTCTAAAACAAACCAGAAATATTGTCTCATTTTTGAAAAGGAATGATGACACTTACAGGTATAATTATTAATATTTATTATAAATCTTGGCATCCACTTAGAAAATTATTTTATTACAAAGAACTTTTGTGAAACCAAGCAGTACCTGTCTCCAGACCACTAGTACCCAATTAATTTGTCGGGGAGGGGGATGGCGGGTAACAGGTTTATTGAGAAATAATGAACACACCATGCAATTCACTTATTTAAAATATGCAAGTCATGGACTTTAGTATTTTCAGAGAGTTATGCGATCATCATTACAATCAATTTTAGAACATTTTCATCACCCTAAAAGCAAACCCCACATCATGTAACCATCTTCACTAGTTTTCCCTTCCTCCTTCAGCCCTAGGGAACCACCCACCTTCTTTGTATAGATTTGCTTATAAGGCTCTGAAATAAAAAACAAGTGGTCTACTGCGACTGGCTTATTTCACTTAGCATAATTTTTCATGCTACATCTGTGTTGTAGCAGGTATTGATGCGGGGTTTTTCTCCTTAGTTCAGCTAAATCTGGATTTTTCTCTCATGACCAGGAAAAATTAAGCATGCAGACACATTGAAGGGTGAGGAGGACAGACTTTATTATGTGAAAGGAAAGCTCTCAGTAAAGAGAGGGGTCCTGCAAACAGATCTCCACTTCACAATTGAATGCCGGGAGCACATGAGCTGAAGTCACCAGGCTCCTCCCCTTCATAAGGCACAAATTCCTGGTGGCTCCACTCAGTCCCACCAGTGTATGTAGGCCTCTGGTCCACTGCCAGCATGTCCAGGCAAGACAAGTCTGAGTTCCTTTCTCTGCACATAGCATCTGGTGCAAACACTTGTGGGGGTGGTTGGAGATACTCCAGGGACCCTTCCATATCTGCCTAGGTGTTTTGATGTCTCCTGCTAAGATCAGTATCAGTACTTAATTTCTTCTTATTGCTGAGTAATATTCCAGTGTATGGATGCATCAAACAATTATTTATCCATTCACCAGGTGATGGACCTTTGGGCTCTTTCCCACCCAAAGGTGATGGACATTTTGGTTCTCTCCACTTTGGGACTCCTATTAATAATTTTGCTGTAGACATTTACATATGAGTTTTTGTGCTTGCATATGTTTCTATTTTCCTGGAGTATATCCTTTTGACTGGAATTTCTGGGTCATATGGTGACTTCATGCTTAACCTTTTGAGGAGCTGCCAGTTTGTCTTCCAAAGTGGCTGCACCACTTTACATTCCCAGCAGTGTGGGATAAGGGTTTTAATTTCTTTACATTTTTCCTAACACTTACTTTCTCTTTTTTATTGAAAAAAGATTTTTATCCTGTGGTGTGAAGTGATACCACATGTGGTTTTGATTTATATTTTCCTAATGACTAATTACATTTAGCATCTATCAATGTGCTCATTATCCATCTTTATATCTTCTTTGCAGATATATCTGTTCAGAATCTTTGCCCATTTTTGAAATTGAGTTATCTTGTCACTATGAATTGTAAAGGTTCTTTATGTATCCTATATATGTTTTTTTTTTTTTTTTTTTTTTTTTTTTTTTTTTTTTTTTTTTTTTTTTTTTTTGAGACGGAGTCTCGCTCTGCCGCCCAGGCTGGAGTGCAGTGGCCGGGTCTCAGCTCACTGCAAGCTCCGCCTCCTGGGTTTACGCCATTCTCCTGCCTCAGCCTCCCAAGCAGCTGGGACTACAGGCGCCCGCCATGTCGCCCGGCTAGTTTTTTGTATTTTTAGTAGAGACGGGGTTTCACCGTGTTAGCCAGGATGGTCTCGATCTCCTGACCTCGTGATCCGCCCGTCTCGGCCTCCCAAAGTGCTGGGATTACAGGCTTGAGCCACCGCGCCCGGCTCCTTACTACTTTTCAAGTAAGGAGTCTTTTGAAGATGTTGAAGTGAGAAATTAAATATCTGAGAACTAGAAAGGAAAACTAATCCACAACATAGAAATTTTATTAGGATAATAAACAACATATGAAGAGGTATATCACAAGATGAACATTTTATTTTTTAACAAAAGGAATTTTAAGATATATGTCTTTATCTGCAGACGCACCTTAAAACAAGAAAATGAAGAAAAAACAAATGTTAATATGCTGTACAAAAAACAGAGAGAAGAATTAGAAAGGAAAGAGAAACAATGTAAGAAAGAAGTTGAAGCAAAACAACTTGAACCGACTGTTCAATCAGGAGAGATGAAACCAAAGACTGTAAGAAGTACTCCAAATCAGGTAAATTAATCTTTGATAAAAATTCTATAGTTTAAACTTCATGTTATCAATCTTACTTATAATATCCACTTGATTTCATATATATGATTTACGTCTAAAACAAACCAGAAATATTGTCTCATTTTTGAAAAGGAATGATGACACTTACAGGTATAATTATTAATATTTATTATAAATCTTGGCATCCACTTAGAAAATTATTTTATTACAAAGAACTTTTGTGAAACCAAGCAGTACCTGTCTCCAGACCACTAGTACCCAATTAATTTGTCGGGGAGGGGGATGGCGGGTAACAGGTTTATTGAGAAATAATGAACACACCATGCAATTCACTTATTTAAAATATGCAAGTCATGGACTTTAGTATTTTCAGAGAGTTATGCGATCATCATTACAATCAATTTTAGAACATTTTCATCACCCTAAAAGCAAACCCCACATCATGTAACCATCTTCACTAGTTTTCCCTTCCTCCTTCAGCCCTAGGGAACCACCCACCTTCTTTGTATAGATTTGCTTATAAGGCTCTGAAATAAAAAACAAGTGGTCTACTGCGACTGGCTTATTTCACTTAGCATAATTTTTCATGCTACATCTGTGTTGTAGCAGGTATTGATGCGGGGTTTTTCTCCTTAGTTCAGCTAAATCTGGATTTTTCTCTCATGACCAGGAAAAATTAAGCATGCAGACACATTGAAGGGTGAGGAGGACAGACTTTATTATGTGAAAGGAAAGCTCTCAGTAAAGAGAGGGGTCCTGCAAACAGATCTCCACTTCACAATTGAATGCCGGGAGCACATGAGCTGAAGTCACCAGGCTCCTCCCCTTCATAAGGCACAAATTCCTGGTGGCTCCACTCAGTCCCACCAGTGTATGTAGGCCTCTGGTCCACTGCCAGCATGTCCAGGCAAGACAAGTCTGAGTTCCTTTCTCTGCACATAGCATCTGGTGCAAACACTTGTGGGGGTGGTTGGAGATACTCCAGGGACCCTTCCATATCTGCCTAGGTGTTTTGATGTCTCCTGCTAAGATCAGTATCAGTACTTAATTTCTTCTTATTGCTGAGTAATATTCCAGTGTATGGATGCATCAAACAATTATTTATCCATTCACCAGGTGATGGACCTTTGGGCTCTTTCCCACCCAAAGGTGATGGACATTTTGGTTCTCTCCACTTTGGGACTCCTATTAATAATTTTGCTGTAGACATTTACATATGAGTTTTTGTGCTTGCATATGTTTCTATTTTCCTGGAGTATATCCTTTTGACTGGAATTTCTGGGTCATATGGTGACTTCATGCTTAACCTTTTGAGGAGCTGCCAGTTTGTCTTCCAAAGTGGCTGCACCACTTTACATTCCCAGCAGTGTGGGATAAGGGTTTTAATTTCTTTACATTTTTCCTAACACTTACTTTCTCTTTTTTATTGAAAAAAGATTTTTATCCTGTGGTGTGAAGTGATACCACATGTGGTTTTGATTATATTTTCCTAATGACTAATTACATTTAGCATCTATCAATGTGCTCATTATCCATCTTTATATCTTCTTTGCAGATATATCTGTTCAGAATCTTTGCCCATTTTTGAAATTGAGTTATCTTGTCACTATGAATTGTAAAGGTTCTTTATGTATCCTATATATGTTTTTTTTTTTTTTTTTTTTTTTTTTTTTTTTTTTTTTTTTTTTTTTTGAGACGGAGTCTCGCTCTGCCGCCCAGGCTGGAGTGCAGTGGCCGGGTCTCAGCTCACTGCAAGCTCCGCCTCCTGGGTTACGCCATTCTCCTGCCTCAGCCTCCCAAGCAGCTGGGACTACAGGCGCCCGCCATGTCGCCCGGCTAGTTTTTGTATTTTTTAGTAGAGACGGGGTTTCACCATGTTAGCCAGGATGGTCTCGATCTCCTGACCTCGTGATCCGCCCGTCTCGGCCTCCCAAAGTGCTGGGATTACAGGCTTGAGCCACCGCGCCCGGCCTATGTATCCTATATATGTAAGTTGCTTATCAGATATATGCTTTTCAAATACTTTCTTCTACTTAGTGTCTTGCCTTTTCCCTTCTCAATACTGTCTTCTCAGGCATAGCACTTTTCAATTTTGAAGTCCATTGAATCCATTTTTCCTTTGGAGTCATAGCTAAGAAAACACTGCCAAATGCAGTCACAAAGATTTATACCAGTGTTTTCTTCTGAAAGTTTTATAATTTTAGCCATTACAGTTAGCTGTTTTATTGTGTGTTAATTTTTAAATAAGGCATTTGGCCCAAATTTATTTATTTATTGCATATGGATATCCAGTTGCCCCAGCACCATTTGTTGAAAAGACTATTATTTTCTCATTTTGTTCTTTTGTTAATCTTATATAAAATCAACTGACTGTAAATGTGCAGGTTTATTTTGAGATTATCGACTCTTAGTTTGCTTATCTGTATTCTTAGGCCAAGGCCAAAATGAATTTACTGAGAAGTTTTTTTCAATTATGTTGCATATTACCAGTTGTCTTATGTCATAATAAAAGTGAAATTTAGTGGAATATCTTTAACTTCACTTTTTGTGTCTCAGAGGAGTCTCTGGCCAGCTTATACATTACTTACTCTAAGATGTGATGGGAAACCAGGCCTACGAGACACACTTTATTTATTTTTACTCCATTCAAACCTTTAATCTCTTTTCCATTGCCTCCTGCTATAGTTTTATTTTTGGTACATTTGGTCACAGGATCTGCTGACATAATCTAATATTTAGTGTATTATGTTTTGCTAACTCATTGTAATTCATAGAATCTTCCATAGATGTTTACCATCCAGGAAAGAGAAGTTTAAGTCCAAGCTGCCAGCTTTCCTTGGTGGAAATCAAGTGAAGTCATCATCTTGCAGTTTGAAGATCCTCTTTCCACCAGGTAGCTGGTTCTCTTGTATAACACTGTGGCTAATCCTTTTCTTGGTGCAGATCTTACATTCTCAGAAACCACAGTTCCCTGTGTTGACCTCCTTCCACTGAAACAGATGCACAGCTCTGCTTTCTAGCTCAGTATAGGATTCTTAGAATATAAAGTTTAACTCCTTCCAAGAAAAAGTCTTAGGAGTGCAGCACTTAAAAATCAGGTAATGTTCAGGTGATTTATCAGAGACACATAGCAGAGTAGTATTTTGACTTTCAAAATTTCAGAGCCAAGTTGTGTGCTATAGGGAAGCCTTGTGGCATAACATAGAGATGGGATGGTCTTCTCCATACGAACAAGCTTGAAGTAAGGTAAAGGAGAAATTGCATTTGATTTCTTGACACTCAAAGCACACTGTGTTTATTTTACTTCTGGGAAGACTAAAAATCATTCCGTAATGTTCTCCTTATTTCCTTATTGAGAAAAGGAAAATAAAACTTAAATACTCGTTTGATTAATAAATACTCAAAGCTTATCGCTTAGAATTTTAGTTAATTGAAATTAAGTGAATGTCTGATTTTCATGTAACCAAGTATTTCTAGTTGTTTTACAAATCATGTCTTCTTGCTTCCCAGTCTTATTTCCTAACTTGAGGGGAAATTGTAAGGAGATACCCTTGCCTTGTTATCAGAGTTCATAATTGAAGAGGTTTTAGGAAAAGTTCATCCTCAGCAGGTTATGTCTCCCTCCTGGTTATCTGCTGCTTCTCAGTAATGTTTGCCATCAGTAAATTAACCCCAACATTTATTAGATCCTACTTTAAAAGAGACTCTTTTCTGCTGCATAAGTTATGTTTCCTGTTGTCTCTTTTTAAAACTGATTTTTCTAACAATTCTCTAGAGTTTTGTGGCTTAAAAATAAAACATTTATTTTGTTAATGAACCTGTGGTTTGGAAAAATCGTGGCCAGGACAGGTTGTCTCTGCTCCCCTCAGCTTCCCTAGGAACAGCTGATCAGTTGGGGAAATGGAATCATCTGAAGCATGCTCACCCATGTGAGTGGATGGTGGATGCTGGCCATTGGCTGGAACCTTGGTTTGGGCAGGCAGCATGAAGGCTGACACTGGTATTGCCAGGTTCTCTTTGTGACCTGAGTGCTCTCACAATCTGGGGACTGGGTTCTAAGGGAAAGCAGTCTGGGAGAGAGAAGCCACATGATATCCCTTTTACTGCATTCTATTCATTAGGAGGAAGTCAGTAAGGTTGGCCCATGTTCTCTTTTTTTAAAAATGGGATGAATATAACTTATCTTTTGTTTTAATTGACACATGTATACATAATTATAGGTTATAGAGTGATATTTTGATACACTTATATAGGGTGTAATGATCAAACTAACTGGCATATTTACTACTTCAACCATTCTTTATTTCTTTGAATTGTGAACATTCAAAATATTCTGACTTTTCAAAAATATACAATAAATCATAGTTAACCAAATTGACCCTACAATGCCGCAGAACACCAGAACTCATTCCTCTTATCTAACTGTAATTCTATATGCATTACCAACCTACCTTCCCCTACTTCTTTGAGCTTTTTTGTTGTTGTTAAGACACAGGGTCTTGCTAGTGTAGTCTGTGCTCTGGGCAACTGTAGTCACCCAGACTGGAGACAGTGGTTTGATCATAGTGCACTGCAGCCTCAAAACTCTTGGGCTTGTGTAATCCTTACACCTCAGCCTACTGAGCAGCTAGGATTATGGGCATGCACCATTGCACCTGTCAGATTTTTGACTTTGTAGAGGTATCTCCCTATGTTACCCAGGGGCTCTGGAACTTTTGGCCTCAAGTGATTCTCCTGCCTTGGTCTCTCAAAATGCTGGGAAATTACAGGCATCAGCTATGTTGCCCAGTCCTCAATATTTCTTTAGCTCCCGCACAGGAGTGAGAATGTGCAGTACTTATCTTTCTGTGTCTGCACTTAACATAACATCCTCCAGACTGATCCATGTGGCCATGAATAACAGGATTTAATTCATTTATATGGTGAATAGTATTCCATTGTGTATGTGGACCACATTTTTTGTCTGTTCATTTGGTGATGGATATGTAGGTTGCTTCCATACATTAGCTGTTGTGAATAGTGCTACAATAAACATATGAGGACAGGAATCCTTTTGATCTATTATCTTTTCTAGTGCCTGAATACCCAGTAGTGGGGTTGCTGGATTCCTCGACAGTTCCATTATTAAATTTCTTGAGAAAACCTCGTGTTGTTTTCTATAGTGGCTGCACTAAATTACCTTCCCACCAACAGCATGTAACAGTTTGCTGTTCTCTGGAACCTCACCAGCATTTTTTTTTTTTTTTTTGTCTTTTCGATGATACCAATTTATTCAAATTGAAGCGAGATTATATCACATTGTAGATTTGATTTGTATTTCCCTGAGGATTAGTGACACTGAGCATTTTAAAAATTGTTTATCGGCTATATGTATTTCTTTTTTCTTTCTTTTTTTTTTTTTTTTTTGAGACGGAGTCTCGCTCTGTCGCCCAGGCTGGAGTGCAGTGGCCGGATCTCAGCTCACTGCAAGCTCCGCCTCCCGGGTTCATGCCATTCTCCTGCCTCAGCCTCCCGAGTAGCTGGGACTACAGGCGCCCGCCACCTCGCCCGGCTAGTTCTTTTGTATTTTTTTAGTAGAGACGGGGTTTCACTGTGTTAGTCAGGATGGTCTCGATCTCCTGACCTCGTGATCCGCCCGTCTCGGCCTCCCAAAGTGCTGGGATTACAGGCTTGAGCCACCGCGCCCGGCCTTCTTTTTTCTTAAAAAATAGTACAGTTAGATATTTTGCCCAATTTTTAAGTCAGTTTTTTTTTTTTTTTTTACTGTCAAGTTGTTTGAGTTTCTTGTATATTTTGGACATTAGTCCCTTATTAGATGAATAGCTTGACAATATTTTCTCCCATTCTACAAGTTTTCTCTTCACTCAGTTGTTAGTTGGACAGAAACTCTTTAGCTTAATGTAGTACCATTGGTCTATCATTTGTTTTTTGCCTATGCTTCTGATGTCTTACCCATAAAAATCTTTGTGCAGACTAATGTCCTCAAGCATTTTCCCTATGTTTACTTATAGTAGCTTGATAATTTGGGGCCTTATATTTCAGTCTTCAATTGATTCTGAGTTTATTTTGTTATATGGTGTTACATAGGAAGCTAGTATCATTCTTCTCCATATGGATATTTAGTTTTCCCAGTGCCATACATTGAAGAGGCTTTCCTTTCCCCAATGTATGTTCTTGGCACATTCGTCCAAATCAGATGGCTGGAAATATGTGGATTTATTTCTAGGGGCTGTATTCTATGGCCTTTACCCCAAGAATCATTACTTCTTAAAATGCAATTAAAATTAGCAAGAAACATTTGCAGTTTAAGGAAAGGCTTATGACATCAGAATTCTTATTTACAGGATTCATCATTTTGTATTTTTGTGAGATACAGTCTTTGTCTGTCATCCAGGCAGAAGTGCAGTGATGTGGTCATAATTTACTGCAGCCCTGAACTCTGGGTACAAGCCATCCTTTTGCCTCAGTCTCCCAACTAGCTGGGTTTACAGGCATGAGCCACCATGCCTGGCTAATTTTGAAAAAAAAAAAAAAAAAAAAATTTTTTTTTTTTTTTTGTAGAGATGGGGGTCTCACTATGTTGCTCTGCCTGATCTCAAATTCCTGGCCTCAAGTGATCTCTCTGCCACAGCCATTTAAAGTGCTAGGATTACAGGCATGAGCCACCATGCCTAGTACCTAGCATATGATATTATTTTCAAAGTTCTATTCCTAGAGCCATTTATTAACTTTGGCCTAAATAACTCAATATGATATCTCTGAAACTTTTCTTGACATATGGGGAATGGTAATGAGGGAAGGGGGTTAGACACTTTTTACTAAGAGATAACCTCATGCCATTTAAGGAGGAACAAAAATGAATTATCAGAACCATAAAAGATGAATTGTACAAGTTCTGTGGCAAAGATGATGATAGTAAATAATATATTTTTGTGACTGATGGTAGCTTTAATTTTGTTCTTAAAATTCTGAGTACTTTAAGGGTTCACATTTGAAGAATCTACTGCAATACAGATAACATTTTATTGCAAGTAAATGCATTTCAAAATTTGCTATTGGTTTTGTATTATTCTCAGTCTACTTCATTATCAAGCTATACTATTTTATTCATGCAGTTTGA
Source organism: Trachypithecus francoisi (assembly GCF_009764315.1). Classification (NCBI taxonomy): domain Eukaryota; kingdom Metazoa; phylum Chordata; class Mammalia; order Primates; family Cercopithecidae; genus Trachypithecus; species Trachypithecus francoisi. The sequence goes on along the minus strand of NW_022680490.1, from coordinate 108,276 downwards.
TGATTTTACGGTAAGAGGGAAGCTGTATATTCAAAATGTGTCAATTTGGCTGAAGAAAATCAAGCTCTTCAACAGGAATTTTGATCTATGAAAAAAACTACATCGGGAATGTGAAAAATTTGAGGAGGATAAAAAGATGTTAGAAGAAGAAATATTAAGTCTTAGGACACCTACGGAAAACAATATGGTAGAAGTTACTAAACTAGAAGAATATAAATCAGAGCTAGATGAAAGGGCAATACAGGTAGTAGAAAAATTAGAAGAAATCCATTTACAGGTTAGTTTTTTAAATCAGATAAGTTTTTCTGTAATGTGCTTCCATTTATATCACTGCAAATTATATTTTGGACATGTATATATTGTGTTTCCTCAGCCTCTCTTGTAGCAATTTGTTTTGTAGAGTTCTAGAAAAAAAAAGACATGTTTTTCTGTTATATATTTAAATTTCCATTATTATTATAACAAAATCAATCATTCAGAGTTGATTCTCACTATGGAGTCATTTGATGATTAAGACCAATTGCATAGGAAAAACTTGTGGTTTAGAAATTATGTGATACTTTTGAATTGGTCTTAAGTTACATTGTTTATTGATCACTTTTTAAAATTATGAATGGATTCTATTCCTTTTGGTATGACCAGGTTACATTAATACTAACATAATAATGATTTCAAATTTTTATAAATCAGACTTAATTTTGAATTCAGTTATTAGTTTTGATATTGCTGATCAACATTTTAAGCTTCAGCTTCTTTTTTTTAACACGTTGAAAATTGCTCTTTGGATCACTGACTTAAAATGGAAGGCAACAAACATAATAATTAGGTTGTAATTGCTTTAAAAGTGTATTCTATTAAAAGTGAAAACTACTTATGAAGAGGTTACAACCAAATTAGAATAATATAAGGAATCCTTTGCAGTAGCACTGAAAGCTAAAAATTCCATGTCAATAAAAGTAACGAAGTAAGTCAAAACATACACCCACAGAGAATGAACTAAGCTCAATAATTTGTTTTGAAAGCATAATTTTTAGTGAGATGGTTTCAGGATTTTAGTAGGAAGTGAATGCTAATTTGATCATGCAATTTTGGAAAATCATGTTAGTAAATAATCTTACCTTTAAAATGTTAGTCAAGAATAGTTTCCGTCTCACCCTTCATTTTTTGTTGTTGTTGTTGTTGCTTTCATATGGCTTTTTTCCCCTGAAAAGTCTCATGTAGTTAACCTGTTCTGTTAGTTTTTTTCACTAAGTATTTTTGAAGTTTTTTTAATTAGTAGAGTGATCCTGTTATAAGATTACTTGTCAGAATTTCCCTAAAGAGAAATATTAATGATTTTAATTTATTTTTTGGTAGATCACAACCTAAATTCGAAGTGTCAAGTGGTACTGCTACTCTGGGCACCATCGTTTTTGACTGTGATCTTAAGTATTATCACTAGAGGGTACCTCAAGAAAGACTATTTGTGTAACATTTTCAAGATGTTACAGAAAGGCATCCTTGTGAAATAGGAAATAATTATCACAAGAATTTAAAGAATTGTAATTCAAAAAGTGGTTAAAAAATAACACCTTGGTTTTCTTCTGGAGTTTTTATGGTATTAGGTCTAACATTTAAGTCTCTAATCCATCTTGAATTAATTTTCATATCAGGAGTAAGGAAAGGATCCAGTTTCAGCTTTCTACTTATGGCTAGCCAATTTTCCCAGCACCATTTATTAATTAGGGAATCCTTTCCCCATTTCTTGTTTTTCTCAGCTTTGTCAAAGATCAGATGGCTGTAGATGTGTGGTATTCTTTCTGAGGACTCTGTTCTGTTCCATTGGTCTATATCTCTGTTTTCGTACCAGTACCATGCTGTTTTGGTTACTGTAGCCTTGTAGTATAGTTTGAAGTCAGGTAGCGTGATGCCTCCAGCTGATGTTCTTTTGACTTATGATTGTCTTGGCAATGCAGGCTCTTTTTGGGTTCCATATGAACTTTAAAGTAGTTTTTTCCAATTCTGTGAAGAAACTCATTGATAGCTTGATGGGGGATGGCATTGAATCTATAAATTACCTTGGGCAGTATGGCCATTTTCACGATATTGATTCTTCCTATCCATGAACATGCTATGTTCTTCCATTTGTTTGTGTCCTCTTTTATTTCACTGAGCAGTGATTTGTAGTTCTCCTTGAAGAGGTCCTTGACATCCCTTGTAAGTTGGATTCCTAGGTATTTTATTCTCTTTGAAGCAATTGTGAATGGAAGTTCATTCCTGATTTGGCTCTCTGTTTCTCTGTTACTGGTGTATAAGAATGCTTGTGATTTTTGCACATTAATTTTGTATCCCGAGACTTTGCTGAAGTTGCTTATCAGCTTAAGGAGATTTTGGGCTGAGACAAAGGAGTTTTCTAAATATACAATCATGTCATCTGCAAACAGGGACAATTTGACTTCTTTTCCTAACTGAATACCCTTGATTTCTTTCTCTTGCCTGATTGTCCTAGCCAGAACTTCCAACACTATGTTGAATAGGAGTGGTGAGAGAGGGCATCCCTGTCTTGTGCCAGTTTTCAAAGGGAATTTTTCCAGTTTTTGCCCATTCAGTATAGACAAAGGCATGGGTAAAGACTTCATGTCTAAAACACCAAAAGCAACGGCAGCAAAAGCAAAAATTGACACATGGGATCTCATTAAACTAAAGAGTTTCTGCACAGCAAAAGAAACTACCATCAGAGTGAACAGGCAACCTACAGAATGGGAGAAAATTTTTGCAATCTACTCATCTGACAAAGTGCTGATATCCAGAACCTACAACGAACTCAAACAAATTTACAAGAAAAAAAAAAACCACCCCATCAAAAAGTGGGCATAGGATATGAACAGACATTTCTCAAAAGAAGACATTCATACAGCCAACAGACACATGAAAAAATACTCATCATCACTTGCCATCAGAGAAATGCAAATCAAAACCACAATGAGATACCATCTCACACCAGTTAGAATGGCAATCATTAAAAAGTCAGGAAACAACAGGTGCTGGAGAGGATGTGGAGAAATAGGAACACTTTTACACTGTTGGTGGGATTGTAAACTAGTTCAACCATTATGGAAAACAGTATGGCGATTTCTCAAGGATCTAGAACTGGAAGTACATATGACCCAGCCATCCCATTACTGGGTATATACCCAAAGGATTATAAATCATGCTGCTATAAAGACCCATGCACACATATGTTTATTGTGGCACTATTCACAATAGCAAAGACTTGGAATCAACCCAAATGTCCATCAGTGACAGACTGGATTAAGAAAATGTGGCACATATACACCATGGAATACTATGCAGTCTTAAAAAAAGATGAATTTGTGTCCTTTGTAGGGACGTGGATGCGGCTGGAAACCATCATTCTCAGCAAACTATGGCAAGAACAGAAAACCAAACACCGCATGTTCTCACTCATAGGTGGGAACTGAACAATGACATCACTTGGACTCGGGAAGAGGAACATCACACACCGAGGCCTATCATGGGGAGGGGGAAGGGGGGAGGGATTGCATTGGGGGTTATACCTGATGTAAATGACCAGTTGATGGGTGCTGACGAGTTGATGGGTGCAGCACACCAACATGGCACAAGTATACATATGTAACAAACCTGCCCATTATGCACATATACCCTAGAACTTAAAGTATAATAAAAAATAAAAATAACACCTTGTTCAGTCTGAAGAGGTGTGTGCAAGGCAGAAAGAAAAAACCACACTTCCAGTGCCTTGGTTACAGTGTTGGGGGCTAATTGCTTTCAGAGACACTTTAGTTCTTTTTGATCCCCAACCTATCTAGTTCTCCCCTAGGAGTTGTTGCTCTTAATTATTCCTCAGTGCCAAATGTTTAATTGTTCCTAGATAACGGGTGAAATGTACAAGGGTGAAGCCTACAACTGGTTTACTAAACGCAAATATTCCTAGATTTTATTCTGTTCATTTTAGTTTTCTTAACCTACGTTAAGGAGTGCAACGTGACGTTTTGATATAATTATTACTAGTGAAGTGGTTCTTACAATCAAGCAAATCGACCTATTCATTGTCCCATGTTGTTACACTTTAAATACAAGTATTTCTATTGAAATCTTCAGAATCTTACCACTAGAGCCATTTTAGAAGGCAGCAAGTTTTGCCTTTTGAGCCATACATCACTGATTGCCATTTCTCTTCCCTGTCTACATTGTTTGAACTGCTTGTTCAGTATAAACCATCTTAGAAACACAGATTCTCCTTTAGAACAATTTTAAAATTATGATTCCTTACAAGAGGTATGCTTTCACACATCTTCGGTGTGAAAACACTGTGTAGTAGGTTATTTGGTTTATTCTCAGGGCAAGTTTTTAAAAACTGCAAGTCATTAAGAATCATTTAAGGAAAAATGAAATATTAAGTCTTTGTCTTTGCTATCTTTACAGATCGAATAAGAAAATAGCAGTGATCAGTACCAAGCTCCTTATGGAGAAAGAGCGGGTGAAATATTTTCCCAGCACTCTTCCTACAAGGCGAGACCCAGAGTCACCTTGTGTTGAAAGTCTTTCTAGTATAGGACTCAATGGAAAATCAGTTCCCCAAATGACCATAAAAATTCCTACTTCAAACCCACAGACTTCAAATTACTTCAAGAACGACTTGACTGAGGTTAGTTATATGACCATTTCTCTTTTGAGTTTTGCTTCTCTAATATAATTCTTGTTTTTAATTTGGTGGAATACTGAGTTGTTCTGTTGGCTTATGCATGTTAGGTAAAGATCATAATTAGCTCTGTTAACACACAAAGGAAATGGGAATTTTACATTTTTTAATTCCCTGGAGCTCTCATTTTCAAGAGATATCCATTTGCTAAATTTATTCAATAAATGTGACTAAACTGACATGTTAAAAATGTCTTTAAAAGCTGCATTTAAGTTAGGTTTTAGAAATTGCATGTTATTGCCTGATAACTGATTATATACTTTGAGACGTTTTGGTTTACTCTCTAATTGATTGTAGTTTAGCTGTGGTTCATACCACCTTTTCTTTTCTTTTCTTTTCTTTTCTTTTTTCCTTTGGAGGTAGTGTCTCACTCTGTTGCCTAGGCTGGAGTGTCGTGGTGCTATCACGGCTCACTGCAACCTCCACCTGCCGGGTTCAAGCAATTCTCTTGCTTCAGCCTCCTGACTACCTGAGACTACAGGCATCTGCCATTACACTTGACTAAGGTTGGTATTTTTAGTAGAAACAGAGTTTCACCATCTTGAGCAGGCTGTTCACGAACTCCTGACCTTGTGATCTGCCTGCCACAGCCTCCCACAGTGCTGGGATTACAGGCATGAGTCACTGTGCCTGGCTCATGTCACTTTTAAAGTTTCTTTGCAGCAGTCAGGTACGGTGTCTCACGTCTGTAATCCCAGCACTTTGGGAGGCCAAGGCAGGTGTGTCATGAGGTAAGGATTTCAAGACCAGCCTGACCAAGATGGTGAAACTCCATCTCTACTAAAAGTTCAAAAAAAAAAAAAAAAATTAGCCGGGTGTGGTGGTGGGCACCTATAATCCCAGCTACTAGGGAGGCTGAGGCAGAGGATTGCTTGAATCCAGGAGGTGGAGGTTACGGTGAGCTGAGATTGTGCCACTGCACTCCAGCCTGGGTGACAGAGTGAGACTCCATCTTGAAAACAACAACAACAAAAAAAACTTTAAAGTTTATTTGCACCATCTCAACTCCTCCCATCCATAATCACAACTGAATTATTGGCATCCAAGCACTTTACCCCACATATGTATGTTTATTATATAGTAGAATCCAAAATAATTGCATTTTATGAATAACACAAAACACTGAAATGCTCATTTCCATTTTTATGTAAAAGCTTTATGCTTGGCCAGGCACAGTGGCTCACACTTGTAATCCTAACATTTTGGGAGGCTGAGGCAGGTGGATCACTTGAGTTCAGCAGTTTGAGACGAGCCAAGCCAACATGATGAAACCCGTCTCTAATAAAAATACAAAAATTAGCAAAGTGTATTGGCAGGCATGTGTAATCTCAGATACTCGGGAGGCTGAGGCAGGAGAATCACTTGAACTCAGGAGACAGAGGTTGCAGTGAACCAAGATCATACCACTGCAGTATAGCCTGGGTGATGGAGACTCCATCTCAAAAAGGTTTGTGCTTTCCTTGCATTAGAGTACATCCTCTGACTATAAATATCCTGGACAAAAACCTAGGAAATATACTTCTGGACATCATATTTGTCAATTAGTTTATGGCTAAGTCCTCAAAAGCAATCTCAAGAATAACAAAACTTGACAAATGTGATCTAATTAAGCTGAAGAGCTTCTGCACAGCAAGAGAAACTATCACAGGATTAAACAGTCAGCCTAAAGAATGGAAGAAAATATTCACAAACTATGGATACAGCAGATGCCTATTATCCAGAATCCATAAGAGACCTAAACAAATCAACAAGCAAAGAATATATAACACCACTAAAAATGGGTGAAGGACATGAACAGACACTTCTCAAAATAACACATGTAAGTAGCTGACAAACATATTAACAAATGCTTACCATTGCTAATCATCAGAAAAATGCCAAACAAAACATCAGTGAGATACCATTTCACACCAGTCAGAATGACTTTTGTTAAAAAGTTAAAAAAAATAAAAATAAAAAATAAAGGTGTTGGGGAGGCTGTGGAGAAAAGGGAAAACACACCGTTTGTGGCGATGTGTATTAGTTCAGCTACTATGGAGAGCAGTTTGGAAATTAAGAACTAAGAATGACTGTTGGATGCAGCAACTCCATAACTATACTAGGGATATACCGAAAGGACAATAAATCACTGTAACAAAACGATGCATTCACATGTATGTTCATTGCAGCACTATTCACAATAGCAAAGACATGGAGTCAATCCAGGTGCATCCAGGGTAGATTGAAAATTCAAGGTAGATTAGAAAATTCCATATATACCATGGAATACTATGCAGTCATAAAAAGAACAAAATCGTGTCCTTTGCAGCAACATGGATACAGCTGCAATCCACTATCCTAAGCAAACTAACGCAGAAACAAAAACCAGATATCTCATGTTTTCACTCATGTGGGAGGTACACATTGGGTGCACATTGTCATAAACATGGGAATAATAGACACTGGGAAAAAAGAATAGGGAGGGACAGAGTGGGCCAGGGTTGAAAAACTACTTATTGGGTCCTATGCTCACTACCTGTGTGATTTGTTCAGTTGTACTCCAGATCTCAGCATCCCTCAATTACCTTTGGAAGGAAACCTACACAGGTATCACCATAATTTAGACTACAAACTAGAAAAAAAAAAAAAAAAGAGAGAGAGAAATTTACTATAAAATAGTTTACTATAAGTAGAGAATAGAAATTTCTTTTTAAGATAAAATTTATTGAAGTAAAGAATGGATTAAACTTTTATAAAGGACAGAGTTTTGCTAAGTATTTCAAAGCAATGCATTCATTGAAAAAGATGACTTTAATTTAATTTTCTTATTTTATTTATTTATTTTTTCTTTTTTGAGACAGGGTCTCACTCTGTCACCAGGCTGGAGTGCAGTGGTGAAATCTTGGCTCACTGCAACCTCCACCTCCTGGCTTCAAGCAATTCTCCTGCCTTAGACTCCCAAGTAGCTGGGATAGGTGCGCGACACCATGCCCGGCTAATTTTTGTATTTTTAGTAGAAATGGGGTTTCTCCATGTTGGCCTGGATGGTCTTGCTCTCCTGATCTCATGATCTGTTGCCTTGGCCTCTCCAAGTGCTGGGATTCCAGGCATGAGATACCATGCCTGGCCATTGTTTAACCTTTGTACTAACAAAACACTACCTTTCTAAAATCATGTATATGCAATAGACCAATATTAACTGTATTTTTGTCAGATTACTCTAAACAGCATTACACAGATACATCTAAACTTTAAATAAGTAGAAATTTTACTATATGTATGTGATTATTTTTCTATGTAAGCAAACTTCAAGTTATGCCTAGTCACTTAAAATACTAAAGGCCACATTCTGTAAGTGATAACATTATTTTCATGATAATGTTTCTTGTTTAAAGATTATTATTTTTACTTATTTTAAATGGGGCCAGACTGTGTAGAACAAATAATTAGAGAAACAAAGAGAAGTATATTGTCAAAATTTATTAATTAAATTTAGGTTTATTTTAGAAATAAAGTGTAAATAGCAAATGGCATTCTTTTTCATTGCTGGGTTAGCAGATAATATGTCAAGTATTGTTTTTTTCTTACACACATATAATGAAAGATATGAAAACAAAAACTTTCACAGAGAAGACTGTACTTGTGCACCACAAATTTATCGTGTTTCATAGCTTAAAAACTTCCCAAGAAGTCTATCCATCTCTTTTTCACTGGCTCTACAATTTCTTCACTTTTGCCATCCTCATGGAACCGTCAGCCAGCACCTGCAACGATTCTCAGAAAACAAAGGCATCATCAAGTTCTCAGGGTTTTGGTAGAGAATGAAGGCCAACAGACCTCAGACTAATTTTGAAATCCTTAGCTGAGCTAACCCTTCATAAGCAGTCACTTGACAGGTGACATGTTAAATCCCCTGTAATTTACTGTTTCATTGGCTTACGTCTGTTCTCAGGAAAGCTTTCAAATTTTTTGCCATGAAATGAAAACACCCATGTTAATGTGATTCTTCTCAAGTTACTCAGCCTTGTCTCGCACCATTTACCACACTCTGCCCTTTGCTCCAGCACCAAACTGGAACTCCGCAGGGCTCTTCCTTACTTCAGGCTCTTTACCTTTGCCTCTTCCCTCTGTCTGGCAAGCTTTTCCTTGTCCTTCAGGTATCAACCTGTGTTATCTCCTTCACCAGAAAGCCCAAGATACTGACATAAAAGTGGAATAGATGTCCCTTCTGTGTGTTCCAGTAGTGCCCTGCTGTATACCTGTCATGGTATCTATGACTCTATATGGATATTGCCTGCCTGTCTGTTTCTTTAGGTTATAGTATATGACTGTTGAGAGGTGGACCATAGCATCTTCATCTTGTAATTCCAGTGCCAGTTCTAGTACCTTAGCACGTGGCTGATTCCATGAATGAAGAATGAAAAAGCTCTGAAATTTAAACACAATTAGAATACCATGTGTAAATTAAATAGTAATTTTGTATTTTAAATGTACATACATATTTCTCATTCTTATTAACTCTGATAAAGTTCTCAACTCTTTAGTTATTAAACTCACACTTACTTAAGTGTTTTAGTTAAAGAACATAATTCTTTCTTATTCTTTCCAGCTGTTGCTGTGTTGGACAGTAGCTCTCATCTACTTTCTTCTCTAGACTCCACTGGTAAGGAACATCTAATGAAGAGAATATTTCACCATAAAGTCTTAAGGAAAAATTGTATGATTTAAAAGATTATAAAACTTTATTATGGGGCTATTTACACCACATTTTAATTTTCTCATAAAATATATAACATTACAATGTTTACTGAAGTAGGATATTTTTGTATCATGCGTATGATGATAATTTGGATATTTAAAATGATTTTCTTTTAGCCTCCTTAAGTTTTAAGTGGATCTTGCAAATGAAAACCATTATTATTGAGTTTGCCATTCTCAAATTGCCCAAATGTCAGCTCTTTAAACAGCCAAACAACCAATTCATCATTTATAATTTAGTAAATGTCATGGAAGGCTTATTTGCATTTTACAGTTTTATTGCTTAGGAGAGTGAAGGAGTTCCTGCCAGGTTTGTCCATGCTGATGTTACGAATTTCTTTTTGTAGTTCAACCATATTATGTATGGAGGTACTTTGAGACTGTGAATATCTGGTTAATCCTCAGAAGCCACTAGATTTAGCATTTCATGGATGACTTGTGTTTGAACAATTATTACTACGGTGGTTGCCAGATGATTATTTTCTTATCTCTTCTTTGTTCTACACAAAGAAATAAAACCAATAAATAAGGGCGAAGGGAAAGCTCATGATTCTGGGGCTCCAGTTCTCCAAGATTAAGACATCTCAAGATGATTTTGTCTTTTTGATTTGTCCCCGTTACTCTGTCAGCACTTTTTTACTTTCTGGCACACAATGTTCGAAGCTAATCTGGTATTTTCTCTGCCCAAGCCCCGGAATGAGTAATTTTTCTTAGAAGCAGTGGCGGAGCCACTGAGGAGCACAGGCGTGCCCTCCCCAGTGCGGGCTCACTGGTCCCCAATAGAAAAACCACTGCCGCATCCACTGAGGTCCCAAGAAACCAGCAAAGGGCCTTGTGGCTATCTGGGGACAGTCCTCATGTGGTCCCAGACTCAGCCTCAAATGTTGTGAATTAGTCTTCGTGTAGCCTCTGTGCTGTGTCTTTAGATTGGGGCTCTGTAGGAAGGGCCCTGGGAGACCAGGCAGCAGAGGGAGTCTCGTCTGCAAATGTCCCTCCCTTCCTGGCACTCTGACACTCAGGAATAGGGAAGATGGCATGTCCAGGCAATGCCAGGCCACATCACTGTCTCCTTTGAGATGGGCCCAGAGGGCCTTTGGGGTGAGTGTGGAGCTGGGCACCTGGATCCTGAGGCTGACGCTCTCTCCTTTTGTCCTGGAGGAAAGGCAGTGCCCCCAAAACAAACCCAGGAACTGACCTCTCGGCACACATGCAGGGAGAGAGGGTCTGTGAGCTGATTGGGACATTGTAATGAGACTTTGAGCACTGCTGGTCGGGGGTCTAGTCAGTGGACCATGGTCAGAGATGACCTGGTCATCATGACCTAGTCATCTGAGACCTAATCAGCAGGGTTAGTAGTGGCTTCCTCAGTAAAGGCCTCAACAGTGGGGACCTGGCGACCTAGTCATTGGAAGCCTGGTCAATGGGAAGACCTGGTTAGTGGTGGCCATATTAGGGGGCCTGATCGGTTGGAAAATAAACAATGAAGAACTGGTTGGTGGGGCCTATACAGTATACTAGGGGCCTAGTCAGTGTGGGGCCTTAGTGCCTTGGAGCCTGTTCAGTGAGGGCCTGGTCAGAAGGGTCGGCTGGGGACTGATCCATGGAGAATTGTTCAGTGGGGGTCTGGTGAGTGGCAACCTTGTAAATTGTGGTCTTGTCAGTAGGAACCTGGCCAGCTGGCCATTATGTGACTTCAGGCAGGGGGTTTGTCTGTGAATCCTCCTTGTCTCCATTTGCAGGGAAGGTGAGTCAGGGTACCCTGGAGGGTGGCTGGAAAGAGAAGGTGAGAAGATGTGTTGAATCCAGTACTGCTTGGCAGACCTGCAACTTTACATGCAACCTATGCTCCACCTAGAGAGGGTGCCAGCCCTCTGCTCTACTCGTTGCCTCTCCTCTGTCTGCATCCCCAGGACCACCATGGGTGGGGACGGCAGAGACTGGGAAGCACCTGTGGAGACTCTAATGCTCTAAGGTGACAGAGGACATGGGTGCACCCATGACTGGAGAAGCTAGGCCTGTCCAGAGAAGCAAGACAAACACACAGATAAGCACGCACACACACACACAGGCACACATGCATGCACAAACCCATTTCATGCACACATGTCAGTTCACAGGAGAGAGGACACTGACCGTGGGCGCTGTTGACCCAAGCAGGCTCTCATTGTGGTGGGTTGTGTTACCCCACAATGTCACCGTTGCTTAACACCCATCGCCTCTGTGTTGTGGAGCAGTTATAGACACACAGCAGTGTCTCTGAGTGGCTCTGGGTGAAGGACTATTTCCTAGGTGAAAGGCATATCTCAGCACAGCTGACTGATCAGACTCAGGTGAGTGGGAGCCGCTCTCTTCTCTCCCTCCTGGCTTAGGGAGAGTCACTATCAGGTGGGTGGTTTTGGCCTCTGGGCAGCTACTCAGGGTGATCCCTGAGCACTCACCGGGTGCCTATTCTGTGCAGACAGTCATCTCATTCATCCTCGCAGCAATTCCATTCGGCATCTTCTCTGATCACCCCTGTGACCACCCAGGATAACCCCATCACCAGACCCAGTTCAGCTCCATGATAACCAAGAAGCAGATCCAGAGACAACCGCCCTGCATGGTGCCTGCATCTGATCCCCCTTGGTGGGTAGTGACCAGCACAGCATGGAAAAAGCCAGGGCAGCATGCGGCCAGCTGCCCTGCAGCCCCAGATGGCTCCTGTGCCTTGGGAAGTCATTCTGAAAGGGGAAGCTGGTCACTTTGAGGTCCCTGGAGGGAAGGATGAACATGCATTGCAACAGCCCTGGCATCCAGCAGCATGCCATACATCTTTTCACCCAACCTGTATGATAAAGGGCCCCTCCTGGGACACATGTCCCATACCTAAAGGGTCCTGTCCTGGTCAGACCTCATCCTGAACTGTGGTGGGGGAGGGGCACCATCGGCCTCCCTGAAGCAGCCAGGATTACCACCCAGGGGACCAGGTCTTCTGTGGCCCTGGCCAGACTTAGAATTTGGCCCAAGACAAGCAAGCTCACTCGGTGCAGCTTGTCAGTTCCTGGGGCCTGTGCAGGTCAGGCAAGGCCAAGCTGGCTCAAAGAGCAACCAGCCACCTCTGCAAGGGTGTGCCAGGAGCAGGTGGACCAGCCACCAACTTCGCCCACTCTAGGAAACAGTGGGATGGCCAGGTTCCCACAGCGTCAGTGACCACCACCTGTCAGTTGATGGAGTGGAGGCCTGAGGAAAAGCAGATGGTGCTGGGCCCTACCTCCAGGGCAGAATAACTGACTTACCCTGATTGGCAGAGAGTGATTTTGATGGCTGCTCCACCTGCTCTTGGCATGCCCTTGCAGAGGTGGCTGGTTGCTCTTTGAGCCAGCTTGGGCTTGCCTGGCATGCACAGGTCTCAGTGCAACAAATGTGCTGCAAATGGAGCCACTCAGAGAAAATGAGCAGCAGGCTCAGGAGCAGGGTGTGCACTGTCTTTGGGGCTCCAGTCTACACCTCAGGGCTTCTACAGCAATGGGGGCTTCTTGGGTGCCAAGAGGTAGATCGCAGACCATCTTGAGGAGGACTCTGGTAAGAGCTTCCTTGTGGAAGTGGATGATGTCCAGGATGTTGGCCTGGTGTCCCTGAGACAGCACTAACAGGTCCATGATTGGGTCCAGGTCCTGCCTGGGCTGATTGGCAAAGAGCTCACCGACAGTGTGGAAGGCATCTGTGGTGAAGTGGCATCTGTGTTCAAGTGCAGAAAGGGCCCAATCTGGTCGATGAACCACACCATCAGCTTCTGGATGAAGACACATGCCACACCTTTTGTCATTTCCTGATGTGCCCCACCAGCCCTGATGAGACAGCCTGGAGACAGGGCAAGAGAAAGGCTGAGATGGTGAGTGCCAGATTCTTCCTGGCCCTGAGTCCACCCCCTGGGTGACACACTGAAACTTTAGGAGTGGGAGAGCAAGATGGACAGCTTCAAGTGCTTCACTAAGAAGGTGGACAACAGGGCACTCAGCTCAACTTCACAGCCAATGAGTTGACATGCAAGCAGGTGATAGTGAGAGGCTTTAAGAAAGAGCATTGGAAGGTGACCAGTTCTACAAGCTTCAGCCAGGCCTTGGAACTGGACCAGACCATCCACTTCACCAGAGATGTCTTCCACACTGTCAGTGAGTGCTTTGCCAATCAGATCCAGTCATAGACCTGTTAGTGCTGTCTCAGGGACACCAGGCAACATCCTGGACATCATCCACATACACAAGGAAGCTCTTACCAAAGTCATGGAGAGGCAACATGTGGCAGAAGGGAAGACAGAGGCACAGAGGCTGATGATGTCAGAATCACAGGAACAGGATTTATTTTGCCACTTCAGTGGAAATTCACCACTTCCATCCAATTTGAATGAGAGACATGAAATCACAGATGCAGCATTTCTTGCAAAAGAGAGACCATTGTTTCAAAAAGTCACCCAGGAATTGATAGATTTGAATGACTAGATATTTGATTGTGGACTGTTTCCAGTTCGAGAATACTTCCTACAGCAGAATAATAACACTAGCAAAGAGCTAGTGCCAGCTGTCAGTGGTAGTCTCATGATGGTTCTGTGCTCAACTGAAATTCAGCTGAATGCAGAACTGTGTAGGAAACAGTTAATATGATGATAGAAGAGAAACAGTAGCAAACATGAACTAAGTCATGTTGTGAATGCCTACGCTACCATTGTAACTCATGGAAAAAATGATAATGCCACTTTATTGCTTTTTGAAGTGTGAATATTTTAGTGTATATGCTGTAGACCTCAAACCCTATAAAGAGTCTCAAAGAAGTTGGCTGGATAAAGCCCAATGTGGATGCCTTCATACTCAAAGATGGATGACACAATTAGAATATGTATCCCCACCAAATCTCATATTTAATTATATTTCCTAATGTGGAAGGTGGATCCTGGTATAAGATGATTGAATCATGAAGGCAAATTTCTCATGAATGGTTCAGCACCATCCCCTTGAACCATCGTCACAATCATGAGTGACTTCTCGTGAGACCTGGTCACTGAAAACTCTATGTCACCTCCCTATTCTCCGTGTTTTCTTCTTGCTATCTGAGACAACTCACTCTTTATTTGCCTTGCAGGAAGATGGAGAGATTTCTGAGGGCTCTCAGAAGCAAAAGCCACTGAGCCACTGTGCTTCCTAGCCACCCTGCAGAGCCATGAGCCAATTAAACCTCTTTTTCAAAATAAATCATACAGAAAATGGCAAATGAGGATTGGAGCACTGCTATAAAGATACCTGAGAATGTGGAAGCAGCTTTGGAACCAGGTAATGGGCAGAGGTTGGAAGAGTTTGGAGGGCTCAAAAAAAGACAGATGAGAAAATTTTTGGAGTGTCTTAGAGACTGGTTAAATGGTTGTGACAAAAATCCTGACAGAAACATGAACAGTGAAGGCCAGACTGAGGAGGTGTCAGATAGAAATAAGAAGCATTCTGGAAAATGTCTTCCTTTTGCATATGGAAAGCTTCCACCATGCCTGTACCATCATTATAGCTTAGAAGCAGTGAACTTGCTTCTTATTTCAGAGGCTCATAGGCAAAGGAGCCTATAACCTTGACTCAGATGAGGCTTTGGACTTTGTAACTTTGAGTTAATACTGAAATGAGTTAAAACTCATGCTGGCAAGGCATGATCGTATTTTGCAATGTGAGAAGGACATGACGTTCATGAGGTCAGGGACAGAATAATATGGTTTGTCTCTATGTCCCTATCAAAACCCATGTGGAATTATACTCCACATGGGGAGACCTAGGCAGAGAAAGATTTAGTCATAAAAGGGTGGAGGTGGATCCTTCATGAATGATAAAGCACGTTGATGCTGTCCTCCTGATGGTGAGTGAGTTCTCACGGGACCTGGTTTTTCAGAAGGCTGTGGAACCTCTTTCCTCACTCTGTCTTGCTCCTACTCCTGCCTTAGGAGATAGCTCATTATCCCTTGGCTTTCTGGTATAATTAGGATGCTTTCTGATTCCTTCCAGAAACAGTAAAGACACTTTGCCTCCTTCACAGCTTGTAGAATCATGAGTCAATTAAATCTCTTTTATTTGCAATAATACAGAAAATTAGAACTGTAGAGAGAGCTGTGAAATGTTTTCAAGGCCTTTTTCCCTTCATCTTGGCTATTAGCACAGGGCTTCTTGATATGCAAATTACTGAAATCTTCTTGAACTTTTCCCCTTAAATGGGGTTTTGTGTTATTGCTACATAGCCAACCTGCTATACAGATACCTGAAAAAGTAGAAGCAGGCTCAGTAGTGGCTAGCAAAGTTTGGGAGGGGTTGGGGGCATTAGAGCATGATAGAAAGATGAGGGAGTGATTTAATCATGGATACCGGGCTGGGTGTAGGAGGAAAAATGGGGATGTTTAGGGTGGGAAGGAGTAGGTTGGCTGTATGTTGGCTGTAGGTTGGCTTTAGGGTGGTGGGTAGTAGGAAGTGGGAGTAGCGTTCTGCAGAGGCAGAGCCTCATGGAAAAGTCCTCCTAGGGCAATGCACCTGTGGCTTTGCAGGTTTGAGCCTCCATGGCTGCTCTCATGGACTGGACTGGTGTTGAGTGCCTGTAGCTTTTCAATACTGAGGGTGCAAGCTGTTGATGGGTCTATGAATCTGGGGTCTGGAGGGTTGTAGTCCCCTGTGTGGGGGCTCCAAGTCCATATTTTCCTTCTGCACTGCCCTAGTAGAAGGAAAGGAGCTCTACTAGTATTTCCCTAGGCTTCCCAGGAACTCTGCCTCTGCAGCAGTTTTCTGCCTGGAAACAGTGGGAGGTGGGGGTGAGAGGCATATCCTTCACCAATGGTTAAGCACTATCTTCTTGACGCTGTCCTCATGATAGTGCGTTCTCATGAGATCTGGTTATATAACAGAGTGTGGCACCTCTTTCATCTCTTAGTCTTGCTTCTACTCCTGCCACAAGAAACATCTCCTTGCCCCTTGACTTCCTGGTATGATTGTGAGGCTTCCCGAGTCTTCTCAGAAGCAGAAACCAATATGCTTCCTTTAGAGCATGCAGATTTAATTGGCTCATTTAATATGAGCCAATGAAACCTTTTTTATGATCATACAGAAAATTAGTACTATGAAGTGGAGCTATGAAATGCCTTCAAGGCCCTTTCCCTTTTGTCTTGGCAACCAGCACTCAGCTTCTTTTCATGCAAATATCTGAAGTCTTCATGAATTTTCCCCCTGAAAATGGACTTGTCTTCTTTTACCACATTGCCAGGTTGTGATAAAGATAGCTGACAATGTAGTAGCAGGTTCAGAAGTGGGTAAAAAGACAGAGATCAGGAGAGTTGGGAAAGCTTAGAAGACAGCAAGATGAGGAAAAGTTTAACCACTATAGAGAATTGTGAAATGATTGTGATGAGAGAGCTGACAGAAGGATCAACACTGAAGTCCTGACTTAAAAGGTCCCAGATGAAAATGAAGAATTTCTTGTGAACAAGAGGCAAGGTTCCATTTCATTGGCCTTAGCAAAGAATGTGGCTGCACAGTGACCCTGCCCCAGAGATCTGTGAAACTATGAACTTGAGGGTGAAGATTTAAAATGTATCTGGTGGAATGAACATCTCTGCAGCATGGTGCAAGTGGTGTCCTCTCTGCATTGAACAGCCTGTGTTCTTATGTGTGACCTAAGAAATGACTTCAAGTTGGAACTTCTATTTAAATGATAAGTGGAGATCTGAAGTTTGGAAAACCTTCAGCCTGAGCAAGTTGTCAAAAAAAAAGCTGATTTTCAGGGGAAAATTCAAGAAGGCTTAGAGTATCTGCATAAAAAGGAGCCCAGTACAAATAGCCAAGACAATGGGAAAAAGGTCTTGAAGGCATTTCAGAAACCTCTGCAGCAACCCTTGCTGTCACAGGCCCTGGGACCTGGCAGAGAAGAATGGCTTGCTGGGCAAGCTCCATGTCCACTGCTGTGTGCATCCTCAGGACACTGCTGCCTGCATCCCTGCAACACCAGCCCCAGCCATGGCTCAGAGATGCACAGGTACAGCTTGGGTTAGTGGTTCAGAGGTGGCTCCACGCCTCGATGGTTTCCATATAGTGTTAAGCCAGCAGGTGTACACAGCAAGAGACTAGAGGCTTGGAAACCTCTGTTCAGACTCCAGAAGATGCACAGAAAAACCTGGATGTCCAGGAAAGAAGCTTTTCCAAGAGGCAGGGCCTCATGGGAAACCTCTACTAGGGGAGCAAAGAAGGGACATATAGGGTTGAAGCCCCCACACAGGGAGGCATCATTCTCCAAACCCCATTTTCATAGACCCACCAACAGCTTGCACCCTCACTGTGGAAAAGTTACAGGCACTCAACACCAGCCCTGTCCATCAGAGCAGCCACGGGGGCTGAACACCACAAAGCCACAGGTGCAGATCTGCCAAAGTCCTTGTGAGCCCAGCCTTCACACTCCTGTGCCATGGATGTGGGACAGGGATTCAAAAAGGATGATTTTGGAGCTGTAGGATTGAGTGACTGGCCTACTGGATTTTGGACGTCTATGTGTCCTATGAGTCCCCTCTGTGTTTTCTACTTCTTTCTGGCATTTTTTTTTTCTTTTATTGGCTGGGAATGATTATCCATTGCCTTTACAATCATTGTACCTTGGAATTATAAAGTTAACTTGCTTTTTAATTAAGTGGCTCATGGACAGAATGGGCTGTAGACTTGTCTCAGATAAGACTTTGGGCTTTGGACATTGGAGTAAATGCTGGAATGAGTTAAGATCTGGGGGACTGTAGGGAAGGCATCATTGTAATTTGCAATGTGAGAAAGACATGAGATTTGAGGGACCAGGGACAGAATAATATGATTTGGTTCTGTGTCCCTACCAAAACTCATGTGGAATTGTAATGGGAAATGTTAAAGTGGGGCTGGGGGAAAGTGATTTAATCATGGTGGAGAGTGAAGGTTGGAAGTTGTGGGGGTGGGGAAGGTTTGGGGGGATTATGGTGGGGTTGGGGCTGAAAGGCAGGGCTGGGAGTGGATCCTTCACAAATGGTTAAACACCATCTCCTTAATGCTGTCCTTCTGATAGTGAGTTTTCTGCATGATTTTGGAGCTGTGAGATTGAATGAACACTGGCTTGCTGGGTTTTGGATATCCATTGTGCCTGTGGTCCTATATATGTTATTTTTCTTGGAAATTTCTTCTGTTTGGATTGAGAAAACTTACCCAATACCTGCTCCATCATTCTACCTTGAAAGAAATGAATGCCATTTTAATTTCAGGGACTCATAGACAGAAGAGACTATAGCCTTGTCTCAGATGAGACTTTGAACTTTTTACATTTGAGTTAATGCGGGAATGACTTAAGGCTTTTGGAAACTTTGGAAAAGGTATGTTTGTATTTTACTAAGTGAGAAGTACGTGAGATTTGGAAGTGTCAAGGTCAGAATAATATGGTCTGTCTGTGGGCCCATAGAAAAGTCACATGGAATTGTAATCCTAAATGTTGGAGTTGAGGTCTTGTGGGAGATTATTTAATCATGGACAGGAGAGGTGGGGATGGAAGGAGAAAGCGGGTGAGTAGAGTTGTTAAGAGAGGGCTAGCTGTAGGGTGGTGTGAGGGTGGTGGGTAGTAGGAAGGGGGAGTAGCCTGCTGCAGAGCCAGAGGCTCATGGAAAATCTCTACCAGGGCAGTGCACCTGTGGCTTTGCAGACTTTAGCCTCCATGACTGCTCTCAGGGGCTGGGATGGTGTTGAGTGCCTGTAGCTTTTCCACACTCAGAGTGCAAGCTGTTGGTGGGTCTATGAATCTGGGGTCTGGAGGATGGTAGCATCCTGGGTGGGGACTCCAAGCCCATATTTTGCTTCTGTGCTGCCCTAGTAGAGGTTTCCCAGGAGGCTCTGCCTCTACATGAGTCTTCTGTCTGGAAACAATAGAGGGAGGAGGTGGGTTGGAGTGTGGATCCTTCACTAGTGTTTAATCTTATTGATGTTGATCTCCTGATAGTGAGTTCTCATGAGATCTGGTTGTATAACAGTGTGTGGCACCTCTTTCCTCTCTGTCTTGCTCATACGCCTGCCATATGGAACATTTCATTGCTGTTTTCCTTCTGGTATGATTAGGAAGCTTCCTGAGTCCTCCCAGAAGCTGAAGCCACTATGCTTTCTTTATAGCCTGCAGAACCATGAGCCAATTAAACCCCTTTTTGTTGTGATCATACAGAACATAAGTGATTTGTTTTTCTAAGACCACCAGAGCGGGCACAAAAGAACCAGCGAGTAGGCAAGGGTAGGAACAAAACTGCAAATTTATTTTTGGTCACCTAGCTTCAGGGAAGAAGGTGGGTAGGGAGAGGTCTGTTGGCCTCCGGCAAAGGAGGCCAAGACTGTCGCCCAGTGAGCTCTCGGGTGGAGTTCCTGATACAGTCCCGACTGGGGGCTGGGAAATCCACGCGGGGCGTCTGCCGGGAGTGGCTTTTCTAGGAGTGGGAGGGCAATAGGCGGAACATGGGCATGTTGGGGGGCGTTCCATAGGTGCGACCAGGTAAATCTTGGTCTCTTCGGATTGACGTCACCTGGTGCATGCCCAGTTGGTCTGCACCTTCCCAGGCTCTGGCTGCATTTTCACGCACACGGGAAAAGTTGGTGATGAAGAACCCGGAAGTGCGCCATCCTGCCTCCGTTCGTCCAAACAGTCCAACCTTTTATTGATAATAGTGATAAGGGGGCACTGTAGTCTGTCTGGCTACTTCCTGCTGTTAAGGGGCGTCATTAAGGTCGGGGCCTATGGTTGGTATTTGGATGTACGGATGAAGAATAAAATAAGGCACAGTATTAGTATGAGACTGAGGAATGGAAGCATTTGTTGGAATATGGGCAAAACCCAGAACGATGGTCCTGGCAATGTTGGGGAGTATGAGATAGTTAAGAAAATTTAGTAAGTTTGAGGCGAGTGGGGGAAAGCTGAACTGATTTCTCGGTCTAGTAAGGGGGTCGGGCATGAGGGTATAATGAGGAACGAGTGCGCAAAGTAGTTGTTGGCCAGGCAGCAATTAAGGAGTGGAGTTTTTGTGGAGTGGATGGCTTTCCGCTTACTCCTACTACAGAGATATTGGATGGAAGGCTAGGTCCAGAGAAGGACGGCAAAACAGAATAGGTACCCCGCTGTCATTAAAAAATTGTCTTACCCGCTACCAGGAGAGTTACCCGTGGCTCGGCGAGGGTGATGAGGGTCCCCGAGTCTTGGCACCTTCAGCTGTTGTCGTTCAGATGTAGGAGCTGGAAGGAGCTCCCAGGATCCTGGGAAAGGGGGTCACGTGGAGACGTAGCACCTGTTCTCAGGGTGGGGCAATCAGACTTCCAGTGTTCTCCCTGTTGGCAAGCAGGGCAGGGGGTTTGCTGGTGGACGAGGGTTAGGACATTCGCTGGCCCAATGTCCTGACGCCTTGCACTTATAGCAAGGCAGTGTTGGGACTTGGGGACCTTGCGGACACCTGTTGGCATAGTGTCCTGCCTTGCCACACTTATAGCAGGCTCCTTTTGTAGCCTTGGAGTCTGCGGAGTGTGTGCTCTCTGGCCTGGGGTTACGACTGGGCTGCTAGGAGCTGAATCTTCTGTTCAAAGCGAGCCTGTCACTGTGCTTCAGCCGTCTCCTCTCTGGAGTTATAGACCCTAAAGGCTAATTTAACTAGGTCTTGTATTGGTGCCTGAGGACCATCCTCTACCTTTTGAAGTTTTTTTACGAATGTCAGGAGCTGATTGAGAAATGAAATAAGACGCCAAAATGGTGGCCCCTGTGGGGGAGGCCGGATCTAACCAGGTATATTGGGTTAGAACCTCAGTCAGCCTATTTAAGAATGCAGCTGGATTTTCTTCTGGATTTTGAACAATTTCTTTTAATTTGTTAAAATTTACAGTTTTGTTGAGGCTGCTTGCATACCAGCCAACAAACACTGGACCATTATGCCTCGCCTACGGCTCCCAGGCTGGCCTGCTTGGTAGTTCCAGTCTGGGTCTGCCGAGGGGACTGCTTGCTCCCCTAGTGGGATGGCGGTATCAGTTAAATGTAGTTGGTTGGTGTGCTGCCTGGCGGCCACTCGTTTGCGCTCTTGCTCCTCAGGGTTTAGAGTGGAGATTAGGATAACCTGAAGGTCATGCCAAATTAAGTCATAGGCCTGACAAAGGTATCTAAATTCCTTTATGCATGTGGTAGGATTAGCTGAGAAATCACCTAAACGCTTCTCAATTTTGGAAAGATGGGCCAGTGAAAAAGGGACATGTACTCTGACTACCCCCTCCACCCCAGCTACCTCTTGCAAAGGTGCTAACACTGTAGGAGGGTGTGGGCACAGATAGGGGACTCAAGACAGCCAGTTGGGGGCCCTGAAGGAGGCATGGGACCAAGTGGATTACTAGTAGATAAGGAGGAGGAAGGAGGAGTCTGGATGGGGGGAGGAGGAGGAGTCTGGGCAGGAAGGGAGGGGGTGTAGAGAGCGGGGAGAGAAGGAGGAGTATAGGGCAGATCGGGACGAGAGCGTAAGGCCCAAAAGCCTTGTATGTAATTAATTTTGGACCACTTGCGTAGCTGCTGGCAGAAATTGCTGAGGTCAATCACACCACAGTGGAAAGGAAAATTAACCGCTTCCTCCTAAGGTCTTGTTCAAGCTGTAAGGTTTTTAAATTGGCTAGGAGACACCCTAAGGGGGTGCTCTTTGGAAATTTGGACTGGGGGTTTCCCATTTGTTTCCTCTTTACTTACACAACGGCAACAATGGAAATGGAAGTGGATCTCTGCCTGGCTTCAAAGTGTCCTTTGGAACCAGCAGAGACAGACTGGAGGCTCTTGGAGCCAAGGTGGAGATTACCTTCAGGCGGACGTCTCCATCCTGAACGGGTCTCCAGAGCCACATGGTGACTCAAAAGTGGGCCTCAGACCTGCGCAGGATTTTTGGCTGAGGGAGGTAAAGAGGAGACAGGAGCACTTACCCCAGAGAGGCCGTGAGAGTGAGGGAAGCGGGTCTCAGGTCCTGGTCCATCCGCAGCGTGGAAGCAGGAGGAGGTTCCTCAACCCTTAGAGGCCTGAGGAGGGGTCTCCTCCCGGGTTTGGCACCAACTGATTTGTTTTTCTAAGACCACCAGAGCGAGCACAAAATAACCAGCGAGTAGGCAAGGGTAGGAGCAAAACTGCAAATTTATTTTTGGTCACCTAGCTTCAGGGAAGAAGGTGGGTAGGGAGAGGTCTGTCAGCCTCCAGCAAAGGAGGCCAAGAGAGTCGCCCAGTGAGCTCTCAGGTGGAGTTCCTGATACAGTCCCGACTGGGGGCTGGAAAGTCCATGTGGGACGTCTGCCGGGAGCGGCTTTTCTAGGAGTGGGAGGGCAATAGGCAGGACCTGGGCGTGTCGGGGGGCATTCCATAGGTGCGACCAGGTAAATCTTGGTCTCTTCGGATTGACATCACCTGGCGCATACCCAGTTGATCTGCACTTTCCTGGGTGCTGGCTGCATTTTTGCGCACGCGGGAAAAGTTGGTGATGAAGAACCCGGAAGTGCACCATCCTGCCTCCGTTCGTCCAAACAATAAGTACTGCAAAGTGGAGCCATAAAATATCCTCAATGACTTTTCCCCATCATCTTGGCTATTAGCATTGGGTTTCTTTTTAATGCAAATATCTGAAGCCTTCTAGAAGTTTCCCCCTGAAAATGGACTTCTTTGTCTTCTACATTGCTACACTGCAAGAGAGATAGCTAAAAATGTAAAGCACTTTCAGCAGTGGGTAACAGCGGGAGTTTGGAGAGTTTGGAGAGCTTGAAAGAAGACAGGACTATGAGGGAAAGTTTGGATCATTGTAGAGACTTGTTAAAGAGTTGTGATTAAAAGGCTGACAGAAGGATGGACCATGAAGGCCAGTCTTATGAGGGTCTCAGATGAAAATGAGGAACTTACTGGGAACAGGAGCCAAGGTTACTTTTGTTTTCCTATAGCAAAGAACGTGACTGTAGGTAGAACTTGTCCTGGAGATCTATGAAACTTTGAACGTGCGTGTGATGATTTAGTGCGTATCTGGTGGAATGAACTTCTAGGCAGCATAGCACAAGAGGGGCCCTGTCTGCATCAAACAGCCTGTGCTCTTATGTGTGACTGAGAAAAGGACCTCAAGTTGGAACGTACATTTAAATGACAAGCAGAGCTCAAAAGTTTGAAACATTTGCAGCCTGGCCAAGTGGTCAAAAAGAAAAGCTGATTTTCAGGGGGAAAATTCATGAAGGCTCCAGAAATTTGCATAAAATGGAGCCCAGGTCTAGTAGCCAAGACAATGAGGAAAATGTCTTGGAGGCATTTCAGAGATGTTTGCAGCAGCCCTTGCTGTCAGAGGCCCTGGGAACTAGGAGAAAAGAATGGTTTCCTGGGCCAGCCCCATGGCCCCACTGCTGAGTGCAGCCTCAGGACACTGCTGCCTGCATCCTGGCAGCCCCAGCTCCAGCTCCAACCTTGACTGAAAGATGCACAGGCACAGATTGGTTCACTGCTTCAGAGGGTGCAAGCTATAAACCTTCATGGCTTCCACATAATGTTAAGCCAGCGGGTTCACAGAGCACTAGTCCAGAGGTTTGGGAGCCTCCATATAGATTTCAGAAGATGTACGAAAGTACCTGGGTGTCCAGACAGAAGACTGCCAAAAAGAAAGAACCTCGGGGAAAACCTCTACTAAGGCATTGCAGAGGGAAAATATGTGGTTGGAGCCTCTACACTGGAGGCCACCATCATGTAGACCCCAGATTCATAGACCCACCAAGAGCTTTGTACTCTCTGTGGGTAAAAGCTACAGGCACTCAACACCAGCACATCCCATGAGAGCAGCTTGGGGGGCTGAACCCTGCAAAGCTACAGGTGCAGAGCTTCCCAAGGCCTTGGGAGACCAGCCCTCACACCTGGTACAAGGATTTAAAAAGGATGACTTCGGAGCCGTGGGTTTGAATAACTGGCCTGCTGGATTTTGGACTTTCATGGGACCTGTAAGTCCCACTTGTGTTTTGTTCTCTCTGGCAAAAATCTTCCTTTTGGATGGGAACTCTTATTCAATGCCTGGACAATCATAGTATCTTGGAAGTAGTTAACTTGCTTTTATTTCAGAGGTTCAGGGGCAGAAGGAACTGCAGATTTGTCTCAGGCGAGATTTTGGGTTTCAGACATTTGAGTAAATGTTGGACTGAGTTAAGATCTTGGGGTTCTTAGTCAAGATGATGAGGAAAATCATTGAAGACGTTTCATAGCTTCACTTCCCAGTACTAATTTTCTCTATGATCATAACAAAAAGGGGTTTGTTTCATGGTTCTGCAAACTGTAAAAAAGGATTATAGCTTGGGGAAATGGTAGGTGAGGCATCATTTTATTTTGCAAAGTGAGAAGGACGTGAGATTTTGGGAGGCAGGGACAGAATAATAAAATTTAGCTGTGTGTCCCTACAGAAACTCATGTGGAATTGTAATCAGAAATGTTAAAATTGGAGCCAGGTGGAAGGTAATTAAATCATGGAGGGCAGTGGGTGTTGGAAGGTGGGGATTGGGGAGAATGGGGGGATTATAGTGGGGTCAAGGGGTGAAAAGTGGGCATTGGGAGAGGATCCCTCACAAACGGTTAAACATCATCTCCTTAATGTTTCCTCATGATGGTGAGTTCTCATGATGGTTTTGAAGCTGTAAGATTGAATGGATACTGATCTCCCAGGTTTTGGACTTGCACTGGGCCTGTGATCCCATTTGTGTTATTTTCCTGACAAATTTCTACCCTTTGGATTGAGAAAACTTACCCAATGCCTGTACCACCATTGTAGCTTGAAAGAAAAGAACTCCCTTTTAAATTCAGGGACTCATAGGCAAAAGGAACTGTAGCCTTTTCTCAGGTGAGATATTGAACCTTTAACACTGGAGTTAATGTTGAAATGACTTAAGACTTGGCAGCGTTTGAAAAGGCATAATTGTATTTTACTCTGTGAGAAGAATATGATATCGGGGGATCAGGGTCAGAATAATATGGTTTAGCTGTGTGTCCCTACCTAAATTCATGTGTAATTGTAATCCCAAATGTTGCAGATGGGGCTGGGGGGAGGTGATTTATTCATGGATGGGAGAGGGGTGGGGTTGGAAGTAAAAAGAGGTGGGGAGGAGTAAGTTGGCTATAGGCTGGTGGGTAGTAGGAGGGGAGTAGCCTGCTGCAGAGGCAGAGGCTCTTGGAAAATCTCTACTAGGGCAGTGTGCCCGTGACTTTGCAGGCTTTAGCCCCTGTGACTGCTCTCATGGGCTGGGCTGGTGTTGAGTGCCTGTAGCTTCTCCATACTGAGGGTGTCAGTTGATGGTAGGTCTATGACTCTGGGGTCTGGAGGATGGTGGTATCCTGCATGGGGGCTCCAAGCCTATATTTTCCTTCTGCACTGCCCTAGTAGAGATTTTCCAAGAGGCTCTGCCCCTGCCTCAGGCTTCTGCATAGAAACAGCGGGGGTGGGGGTGGATATGCAGTGGTGGGAGGATCCTTCACCAATAGTTAAGCACCATCTTCTTGATGCTGATCTCCTGATAGTGAGCTCTCACGAGATCTAGTGGTATAACAGGATATGTCACCTCTTTCCTGTCTCTATCTTGCTTCTACTCCTGCCATATGAAACATTTCATTGCCACTTGGCCTTCTGGTATGATTGGGAGGCTTCCTGAGTCCTTCTAGAGGCAGAAACCACTATGCTTTCTTTACAGCCTGTAGAACTGTGAATCATTTAAACCTCTTTTCTTTATGTACATACAGAAAATTAATGCTGGAAAGTGAAGCTTTGAAATGTCTTCTAGGCCTTTCCCACAATCTCTTGACTATTACTGTCTGGACGAAGGGAGAGGGAAACAAAGAACAAAGGGGACTAAGATGGCTTACTTCCGGGTTCTTCATCACCAACTTTTCCCACGCAAGCGAAAATGTAGCTGGCACCCGGGAAGGTGCAGATCAACCAGGCATGCGCCAGGTGATGTCAATCTGAAGAGACCGAGATTTACCTGGACTCACCTATGGAATGCCCCCTGACACACCTGTGTCCCACCTATTGACCTCCCACTCCCAGAAAAGCCACTCCCGGCAGGTGCACAGCGCGAACTTCCTCGGCCCCTCCTCATACACGGACCTAGGAACTTCGCCCAAGAATGCCGGAGCGACTTCCTCGGCCTCCACCGCTGGAGACCGGTGAACTTCGCCCCTTCTTCACATTGGCTAGCTAATAAAGTTTCCTTTTATCTTGCCTACTTGCCTTTTTCTCTGGCGCCGGCTCTGGTGGTTGCATAAAGCAAATCAGTTGGTGCTGAAACCCTGGAGGAGACCACTCCTCAGGGCCCCCAGGGTCCGAGGAGCCTCCTCCTCCATGCCGTGGACGGACCAGGACCTAGACATCACTTTCCGCACCTCCAAGTCTCCTAGGGGTGAGTATCTTTTGCCTCCCTCTCATACTCCTTGGCCAGAAGTCCTGCACAGGCCCAAGGTTTTTTTCCGGTCACCGGGTGACCCACAGGGGAATTCCCAAAGGCAGAGACGTCTGCCCAAATGAACTCCATTCCGTTCCGTGGGAGACCCGTCCAGGACGGAGATGTCCGCCTGAAGGTAATCTCCATTCCGGCTCCAGGAGCTTCCCACTGGTCTCTAGTGGCTCCAAAGGACGCTTTGTAGCCAGGTAGAGTTCGGTTTCCGTTTCCGCCCATAGGCGAGAGGAAGGCAATGGGAAACCCCCAATCCAAAATACCTAGAGACTCCCCTTTAGGGTGTCTTCTAAAAAATCTCAAAGCTTTACAACTAGAACAAGATCTTAGGTGAAGGCAACTAGTGTTCCTCTCCACTGTGGCGTGGCCACAATATAAATTAGACAACCAGTCTCAATGGTCGCCTGAAGGCACTCTAGACCGTAACATTTTAGTCGACCACGGTAATTTTTGCCGACGCTTAGGCAAGTGGTCCAAAATTAACTATGTACAAGGATTTTGGGCCTTGCGTTCTCGTCTGGACTTGTGTAGCCAGTGTTCCTTGGCCCAAGTCATGTTGGCTAAGGACGCAGACCTAACAAAGTCCGAAAAGGAGGAATCATCCTTCCTGTCTGACTAGCCCAAGGATCTTGCTTCCCCTCCCTCCCTTCCACTCCCGCCGTATAGTCCACCTCCCCCTCCCACTTCAGCCCCACCTTCTCTTTCGGCTCCACCTTCCTCTTCCGCTCTTGCTGTTGTTCCGCCCTCCTCCTCGGTCCCTCCCACCATTGTTGAGACTACACCTCCCTCTGACCCCTCAGCACTTCCGCCTGGTCACCTTAGTTCGCCTATATCTGCCCATACCTGCTCTAAAGATTGCCTAATTAACCCCACTCCTACTTCCACCCTATCCAACCCCCCTGTGGTCTTAGCACCCTTGCATGAGGTGGCCAGAATGGAGGGCATAGTTAGAGTTCATGTTCCCTTCTCACTAGCAGATCTTTCAAAAATTGAAAAACGTTTAGGAGATTTTTCTGCCAATCCTACAATTTACATAAAAGAATTTAGATACCTTTGCCAGGCCTACGATTTAACCTGGCATGATCTCCAGCTTATTCTTACCTCTACCCTAAACCCTGAGGAGAAAGAGCACATCCTAGCGGCCGCCAGGGAGCATGCCAACAAACTACACTTAAAAGACCCTGCCTTCCCACTAGGGGAACAAGCAATCCCCTCTATAGACCCAAACTGGGACTATCAAGTAGGCCAGCCAGGCCGCCGAAGAAGAGATATGATGACTCAATGTCTTCTGGCTGGTATGCAGGTGGCCTCAAATAAGGTAGTAAATTTTAATAAACTTAAAGAAATTATTCAAGGTCCAGATGAGAATCCGGCCACATTTTTAAACAGGCTAACTGAGGCTTTAATTCAATACACTTGGTTAGACCCAGCTTCCCCAGCTGGGGCCACTATTCTAGCATCATATTTTATTTCACAATCGGCCTCAGATATTCAGAAAAACCTCCAAAAGGCAGAAGATGGACCCCAAACTCCTATTCAAGACCTAGTCAAGTCGGCCTTCAAGGTCTATAATTCAAGGGAGGAAACGGCTGAGGCCCAACGACAGGCCCGCTTAAAACAGAAGGTACAGCTCCGGACCCAAGCCTTAGTTGCTGCTCTGCAGCCTAGCCTTAACCCAAAACCGGAGAGCAAAACCCCCAGAAACTCAAAGACAACAAAAGGGGCTTGCCATAAATGCGGTGCCCCAGGACATTGGGCTGATACATGTCCCCAGAGTCCCCAACCGCCTGAGCCAATGCAGCCATGCTACAAGTGCGGAGTAGCTGGACACTGGGCTAAAAAGTGTCCTAACCCTTGTCTCCCAACAACTCCGTGCCCAGTGTGCCATGAAGAAGGGCATTGGAAGTCAGACTGCCCCACCCTGAAAATGGGCATGGCGCCTCAACGTGATGTTCCTTCTCAGGATCCTGGGAGCTCCTTCCAGCTTTTACA
The DNA here is from genome assembly GCF_009764315.1 of Trachypithecus francoisi. Classification (NCBI taxonomy): domain Eukaryota; kingdom Metazoa; phylum Chordata; class Mammalia; order Primates; family Cercopithecidae; genus Trachypithecus; species Trachypithecus francoisi. Next base: position 79,341 of record NW_022680490.1, on the reverse strand, counting down.
TCTGGATGACGACTGAAGGTGCTGGGACTTGGGGACCCCCATCACCCTCGCTGAGCTGTGGGTAACTCTCCTGGTAACGGGTAAGACAATTAATTTTTTAATTGACAGCGGGGCTACCTACTTTGTTTTGCCGTCTTTCAAAGGGCCTAGCCTTCCCTCCAATATTTTTGTTGTAGAAGTAAATGGCTCCCCATCCAGCCCTCGGAAAATCTCACCTCTTAATTGCTGCCTGGACAACAACTATTTTGCACACTCGTTCCTCATCATCCTCTCATGCCCCACACCTCTACTAGGCTGAGATGTCTTATGTCAACTGAAAGCCTGTATCACCATCCCTACTAGCGTCCCCCACCCCACCCGCCATCTGCTTCTAGTATTGGCTAACTCAAATGACTCCAACAATCCTACTAACTCTTTCCCTGATTTCTCCATTCCTGTAGACCCCCAAGTGTGGGACACCTCCACTCCTGTCATGGCGGACCATCATCCACCAATACTTATAAAACTTAGAAACCCATCTCAGTTTCCAACCCGCCCACAGTTCTCTCTCTCTCCACAACACTTACGAGGACTAAAACCAATCATTACTAGGCTATTCAGCCAACACATCCTCATCCCAACTCATTCTCCTTGCAGCACCCCAATCCTACCTGTAAAGAAGGCAGATGGAACTTTTCGGTTAGTGCAAGATCTTCGTCTAATCAACGAGGCTGTTTGCCCCACCCATCCAGTAGTTCCCAATCCTTATACCGTTCTTTCTCTTATCCCACCTAACACAACACACTTTACGGTGCTGGATCTAAAAGATGCATTTTTCTCTATTCCCTTACATCCAGATTGTCAGTTTCTCTTTGCTTTTACATGGGAAGACCAAGACACCCATACCTCCACCCAAATGACATGGACAGTGCTTCCCCAAGGGTTCCGAGACAGCCCCCATTTCTTTGGGCAGGCCCTAGCAAAAGACTTGGCCTCCTGTCCTCTTACCAAGAGTAAAATTCTCCAATATGTAGATGACCTTTTACTCTGTAGTCCCACGAGACAGGACTCTCTTTTAGACACTGCAATCTTCCTTAATCACCTAGGATCCAAAGGTTACCAAGTGTCCAAACACAAAGCTCAACTCTCACAACAATGTGTCATATATTTAGGTATTGAAATCACTCCTATGACGCTCTCACTCACCACAGACCGTTTAACTCTAATACAAAATCTTTCTCCTCCTCAAGACGCTAAGGAAATCCAATCCTTCCTAGGCCTAGTAGGGTTTTTCAGACACTGGATTCCTAATTTCGTAATCTTAGCTAAACCTCTATATGCAGCTGTCAAGAAGACTCCACAAGGACCTTTGTCTAACCCAAAGTTAATCTATAAACATTTCACTCACCTAAAAAGCTGTCTTCTCTCACACCCTACTCTCTTACTCCCAGACTTCCAATGTCCCTTCCAGCTTTTCACGGATGAAAGACAAAAAGTTGCAGTTTGCCTTTTAGCCCAATCCATAGGCGCCACCTACCGCCCAGTGGCATATCTATCTAAACAACTAGACCCCAGCATACAAGGGTGGCAGCCCTGTCTTCGGGCCCTAGCAGCAGCAGCCTGCCTAACCCAAGAAGCAAAGAAACTCATTAGAGGTCGTAACCTAACAGTCTTCTCTACTCACCGCCTTCAAGATCTTATTGCCCACAAAAGTATTAACCATCTAACCCCGTCCAGACTCCAACTCTTTCACCTCTTGTTCATAGAAGACTCCACCATTGCCCTAGGAGTCTGTTCCTCTCTGAATCCAGCAACCTTACTTCCTGACCCTCTCAAGCAACCTCGTACTGAACAGTTCTGTCCAGAACTTTTAGAAGCCCAACCACCTAGTCACTTACATTTACATGACCAACCCTTAGAAGCCTCACAGTTAACCCTATTTGTAGATGGCAGTTCTTTTATAAATTCTCAAGGGGACAGGCAGGATATGCAGTAGTTACATCTTCTACTGTCCTAGAAGCTAAGCCTTTACCACAAGGAACAACATCACGGCAGGCAGAACTCATGGCACTAACTAGGGCTCTCCTCCTATCCAAAGGAAAAACAGTGAACATATACACAGACTCTAAGTATGCCTTCTTAATTGCACACACCCATTCTGTCATCTGGAAAGAGAGAGGGTTCCTAACCACCAGTGGCACCCCTATAGTCAACAAGAAACAAATACTTGAACTGCTAGATGCTTTATCAGCGCCTTTCAGAGCAGCCATCATACACTGTAAAAGTCATGAGACTCCATCTAACCCGGTGGCGGCTGGCATTGATTTTGCTGACACCACTGCCAAATCAGCTGCCGGATTCTCAACTCCCACACTTCCTTCTGTTTGTTTTCTTTCTCCTCAATGTACCCCTAATTATACCCAAGAGGAAAAGACCAAACTATTACAAGATTCAACAGCCAAATTAGCTTCAGACAATTGGATTTACCTCAATAATAAATTAGTTATTCCTAAAACTCAACTCCACACCATTCTAAAAGACATACATAATTCCCTACACATAGGACCCAAAACTCTATATAACCTCCTACGCTCCCTCATCCACTGCCCCACACTCATGAAACACCTAATTATGATCAATCAACAGTGTTGCACATGCCTCAAGTCAAACCCTCAAGGTGCATTGTGCAACCCCCATCCAAGCCATCAACTCAGGGGGCACCAACCAGGTGAAGATTGGCAGATTGACTTTACCCACATGCCAAAACATAAAAAATTCAAATATCTCTTAACCCTCGTTGAAACCTTCTCAGGATGGATAGAAGCCTATCCTACTACAGGAGAAACTGCCAATATAGTTGCTTCCATGCTTACTGAACACATTATTCCTAGGTTTGGCCTCCCACTCACTCTCTAGTCTGACATTGGCCCAGCGTTCATCTGCAAAGTAGTCCAGCAAGTGGCGACCCTCCTATACATTACCTGAAAACTCCACATCCGTTATAGACCTCAGTCCTCCGGTGAAGTAGAGAAGGCCAATGGGCTCATCAAGCAACAACTCACCAAACTCTCACTCGAGACTCGACAATCGTGGGTAACTCTCCTTCCCCTGGCCCTAACCCGGCTGCAAGCAGCCCCACGGAGTCCGACAGGCCTCAGTCCGTTTGAACTAGTCAACGGCCAGCCTCTCACTCTCCAGCAGTTACCCACCCTTTCTTCCCCGCTGGCAAATTATCTTCCATACCTCACCCTCTTGAGACAACTCCTAAGACAACATGCAGAACTAGCACACCCCCTCCAGTAGATACCTATAGCCCACATCTCTCTCTCAGCCCAGGAGACCAAGTATACTTAAAAGATATCCAAGCCAAAGATCTTCAGCCCAGGTGGAAAGGCCCATATACTGTCCTCCTATCCACATACACAGCAGCCAAACTTCTAGGACACTCACACTGGGTCCACATATCACAATTAAAGAAAGCCCCCACAGAAGACAATCAGTGGACATCTACTAGACTTGCCCCTACCCACCTCAAACTCACCAAACTCCCTCAACTACCACATGTTCCCTGACCTCTTACGCTTATCCTGATTTCTCACCACGCTCTATATAAACATAACAGAATTCCAATATATTACCCCAGATCCCTGCTTGCCCCCAGATCATAGCCCATCAGAGTGGTTTTCCCGCTTACTCACCTTTATAGAATACCTCCAGTGGCAAGGTGTACTCTGTGATGACACTCAAGATGAAGTCCTACTTTATACTTACATTACTATTCTTCTCATACACTTCAACGTCCATTACTAAACCCCACTTTTGTATGAAGATTCTCTATGGTTGAGACATGGAAAACCAATAACAAACAACATTCACAGCTACAAGGCACTGCAGACTGCCCCCCCACCAAAGCTGTCAGTCCCTCCTCACCATAAATTTCACCCTCGCTTCTCACAAAGATAGATGGCCTAACCCGTTTCTCTGCTTTCTATATGACCAAACAAAATATAACTGTAAAAACTACTGGCAAAAACTAAACCTAGGATGCCCCTATCAATATTGTAAAATCCACTATGCATATGACGGAGATCACGTCTTCACCCAAAACGTACAGTCTGTATCCTATCAATATCAATGAAATATCCAAGACCCGTTGGACCCCTGATGGATGGATGGGGTAAAAGGAGGACTCTACGCTAGATGGTCAGCTTCATATCCAACTGCCACCCTCTTAATCAAAAGGACACTAGTCCAACAAGAAAACTCCCTCCCTAAAAATATAAAACACCTACAAAATTTAACCTTAGCCATACAATCACAAGAACAGGCCCTAGAAGATCAACTACACTCCTCCATAGAAGATTAACTACACTCCTCCATACAAGATCAACTACACTCCTCCAACAAAGACCCCTTCTCATGGTTAAAGCTAGTCCGTCAAGGGTTAAACTTAACATGGGCAGCTAACATAACACATCTCCCCCACTGTTTCCTCTGTGCAGCCCTTAAAGAAGCCCCCTTAGTGGCAGTCCCTTTATCTACTGCTTTCAAGGCTACAGCTGGCTCTACAAGCACCTCCCAAAAACCGTTCTTACTCCAAGTCCCACTATACCAAAACCCAGAAAATCCAATCCTTCCTTTCTGCTACTCTGCCCCAAACTCCTCCTGTTGTAATTACACTCAATCGCCCAAGAAAACCCAGACAGCCCCCGTTGGAGGTTATTTCTGGTGTAATAAAACCCTCTTCAAGATCCTTAACCATGCATCCATCAACCAATCCCTCTGTGTCCCAGTGTCCCTAGTACCTAGCTTAACTCTATATAGCAAAGCAGAAGTGGCTAAACTCACCCTACAATTTAACTCTTCTCCTAATGATCTCCAAAAACGGGCCATCTTCCTTCCCTTAGTCATCGCGATTTGCCTAGCCTCCTCCTTAGTGGCGTCAGGACTTGGAACTGGGGTTCTTGCCTACACTGTACAATCTACTCGATCTCTAACCACCCAAATTCAAGAAGCTATAGAGGCATCGGCTGAAAGTCTAGCCTCTTTACAATGTCAGATCACTTCAGTGGCTCAGGTGGCAGCATAAAAGAGAAGAGCACTAGATCTTCTTACAGCGGAGAAAGGAGGAACATGTCTTTTCTTAGGAGAAGAATGCTGTTATTACATAAATGAGTCAGGCCTAGTTGACACTAACATCCAAACCCTAAACAGGATTAAAACAGAATTAAAGAACTACAACACTCCCCTAACCCCAGATCCACCTATATGGTTATTACTGGTAGTGCAACAGATGCTCCCATTTCTCATCACTATACTAATTCTCTGTCTTATCCTATGTCTGGCCCCCCTTTTAATGAAATTTCTCCGAGCCAAAGTTCAAGAGATCACCCGTGTCGCCTTCAACCAGATGCTCCTACATCCCTACGTCCAGGTGCCAACCATGAACCCTCATGACAACGCCCCCTGACAGCAGAAAATAGTCGGACAGACAACGACGCCCCCAATCATCATAATCAATAAAAGGTTGGACTGTCTGGATGGAGGGAGAGGGAAACAAAGAACAAAGGGGACTAAGATGGCGTACTTCCGGGTTATTCATCACCAACTTTTCCGCGTGCACAAAAATGTAGCCGGCGCCTGGGAAGCTGCAGATCAACCGGGCATGTGCCAGGTGACGTCAATCCGAAGAGACCGAGATTTACCTGGCCGCAACTACGGAACGCCCCCTGACCCGCCCATGTCCCGCCTATTGCCCTCCCACTCCCAGAAAAGCCGCTCCCGGCAGGCGCGCTGTGCAAACTTCCTCGGCCCCTCCTCATACGCGAACCTAGGAACTTCGCCCGAGAACACCGGAGCGACTTCCTTGGCCTCCGCCGTCAGAGACCGGTGAACTTTGCCCCTTCTTCACATTGGCTAGCTAATAAAGTTTCCTTTTATCTTGCGTACTTGCCTTTTTCTCTGGTGCCGGCTCTGGTGGTCGCATAAAGCAATTCAATTAGCACTTGGCTTTTTTCATGCAAATATTTTTTTGGGGGAAATATTTGGGGGAAAAAACATCGATGTTTCCCCCAATAATGGACTTTTCTTCTTTTACCACATTGCCAGGCTGTGAAGAAGATACCTGACAATGTAGAAGCAAGTTCTGAATTGGGTAATGGCCAGAGGTTAGAGAGTTTGGAGAGCTTGGAAGAAGACAGGAAGATGAGGGAAAGTTTGGATCATTGCAGAGACTTGTTAAATCGTTGTGATTAAAAGGCTGACAGAAGGATGGACAGTGAAGGCCAGGCTTAGAAGGTCCTTGATGAAAATGGGGAACTTACTGGGAACTGGAGCCAAGGTTTTTTGTCTTGCCTTAGCAAAGTAATCAGCTACACCATGACCCTGCCCTGGAGATCTGTGAAACTTTGAACTTGAGGGTTTTGTATCTGGTGGAATGAACTTCTGAGCAGCAAAGCTCCAGCCTACGTCGAACACCTTATGTTCTTATGTGTGGTCAAAGAAATGACCATAAGTTGGAACTTATATTGAAATGAGAAGCAGAGCTTAAACTTTTGGAAAATTTGCAACCTGGACAAGTGGTCCAAAATAAGAGCTGGTTTTCAGGGGGAAGATCTAGAAGTCTTCACTATTTGCATGAAAAGGAGCCCAGTGCTAGTAATTCAAGACAATGGGTAAAAAGGCCTTGAAGGCATTTCAGAGACCTTTGTAGCAGCCCTTACTGTCACTGGCCCTGGGGATTAAGAGAAAAGAATGGTTTCCTGGGCCAGTCCCATGGCCCCACTGCTGTGTGCAGCCTCAGGACATTAGTGCCTTTATCCCTGCAGCTCCAGCTCCAGTCATGACTGATACATGCATAGGTACAGCTTGTGTCACTGCTTCAGGGGTGCAAGCTCCAAGCCTTGGTGGCTTCCACATAATGTTAAACTAGCAGGTGCATAGAGCACAAGACTAGAGGCTTTGGAGCCTCTGTCTAGACTCCAGAGGATGGACCCGAAAGCCTGGGTGTCCAGCCAGAAGCTTTTCCAAGAGGCAGAGCCTCGTGGTAAACCTCTACTCAGGCAGTGCAGAAGGACAGTACAGGGTTAGAGTCCCCATACCCATACAGGGAGGCACCATTTCCAGTCCCCAGTTTTACAGACACACCAACTGCTTGCACAGTTAGTGTTAAAAAGCTACAAGTACTCAACACCAGCCCAACCCATGAGGGCAGCTATAGGGGAAAGATTCTGCAATGTCACAGGTGCAGAGCTTCCCAAGGCCTTGGGATCCCAGCTACCACACCACCCTGGGCTCTAGATGTGGACATATATTTCAAAAAGATGATTTGGAGCTGTAGGATAGAATGAGTGGCCTGCTGAGTTTTTGACTTGCATAGGATCTGTGAGTCCTATCCGTGTTTTGTGCTGTTTTCTGACAAATTTCTTCTTTTTGGCTTGGAATGCTTACCCAATGCCTGTACAATCATTATACCTTGGAATTAGTCAACTTGCGTTGTATTTCAGAGACTCAGGGGCAGCATGGATGGCAGCCTTATCTCAGAAGAGACTTTGGGCTTTTGACATTTGAGTAAATGCTGGAATGAGGTAAGCCATTGGGGGACTGTACAGAATGCATTATTGTATTTTGCAGTATGAGAAGGACAGGAAATTGGGGGACCAAGGGGAGAATAATATGATTTGGCTCTGTTTCCCTACCAAAACTCTTGTGGAATTGTAATGGGGAATGTTAAATATGGGGCTCAGTAGAAAGTGATTTAATCATGGTGGACAATAGAGGTTCGAAGTGGGAGAATGGGGTTTCATGACGCGGGTCGGGGTGGAACACGGGAATGGGTGGCAGATCCTTCACAAATGGTTAAAAAATATCTCCTTAATGCAGTTTGCTGTCCTGCTGTGTTTTGGACTCGCATTGGGCCTGCGTCCCAGTTGTGTTATTTTTCTGCGAAAATCTTCCCTTTGGGTTGAGAAAGCTTACCCAGTGCCTGTACCATCACTGTAACTTGAAAGAAAAGAACTCCCTTTTATATTCAGGGACTCATAGGCAGAAAGGATTGCAGCCTTGTCTTGGATGAGACTTGAACTTATTACATTTGAGTTACTACTGGAATGAGTCAAAACTTTTGGAAACTTTGGAAAAGACGTTTGTTTTTTTTCTCTGTGAGAAGGACATGAGATGTTGGGGTATCAGGGTCAGAATAATGTGGTTTGGCTGTGTTTCCCTACAAAAACTCATGGGGAATTGTGTTCCTGAATGTTGGAAGTGGGGCCTGGTGGGAGGTGATTTAATCATAAACGGGAGGTTGGTAAGGGTGGAAGGAAAAATAAGTGGGTAGGGTCAGAGGAGTAGGCTGTCAGTATGGTGGTTAGAGGGTAGTGGGCAGTAGAAAGGGGGAGTTGTCTGCCGCAGAGGCAGAGCCTCATGGAAAACCTCTACTAGGGCAGTGCACCTATGACTTTGCAGGCCTTATCTCCCATGACTGCTTTCATGGCTAGGTTGGTATGGAGTGCCTGTAGCTTTTCCATACTGAGAAAGCAAGCTGTTGGTCAGTCTGTGAATTTTGTGTCTGGAGGATGGTAACCTCCTGTGTGGGGCCTACAAGCCCATATTTTTTTTTTGGCACTGTCCGAGTAGAGGTTTTCCAAGAGACTCTGCCTCTGCCTCAGGCTTCTGCTTGGAAACAGTGAGGAGTGCGGGTGGTAGGGGGCAGATCTTTCACCAATGGTTAAGCAACATCTTCTTGATGCTGACCTTGTGGCAAGGAGTTTTCAGGGAATCTGGTTGTGTAACAGAGTGTGGCATCTTTTTCCTCTCTCTGTCTTGTTCCTAATTCTGCCACACAAATTATACCATTGCTGCTTGGTCTTCTGGTATGATTGGGAGGCTTCCTGAATCCTCCCAGAGGCAGAAGCCTCTATGATTTATTTAAAACTTGGAGAACCATGAGCCAGTTCAACCTCTTTTCTTTCTGATTATACAGAAAATTAGTTCTGTGAAGTGGAGTCATGAAATGCCTTCAAGATCTATCCCCTTTTGTCTTGGCAGTCAGCACTCAGCTTGTTTTTAGGCAAATATTTGAAGCCTGCATGAATTTTTCTCCTGAAATGGACTTTTCTTCTTTTACTACATTGCCAGCCTGCGATAAACATAGCTGAAAATGTAGAAACAGGTTGAGAAGTGTGTAACTGCCAGAGGTTGGAGAATTTGGAGGTCTTGGAAGCACACAGGAAGATGAGGAAATGTTTAGACCAGTGTAGAGACTTGTTAAATAGTTATAATTAAAAAGGTGACAGAAGGATGGACAGTGATGGCCAGGCTTAGAAGATCTCACATGAACATGAGGAGTTTACTGGGACCAGGAGCCGAGGTTGCTTTTCTTTTGCCTTAGCAGAGAATGTCGCTGTCTGATGCCCCTAATGCAGAGACCTGTGAAACTTTGAATGTGAGGGTGATGATTTAGAGTGTATCTGGTGGAATGAACTTCTAGGCAGCAAAGTTCAAGAGGTGTCCTGTCTGTGTGGAACAGCCTGTGGTCTTACATGTGACCAAAGAAATGACCTCAAGGTGAAAGTTATATTTAAATGAGAGTGAGAGCTTAAAAGTTTGGAAAATTGGCAGCCTGGCCAAGTGGTCAAAAAGGAAATCTGATTATCACTGGGAAATTTCAAGAGGGCTTCAGAAATTTGCATAAAATGGAGTTCAGTACTACTAGTCAATACAATGTTAAAAAGGCCTTGAATGCATTTCAAAGACTTTTGCATCCGCCCTTCCTGTCACAGGCCCTGAGGCCTGGGAGATAAGAATGATTTTCTTCTCCTGTCCCATGGCCCTACTGCTGTGTCCATCCTCAGGACACTGCTGGCTGCATCCCTGCAGCTTCAACTCCAGCTCCAGCCATGGCTGAAAGATACACAGGTACAGCTTGGCTCACTGTTTCAGAGGATGCAAGCTGCAAGCCTTGGTGGCTTTCACATAATGTTAAGCCACCAGGTGCACACAGCACAAAACTAGAGGCTGGGGATTCTTTGTCTAGACTCCAGAGTATGTATGGCAAAACCTGGGTGTCCAGGTCAAAACCTTTCCAAGAGGCAGAGCCTCATGGGAATCCTTTACTAGGGCAGTACAGAAGGAACATATAGGGTTGGAACCCCACACACAGGGTGACACCATTCTGCAAAGGCAGATTCATAGACTCACTAACAGCTTGTACCCTCCCTGTGGGAAAGTTATAGGTACTCAACACCCGCCCAGCCCATGATGGAAATTGTGGGAGATAGACCCTACAAAGCCACAGGTGCAGAGCTGCCCAAGGCCTCACAGCCTCATGCTCTGGATGTGAGATATGGATTTAAGAACAACAACAAAAAAATGATTTGGAGTTGTAGGATTCATTGACTGGCCTGCTGGGTTTTTGACTTGCCTGGGGTAAGTCCCATCTGTGTTTTTTGCTTCTTTCTGGCAAATTTCTTCCTTTTGCCTGGGAATGCTTACCCAATGCCTGTACAATCATTGTACCTTGGAAATGGTTAATTTACTTTGTATTTCAGAGGCTCAGGGGCAGAAGGGACAGTAGCCTTTTCTCAGAAGAGACCTTGGGCTTTGGACATTTGAGTAAATGCTGGAATGAGTTAAGGCATTGGGAAACTGTGGAGAAGGCATCATTGTATTTTGCAGTGTGAGAACAGCATGAGATATGGGGGGCCAGGGTCAGAATAATATGATTTGGCTCTGCATCCCTACCAAACTCACGTGGAGTTGTAATGGGGAATGTTAAAGGCGGGGCCTGGTGGAAAGTGATTTAATCATGGAGAAGAAGAGTGGGTGTTGGAGGTAGGGGTGTGGGCAGAATGGGGGAGATTATTTTGTGGGTGGGGGTGAAAGATGAGGGTGGGGGAGCAGATTCTTCACAAATGGTTAAACAGTCTCCTTAATGCTGTCCACATGATAGTGAGTTCTCTTGATTTTGGAGCTGTGAGATGGAGTAATACTCTCTTGCTGGGTTTTGGACTTGCAGTGGGCCTGTGGGCCCATTTGTGTTATTTTTCTTGTAAATTTTTCACCTTTGATTGAGAAAGCTTGCACAATGGCCGTACCATCATTGTACCTTGAAAGAAAATAACTCCATTTTAAATTCAGGGACTCATAGGCAGAAGGGACTGTAGCCTTGTCTCAGATGAGACTTTGAATTTTTTACATTTGGAATGAGTTAAGACTTTTGCAAGCTTTTGAAAAGTCATGATTGTATTTTGCTCTGTGATAAGGACAGGAGATTCTGGGATATCACTGTCAGAATAATATGGTCTGCCTGTGTGTCCCTATGAAACTCATGTGGAATTGTAGCACCTGTGGCTTTCAAGGGTTTAGCCCCTCAGCTGTTCTCATGGGCTGGGCTGGTATTGAGTGCCTGTAGGTTTTCCACACTGAGGGTGGGAGCTGTTGGTGCATCTATGAATCTTGGGCCTGGAGGTTGGTGGTGACCTGCGTGGGGGCTACAAGCCCATATTTTCTTTCTGCATTTCCATAATAGAGGTTTTCCAAGAGTCTCTGCATCTACAGGAGGCTTCTACCTGGAAACAGTGGGAGTTGGGGGTGTGGAGCAGACCTTTCACCAATGTTTAAGCACTATCTTCGTGATGCTGCCCTTGTGATAGTGAGTTCTCATGACATCGGGTTGAGTAAGAGGGCATGACACGTTTTTCCTCTCTCTGTCTTGCTCCTACTTGTGGCATATGAAACATTCCATTGCCCCTTGACATTCCAATATGATTGGGAGGCTTCCTGAGTCCTCTCAGATGCAGAAGCCACTTCCTTACAGCCTGCAGAATCATTAACCAATTAAACCCCTTTTCTTTCTGATCATAGAGAAAATTAGCACTGTGAGATGGATGTATGAAATGTCTTTAAGGGCTTTTCCCTATTGTCTTGGGAGTCAACCCTCAGCTTCTTTTCATTCAAGTATCTGAAAACTTTCTGTATTTTTCCCCGAACATGGGCTTGCCTTCCTTTATCACATTGCCAGACTGCAACAAAGAGAGCTGATAATGTAGAAAGAGTTTCAGAAGTGGGGAGCAGATAGAGGTCGGGAGAGTTTGGAGGGTTTCGATGACAGGAAGATGAGGGAACATTTGGACCTTTGTAAAGAATTGTTCAATACTTGTGATCAGAAAGCTGACAGGAAAATAGTAAAGATCAGACTTAGAAGGTTTCAGATGAAAATGAGGAGCTTATTGGGAACCAGAGCCAAGGTTACTTTTGTTTTGCTTTAGCAAAGCTGCATGGTGACCCTTCCCTGGAGATCTGTGAAGGTTTGAAATTAAGGGTGATGTCTTAGTGCATATCTGGTGGAATGAACTTCTGGGCAACAAAACTCAAGAGGTGTCCTGTCTGCATCAGACAGCCTGTGCCCTTATGTGTGACCAAGGAAATGACCTCTGGATGGGTCTTATATTAAATGAATCCCAACTCTTATATTAAATGAGAAACAGAACTCAAAAGTTTCAAAAATTTGCAGCCTCTCCAAGTAGTCAAAAAGAAAAGCTGATTTTCATTGGGAAAATTTAGGAAGGCTTCAGAAACTTGCATGAAAAGGAGCCAAGACAATCGGGAAAAGGCCTTGAAGCTATTTCAGAGACCTTTGCAGCAGCCCTTGCTGTCACAGGCCCTGGGGCCTGGGAGAGAAGAATGGTTTCCTGGGCCAGTTCCATGATCTCCCTCTATGTGCAGCCTCAGGACCCTGCTGCCTGCATCCCTGCAGCTCCAGCTTCAGCCATGGCTGAAAGATACACAGGTACAGCTTGGGTCACTGCTTCAGAGGTGGCTTCAAGCCTTGGTGGCTTCCACATAGTGCTAACCCAGGAGGTGCACAGAGCACAAAACTACAGGATTGGGAGCCTTTATCTAGACTTCAGAGTATGTATGGGAAAACCTGGGTGTTCAGGCAGAAGCTTTTCCAACAGGCAGAGCCTCATGGGAAACCTCTACTAGGGCAGCACAGAAGGAATATATAGGGTTGGAACCCCTAAACATGGAGGCACCATTCTCCAGACCCCAGATTCATGGACCCACCAACTGCTTGCACCCTCACTGTGGAAAAGGTACAGGCACTCAACACCAGCCCAGACCATGAGGACAGCTGTGGGAGATAGACCCTGCAAAGCCACAGGTGCAGAGCTGCCAAAGGCCTTGAGCACCCAGCCATCACATCCCTGTGCTCTAGTTGTGAGATGTGATTCAGAAAAGGTGATTGGAGCTGTAGGATTCAATGACTGGCCTGCTGGGATTTTGACTTCATGGGGTCTGTAAGTCCTTGGACATTTCAGTAAATGTTGCAATAAGTCAAGTCACTGGCGGACAGTATAGAGGTCATCATTGTGTTTTGCAGTGTGACATGGATATGAGATTTGGGGAGCCAGGGCCAGAGTAATATGATTTGGCTCTGTGTCCCTACCAATACTCATGTGTAATTGTGATGGGGAATGTTAAAGGTGGGACCCGGTGGAAGGCGATTTAATCATGGAGAAGAACGGGTGTTGGAGGTAGGAGTGTGGGGAGAATGGGAGAGATTATTTTGTGGGTGAGGGTGAAAGATGAGGTGGGTGGTGGGTTCTTCACAAATGTTTAAACATTATCTCCTTAATGCTGTCCACATGATAGTGAATTCTCTTGATGATTTTGGAGCTTAAAGATGGAGTGAATACTGTCCTTCTGGGTTTTGGACATGCATTGGGCCTGTGGACCCATTTGTGTTATTTCTCTTGGAAATTTCTTCCCTTTGGATTGATAAAGCTTACACAATGCCTGTACCATCATTGTACCTTGAAAGAAAAGAAATCCCTTTTCAATTCAGGGACTCATAGGCAGAAGGGACAGCAGCCTTGTCTCCGATAAGACTTTGAAGTTTTTACATTTGGAATGAGTTAAGATCGTTGGAAACTTTTGAGAAGGCATGATTGTATTTTACTGTGTGATAAGGTCATGAGATTCCGGGGGTATCAGGAACAGAATAATATGATTTGGCTGTGTGTTCCTATAAAAATCCATGTGGAATTGTTATTCTGAATGTTGAAGCTGGGGCCTTGGGGAGGTGATTTAATAATATAAGGGAGGGGGTTGGGGTGGAAGAAAAAGGGTTGGTTGGGGTGGGGAGGAGTAGGCTGGCAGTAGAATGGTGGGAGGGTGGGGGGTAGAAGGGGAAGTAGCCTGCTGCAGAGTGAAAGGCTCATGGAAAACTTCTACTAGAGCAGTGCACCTGTGGCTTTGCAGGCTTTAGCCCCTGCAGCTGTTCTCATGGGGTGGTCTGGTGTTGAGGACCTGTAGCTTTTCCACACTGAGGTCCGGTGTTGAGGACCTGTAGCTTTTCCACACTGTTGGTGGGTCTATGAATCTAGGGTCTGGAATTTGGTGGCCATCTGTGTGAGGGCTCCAAGCCCATATATTCCTTCCACACTTCCCTAGTAGAGGTTTTCCAAGAGGCTCTGCTTCTGAAGGAGGCTTCTGTCTGGAAACAGTGGGAGTTGGGGTTGGGTTGTGGATACTTCAGCAATGTTTAAGCACCATCTTCATGATGCTTCCCTAGTGATAGTGAGTTCTCATGAGAGCTGGTTGTATAATGGCGCATGACACATCTTTCCTCTCTCTCTTGCTCCTACTCCTGCCACACGAATCATGTCATTGCCTCTTGACATTCTGGTATGATTGGGAGGCTTTCTAAGTCCTCTCAGATGCAGAAGCTGCTATGCTTCCTTACAGCCTGCAGAATCATGAGCCAATTAAACCTCTTTTCTTGATAATCATAGAGAAAGTTAGTACTGCAAAGTGGATCTACTAAATGTCTTCAAGGCCTTTTGTGGGGAAAAGAGAGGTCAGCCTGTTACTGTGTTTATATAGAAAGAAGTAAATTTAAGAGACTCCATTTGGCTCTGTATTTGAGATGCTGTTAATCTGTGACCCTTGTCCTTGCAAGAGACATGGGCTGTGGTGATTTAAGGTTTAAAAAAAGAATTTGGGCTGTAAGGAATGTGCTTTGTTAAACAAATGCCTAAAGGCTGCTTGTGCTTAAAGGTCATCACCATTCTCTTAAATCTCAAGTAAGAGAAAAACATCTGTCTCCTGCCCGTCCCTGGGCAATGGAACATCTCCGTGTATCTATATGTCTTACTACTGATTTACTCCCTTATTTTTTAGATGGTAAAGATAATCATCAATAAATACTGAGGGAACTCAGAGACCGGTGCCGGTGTGGGTCCTCTGTAAGCAGAGCACCGGTCCCCTGGGCCCCGCTTTTCTTTCTCTATACTTTGTCTCTATGTCTTATTTCTTTTCCCAAGTCTCTCATTCCCCCTAACGAGAAGCAACCACAGGTGTGGAGGGACAGGCCACCCCTTCAGCCTTTTCCCTGTTGTCTTGTGAGTCAGCACTCAGCTTCTTTTCATTCAAGTATCTGAAGCCTTCCTGAATTTTCTCCCTGAAAATGGACTTGTCTTCCTTTACCATATTGCCAGGCTGCGGCAAAGAGAGCTAGTTCAGAAGGGAGTAGAAGGCAGAGGTTGAGAGAGTTTGGAGGATTTCGAAGACAAGAAGATGAGGGAAAGTTTGGATTGTTGTAAATAACTGTCCAATGCTTGTGATCAGAAGGCTGACAGGAAAATAGACAGTAAAGATCAGACTTAGAAGGTCTCAGGTGAAAATGAGGAACTGACTGGGAACAGGAGCAAACGTTACTTTTGATTTGCTGCAGCAAAGAACATGGCTGCTCAGTGATCCTGCCCTAGAGATCTGTGAAACTTTGAACTTGAGGGTGATGATTTACTGAGTGTCTGGTGGAATGAACTTCTAGGCAGCAAAGCTCAAGAGGTATCCTGCCTGCATCGAACAGCCTGTGTTCTTATATGTGATGGAGGAAATGACCTCTGAATGAGACTTACATTAAATAAGTCCCAACTCTTATATTAAATGAGAAACAGAACTCAAAGGTTTGGAAAATTTGCAGCCTAGCCAAGTGGTTAAAAAGAAAAGCTTATTTTCAGGGGGAACATTGAACAAGGCTTCAGAAATTTGCATGAAAAGGAGACCAGTGCTAATAGCCAAGACAGTAGGGAAAAGACCTTGAAGGCATTTCAGAGACCTTTGCAGCAGCCCTTGCTGTCACTGGCCCTGGGGCCTAGGAGAGAAGAATGATTTCTTTGACCAGCTCCATGACATCCCCCACCCCCCACCCCTGTCTATGTGCAGCCTTCGAGGCCCTGCTACCTGCATCCCTGCAGCTCCATCTCTAGCTCCAGCCATGGATGAAAGATGCACAGGTACAGTTTGGATCATTGCTTCAGAGGGTGCAGGCTAGAAGCCTTGGTGCCTTCCTCATAGTGTTAAGCCACTGGTGGATAGAGCATGAGACTAGAGGCTTGGGAGCCTCTCTATAGATTTTGAAAGATGTATGGAAATGCCTGGGTGTCCAGGCAAAAGCTTCTCAAAAAGGCAGAGCCTTATATGAAACCTCTACTAGGGCAGTGCAGAAAGAAAATATGGGGTTGGAGCCCCCACACTGGAGGCCACCATCATGTAGACCCCAGATTCATGGACCCCCCCAATAACTTGTATCATCAGTGGGGAAAAGTCACAGGCACTCAACACCAGCCCAGCCCATGAGGGCAGCAGTGGGGCACAAAACCTGCAAAGCCACAGGCACAGAGCTGCCCAAAGCCTTGGGAACTCAGCCCTCACATCCTTGTGACCTGGATGTGGGACAAGGTTTCAAAAAGGGTGATTTTGGAGCTGTAGGATTGAATGACTGGCCTTCTGGGTTTTTAGTTTCATGGTTCCAGTAAGTCCTATCTGTTTTTGTTTTTTTCAGCAGAAGTCTTCCTCTTGGCTGAGAATGCTTAACCCAATGTCTGTACAAGCATTGTACCTTGGAAGTAGTTAATTTGCTTTATATTTCAGAAGCACATGGGCCTAAGGGACTGTAGCCTTGTGTCAGATAAGACTTTAAGCTTTGAATGTTTGTATAAATACTGGAATGATATACGATTTTGGGGGACTGTAGGGAAAGCATCATTGTATTGTGCAGTGTGAGAAGGACATGAGATTTGGGGAGCCAGGGACAGAATAATAAAATTTAGCTCTGTGTCCCTATCAAAACTCATGTGGAATTGTAATCAGAATGTTAAAAGTGGGGCTGGTGGAAGGTGATTTAATCATGGTGGAGAGTGGGGGTTGGTAGGCTGGGGGGTCAGGAGAATGGGGGAATTATGGTGGGAGTGAGGGGTGAAAATTGGGGGCAGGGAGTGGATCCTTGACAAATGATTAAACACTGTCTCGTTATTGCTGTCCTTTTGATAGTGAGTTCCCTTCACAGTTTTGCAGCTGTGAGTTTGAATGTATACTGGCCTCCTGGGTTTTGGACTTGCACTGGGCCTGTGGTCCTATTTGTGTTATTTTCCTGAGAAATTACTTCCCTTTGGATTGAGAAAACTTACCCAATGCCTGTACCATTATTGTACCCTGAAAGAAAAGAACATCCTTTTAAATTCAGGGATTCATAGGCAAAAGGTACTGTAGATTTGTCTCAGATGAGATGTTGAATATTTTGCATTTGAATTAATGTTGGAATGAGTTAAGACTTTTGGAAACTTTTGAAAAAGCATGAATATATTTTGCTCTATGAGAAGGATATGACTCTGCAGGGAATCAGTGTCAGAATAATATGATTTGCCTGTGTTTCTTTACCAAAACTCATGTGAATTGTAATCCTTATTGTTGGACATGGGGCCTGGCTGGAGGTGATTTAATCATGGATGGTAACGGGGTGGAGGTGGAAGGAAAAGGGGTGGGTCGGGTGAGGAGTAGGTTGTTAGTAGGGTGGTGAGATGGTGGTGGGTAGCAGGAAGTGGGAGTAGTCTGCTACAGAGGCAGAGGCTCATGGAAAGTCTAGGGAAGTGCATCTGTGACTTTACAGGCCTTAGCCCCCATGGCTGCTCTCATGGGCTGGGCTGGGGTTGAGTGCCTGTAGCTTTTCCACACTCAGAGTGCAAGCTGTTGATGGGTCTATGAATCTGGGGTCTGGAGGATGGTGGCCTCCTGTGTGGGGACTCCAAGCCCATATTTTCCTTCTATACTGCCCTAGTAGAGGTTCTCCAAGAGGTTCTACCTCTGCAGGAGGCTTCTGCCTGGAAACAGCGAGCAGTGATGTGGGCGGATTTTCACCAATGGTTAATCTTCTTGTTGCTGAGCAGATTCTTCACCAATGGTTGATCTTGATGCTGGTCTCTTGATAGTGAGTTCTCATGAGATCTGGTTGTATAACAGGATGTGGCACCTCTTTCCTCTCTCTGTCTTCCTCCTACTCCTGCCATATGGAACATCTCATTGTTGCTTGGCCTTCTGGTATGGTTAGGAGCTTCCTGAATCCTCCCAGAAGAAGAAGCCACTATGCTCCCTTTACAGCCTGCAGAACCATGAGCCAATTAAACCTCTTTTAAAAATAATATTACAGAAAATTCATAATCTAAGAGTGGAGCTATGAAATGCCCTGAAAATTTTTTTCCTTTTTTTTTTTTTTTCCACTATTAGCATTTGGCTTCTTTTATATGCAAATATCTGAAGGCTTCTTGAATTTTCCCCCTGAAAATGAACTTTTCTTTTTTTATCACATTGCCAGGCTGACACAACGATAGCTAAAAATGTAGAAGGAGGTTCATAAGTGGGTAATGACCAGAAGCTGCACAGTTTGGAGGGCTTGGAAGAAGGCAGAAAGATGAGGGAAAGTTTGGACTATTATAGAAATGTGTTAAATAGTTATAATTAAAAGGGTGACCATAGAGACTTGTTAAATAGTTACAATTAAAGGGGTGACTGAAGGATGGACAGTGAAAGCCAGGGTTAGAAGGTCTCAGATGAAAATGAGCAATTTACTGGGAACAGAAGCCAAGGTTACCTTTGTTTTGTCTTAGCAAAGAACTTGACAGGATGGTGCCTGTGCCCTGGAGACCTGTGGAACTTTGAACTTGAGGGTGATGATTTAAGGTGCGTTTGGTGGAATGAACTTCTAGGCAGCAAAGCTCAAGTGGTATCTTGTCTGTATCGAACAGCCTGTGGTCTTCTGTGTGACCGAATAAATGACCTGAATTTGAAATTTATATTTAAATGAGAAGTAGAGCTTAAAAGTCTGGACCATTTGGAGCCTGGCCAAGTGGTCAAAAAGAAAAGCTGATTTTCAGTGGGAAAATTCAAGAAGGCTTCAGAAATTTGCATAAATTGGAGACCAGTGTTAATAGCTAAGACAATGTTAAAAAGACCTTGAAGGCATTTCAGAGACCTTTGCAGACCTTTGAATTTTCTTGCACCATTTTCCAGACCCCAGCAGAGCTTGCTGTCACAGTCCTGAGTCCTAGGACCAAAGGATGGTTTCCTGGGCCAGAACCCTGGTTAAGCTGCTGTGTCCCTCCTCAGGGTTTTGCTGCTTGCATCCCTGCAGCTCCAGCTCCAGCTCCAGCTCCAGCCATGACTGAAAGATGCACAGGTACAGCTTAGGTCACTGTTTCAGGGGTGCAAGCTTGAAGCCTTGGTGACTTCCACATAGTGTTAAGCCAGTAGGTGCACAAAGCACAAAACTAGAGGCTTGGGAGCCTTTGTCTAGACTCCAGAGTATGCACGGGAAAACCTGGGTGTCCAGGCAGAAGCTTTTCCAAGAGGCAGAGCCTCATGGGAATCCTTTACTAGGGCAGTACAGAAGGAACATACAGGGTTGGAGCCCCCACACAGGGATGCACCATTTTCCAGACCTCAGATTCATAGACCCACCAACTGCTTGCACACCCAGTGTGGAGAAGCCACAGGCACTCAACAACAACCCAGCCCATGAGGGCAACTGTCCAGCAAAGACCCTGAAAACCCACAGACACTGAGCTGCCCAAGGCCTTGGGAGCCCAGCCATGCACCCCTGTGCTCTAGATGTGGGATGTAGATTCAGAAAGGATGATTTGGGAGCCGTAGATCTCAATGACTGGCCTGCTGGGTTTTTGACTTGCATGGGGTCTGTAAGTTCCATCTGTGTTTTTTGCTTCTTTCTGGTATTTTTTTTTTTTTTTTCTTTTCACTGGGAATGCTTACCCAATGCCTGTACAATCATTGTACCTTGGAAGTGGTTAATTTGTTTTGTATTTGTCCAGCAGCCTTGTCTCAGATGAGACTTTGGGCTTTGGACATTTGAGTAAATGCTGGAATGAATTAAGACTTTGGGGGACTGTAGAGAAGGCGTCATTGTATTTTGTAGTGTGACAAGGATATGAGATTTGGGGGGCCCTGGGTCAGAATAATATGATTTGGCACTGTGTCCCTACCAAAACTCTCATGGAATTGTAATGGGGAATGTTTAAGATGGGGCCTGGTGAGAGGTGATTTAATCATGGAGAAGAGTGGGTGTTAGAGGTAGGGGTGTGGGGAGAATGGAGGAGATTGTGGGTGGGTTGAAAGATGAGGATGGGGCGATGGATTCTTCATGAATGGTTAAACACTATCTCCTTAATGCTGTCTACATGATAGTGAGTTCTCTTGATGATTATATGGAGCTTAAAGATTGAGTGAATACTGTCCTACTTGGTTTTGGACTTGAATTTGTGTTATTTTTTTCCGGGAAATTTCTTCCCTTTGGATTGAGAAGACTTACCCAATGCCTGTACCATTGCTGTACCTTGAAAGGAAAGAAATCTCTTTTAAATTTGGGGACCCACTGGTAGAAGGGACTGTAGCCTTGTCTCAGATGAGACTTTGAAATTTTTACATTTGTAATGAGTTAAGATTTTTGGAAATGTTTGAAAAGGCATAATTGTGTTTTGCTCTGTAAGAAGGACATGAAGTTCTGGGGTATCAGGGTCAGAATAACATGGGTTGGCTGTGTGTCCCCATAAAACTCATGTGGAATTGTAATCCTTAATGTTGAAGGTGGGCTTGGGGAAGGTGATTTAATATTGGACGGGACAGGGTTGGGGATGGAAGGAAAGAGTGGTAGGGTGGGGAGGAGTAGGTTGTCAGTAGGGTGGTGGGAGGGTGGGGGGATAGTAGAAAGGGGGACTAACCTGCTGCAGAGGCAGAGGCTCATGGAAAACCTCTACCAGAGCAGTGCACCTGTGGCTTTGCAGGCTTTAGCCCCCATGTCTGCTCTCATGGGCTGAGCTGGTGTTGAGTAGCTTTTCCATACTGAGGGTGTGAGCTGTTGGTAGGCTTATGAATCTGAGGTGTGGAGGATGGTGGCCTCCTGAGTGGGGGCTCAAAGCCCGTATTTTCTTTCTGCACTGCCACAGTGAAGTTTCCTAAGGGGCTCTGGCTCTACAGGAGGCTTCTGCCTGGAAACAGTGGGCATTGGTGTGGGTAGAGAATCCTTCACCAATGGTTAATCCTCTTGATGCTGATCTCCTGATAGTGAGTTATCATGTGACCTGATTGTATAACACGATGTCACACCTTTTTCCTCTCTCTGTCTTGCTCCTACTCCTGCCATATGAAACACTTCATTGCCACTTCACCTTCTGGTATGGTTAGGAGGGGCCTGATCAGTGTGGGCCTGCTCAGTGGACCTAATCAGTTGGGACTTGGTCAGTGAGATGTACTTAGTGGGGGCGTGGTCAGCAGGGGTCTGCTTAGAGGGGGTCTCATTAGAAGGATCTAGTAGTGCAGGTCTTAGTGAATGGGGACCTAGTGGCAGAAAAATGTTTGGTGTCTGGTCAGTGCGAACCTGAGCTGTTGGACTTGGTCATTGGAGACCTGGTCAGCTAGGACTTAGTGGTGCCTTGTCAGCATGGGCTGGGTCTCTGCTGACCTAGTCAAGGGGTGTTATTCAGTGAAGGCCTGGTCACATGGGACCTAGTCAGCAGGGCACATCCTCATCAGTGAGGCCCTTGCCAGTGGGGCCCTGGTCAGGGAAGCCTGGTCAGTGGAACCTAATTAGTGGGGGCCTGGTCAGAGAGGATTTGGTCAGTGATGGCTTTTGTAGCATTGGTCTATGAGGTGACCTGGTCAGCAGGGATCTGAGCAGTGGGTGCCTGTTCAGGGGAGCCCACTCACTAGAGTCCTGGTCAGGAGCGTCTAGTCACCTCAGGCCTGGTTAGTAGGGGCCTGGTCACTCACAGTCTATTCCCTGGAGGCTGGTCAGTGGGGTTTACTCTCTGGGGCCAGACAATGGGGTCCTGATAGGTGGAACCGGATCAGTGAGGCCTTGTCTGTAAGGACCTGGTCAGTGAGCCATTGTCAGTGAGGCCGTGGCAGCAAGGACCTGGTCAGTGAGTTCTAGTCACTGAGGTCCTGGTCAGTGAGGCTTTGTCAGTGGTGACCTGGGGTCAGTGAGCCCTTCTCACTGAGGCCTTGACAGCAAGGACCTGGTCAGTGAGGCCTTGACAGTGAGGCCTTGTCAGTAAGGATCTGGTCAATGAGGCCTTGACAGTGAGGCCTTGTTAGTAAGCTCCTGGTTAGTGAGGTCTTGAGAGTGAGACCTTGTCAGTAAGCTCCTGGTCAGTGAGACCTTGACAGTGAGGCTTTGTCAATAAGCTCCTGGTCAGTGAGACCTTATCAATAAGCTACTTGTCAATGAGTCCTTGACAGAGAGGCCTTGTCAGTGAGGTGCTGGTCAGTGAGGACTTGGTCAGTGAAGCCCTGACGGTGAGGCCTTGTCACTGAGACGCTGGTCAGTGAGGTCTTGACAGTGAGGCCTTGTCAGTGAGCTCCTGGTCAGTGAGGCATTGACAGTGAGACCTTGGGAATGAGGTCCTGGTCAGTGAGGCCTTGACAGTGAGGCCTTGTCAGTAAGGACCTGGTCAGTGAGGCCTTGACAGTGAGGTCTTGCCAGTAAGGACCTGGTCAGTGAGGCCTTGACAGTGAGTCATTGTCAGTAAGAACATGGTCAGTGACGTCTTGACAGTGAGGCCTCGTCAATAAGGACCTGGTCAGTGAGGCCTTGACAGTGAAGCCTTGTCAATAAGGACCTGGACTGCGAGGCCTTGACTGTGAGGCCATGTCAGTAAGGTCCTGAACAGTGAGGCCTTGACCTTGAGGCCTTGTCAGTGAGATCCTGGTCAGTGAGGCCTTGAGAGTGAGGCCTTGTCAGTAAGCTCTTCGTCAGTAAGGCCTTGAGAGTGAGACTGGGTCAGTGAAGTCCTGGTCTGGGAGGCCTGGACAGTGAGGCCTTGAGAGTGAAGCCTTGTCAGTAAGGACCTGGTCAGTGAGGCCTTGACAGTGAGACTGTCAGTGAAGTCCTGGTCAGTGAGGCCTACACAGTGAGGTCTTATCAGTAATCTCCTGGTCAGTGATGCCTTGACAGTGAGGCCTTGACAGTGAGACCTTGTCAGTAATGACCTGGTCAGTGGGGCTTTAAGAGTGAGGCCTTGTCAGTAAGCTCCTTGTCAGTGAGGTGTTGACAGTGAGGTCTTTGCAGTAAGCTCCTGTTCAGTGAGGCATTGACAGGGAGGACTTGTCATTAAGCACCTGATGAGTGAGGCCTTGACAGTGAGACCCTGTCGGTAAGCCCCTGGTGAGTGAGGCCTTGACAGTGAGGCCTTGTTACAAAGGTCCTTGTTAGTGAGGTCTTGACAGTGATGCCTTGTTACTAAGAACCTGGTCAGTGAGGCCTTGACAGTGAGGTCTTGTCAGCGAGGTCCTGGCTAGTGAGGCCTTTACAGTGAGGCCTTGTCAGAAGGGATCTGATCAGTGAGGACTTGACAGTGAGACCTTGTCAGTAAGGACCAGGTCAATGAGGCCTTGACAGTGAGGCCTTGTCAATAAGGACCTGGTAAGTGACGCATTGACAGTGAGTCATTGTCAGTAAGGACGTAGTCAGTGACGCCTTGACAGTGAGGCCTTGTCAGTAAGGACCTGGTAAATGAGGCCTTGACAGTGAAGCCTTGTCAGTAAGGACCAGGTCAGTGAGGCCTTGACAGTGAGAACATGTCAGAAAGGACCTGGTCAGTGAAGTTTTGACATTGAGGCCTTGTCAGTGAGCTCCTGGTAAGTGAGGCCTTGACAGTGAGGTCTTGTTACAAAGGTCCTTGTTAGTGAGGACTTGACAGTGATGCCTTGTTACTAAGGACCTGATCGGTGGGGCCTTGACAGTGAGGCCTTGTCAGCAGGGTCCTAGTTAGTGAGGCCTTTACAGTGAGGCCTTATCAGTAAGGACCTGATCAGTGAGGCTTTGACAGTGAGGCCTTGTCAGTAAGGACCTGGTCAGTGAGGCCTTGAGAGTCAGTAATAGTAAGACGTGGTCAGTGACGCCTTGACAGTGAGGACTTGTCAGTAAGGACCTGATCAGTGAGACCTTGACATGAGGCCTTGTCAGTAAGGACCTGGTGAATGGGGACTTGACAGTGAGGCCTTGTCAGTAAGAATCTGGTCAGTGAGGCCTTGACAGTGAGGCCTTGAGAGTCAGTAATAGTCAGTAAGACGTGTTCAGTGATGCCTTAACAGTGAGGACTTGTCAGTGAGGACGTGGTCAGTGAGACCTTGACAGTGAGGCCTTGTCAGTAAGGACCTGGTGAATGGGGACTTGACAGTGAGGCTTTGTCAGTAAGGATCTGGTCAGTGAGGCCTTGAGAGTGAGGCCTTGTCAGTAAGCTCCTTGTCAGTGAGGCGCTGATAGTGAGGCCATTTCAGTAAGCTCCTGTTCAGTGAGGCCTTGACAGTGAGGCCTTGACAGTGAGGCCTGGTCAGTAAGCTCCTGGTGAGTGAGGCTTTGACAGTGAGGCCTTGTCAGTAAGGACCAGGTCAGTGAGGCCTTGAGAGTCAGTAATAGTAAGACATGGTCAGTGACGCCTTGACAGTGAGGACTTGTCAGTGAGCTCCTGGTGAGTGAGGCCTTGACAGTGAGGCCTTGTTACAAAGGTCCTTGTTAGTGAGGACTTGACAGTGATGCCTTGTTACTAAGGACTTGATCAGTGGGGCCTTGACAGTGAGGCCTTGTCAGCAGGGTCCTAGTTAGTGAGGCCTTTACAGTGAGGTCTTGTCAGTAAGGACCTGATCAGTGAGGCTCTGACAGTGAGGCCTTGTCAGTAAGGACCTGGTCAGTGAGGCCTTGAGAGTCAGTAATAGTAAGACGTGGTCAGTGACGCCTTGACAGTGAGGACTTGTCAGTAAGGACCTGATCAGTGAGACCTTGACATGAGGCCTTGTCAGTAAGGACCTGGTGAATGGGGACTTGACAGTGAGGCCTTGTCAGTAAGGATCTGGTCAGTGAGGCCTTGAGAGTGAGGCCTTGTCAGTAAGCTCCTTGTCAGTGAGGCATTGATAGTGAGGCCATTTCAGCAAGCTCCTGTTCAGTGAGGCCTTGACAGTGAGGCCTTGTCAGTAAGCACCTGATGAGTGAGACCTTGACAGTGAGGCCCGGTCATTAAGCACCTGATGAATGAGGCCTTGACAGTGAGGCCCGGTCAGTAAGCTCCTGGTGAGTGAGGCTTTGACAGTGAGGCCTTGTCAGTGAGGACCTGGTGAGTGGGGCCTTGACAGTGAGGCCTTGACAATGAAGCTTGTCAGTAAGGACCTGGTCAGTGAGGCCTTGAGAGTGAGACCTTGACTTTGAGGCCTTGTAAGTGAGGTCCTGGTCAGTGAGGCCTTGAGAGTGAGGCCTTGTCTGTAAGCTCCTGGTCAGTGACTCCTTGACAGTGGGGTCATGTCAGTGAGGTCCTGCTCAATGAGGCCTGGACAGTGAGGTCTTGTCAGTAAGCTCCTGGTGAGTAAGCTACTTGTCAGTGAGGCCTAGACAGTGAGGTCCTGGTAAGTGAGGCCTTGACAGTGAGGTCCTGGTCCGTGAGGCCTTGACAGTGAGTCCTTGTCAGTAAGCTCTTCGTCAGTGAGGCCTTGAGAGTGAGACTGGGTCAGTGAAGTCCTGGTCGTTGAGGCATAGACAGTGAGGCTTTGTAATTTATCTCCTGGTCAGTGAGGCCTTGAGAGTGAAGCCTTGTCATTAAGGACCTGGTCAGTGAGGCCTTGACAGTGAGGCTTCATCGGTACGGATCTGGTCAGGGAGGCCTTGACAGTGAGACTGTGTCAGGGAAGTCCTGGTCAGTGAGGCCTACCGAGTGAGGCCTTATAAGTAATCTCCTGGTCAGTGACGCCTTGACAGTGAGGACTTGTCAGTAATGACCTGTTCAGTGGGGCTTTGAGAGTGAGGCCCTGTCAGTAAGCTCCTTGTCAGTGAGACATTGACAGGGAGGACTTGTCATTAAGCAGCTGATGAGTGAGGCCTTGACAGTGTGGCCCTGTCAGTAAGCTCCTGGTGAGTGAGGTCTTGACAGTGAGGCCTTGACAGTGAGGCCTTGTTACAAAGGTCCTTGTTAGTGAGCCATTGATAGTGATGCCTTGTTACTAAGAACCTGGTCAGTGAGGCCTTCACAGTGAGGCCTTGTCAGCAAGGTCCTGGCTAGTGAGGCCTTTACAGTGAGGCCTTGTCAGTAGGAACCTGATCAGTGAGGCCTTGACAATGAGGCCTTGTCAGGAAGGACCTGGTCAGTGAGGCATTGACAATGAATCATTGTCAGTAAGGACGTGGTCAGTGACGCCTTGAGAGTGAGGCTTTGTCAGTAAGGAGCTGGTCAATGAGGCATTGACAGTGAGGCCTTGTCAGTAAGGATCAGGTCAGTGAGGCCTTGACAGTGAGGCCTTTTCCGTAAGGACCTGTAGAGTAGGGCCTTGACAGTAAAGACTTGTCAGTAAGGACCTGGTCAGTGAGGCCTTGACAGTGAGGCTTTGTCAGTAAGTTCCTGGTCAGTGCGGTGTTGACAGTGAGGTCTTTTCAGTAAGCTCGTGTTCAGTGAAGCCTTGACAGTGAGGTCTTGTCATTAAGCACCTGATGACTGAGGCCTTGACAGTGGGGCCCTGACACTAAGCTCTTGGTGAGTGAGGCCTTGACAGTGAGGCCTTGTTACAAAGGTCCTCATCAGTGAGACCTTGACAGTGAGGCATTGTTAGTAAGCTCTTGGTCAGTGAGGTCCTGGTCGGTGAGGCCTACACAGTGAGGCCTTGGCAGCAAGGACCTGATCAGTGAGGCCTTGTCAGTAAGGACTTGGTCAGTGAGGCCTTGACAGTGAGTCATAGTCAGTAAGACGTGGTCAGTGAGGCCTTGACAATGAGGACTTGTCAGTAAGGACCTGATCAATGAGGCCTTGACAGTGAGGCCTTGTCACTAAGGATCTGGTGAGTGGGGACTTGACAGTGAGGCCTTGTCAGTAAGGATCTGGTCAATGAGGCATTGAGAGTGAGACCTTGTCAGTAAGCTCCTTGTCAGTGAGGCGTTGACAGTGAGGTCATTTCAGTAAGCTCCTGCTCAGTGGGGCCTTGACAGTGAGGCCTTGTCATTAAGTACCTGATATGTGAGGCCTTGCCAGTGAGGCCTTGTCAGTAAGCTCCTGGTGAGTGAGTCCTTGACAGTGAGGCCCTGTCAGTAAGCTCCTGGTGAGTGAGACCTTGACAGTGAGACCTTGTTACAAAGGTCCTTGTTAGTGAGGCCTTGACAGTGATGCCTTGTTACTAAGGACCTGGTCAGTGTGGCCCTGACAATGTGGCCTTGTCAGCAAGGTCCTGGTTAGTGAGGCCTTTACAGTGAGGCCTTGTCAGTAAGGACCTTATCAGTGAGGTCTTGACTGTGAAGCCTTGTCAGTAAGGATGTAGTCAGTGAGGCCTTGACAGTGAGTCATTGTCAGTAAGGACGTGGTCAGCGATGCCTTGACAGTGAGGCCTTGTCAGTAAGGACCTGGTGAGTGGGGCCTTGAGAGTGAGGCCTTCTCAGTAAGGACCTGGGCAGTGAGGTCTTGACAGTTGGCCTTATCAGTAAACTCCTGTCCAGTGAGATGTTGCGAGTGAGGCCTTTTCAGTAAGTTCTTGTTCAGTGAGGCCTTGACAGTGAGGCCTTGTCATTAAGCACCTGATGAGTGAGGCCTTGATAGTGAGGCCCGGTCAGTAAGCACCAGGTGAGTGAGGCCTTGATAGTGAGGTCATGTCAGTGAGGTCCTCTCCAATGAGGCCTGGACAGTGAGGTCTTGTCAGTAAGCTCCTGATCAGTAAGCTACTGGTCAGTGAGGCCTAGACAGTGAGGCCTTGTCAGTAAGCTCCTGGTCAGTGAGACCTTGTCAGTGAGGTCTGGTAAGTGAGGCCTAGACAATGAGGCCTTGTCAGTGAGGTCCTGGTCAGTGAGGCCTTGACAGTGATCCTTGTCAGTAAGATTTTGGTCAGGGAGGCCTTGAGAGTGAGACTGTGTCAGTGAGGTCCTGGTCAGGAAGGCCTAGACAGTAAGGCTTTGTCAGTGAGCTCCTGATCAGTGAGGCATTATCAGTGAGGTCCCGGTGAGTGAGGCCTTGACAGTGAGGCCTTGTCATTAAGGACCTGGTCATTGAGGTCTTGTCAGCAAGGTCCTGGTTAGTGAGGCTTTTACAGTGAGGCCTTGTCAGTAAGGACCTGGTCAGTGGGGCCTTGACAGTGAGGCCTTGTCAGTAAGCTCCTGGTCAGTGAGGCATTGCCAGTGAGGCCTTTGCAGTAAGCTCCTGTTCAGTGAGGCCTTGACAGTGAGGCCTTGTCATTAAGTACCTGATGAGAGAGGCCTTGACAGTGAGGCCCTGTCAGTAAGCTCTTGGTGAGTGAGGCCTTGATAGTGAGACATTAACAGTGAGGCGTTGTTACAAAGGTCCTAATAAGTGAGGCCTTGACAGTGATTCCTTGTTACTAAGGACCTGGTCAGTGAGACCTTGACAGTGAGGCCTTGTCAGCAAAGTCCTGGTCAGTGAGGCGCAGACAGTGAGGCCTTGTCAGTAAGCTCCTGGTCAGTGAGGCCTTGAGAGTGAAGCCTTGTCAGTAAGAACCTGGCCAGTGAGGCCTTTACAGTGAGGCTTCATCAGTACGGACCTGTTCAGTGAGGGCATGGCAGTGAGGCTTTGTCAGTAAGGACCTCTTCACTGAGCCCTTGACAGTGAGGCCTTGTTAGTAAGCTCCTGGCCGGTGAGGCCTTGACAGTGAGGCCATGTCACCAAGGACCTGGTCAGTGAAGTCTTGACAGTGAAGCCTTGTCAGTGAGCTCCTGGTCAGTGAGGCATTATCAGTGAAGTCCTGGTCAATGAGGTCTTGACAGTGAGGCCTTGTCAGTAAGATCTGATCAGTGAGGTCTTGTCAGTAAGGACCTGGTCAGTGAGGCATTGACTGTGAGTCATTGTCAGTAAGGACCTCGTCACTGAACCCTTGACAGTGAGGCCCTGTCAGTAAGGACCTGGTCAGTGAGGCCTTGAGAGTGAAGCCTTGTCAGTAGACTCCCGGTCAGTGAGGCATTGGCAGTGAGGCCTTTTCAGTGAGGTCCTGTTCAGTGAGGCCTTGACAATGAGGTCTTGTCATTAAGCACCTGATGAGTGACGCCTTAACAGGGAGGCCTTTCCAGTAAGCTCCTGGTGAGGGAGGCCTTGACAGTGAGGACTTGTTACTACGGTCCTTGTTAGTGAGGCGTTGACAGTGATGCCTTATTACTAAGGACCTGGTCAGTGAGGCCTTGACAATGAGGCCTTGTCAGTAAACTCCTGATCAATGAGGCCTTGACAGTGAGGCTTTGTCAGTGAAGTCCTGGCCAGTGAGGTTGTGATAGTGAGGCCTTGTCAGTAAGCTCCTGGTGAGTGAGGCCTTGACAGTGAGGTCTGGTCAGTGAGGTCCTGGTCAGTGAAGCCTTGACAGTGAGACCTTGTCAGTAAGGACCTGGTCAGTGAGGCCTTCACAGTGAAGCCTTGTCAATAAGTACCTGAGCAGTGATGCCTTGACAGTGAGGCCTTGTCAGTAAGGACCTGGTAGGTGAGGCCTTGACAGTGAGGCCTTATCAGCAAGGACCTGATGAGTGGGGCCTTGACAGTGAGGCCTTGTCAGTAAAGACCTGGTCAATGAGGCATTGAGAGCGAGGCCTTGTCAGTAAGCTCCTGCTCAGTGAGGCATTGACAGTGAGGCCTTGTTACAAAGGTCCTTGTTAGTGAGGCCTTGACAGTGAGGTCTTGTCATTAAGCACCTGATGAGTGAGGCCTTGACAATGAGGTCTTGTCATTAAGCACCTGATGAGTAAGGCCTTGACAGTGAGGATTTTTCAGTAAGCTCCTGGTGAGTGAGGCCTTGACAGTGAGGACTTGTTACTAAAGTCCTTGTTAGTGAGGTGTTGACAGTGATGCCTTTTTAATAAGGACTTTCTCAGTGAGGCCTTGACAGTAAACTCCTGATCAGTGAGGCCTTGACAGTGAGACTTTGTCAATGTAGTTCTGGCCAGTGAGGTTGTGATAGTGAGGCCTTGTCAGTAAGCTCCTGATCAGTGAGGCCTTGACCTTGAAGCCTTGTCAGTGAGGTCCTGGTCAGTGAGGCCATCAAAGTAAGGCCTTGTCAATAAGTTCCTCATCAGTGACACCTTGATAGTGAGGCTATGTCAGTGAGGTCCTGCTCAATGAGGCCTGGACAGTGAGATCTTGTCAGTAAGCTCCTGGTCAGTGAGACCTTGTCAGTGAGGTCGTGGTAAGTGAGGCCTTGACAATGAGGCCTTGTCAGTGAGATCATGGTCAGTGAGGCCTTGACAGTGAGGCCTTGTCAGTAAGCTCTTTGTCAGTGAGACCTTGAGAGTGAGACTATGTCAGTGAGTCCTAGACAGTGAGGCTTTGTCAGTACGGACCTGGTGAGTGAGGCCTGAACAGTGAGGTCTTGTCAGTAAGCTCCTTGTCAGTGAGGCCTTGACAGTGAGGACTTGTCACTGAGTTCCTGGTCAGTGAGGCCTTGACAGTGAGTCCTTGTCAGTAAGCTTCTGGTCAGTGAGGACTTGACAGTGAAGCCTTATCAGTAAGGACCTGATCTGTGATGGCTTCACAGTGATGAATTGTCAATTATCTCTTGCTCAGTGAGACCTTGACAATGAGGCCTTGTCAGTAAGGTCCTGGTCGGTAACGCCTTGACAGTAAGGCCTTGTCAGTAAGTTCCTGGTCCGTGAAGCCTTGACAGTTTGGTCTTGTTGAGGTCAGTTTGGTCTTGGTCAGTAAGACCTTGACAGTGAGGCCTTGTCAGTAAGCTCCTGGTCAGTGACGCCTTGACAGTGAGGCCTTGTCAGTAAGTTCCTGGTCAGTGAAGTCTTGACATTGAGGCCTTGTCAGTTAGGTCTTGGTCAGTAAGACCTTGACAGTGAAGTCTTGTCATTGAGGTCCTGCTCATTGAGGCATTGACAGTGTGGTATTGTCAGTAGGCTCCTGGTCAGTTAGGCCTTGACAGTGAGGCCTTGTCAGTTATTCCCTGGTCAGTGAGGCCTTGTCAGTAAGCTCCTTTTCAGTGAGGCCTTGACAGTGAGGCCTTGTCACTGAGTTCCTGGTCAGTGAGGCCTTGACAGTGAGGTCTTGTCAGTAAGGACCTGGTCAGTGAGGCCTTGAGAGTGAGACCCTGTCAGTAAGGACCTGGTCAGTGAGGCCTTGACAGTGAGACCCTGTCAGTAAGGACTGGTCAGTGTTGCCTTGATAGTGAGCCCTTTTCGGTAAGCTCCTTGTCAGTGAGGCCTTGACAGTTGGGACATGTCAATGAGGTCCTGGTCAGTGAGGCCTTGACAGTGAGGACATGTCAGTAAGCTCCTGGTCAGTGAGGCCTTGACAGAGAGGCCTTGTCAGTGAGCTCCTGGTCAGTGAGTCCTTGATAGTGACGCTGTGTCACTAAGCTCCTATTCAGTAAGGCCTTGACCGTGAGGCCTTGTCAGTGAGGATCTGGTCAGTGAGTCCATCAGAGTGAGGCCTTGTCACTAAGCTCCTGGTCAGTGAGGCCTCGACAGTGAAGTCTTGTCAGTAATCACCTGTTCAGTGAGATCTTGACAGTGAGGACTTGTCAGTAATCCCATGGTCAGTGAGTCCTTGACAGTGAGGCCTTGTCACTGAGGTCCTGGTCAGTTAGGCCTTGACAGTGATGCCTTGTCAGTAAGCTTCTTGTTAGTGAAGCCTTGACAGTGAGGCCTTGTCACTGAGTTCCTGGTCAGTGAGGCCTTGACGGTGAGTCCTTGTCAGTGAGGACTTGAGAGTGAAGCCTTGTCAGTAAGGACCTGATCAGTGATGGCTTCACAGTGATGAATTGGCAATTATCTCCTGCTCAGTGAGACCTTGACAGTGAGGCCTTGTCAGTAAGCTCCTGGTCGGTGATGCCTTGACAGTGAGGCCTTGTCAGTAAGTTCCTGGTCCGTGAAGCCTTGACAGTGAGGCCTTGTCAGTTAGGTCTTGGTTAGTAAGACCTTGACAGTGAAGCCTTGTCACTGCTCATTGAGACCTTGACAGTGTGGTGTTGTCAGTAGGCTCCTGGTCAGTTAGGCCTTGAGAGTGATTCCTTGTTAGTTATTCCCTGGTCAGTGAGGCCTTGACAGTGAGGCCTTGTCAGTAAGAACCTGCTCAGTGAGGCCTTGACAGTGAGGGCTTGTCAGTAAGAACCTGCTCAGTGAGGCCTTGACAGTGAGGTCTTGTCAGTAAGGACCTGGTCAGTGAAGCCTTGACAGTGAGGTCATGGTCAGTGAGGCCTTGTCAGTTATTTCCTGGTCACTGAGGCATTCACAGTGAGACCATGTCAGTGAAGGCTTCACAGTGAGGACTTGTCAGTTAGAGACCTGGTCAGTGAGGCCTTGACAGTGAGGTCCTGTCAGTGAGGTCCTGGTCAGTGAGGTCTTGACTGTGAGGCCTTCTCAGTGAGTTCCTGGTCAGTGAGGACTTGACAATGAGGCCTTGTCAATAAGGACCTGATTTGTGACGCCTTAACAGTGAGGCCTTGTCAATAAGGACCTTTTCAGTGAGGCCTTGACAGTGAGGCCTTGTCAGTGAGGTCCTGCTTAGTGAGGCCTTGTCAGTGAGGTCCTGGTCAGTGAGGCCTTGACAATGAGACTTTGTCAGTAAGCTCCTGGTCAGTGATGCCTTGACAGTGAAGCCTTGTCAATAAGGACCTGATCAATGAGGGCTTGACCGTGGTGCATTGTCAGTTAGCTCCTGGTCAGTGAGACCTTGACAGTGAGGCCTGGTCAGTGAGAGCTCAACAGTGTGGCTTGTCAGTGAGCTCCTGGTCAGTGAGACTCTGACAGTGAGGCCTTGTCAGTAAGGGCCTGGTGAGTGAGGCCTTGCGAGTGAGACCTTGTCCGTAAGGACCTGCTCAGTGAGGCCTTGATAGTGAGCCCTTATCAGTAAGCTCCTTGTCAGTGAGGACTTGACAGTTGGAACCTGTCAGTGAGGTCCTGGTCAGTGAGGCCTTGACAGAAAAGCCCTGTCAGTGAGCTTCTGGTCAACGAGGCCTTGACAGTTAGGCTTTGTCACTAAGCTCCTACTCAGCAAGGTCTTGACCGTGAGGCCTTGTCAGTGAGGACCTGGTCACTGAGTCCATCAGAATGAGGCCTTGTCACTAAGCTCCTGGGGAGTGAGGCCTTGACGTGAAAACTTGTGAGTAATCCCCTGGTCAGTGAGTCCTTGACAGCGAGGCCTTGTCACTGAGGTCCTGGTCAGTGAGGCCTTGACAGTAAGGACCTGGTCAGTGAGGCCTTTTCAGTAAGTTCCTGGTGAGTGAGGCCTTGACAGTGAGGACTTGTTACAAAGGTCCTTGTTAGCAAGGCCTTGACAGTGATGTCTTGTTACTAAGGACCTGGTCATTAAGGCCTTGTCAGTGAGGTCCTGATCAGTGAGGCCTTGACAGTGAGGCCTTTTCAGTGAAGTCCTGACCATTGAGGTTGTGATAGTGAGGCCTTGTCAGTGAACTCCTGGTCAGTGAGGCCTTGACAGTGAGGCCTTGTCAGCAAGGTCCTGGTTAGTGAGGCCTTTAGAGTGAGGCCTTGACAGTGAGGCCTTGTTACTAAAGTCCTTGTTAGGGAGGCGTCGACAGTGATATCTTTTTAATAAGGACCTGCTCAATGAGGTCTTGACAGTGAGGCCTTGTCAGTAAACTCCTGATCAGTGAGGCCTTGACAGTGAGGCCTTGTCAGCAAGGTCCTGGTTAGTGAGACCTTGACAGTGAGGCCTTGTCAATAAGGACCTGATTAGTGAGGCCTTGACAGTGAGGCCTTGTCAGTAAGGACCTGATCAATGAGGCCTTGACAGTGAGTCATTGTCAGTAAGGACGTGGTCAGGGATGCCTTGACAGTGAGGCCCTGTCAGTAAGGACCTGGTCATTGAGGCATTGACAGTGAGGCCTTGTCAGTAAGCACTTGGTCAATGAGACCTTGAGAGTGAGGCCTTGTCAGTAAGGACCTGGCCATTCAGGAGTTGACAGTGAGGCCTTTTCAGTAAGCTCCTGTTCAGTGAGGCCTTGTCATTAAGCACCTGATGAGTGAGGCCTTGACAGTGAGGGCCTGTCACTAAGCTCCTGGTGAGTGAGGCCTTGACAGTGAAGCCTTGACAGTGAGGCCTTTTTACAAAGGTTCTTGTTAGTGAGGCCTTGACAGTGATACCTTGTTACTAAGGTCCTTGTTAGTGAGACCTTGACAGTGATGCCTTGTTACTAAGGACCTGGTCAGTGAGGCCTTGTCAGTAAGCTCCTGATCAGTGAGGCCTTGATAGTGAGGCCTTGTCAGTGAAGACCTGGTCAGTGAGGTTGTGATAGTGAGTCCTTGTCAGTAAGCTGCTTGTGAGTGAGGCCTTGACAGTGAGGTCCTGGTCAGTGAGGCCTTGACAGTGAGACCTTGTCAGTAAGGACCTGGTCAGTGAGGTGTTGACAGTGAGGCCTTCTCAGAATGGTCCTGCTCAGTGAGGCCTTGACAGTGAAGCCTTGTCATTAACTCCTGGTCAGTGAGGCCTTAACAGTGATGCCTTGTCAGTAATCTCCTGGTCAATGAGGCCTTGACAGTGAGGCCTTGTCAGTGAGGTCCAGGTCAGTGAGGTCTTGTCAGTAAGGACCTGGTTTGTGACGCCTTGACAGTGAGGCC
Source organism: Trachypithecus francoisi (assembly GCF_009764315.1). Taxonomy (NCBI): domain Eukaryota; kingdom Metazoa; phylum Chordata; class Mammalia; order Primates; family Cercopithecidae; genus Trachypithecus; species Trachypithecus francoisi. The sequence goes on along the minus strand of NW_022680490.1, from coordinate 44,480 downwards.
TTGTCAATAAGGACCTGGTCAGTGAGGCCTTGGCAGTGAGGCCTTGTCAGTTATTCCCTGGTCAGTGAAACCTTGATAGTGAGACCTTGTCAGTAAGGACCTGGTCAGTGAGGCCTTGTCAGTAAGCTCCTGATCAGTGAGGCCTTGACCTTGAGGCCTTGTAAGTGAGATCCTGGTAAATGATGTCTAGACAGTGAGGCCTTGTCAGTGAGGTCCTGGTCAATGAAGCCTTGACAGTGAGGCCTTGTTTGTAAGCTCTTGGTCAGTGAGGCCTTGAGAGTGAGACTCTGACAGTGAGGTCTAGTCAGTGAGGCCTCGACAGTGATGCCTTCTCAGTAAGCTCCTGGTCAGTGACACCTTGACAGTGAGACCTTGTCAGAAAGGACCTGGTCAGTGAGGCCTTGACAGTGGGGCCTTGTCAGTAAGCTCCTGGTCAGTGAGGACTTGACAGTGAAGCCTTGTCAGTAAGGACCTGATCAGTGACGGCTTCACAGTGATGAATTGTCAGTTATCTCCTGCTCAGTGAGACCTTGACATTGAGAACTTATCAGTAAAGCCATGGTCATTGAGGCCTTGACAGTGAGGCCTTGTCAGTAAGGACCTGGTCATTGAGGCCTTGTCAGTGAGGCCTTGTCATTAAGGACCTGGTCAGTGAGGCCTTGACAGTGAGGCCTTGTCAGTGTGGTGCTGGTAAGTGAAGCCATGACAGTGTGACATTGTAAGTAAGCTCCTGGTCAGTGAGGTCTTGAAAGTGAGGCCTTTTCAGTGTGGTTCTGGTCTGTGAGGTCATGAGAGTGAGGCGTTGTAAGTAAGCTCCTGCTCCATGAGGCCTTGAGAGTGAGGCTTTGTCAGTTAGCTCCTGGTCAGTGAGGCCTTGTCAACGAGGTCGTGATCAGTGAGGCCTTGACAGTGAATTCTTGTCAGTATGCTCCTGGTCAGTGAGGCCTTGACAGTGAGGTCTTGTCAGTAAGCTTCTGGTCAGTGAGGCCTTGACAGTGAGACTTTGTCAGTAAGCTGCTGGTCAGTGAGGACTTGAGAGTGAGGTCTTGAGAGTGAGGTCTTGACAATGAGATCTTGTCAATAAGTTCCTGGTCTCTGAGACCTTGACATTGAGGCCTTGTTATTAAGGACCTGGTCAGTGAGGCCTTGACAGTGAGGCCTTGTCAGTAAAGACGTGGTCAGTAAGGCCTTGACAGTGAGGCCTTGTCAGTAAAGACCTGGTCAGTGAGGCCTTGACAATGAGACCTTGTCAGTGAAGTCCTGGTCAGTGAGGCCTTGACTGTGAGGACTTCTCAGTGAGCTCCTGGTCAATGAGGCCTTGACAATGAGGCCTTGTCAGTAAGGACCTGGTCAGTGAGGCCTTGACAGTGAGGCCTTGTCAGTAAGGACCTGGTCAGTAAGGCCTTGACAGTGAGGCCTTGTCAATAAAGACCTGGTCAGTGAGGCCTTGACAATGAGGCCTTGTCAGTGAGCTTCTGGTCAGTGAGGCCTTGACAGTGAGGCCTTGTCAGTGAGCTCCTGGTCAGTGAGGTCTTGTCAGTGAGCTTCTGGTCAGTGAGGTCTTAACAGTGAAGACTTGTCAGTAAAGGCCTGGTCAGTGGGGCCTTGAGATCACTTGACTCAAGCCAAGGAGTTGAAGACCAGCCTGGGCAGCATAGTGAAACTCCATTTCTACCAAAAAAAAAAAAATCAAAATTAATTGGGTGTGACAGCATGCACCCATAGTCTCAGCTGCTCAGGAGGCGGAGGTGGGAGGATTGCTTGAACCTGGGAGTTCGAGGTTGCACTGAGCTCTGATTGCACCACTATACTCCAGCCTAGGTGATAGAGACCCTGTCTCAAAAACATTCGAATTCCCATTTAATAACTTCTACAACACCAATATACCATGTAACCATCTCCCTGGTAAGCTCAATTGTTTACTGGTCAAGGCACAGAACACGAAGATATTATGAGGCCCACGCAGCAACTAAACCTGCATGAATTTTTATCTTTTGCTAAAATGAGATTTGAGTGAACTAAATAAAACCACCATGAGTGTTCAAAGGAAATATTTTTCAAGTGAACTGAAACAAAAACTAAAATCTATGAAATGCAGCCAAAATAATGATGGGAAGTAAGTTTATAGCACGAAAGGCTCATGTTTGAAAAAAGTAAGGTCTCAGGTCCATAATCTAAGCTTCTATCTTCAACCCAAAGCCAGTAAAAGTACATCATAATGAGCACAAATCAAAGAAATTGAAAATAGAGACGAGAAAACTCAAGTCACACCAAAAGCCTACATATAAAAATTCCCTAGGAATCTACAAAAGTCAGTCCTAGATCCAACAGCTGAGTTTAGCCAAGTCCCAGCACACAGTCAAATCTTTCTCTACATATGGGCAATTAGTACTTGGGGCCTAAATTTTAAAAACAACACAGTCACAGTAGCTATATAAAAAGCAGTTAAGTATAAATCTAACAAAACACACAGATGATGTGTATGAAGAAAACCACAAAACGCTGAAGAAAGAAAAGAGCTATGTCAACTGAGCCACAAGTCCAAGGAGAAGCGGCAACGTGGTCAAGACATCAGTTCTCTCCACACTGACCAATAGACTTACCACAATTCCAGCATAAACCCTGCCAGGACACCGACCTGCAGACTTACAATTTCTGCATAAATCCCACCAGGACACTGACCTGAAGACTTACAATTCCAGCATAAATCCTGCCAGGACATTCTGTAGATAAGACAAGCTAAAAGTCATATGAAAGGGAAAGAAACAGAGGACAACAAACATTCCAATTAAAAAATTATAAAGATCGAACAGACACTTCAATGAAGTGGATGGACGTAAGCACTAGGAAACTAACAGAACTGCCCGCAAAAGAGAGACAGTGCTACTATACATAAATGTAACAAAATAAAACTACAGGGGAGAAACAAATGGAACCAAGGGCTACAAAGATTATCTTAAAGCTGGCAGAAAACCTCAGAAGGGTTGCTTGCGTCTTTCTCTGAGAGTGCCACCTGACCACCCAGGAGACATCACTGGCAGACCCAGAACCGGTGGACACTAACCACAGCTTCCACACTGAGAGGGAGGGTTCATCTGAAGAACATCCAGAGATATCCCTTCAGCTCTTACCCTTCTGCTGCGAAGCACGGAGTTACGTTTGACGGCCTCTATTCGCACCCTGAGGTCTGCATTTGTTTTTTGTTTTTTTTTTTTTTGAGACGGAGTCTGGCTGTGTCGCCCAGGCTGGAGTGCAGTGGCGCGATCTCGGCTCACTGCAAGCTCCGCCTCCCGGGTTCATGCCATTCTCCCGCCTCAGCCTCCGAGTAGCTGGGACTACAGGCGCCCGCCACCACACCCGGCTAATTTTTTGTATTTTTAGTAGAGACGGGGTTTCACCGTGTTAGCCAAGATGGTCTCAATCTCCTGACCTCGTGATCCGCCCGCCTCGGCCTCCCAAAATGCTGGGATTACAGGCTTGAGCCACCACGCCCGGCGAGGTCTGCATTTGTAATCCACTTTTTACATCTTTCAGGACAGGACAATCCTTCTTTGTTCCCTACCATTTTCCTCACAGTTCTATACAGACCTCAAAAACTCTGCCGCCTACATCAGATGTTTTGTCTAAACCCATTACTGTGACTTAACCTAAATTTACCACCATACATTTCAATTCCAAGTCCAAAGACTTATTTCCACAGTAATTATTTTACTCAGAAATTAAGCTCCAGCTTCCTGATCACACTTGAAGTCAACTGTTTTCAACTTCTGTGTTATAGATACAACTGATCTAATTCTGTAAACAAAGGATTTCATGGAAATACTCTCTTCCTCTCACGACACATGCAGGCATCACCTGCAGCCTTCAATCCAACTCCCTGCCCACCCAGAGCATGAAAGAGCAACAAAGAGTATTTATCCCCATCTCCTTGGGCTGGAGACCCACAGCATATCAATCACTGTCAAATCACTGTTGCACAAAAATCAGTTCCAATGCCCCGTGGAGAATAAAGGTCATGCTGGAAGCCGAGGCTGGCCACCTACTGATACCTTGCTACCACGGAACTATTCCAGGCACGAACCACTTGCAAGTCCTGGGGGACGAAGCCAGCATGCAATGTTGCCATTAGACCTGTGAGTAGGATCCCTAGCATGGCCACGTTAGTCTGAGAGAGTGAGGACGGGACTTGGAAGCTGCAGCATGACCATGCAGAGAAGCACCCATGGCTCTGTGACCAAGTCTGACCGTGCAGAGAAGCACCCACAGGCTCTGTGACCAAGTCACAAGTAACGAGATGAGATGCTTCCTGTGTTCCCGTGTTTTGTCACTTTGCCACTAAAAATTTAGTACATCTTCCTTTTTCCTAAGAAAGCACAAGGCCTGAGTAACAAGTGGCCACTAACCTGTTCTTTTCAGCCTCATAACAGAAGGCAACAGCTGCATAAACCAAATCACTAGAACACCACACTTCATGGCTGCATCACAGCTTTTATTGTATGTCAAACCCTCAGCTCCAAGTGGCACTGACATGAAATCGTACTCAAAGAGAACAGGTGAGCTCTTCAATCTCCATTTCTCGATACTCAAAGCCGTTTCTCTATGAGCTCATGTGACACAGTGCTAGGTTCATTCATTCATTCAGTAAAACCGCCATGAGCCCATGCGATCCCCACCCTGCCCTCCGAGGGATACTGTTCTGCTGGGACCTGTGTCCACTCCCACATTACTGCAGCCCAACACTCTTCCCGGAACCATGCACACCTACCCAAAAGAAAATTGTACAGAGAACAGCAACACATCCAGTAATGTTTGGAGGAGCAATTCCAATCACTGATGTTTTAAGGCAACAGACTAATAACTGGCATCTCATCAATACAGAGTTATTAACTTTCCAGCAGTGTCTCTAGTCCCTTCACAAGGATACACAGATATATATTCAGGAGACATCTTAGGAGTTAAAAAGACGCTGTTCAGGGAAACAGGAGAAATCAAAACGTTTGAGGAATGGACGGGGGAATGTCCACCTTCTACTGCCACAATTTCTGTCTCAGTGATCAAGCCAAGGTTCTCAACCTTTCCAATCAGTTAACCTCCTGCCTGAGGCTCTGGGCTGAACCCCAGCTGTACTTCCTGGCAATAAACAACCTGCCCAGCTGTGAGTTCTGTGTACATCTGACACCAGTGGAGATGGAGCCACCTGCCCAGTTGTGCTTCCTGTGGGTGCCCCTGATGCCACAAGAGATGGGGACCACCTGCCCAGCTATATTCCCTCTGGGTGCACCTGAGACTAGTAGGATGCTACATGTGCCTATACTGACAGCTGCTCCATCACCTCCTGCTGTAAAAGCCATCTTTCAGAGGTAACAGGACAATGGCACAGGTTTTTTTTTTTTTTTTTTTTTTTTTTTTCCTGGAGGAGTAAAGAACACGAGAAATCCAGAGATTTGAGAAATCCAGGGGATTAGAAACGCAGGTGACAAGGAAAATGAGGCTGTGACATCTACACGACATGACATTTGACAGAACGAGAGTGTACTGGTATTCCCAGAACCACCTCGCAGTGCACAGCACTGACACATTTCCCATGCTTGTTACCTTCGGATGACACATTTAAGTAACCTTGACTTGCTGGATTGCAGGTGGAGAGAGACTCCTGGAGACCAGTTAGAGCCAAGCCTCCCTTATCTCCTGCTTGCAGGACTTCTGCATGAAGCTAACGCATCCAAATGTGCATAAGATTTATGAACAGCACACAAGCTCCATGACATCTTCTGAGAGTGAAGTTGTGCTGTGTCAGGGGTTGGGACAGCAGCAGGGCAGGGTCACTCACAGAGCACAGTTCATCTCAAATGTGATGGGGGCGCTGAATGATATGCCAACATGCCAGAAGAGAATCACCAGAACTCATGTGCAGATGGCATGGATCAGGCCACTCCCAGCAACACGCATGCCCTCACCACCCTGCAGCTGCCTCTCGCCCCCACACAGAGTGGCCTCCTGGGACAACATCCTACTTCCACCTTGCGGTTGCCTCCCGTCCCCCCACCCCTCCCCACAGAGGCATCCTGGGACAACATCCTACTTCCACCCGGCAGCTGCCTCCTGTCCCCCCACCCCTCCCCAACACACAGTGGCCTCCTGGGACAACATCCTACTTGCCAGCCACAGCCTGGAGCCCCCAAAGCATGGAGGGGCTTAGCGAGCCACACAGCATTTTCCCTTCACACCTGGGAAATCAGCCCCTCACTGAAGTGCACCCGCCAGCTACGCACGATCAGAGGTGTGAGGTCACGGACCTGATCACCCGCTGTGTATGAACAGAGATGTGTGTGGTTAGGGACCTGGTCACCCGCTGTGCACAGTCAGAGCCGTGCGAGGTTCCAGACATGGTCATCAGCTGCACCCAATCAGAAGATTTTGAGGTTAGGAACCTGGTCACCCGCTGTGCACAGAAGTGTGAGGTTATGGACCTGGTCACCCACTGTGCATAATCAGAGGTGTGCGAGGTTAGGGACCTGATTACCTGCTGTGTCCAATCAGAGCCAGACAAGGTCACACACCTAGTCACCAGCTGCGCCCAATCAGAAGCTTTCAAGGTTACAGACCTGGTCACCCGCTGTGCGGGATCAGAGGTGTGCGAGGTTAGGGACCCACTGTGTCCAGTCAGAGGTATGCAAGGTTAGGGACCATGCATTTGGTGTTGCACCTGGTCACCAGCCGAGACTCTTTACGTTTCCAGTGTCATCCCATCTTCCTTCAAAACTTGAAAAGTCTTTAGATATTTCCCAAAAGGTCGTCATCTTTGAAAACGATATGCGTGCGCACAGGTGAGTTTGTTCCTGCACATTCCTTTCAGTACCGATGACTGGAGATTGAAGGTTAGAGCATTCCAGCCCGGTGCCAATGTCCCATCCCATCTGCGAAAACTTGAGCACACGTATCCCTCTCTCTGAAGCTCCCTGAACCCCCTGGCAGTCCTGAGACTCAGGCCCAGTGTCCTATCAGTTACACTGAACAAAATGTAATTCAACACTGGCCATGTGCTCTATGCTTTAAACATCTAAAAACCACATATAAACCTCCCAAAGAACTACAATCTATGTAAGCTTTCACGGCTAGTATTTTAGGAAGAATAGATCAAAGCCGACAAAGTCTTGACCTAAATCAAAGCCGACACTGCCCAAATTGACTCTGACCCCAGCTTTGTGCAAAAGCAGCCATCGCCTGGCCATCGGGGTGACCAGCACCGGTCCCTCCCTGCACCTTAAGTGGGCTTCTGAGCTGCTGTCCATGACCAGTGATGGTGACGCTCAGAGCAGCTTTCCAGGAAAACAGTAAACCTTTCAGGTCATCACCTCACGAGGATGGGCATGTATAAATCAGCCGCCTTTCTGTTACTGCCCTGCCGTTCTCAAAGAGGGGATGGGTTAAACTTCTTCCTCCTCCATGTGCCCAATACAAGGAACACCTGCCCTAGCATAAGGCTCATCTGCTTAATCCCGGGAAACTCACACAACCCACAATCAAAGACCGCGCACAGAGGCCGTGCACAATCAGAGACCTCACACAATCAGAGGCCATGCAGAGACCACACACAGAGACCACACAGAATCAGAGGCCACAATCAGAGGCTGAGCACGATCAGAGACCACACATAATCAGAGACCACACACAATCAGAGTCCACACACAATCAGAGGTCACACACAGTCTCTGCAACCTCATCAGAAACTGTTTCTGACCATTCACCTGAGGCCACCAAGTTTAAATGAGTGGACCAGGTTTTAAAAGACAGGAGGAGTTCTCTGGAAGCAGAGTCCGTGCATTCCACCATCAGCACCATTTGTGCCTGTCACGGTGAGGAAGAACCGCAACCACGTCTCGGTGCCCTTGCAGTGCTGGGCGCTGTGTTTCTACCCCTTTCCAAGCCCGGGGTGGCTCCTGGCGACCCAGCGCCTCTGCTCAGCCATGCGCCCCCAAGGCCTTCCTCCCTCACCCCACAGGGGAGCTCCTGCAGCCAGGCTTTCTGGCTCATCACTCCGATTCAGTCACTTACACACTCATTCCAGGCTGAAAATCTCTTCTGAAAATATCCAAATCTTACACATGTCAGCCTCCATCTTTTCCCCAGAGCTCCTCAACCCCTCCAAGAGCAGCAGCTCTGGTACCTGTGCAGCCGAGGCCTGTGGGCAGATCCGTGGGCTCAGAGTGCCCAGCCCCTCAGCCCCTCTGTGTGTCCCCTTACTCCCTGCTCCCCGGCATTAATGCCCTCCATCCTCAATTTCCTGATAGGCAAAAAGGGGGTTAATTCTAAGAGTGCTAACCGAACTGGATCACTTAACACCGCATCCGGCCCAGAATACCACTTGATCAATGACAGGTATTGCTGCTCTGTTACCATTGCGCTGGTTCCGGGTTTCCTGTGAGCCCTTTAGGCTCTTTGCCACAAAGATCACTCAATGGTCCGGTCCAGCCTGTCTGTGGCAGATGGATAGGTGAGTGGCCGATGCACACGTGTGATGCTGAATGGGATCATGCAAAGCTGGCCCCTTGTATTTTGGTCAACGTAAGAAAAAAGCCACCCATGCTTGCTTGCTGCCACACTGCGGTGTCTAGCAGGAGCCGCTTAAAGGCAACTGCGCCACACATATCTTCTTGGAAGGAGACAGCAAGACCAGATTGGCTGGAGCTGGGAAGTTGTGCACTACAGATCAGGGCTGTGTGACCCAAGGAAGGCATCCCTTGAAACACGTGCTGGAGGGTGGCCACTCCGACCCGACCGTCCACCTCCAGGGTCAGTCACCTGGCTCCTCTTGATGTGTCATCCTGATCACCCCTCACAGAGTAAATGAGCCATTGACTTCAGCCTGTCCTAGGTACAACACCGACTCCCACCTCCCACGTCCTGAACCAGCCTGTTCCGGGGATTGCTGTGGACATAGACGAGCAGGCCCAAGACATCTAGTGGCATTTCCTGGCAAGGACACTCACGATGCTTGACCATAAAACTAGGGACACTCACGATGCTTGACCATAAAACTAGGGATCAACTGGTTTTTCAGAGGGACTATAATTTACTTGTGGCACGCATGGATACTGATTGACCCAGGGAGGGGCACGGAGGAGGCTGAAGGAAAACCCATTGTGACTGTGCCAGACATTCCCACACACACTGACATCTTCAGACTCGGGCAGCATCCTGGTCTTACAATCAAACAGAAGCTCAGAGAAACTAGGGAGCTTGTCCAAGACCAGCAATAAGTATGTGGGCAGCTGGGATTAGACTAAGTCCTTCCCTGGATCCATCCGAGCTGCTCCGCTACCCACCTCGAACCACCACCACCCCACCATGGTCCCTGATAGACACAGCAGGTCTGAACATTTGGCACCCTAAATGCAGAGTACGGAGCAGAACCGACTTCCGCAGTGGGAACTCACAAGCAGCCCACTCCTCTTCTTGCCGAATGCCTCGGGACTCTGTGGTAAGGTCTGCAGATGTGGCCTCACTCTGTGCCAAGAGATCTGGGTGGAGGCAGCATTTTGGAGAGTGCTCATCCAGACAGGAGAGAGGCATCTGACGGGGCTCGTCGGCTGATCCATGAGACACAGGACACCTGAGAGAAGGGCTGACAAACCCCACAAAGTCACTCCCAGCCTGGAGAGGACAGGATCACCATGGGCTCCTCCTAGTCCATGCTTCGGACAGGTCTTGCTGCAGCCTGTGGTGCTTGTCAGGCGCGAGGAAGCTTCCCAGGGCAGGAGCTCTCATTACACAGCAAAAGCGGCATAGGCAATGCAGCAGGGCATACTTCAGCCCAGGGCTCAGGAACCAAGGGGTGCAACGCGGCCTGTAGCAAACCAGACACATCAGAAATCAAGGTCCCACCTTTTACATTCAGTGACATCAAATGGAGGGAGTTATCTGTAGCAATCGTCTTCCTGGGGGACCCGTACAGCATGCATGACCACTGACACTGACCACGGGTCCTTCCTAGGTCCTGGGGGCTACCCCACTTTACACGCATTGGTTCCATTCACAAATCTATGCGGGACAGTTGTTAGCCCCAGCTTACAGAGGAAAATGCTGCTGGAAAGCTAAGTGAGAAAATCAGACTTCAACACACCTGCCATCTCCAAGACCCCTACGACTGTATGTCCTAGGGTTCTCAAGGGTTGGGTGTGTGGCATTTTAAGTGACTAATCGTAGGCGGTTCTTTCCTACACCTGTTTAGCCTGAACGTGCACGTACATGCTCTGCTGCAGGTGCACTGCCGTATGTGGACCAGTGACGCTCTTTCCTGCCTCGGGTTCTCATCACTGCCTTCCAGAAAGCTCTCGCCTGCTTTAGAGCCATGCCAGGCAGGCCTGGTCAGCTGCACAGTGAAATTCCTGCAGTGTCAGAGCTAAGTGCTGGCTGAGACTTTAACAGCAAAGACAGCGGAGTAATGGGGATAAAGTGAACAAAACTGTATTGTAACGCAGATGAAAGTCTACAAGCAAAAGAAGCTGACACCCCTGAGAGAGCAGGTGACTGCGTCTCACTATGATGTTAATAGCAGCTTGCTGTTTCCAGCGCCTCCGTGTGCCAGGGTTTCCAGTCACTGTTTGTGTTTATCTGCTCCTGGCCTGCCTGATCAAATCTCTGTAGAGATCAGGGATATCTAAATTGACCCAGTATCTGCACACTGGCTGCTCAGAGGCCGTGGTGTGGAACTGCCAGGACATCGCTTAGTCATACGGGGCACAAGCACATCACTTGCCACTCCTGTCTATTTCATCAAACCCTATTTCCTCCTGAATATTGATCATAGCAAAGTCATTAGCCTTCGAGATGCATTTGAAACATCAACTTGCTTTGTTCAAGAGGCTTAAGACACACGTAAGTCTTTCTTGCCATGCTCAACACACAGGGCTGGCTGTTTCTGAAGTCAGTGTTTCTGGAACAAAAGCCTTGGCCTGCCCCTTGAACATTCACGCTGAGCACACTGTCGCAAGGCTGCTTGACCAGCCAGCAGGGGGCAGGAGAGAGCCGCAGGTGCTGCCTGGGGTCCCTGCAAACCCGTCTCACTCCCTCAATCAAGGGCAGTGCCTCCGGCCAATCCAGTGGCTTCCTCCAAGGGGAAGCAGCCTCTTCAGCTGCCACCGCACTGATTTCAGATGACTCAGCCAATGGGGCAACAGATTCAACAGAGTTCCATGTTGTTAAAGGAAAACTTCTGTTACCAGGCAACCTTAATATCAGATTCAACGTAAAATGACCAACAAAATTGTTTCCAAACAAACATGCTACTAGTCCTTATCCTTCAATGCTGCTTAAACACAGAAAAGTAGGAAAAAATAGCATGGCACATCTTAAAAAATAACGCCTCTTCCAGGTTCATTTTATCCATATCATAAAGACTTAGAACTGTGGATTCCCTACAGGAACATGGAGTGCGGGTGGATCCCCACGCTGACCCAGCCTCCCTCCAGGTCAGTCCCCCCCACACCACAGGGTTCACACCTTTCCAGGCCCTGTCACCTCATCAAGAAAAGGTGGTGTCTCTAAGTTCTCTTTGCAGGGAGCACCTGAACGGGAGCTAGAGAGAGACACAGACACACTCACAACTGCTTTAAAATCCTGAAATGCAATATATATTTAAGGACTTCATTATTAGTTTTTTTAAAACTCTAAGAACAAAGTGAGCCTGGTTTCAACCTCTATGCCACAATAACACCTGTCTTTTGTACATCTGTCTTTTGCTGTTTGTTCCTTCTCCAGCAGCTGCTGCCTGGCTGGCAGACTGCAGAAGAAGAGCCTCTGGTATTCCCGGGAGACCTCGGTAAAAGCATGAGCACCATGATCACGTCTCAGGATGCCGCACACGTTAGGGTCGCCCACAGATCGCCATTCCCAGTGCCTATAAGGCACTGAACGGACCTCCTGCTCTTTGTAAATGTCAACCTTCCTAAGCTATGTTGTGTTGAAAAATTTTAACTGCAGTCCACAAATACTTCTTTGTTTCTGTCTTGTTTTTATCCTAGAGGCATATTATTATGGAAAATTAAGTTTGCAAGGTTGAAGGCTTTTCTGAAAGTCACCTTCTAATCCTGGAAGGAAAAAAAAAAATGGGCTAGATGTGGTGCTCACGTCTGTAATTTCAGCAGTTTGGGAGGCTGAGGCGGGCAGATTGCTTGAGCCCAAGAGCTCGAGACCAGTCTGGAAAACATGGCAAAACCCTGTCTCTATTAAAAATACAACAACAACAACAACAAAAATTAGCTGGGCGTGGTGACATGTGTCTAGTCCCAGCTACTCAGGAAGCTGAGGTGGGAAGATCATCTGAGCCCAGGAGGAGAAGGCTGCAGTCAGCCAAGATTTGCATCACTGCACTCCAGCCTGGGCAACAAGAGTGAGAGTCCACTTCAAAATAAAAATAAAGGGAGCTAATGTTTTTCACTTAAGGGAAGGGAGAAGAACATTCAGTATTTATACATCTCATGCACATATCTGCAGTGGTGCCCTGAAGTATTTAAGATACACATTCCTACAAATATATCTCAAAATTACTCACCAAGTTACATGCTAAAAGCACATGCATTGTAAGAATGCAACACTATATTTTTTAAGCATCTGTATCCAATATTTTAGCATACTGGCAATTTTCCCTTCAGGTGCTGTATGCCTAAATTATTACATGTTTAGTCATTCATTTTAGGATTTATGACTTGCTTTAGACAAAAGAAATATATTTAAACATAAGCTACTAAATTAATGACATACGGGAAAAGTTGCTTAGTTAACTTGGAAGTTAAACTTGGAAAACTGAGTTTGTTGGACCTCATGTAAGATAGATGATCAGTTTTTTAAGTTGTTTGTTGTGTGTTTCCCTCTAGGATGGAAATCTCTTTACTCTCATTCACTGTGCACACTACGGCCCATGCCTCTCATCCACTGCCCCACGCTGCAGCCTGCATTTCACCCTGTACCTTACCTGAAGGTACCTTACTTGTTCCACACCTTACCTGAAAGTCACTCAGTATAACCAAGAAGGAAATGAAAAGCAGATAAATCACCTCCACCCCCACATCCAGCATGCAAATGTTAAACATTCATCAAAGTAAAACCAAAAACCCATGTTAGCTCAAGATTGTAATTGGTAGAGTTATGTGCATGGCAATTTTAAATGTCTAGTCAAGTTAAAACCTAATTGAAACTCTCAAGAAATACAAAGTTTATACAAAAAGACATCTGCAAACATTGACAGTGAGGAGAGGACTTCACTCTGCATCCAGCCTGTCCTGGAAGCCACGGCCAAATTCCAGGTTGTATAGATCTGAAAAGCAGAAAAAAGCAAGTGTTGAAATGTGTACATTCTCAGTAATGTACAAATTCGACGTAGGATGCTCAGAAACCTTGAATTTCCAATCAGAAAACAGGGACATGAGCAAGTTCCCCAGCAGTGCCCACCTTCTGCCTACGGCACATGTAACAGGAATCCTAGCCACCTCTGGGGGGAACAACGGCTTCCTGGTCACATTCACTCTGGCAGCCGCACAGCTGGCCCCACCACAAACACCTGGCTAATACTGAAGGACCACCCATTTCCTGGGCTTTGGTCACTCTAGCCGGGAGAGTGTATTTACAGAGTACATTATTGACTGAGTCCTCGTTCAATGCGTCAAGCTTGTTGAAGGCAGGGCAACCCCATTCCTGGCCCAATTAAATGAACTGAGCAGAGCAAATGCCCTCAGTTGGATGGCACTCCGTCACGACAGCAGTGGCCACTGTTCACAGGGCCCTGGCTTTGTGCCGGAAACAGTTCGGAGCGTCTTCTCTGTCTGAGGAATGTGCACTGCAACCCTGTGGGGCCATTTGCAATGTCTACCAGAGCTCTGAGGCAGGCACGTCCAGGCTGTGGTCCTTGCCGCGTGGCCATTCACATCCCCTGCAGACCAGACCTCATTTCAGGGACCTCGGGGTCCAGGGTTGCCTTGAGGCACATGCTCCCTTCGCCACCTCCTCCTGGCCCCTGACACCAACCCTCACCACCACTGCTGCCAACACTTTATTTTCTCATGGCTCCTGAGGGGCCTGTTCTGCCCTTCCCTGTCCCTGCGTCCAGCTTGGAGGATGCCCACATCAACGCCAATGCTCACATAATCACCATCCCTTTCATGGGGCTGGATACCTAGGAGTCTCAATATCAGAATGTCAGATTCCTGTGCTTGTTGGAGAATTTCTTCTCATTGTGGAAGTTAAGGAGATAAAATTCTAGGTGCCTGCAATAACCTCATTTCCACAGCTAAGCAACTTCAGTAGTAGCACAAAACAAAAACAGTTTTTTTAACTTCTTTTATACAGGCTAAATACAATTTAATTTTTACATCTACGTTTTCATCAGTTCCCATCTGGTGAGCAGGCAAATAGTAATTTTCAAATAAACAAATTGTTCCATAATTTTAACACTTAGTATTATCACTGTTAAGCAATAATTATCCCCAAAATACATGATGATCTTGTTCTCACATTCAAAAATTGATTGTCACACAGTGAAATAGCACTTAATGCAAAGGAATGTTTCTTTTCAGGTTTCTGTTCTGGAAAAAAAAAAAAAAAAGATTTCTGGCAAAGAGATAAACATTAATTATGTAACTATCCAAAATGCCTCCAGGAAAAATAATGTCATCCAATTAGTTCTTTAAAGTGTTACAAATGCAGCTGAGTTTTAAGAGTAATTTGTCCAAAATTCTCAAAAGAATCTTTAAAAATCTTAATACTGAAAGAATAACCATAAATGGATATAAAACACAAATCAGAAGAGTTAACATTTGGGGTAGATTTCGGCCCATATTTTTAACATAGGCATAGTTATTTACCTAGCTGAAGTATATCCCTCTCCTCCTAGGCTCTTCAAGACTCATTTTCAAACATAGACTGGCTTTTGGTACATGAAGGCAGCTTTAAAAGGTGTCAGGATCGGGTCAGGCACAGTGGGTAAAGCCTGTAATCCCAGAATTTTAGGAGGCTAAGGTGGGCCGATCACTTGAGGCAAGGAGTTTGAGATCAGCCTGGTCCATATGGCAAAACCCAGCCTGTATTAAAAATTTTTGTAATTAGCCAAGCGTGGTGGCACACACCTATAATCCCAACTACTTGGGAGGCTGAGGCAGGGAGAACTGCTTGAACCCAGGAGGTGGAGGTTGCAGTGAGCCAAGATCGCACCACTGCACTCCAGCCTGGGCGACAAAGTGAGACTGTATCAAACAAGAACTTAGCCCTCAGGGAAAGCTTTGAGCAACCCCCAACCCAACAAATCCAAGGAATCACATGACCATGGTTATCATTTGATTTTGACACAATCAAGTTCTATTCTTCTCTCTAAACACAATGGTAAACACCTGCCATCAGCCCACAGACACTCCCAGGACCCAGTAACACCAGACTAGCAAGATTAATGGACCATGTACGCAGGGTTCAGCTGCAAAAATTGATAGCACCAAGAATGTGTGTGTGTTCAAAGCAGATTCCTTGCTTTCAGAGTGGAGGGGCTTCCCGGGAAGATCTAGTCCAGCGGGATGATTTCTACTTCCACTATGAGGATGAAACTGGGGGTTTCCTGAGGGCACTGACAGGACTTGGGTCTCTGCCCCTTTGTCCTCTGTCCTGTTACGGGATGAGGGTGGGCTGAAGGCAGGTTCTCCCTACATCTTCTGGGCAGGAGAGATGGAGCTGACAGGTGGACGACAGCTTTTCCAAAACATTTCCGTGTTTATAACCTGTTATCTACCAGCTTTCCCTGGAGATCAGTGAAGCAGAATCATTGATTCTCTTTCATTAGGGATAACCTGGTGGTATGGGAGGCAGGAGACAGCATCCATGATGGGTCAGCCTCTGCGGGGGTCTGAGTCAGTCACTTGTGCCTGGGCCTCAGTGTGCTCATGTGTCAAATGGGCAGACCCACAGACCAGTGACTTTCAGCCAGAGTTCCAAGGAGGTTGCCCAAGGACAGGGAGGGGTAAGAAGAGGAAGAAAGCTGTCCAAGGAAGGGCAGGAAGGTGTGGAAGTGGTGGAACGGGTAGAAGGGGAGGAAGGGGTGGAAGGGGAGGAAGGGAGGGAAGGGAGGAGGGCTGTCCAGGTAAAGGGAGGGGGAGGAAGAAGGGGAGGGGGAGGAAGAGGGCTGTGGAGGGAGGAATATAAGGGGAGCTCTCTGAGGAGGAGGACCAAGTTTCTGTGGTGTCTTGGAGACAGAGGTGGCAGTGGCTTGGGCTCTAGGCTTTCTGTTGCACAGTTTTAGGCTTTAATTATTTATATTTGTGAACTCTTTAAAAGATTTAATTTGAAGAAAACCGGAGTTGGGGATAACTTCCTTCTAAAACACAATTTCTCTAGCCTGAGACTAAGTGCTAGGCATTGCTCATTCTGTTACCATCATTTCCTCCTATTTAAAATCAGCCACACACTCCCAATCTCCCTTCAGTGTAAGCACCACCTTTTCCGAGGATCTCAAAGAGCAGAGTGAGCAGCCCATGACCCCGGCCGTGTGCTCAAGGAGTGAAGAGCTGACCTGCAGTGAGGGCTGGGGATGACACGAGAGGCTGAGGCCCGGCACCTCCCTGCATGGGCTATGCTCCTCCAGGCCTAAAGGACATCCTCACCTCTGGGGTAAACAAGCAGCACACGCTATCAACACTTATTCCAAAAGAACAGGAAGAAAATTCAAATGAAGTTAACACAGTTATCCCAACACAACACTGCAACAGCCCAGAAACAGGAGGGCCAGTAAGCCTGAGACAGCGGGATTAGGGCTTTTTGGCAAAAAAAGACAGAAAAGGTAACATGGGCCACCCATTATTTTCTGTCAGTGGAAAGACACCCACAGGCCCCCAGGTGCCAACGGCCCCCTGGAAATGAGTCCATGTAGCACCTCGGGTCTTTGCATGAGCAGACATGTGGTGTCCTCTGCACCTGCGCCTATGACAAACACACCACACTTGACTCCCTCACCTGAGGGTCCAGAGGAATGGCTGGAAGTCCTTGGAGGACAGGGTATCCTGTGAGGGCACTGCAGGGTTATGCACCTCAAAGGGGCCCCCAGGCAGGTGCTCTCTTCCCAAAAGGATGAGCCAGTCCTGACCACACCCAGATCGCGGTGGCCTCCAAGCTGAGAGCCAACATCTCACGTCCAAAGGGATAAGCAGGTGCCTGCTGCGCGTGGAGCCCAAGCCCCTTGCAGAGCTCAGGATGAACCATGTCCAGGCCCGGGGCCATCATCAGTCAGGAGAGGCATCCGGGGCACTTCCCACCAATGGCCACAAGAACTCACAACTCAGGACAAACCCAGTGTCCAGGCCCAGGGCTGTCACCAGCCAGGAGAGGCATCCAGGGCACTTCCCAGCAATGGCCACAGGAAGTAACAACTCAGGCCCATCAGGGGCTTCCTCACTATGCGGGTTTTAGAAGTAGAGACAGAGGTTCAGGTCTAATGGCACAAACATCGACGGACCCCATGGAAATGCGGGTGTGGCCCCTCCATCCTACCAGCCTGCATGGCTGTTCCTTTCTGCTCCCATCACACATGTCCCCACCCAGCCAAGCCCCTTCTCCTTTTCCCTCACTGGATTCATCAAATCAAACCTCGCTGTCCTTGGCAAATGTACCATTAATTTACTTACTGCCCAGAGCAAAAGCACACTTCCAGTTAACATGACACCCCCGCTATGATAGAACAGCCTTAATTCAGACATGAGGCAGAAGAACAGAGGGAGGAGGGGTCGAGGGCCATCCTGGAATCAGCAGCTGTTTTCTGGGGAAAGCCTCCATCCCACCCAAGCCTGACACTCATGCCACACTGTCCTCACGGTGTCTGAAAGCTCCATGAAGACAGGGTCACTCTGACCCCTTCACACCTACAATGCCAAAGAGGAGCAGGTATTCAGGAAAAGTATCCTGCTAGTGGTAAAGACAGGAATAATTCCTCGTGGTGCCCAGAATGTCAGGAGGAAACAAGGCACCATGTGGATGCCTTCCAGGTGAATTTTGCAGTGATTCTACCGAATGCCAGTCATCCTTTTTCAGAAAATCAATACCAGAAAACATGTGTCACCAGCAGAGAGATGGTCCCTTTGACGACTTACAAACACACCTATGTTACACTGAATTTATCTCAAGCCACCCACTCTGTGCTAATGTAGAAAGTCTCCTTTATTAACCAGTAGACTTTCTCTTCTGGTGCTTTTTAACAAGCAAGAGGGCCGTGTAACACTCAGCATTGTCTAAAACGTCAAATGGAAGCCTAGAATCCTCTTCCGTGCAGCTTCACTGCAAAGTATTTTGACATGAGCCAAATTGTGCTATTCCTACACCTCCACAGGAAACTCAATGCTTCATCAAGGAAACACAGCATGATTTCTGCTAGGCACAGAAATTGGTGGGGTGGGCATGGGGTTGAGGAAACATTACATAGAAAGCACACCCTGATAATCATCCACATGAGAGCCACACTGGCTGGCAAGCCCCGGTTGGCTCAGTCTCTGCACAGTCACAGGCATGAGGCCTGGAGGGCAGACACTTGGCACTGCTGAGCACCCCAAGGTCATGGCCTCCCTCTGTCCCTTCTCTGCTGCCCATCTGTTCCAAGCTTCTGGCAACATCACCTGCTGCCCGCACTGCCTGATCGACTCTTCATGAAAAGCAAATGTTGCCAGGATAGCCTATGAGTACATTTGCCGGGAAAGCCTCTCTGATTGATGCTGAAACCCCGTTCTCACACCCCTGGCAGCTCCCCTGACCCCAATGTGTACATGCTTGCAACTCTGACCTTGCTCAGTGTCCACACAGGCTCTGTCCCTGGGAGAGCCGAATGCAGACTCAATTTTGAGTCAGAAATACACAAAGAGGGTGATGGTTACAAGCTACCTGTCTCCCAAAACACAGGTTGAAATCTTCACCCTCAATGTGATGCTATCAGGAGGTTTTTGGGAAGTGATGAGTTCCTGAGGCTGGAGGCCCGTGGATGGGGTTTGTGACTCAGAAAGGGGCCCAGCAAATCCCTCACCCTCCCACTGTGTCAGGGCCAGAGAGAAGGTGTGTGCAAACCAGGAAGTAGCCCACACCAGAACCCACCCATGCGGCACCCTGATCCCACCTTCCAGCCTCTAGAACTGTGAGAAACAAATTCCTGTTGATCATAAGCCACCCAGTCAATGGTGTTTCGTTACCGCAGCCTGTGCTGCCAGAGATGATGATGCTCACCGTCCTACAGAGATGGCTACTCCCCTCTCCCAGAAAGAGGGGTTTAATTAAAATCCCTGTCTCTCCTCTCAGCCACCACAGATCTCACTCCCCCACTCCGTAAGCCAGCAGTTGCTAGGATTAAAGGAAAAGGAGGATCGTTTTAGACCAGCCCATCCATGTCGGTCTGAAACCTGTAACTTTGCCCACTTCCACGGTGGCCGTGTCACCGGATTCCCCATGCCAGCTCTGGGTCTGCTCTGGGTCCAAGGCCCTGCACAGACTCCTCCAGCTGCCTGTCCAGCACATTCGTTTCCCCTTCTGCTTTGCAGGTTGTCCTTCGATATCCAACTCCTGCCCCTCTGCAACCCAAGGCCTTCCACTCCAGGCATTCGGGGTGAGCTCAGCCCTGCACTGGAGTCCTTGGCTCAGGTAACCCAGGCCCAAGGCGTTGGTACCAACCATCTACTGGCTGTGGGGTCTGCACAGCCACTAGCTGCCCCAGCCACACCAGGGCCTGGGAGGGGAGGCAGAGGAAGCTAGGAAGCTGTGAAGCTGTCAACAGCCATGCGGGGACAGGGGCCCCTGGGATGAAGAGGATGCCATGGAAGGAAATCCAGAGAAAGAGCCCCAGGGCGGGATGGGTCATGCCCAAAGCCTGCACTGCTGAATTTTCCAGGTTTCTGAACTCAATCGCTGACCCACACAGCACATGTTTCCTGAGTGCTGACCCTGCGTGGCATTGGATAGGACAATAAAGCAGGACCCCCACCTCCCCCTTCCTTGACCTCTCCCCCAACACATACACAGGGCCTCCGTCCTGGCGGAAAGTCAGGCCTGGGTGCCCAACTGGCACCGCGAGCCTGGGAAGGGGGCCGTTTCAGACGGACAGTGGGTGCAGCCTTGCCAAAGCCCAGCAGTCACCTGCACTGCCACAGCCAGGCGGAGTCTGTATCAACCACACAGAAACCTGATCCTCTCAAGAGCACGCCTGAGCTCATTAGGGACAGACACCATCTCCTGCTTATCTCCAACACTTTCTCTGCATGTCTAGTTACAAATGAATGACACAGTCTCGGAAGCACAGCTGTGACTCTGGAGACAGATCCCAGGCCTCCTGCTCCTCTCCGTGGTGCCATTGATGGGGAGGGTCTGGTATGGCTGCAAGGCCACACAGCCACAGCCACCCTGCTACTGAGACATGGGCCTTCGACGGTTACCTCTGCTAAGGAACTCTGCTGCATCTTGGAGCACACCATCATGGTGGGCAGGAAGCTCCACCCAGAGAAACAGCGATGCTTCTCCCCAGAGCCAATGGAGGGCACCCCCACGCTGCATTCAGCAGCTTACTTACATTCTGGAAAACATCTGAATTAATGGGGAACGCTAAAATGAAAAGGTCACACAAGAAAGTTTAGAAGGCCGTGTGAAGTCTCAGGAGGTTCAAAGGTTTCTGAACCAAGACTGCTGTGGTCAACGAGCTTACAGGAAAAGTTTCTACACAGGCCTTCAACAAGCAATGCTCAGCAGGGAGGACCCACGTTCTGGGCAGAACCTCAGAACCAGAACATCAGACATCACAAAGTCACATCAGAGCCAACAGTAACTGAAATACAGCACTCTCCTAAGATGTGTGCGTTACCTGCAGAAAGTTACTAGACGTTAAGATGGGGGAAGAAAAGGATAAGGTTAGAAAAAAATTTAAAGTAATTTCTGCATACAAAAAAATTCTATATCCACTGGTTTTCTTTCTGGGAGTAACAACTTTTACAAGAGATGCACATCCCAGTTGGAAGGAGTTTGGGTTTTCCTGGGCAGAGACAAGGGCTCTCAAGGAAAAGTGAACTTTTTCTCACTCACTGAGCCGCGTGCCCTGAGGCCATCCTGGCCTGCCTGAGCACTTCCCTGCTCTGCCTACAGCCAGTTCCTTCCGGCACTCACCCCGCTGCTCCTAGAGCCTGCGCTGGCCCAGGATGTCCTCTTCTGCTGCTGTCAATCTTCCAATTTAGGGCAAATAAGTTGGAAACTAGAAAGTTATAAGACCCTTTAGCTTTTTAAAAATTTGTCTTCTCAGAAAACAAAGAACACTAATTCTACTTCCATGGTTTAATATGTTGCCTCAATCTGCATGTTCATGGATATGTGTTTTTATATATATTTTAATCAAGACTTATAAAAGCATGCACTGTTGGCTACATTCAGTTTAATTACACTTGATGTAAGAAGTTTTAAATTCAGTGAATTTAGGTACTCAAAATTTAAGCCCTCTGACATCTATTAATCAAATGGAAATATGACAGGTAGATATTACAAAAACAAGGGAAGTGTTTAACATAAATCCTGGACTTTTGGATATTTCCACAAATGTATATATTAGTACACAAACTTGAGCATTTTCACAAATCTTTGAACTCAAATTCCATTCTTAACTTTTACAGGTAAATCGATATCCATATGCAATTTTAAGCAGCTCAAGCATCAGCTCTTAAAAACAACCAGAAAGTTTGCGGGCAAATCCCACCGAGCAGCAAATAATGAAACTGCACCCAACAACCTAGGAACCTCCCCTCCAAGGCATCTGGAACTTGAGGATGATGAGCAGCCTTTGGTTTCTGAGGTGCCCGAGAGTGGGGACTCCTGACTCCCCAAGTCTAAGAAGGCCTCTCTGCCCCCAAAGCATGACTCCTGGTTCCAGTCCTGCTGCTTACTGGGGTGAGGCCATGGGTGCCAACTGCACCTGAAAGGGGAGAAAACTGGTCAGGATACAGGATCCTGACTATCCCGGCAGCGCTCAAGCTGATACTGTAATTAACTTTGTAGTGAGTTACTTAATGCAAAAGTTTAACTTCTGAATGATTTAGAGGGTCCTGATGCCCACACACCCACCAGCATGCAATGGTGTCAGAGTTCTGGTTTTGTACAGGCTGATGGGTGTGCAGTGATGCCTCACTCTATGACATAAGACACGGGCCATCTTTCCAAGTGTAGATTTGCCATCTGTGTATCTTCTTTGTTGGGGTATCTGTATTCTAAGAGGGAAATCCTGAACATAGAACACAGGCCACACCCTCACACAGATGCTATCTGGCCAACACTTTTTTGTTTGGCTTTTCAATAGACATTTTTAAAAGCAGTTTTCGGTTCATAGCAAAATCAGGAGGAAAGTACAGAGTCCTCATGTATCTCTTTTCCCAGCACAGGCACAGCCTCCACCATTCTCCTGCCCCCACCAGACCAGCATGTCTGTACGACCCACAGACCCGCATCAACACAGCGCCACCACCCAGAGTCCACAGCTCAGCCTGCAGCCGGGGAATGGCATGGATCCCCCATAAAAGCCCCACCCAGAGTTGCTTCCCCACCCTACATATCCTCTATGCTCCTCCCCTTCATCTCTCCCTTCCCCAACCCCTGGCAGCCGCTGACTGTTTTACTGTCTCCACAGCTTTGCCTTTTCCAGACTGTCCTGTGGTTGGACTCAGACAGCAGGCAGCCTTTCCAGATTGGAGACTCACTTAGCAACATGCGTTTAAGATCCTTCTGTGTCTTTTCATGGCTTAGTGGTCCAGCTCTTTTTAGTGCTGAATAATATCCCAGTTTGACATACCACAGTTTATCCATTCACCTACTGAAGGGCATCTTGGTTGCTTTCAAGTTTTGGCAATTATAAATAAAGCTGCTGTCAACATCTGTGTGCACATTTCTGAATGGAAGTAAACTTTCAGCTCCTCTGAGTAAACGTCCAGGACTGTGATTGCTCCTGTGGTCGGAGTACTTGGTTCCACAGAAAACCACCACATTGCCTCCCACAGTAACTACCCCACTTCCCCCAGTGATGAGTGAGGGTCCTGATGCCCACACACCCACCAGCATGCAATGGTGTCAGAGTTCTGGTTTTGTACAGGCTGATGGGTGTGCAGTGATGCCTCACTCTATGACATAAGACACGGGCCATCTTTCCAAGTGTAGATTTGCCATCTGTGTATCTTCTTTGTTGGGGTATCTGTCCAGGTCTTTGGTCCATTTTTAATCAGGTTGTTCATTTTTTTGTTCAGTTTTGAGAGTTCCTTGCACGGTTTGGATAATAGCCTTTATCAGATGAGTCTTTTACAGATAAGTTCTCCCTGTCTGTGGCCTGCCCTCTCATGCTCCTGAGACACTATGTTTATTTTAAAAAACATTTTAGACAGAAGACGGACCTCCCAGACCACCAAGGTTCTCATTTTGGCCGTGGTCACCACCCTCCCAGCCCTGGTTCCCACCTTTCCACGATCTGCTGGTCCTATGGGGGTCAACCCATACCAAGTCCCTAACATATCTCCAATAATGGCAAAGTCAAAGCAGGCAGTTTGCAGGTAGGAAGGAGCTGATGGAGGCCAGAGCAGAGTGTGAAGGCCAGCAGCTTCATCCCTTGGGGACAGGCAGGCCTCTCAGATGTCCCTCTGGGTCACCTTCCAAATGAAGTACCTGCCTTGGCCATGGGCAGGAAGCAGGACCTGGTCCAGATCTCAGCATATTTGACCTGGCACGGCATTTACAGGTAAGCCTCCGTAACCAGAAACTCTACTCTCTGGGGAGAATGCATTTTCATTATCAAGGCTTTTAGCCTTTTAATTAAGAAATCAAAGAGCCATGCCTGGAGCGAGGATGCAGGGACTCTGCATGACCCACACGCTCGATTCCACCTGGCGCAAAGGACCCTGGAGTGCGGGTGTAGTGCCTGCTCTGAGTCAGCAACACACTCGTCGTTTCTACATAAAGAACCCTGTGAGTCTGTCCCAGGACTTTTTAGCCTAGACCCAAAAATTCGCAGCCCAGGAAACCCTAACCATTTTAGGAACCTGAGGGGTGGGCCAAGGGGATCTCACAGAGTTTGGTGCTGGCTGTGGGGCCAGAAAAGTGCAGCTGGGGCTTCCCACAAGCACTCCCGGGAGGCCGTGCACTGGTCCAAGGCTAGTTCCGCCTCCTGTCCTCGGTTCTCATGCCCAGCCGTGAGGGGAACCCCCATTCAGGAGCGGTCCCTGGCTCCAGGCCCCAACGTCCATGTCCAGGCCCCTGGTGGGGCTGCTTCTACCCCAGGGAGGCTGGGACTGGAGACAGCCTGGAGCTCTAGGCAATCCTTGCAACCACCTGCTCCCCAAAGTGGCTGCAGACAAACTCCTGCTTCCAAAACCTGGCATGGGTTGTGTGAGGCCTGGGACACGGGAGGTGCACTTTGCAGTGTCCCTGCTCAGATGCAAAAGCAAGGCTAAGAGCAGGAAAATTGTTTAATTACCCTCTCAGGGTTATCAAGTAAAATCATAGTCGCTTAGACCTATGTGTGAGTGGAAGTATACACATTATAGAAGTGTATATAAATGTAAATACATACATGCTTATTTTCCTTTTATACACCTTACATATACGTGTATATGTGTATATATATAAAACATGGATGATAAACCATAGTTAAGATTTCAAATCTCAGTCACAAATATCTCGGAAGCAAATTACTATCCTTAAATTCTAAACAAAGATGTAACATTTTACATTCTTACAAATAAAACATTCTCTATTAGCATTTTAATTTAAAAACTAAGAATGCTTTGCACTCTCTCAATTTCCATTTTAAATAATCACTTTCACTGATTCTATAACTTGCTACACCTTGAAGATTTCCAACAATAGCAGCTCATTACTTTAAGCATTAGGGAGTTTGTTTTTAAATACAAGCACTGATTAAGAAAAACTGCTCTACAGGACTTTCGCTATTTTAAAGCATAATGATGTCTCTCTCTCTATACTCAAGAACAGAAAGATGCCCGTGCAGATGCTTCCAAAACAATTCAGATGAGATGGTCTAGAAACAGAGTTTAAGACAATCACATTTTCAAGGACAGAAGATCAAGACCAAATCCAGGATATTCTGAAAGTGTCACCTTATATTTAAATTATTGCATGTATTTGTAATTTGGGTGGATCATGACATCCTTAAAGATAACAAAATGATGCATCACAGCCCTTAAAAACCCACAGCATATCTCTTTTGTTTTAAATACACTTATTTTGTCACATTTTCATTTTATAATTTCAAATTTCTAAACCTGCTAAAGCCTCAAATCGAGATAGAGTTTGACTTTGGCAATTCCCAAGTCACAAGCAGGTTGTATGTCCACAGCTATTCGGAATGTGATTTCTGATGGAAGCTTTTATGAACGCACATGAAATCCCTCTGAACTTCAAAGGCTGACTCAGCATGTCTCAGAATGAAAATACATACATTTGTGATGGACAACAGAACAGATACTAATTACTAAAACAACAGGAAAGTCTACAGCACTTCTCATACAGAACGAATGCAAAGTGTTTGAGGAAAAGTCTCTCCAACTGAAAATATCAGAGCTGATTGGAACAAAGAAGCTTCTGAAGAAAATCCTGGCTGCTTTATGAGACTTCAGAATTTTCCTCATCTGCAAGTGAAAATGAACCTCCTGCTTGCCCACTGAGGACAGGGAAAGAACAGAGTAGGATAACAGGCCTTCAACTTCTTCACAGGGGGAGAAAGGAAGATGGGCCAGCCCCGTACACCCATCAGCACACCCACACCAGCTGTGCAGATGACTCAGCTAATTGCAATGGCAGGGCATCTCAATGAGACAGCCGGGCATGGGTGACCTGCCAAGCGACAAGATGGCCAAGTTTGGGCGGAATCCCTGGAGGATGGTCACTCCAGGGCCTCTCAGGTCTGTGCCCAGGAATCGGCATTTCCAAGTAGCTGAGGTGAGCTGCTGCCCGGAGGCCCTCACCAGTCATGGCTCGCACAGGCAATGGAACCCCTCATGCCTGCTCCTCCTGCAACGCCTGGTGTGAATTTTCCTTAATTGCTGACACCGTGCTCCTCTATGCCTACTCTCACCATTGGTCCTGAGTTTACTGAACTGGTCCTGAGTTTACTGAACTTACAAACAGAACAAGAGAAGGTAACCACAAAGGAAAGCATCCACCTGAAACAGGACTGACCGGGACTTGCATCAGTGGACACAGCAAACGCAGCACATATCTGTGCATGGCTCACCATTCAAAGCCCACAGCAGCGCAGTTTCCACTCAGAACGTCCTGGTGGCTGTGGACAGGGAGATGCTGCACAGCTGTTTCTATGCTAAATATTTAAAGGTGTGAATTTTATTACATATAGAAAAATGTGTGTTTAGCATACAAATGTGTGCATTTATGTTAAATACATGAAAACACATAATCTAGGTGTTTCGGTTCATACCACTGTGGAGACTTTTCAGTTTCTTTTCATACAAGTGCCCAACTGGGGCCCAGAACCAACACCTTCTAGCTGTGTCACTTCATCTGCTGTTTTACTGTCACACACCGGCCCTACCCACCACATACACACACACACACACACACACACATACACACACACAAACACAAAAGCCATGGCACTTAATAAAAAATTAATTTTACGTTATTAGAGATGACTTGTCCTCTTTGAAGAGATTGCAGCACATGAAGGATTTCAAATACAAGTATGTTCTGGGTCTCCTGATCTCAGGACCCATCCACACTGGTGGCTTTAACAGTGCTTCATGGAAACTTCCGGAAGGCATGTGTGTCATGTCTAAGAGCAAACTAGAGTTCACGTCTCAGCACTGTGTGCCTCTTCTTTCTTCTGTCCCATGGGCACCGTCTTCTCCCAGGGAGCTGGTGCTGTGCTCTGAGGCTCTGTCCCACCCGACAGAGCCTTGGTCCCTGGTGCCATTTTGGAGAACCAGCCTCCATCTGTCCAGGTGTGTTGTGCAGAAAGCAACTCATCCAAATCTGTTTAAAAACCACACATTTGCGATGCCTATAGGCCTCAGAAGGTGGAGGCAGACAGGATAAGGGCAACTGTCGTGAGGGCTGAAGATCAAGGGCATCTGTCTGGTGATTGATGGGCACTGTCTGCAGCGAGCCACCACACATTTAGCGAGACTGTCTGGCTCCTCACCTCCGCCAAGCCTCCACTCATCGCGTCTGTCCTGGATTCTCCGACACCTGCACGGCCTTCACCTGGTTCGTAACTCAGTTCACAAAGGCCCCTGTACCGCAGCAAGGATGGCGGTGGTCACACCTGTGGCCATTTATCCTCTCTGCATCTAGCTCCTCTCCCTGACGCAACAGTACCTCTGAAGTCACAGCCTGGCCTCCCAACTCTCCCCCGTCCTGGGCTGCTTGGCGTGTTGCTCTGCTGCACACACCTCAGCAAATACTGCTGATTAGCCAGAATCACCCAGAAATCTCTTAACCTTGATTCTGGCTGCTTTTGTAATTTGTAATATTTGTACTTCTGGTGTGATCTGAGGAACAACAAATTTTAAAATTAGAGAAGATGTGGTTTTTATTCTCTCCTTTCTACTTGCAACCTTGAAAATTCAAGTAGCAGCAAGGGTTTGTTGAAAGTAACTTCCGCCAAATAGAACCTATTATAAATGTACTACAGAGTGTCAAAATAACCACACAGATGTAAAATAGAGATGCAGACACAGATATAAAATCCAATGGTTAAACCAAATTGAGAAATGCTCGCCAGTTTGTAGGACTTCTAAAACTTGACATAAATGTGGGCTAATATAAGATGTTATGAGATGAGTGAGATGCTTGGCTTAGAACCACAGATTCTCTCCTCTTTACAGCAGAAAATCCATAAGGAAGTCAAATCTGAAAGAATCAGGTACCGTTGAATGACATAATCAGTGGTCCTTCCCATCCCTGGGCCAGCTGCAGTGAGTGCAGCCAGTCATTCACCAACATCCATCAACCATTCTCCAGGCCATGGCTACACTTTACTTCCAGCTCCCTGCCATTATGTAGATTAGGTAAATCATGGCCACTCTCTCCTTAAGCCTCCCCCTGGCAGCATGGCAATCCACCCACCCCAACCACAGGAAAGACAGCCGTGTCCTTGGTAACACAGAGCAGGGGTCTGGAACGAACCTGGATCCCTGAATACCTCATGGAGCAGTCACCAGCCTGGAACATCCTCCCTTATGGGTTTCCAAGAGAGAAAACCTTGGTTCCTCAAGCTACAATACTGCTGGAGTCTCAGGTCACAGCATCCTTACTTACCCTCATCAGGAGCCATTCATGCTCAAGACATGAGATAAAACTGCAGTGGCACAGTCACACACACCCAGAACACAGACCACTTGCTGCTCACATTCATCGTATTAACACCAAAAAGCCGCCGTGGTGGATATCCTGGATGTAGACACTCGGTGGCTTTTTGCTGGAGATGCACTTTGTGTGTTTATCACATGACCATCTTGGCATCAGGAGGGGCTGCACAGATGGCAGCTGTGCTTGTCACAGGGAGTCTCACTCGCTGGACTCTCGGCCAGCTCCCAGTATCAGCACCCGCAGGGTCCTCTCCTCCAGGAACACGTGCTTGGACGCCACAGTGTCCTGTGGATCCACACAACCACGCTGTGTGCCCCAGGAGCTTAGAAAGTACCACTGCATCAATGTGTCCACAGGTGAGGCCAGGGCAGAAGCCAACCTCAAGCAGTTACAGTCCTCCGTGGGGCTGGCGTCCAGGCAGGAAGGTGGCTCAGCAGCTCTCCTCTCACTGTGGAACTTCCTAGGTCCCCACATGAATAGCACCTAAATAACACGCAACAAACAACAGGAGCGAGAACACTACCAGCAGCTTCTGAGATGAGCAAGCTGGGCTGATCATGAGACACCTGACAGGGACAGTGCCAGAGCCCCTCCCAGTGACCTGTGAGGACAGAGCTGCCGGCACCTCCCTAAAACCAGCCCAAGTCGAGTTAGACTCGAGGCTTCCCAGGAGTGGGCAGATCCATTCACTCCCACAGTCTGAACCTTCTAGGCCGTCTCATGGCCCTCATCTCACAAATGGGAACCAGGACACTGCACCATAGACCCGGCCCCAAGCCCCTGTTCCTTCCTCTACACCACACACCAGTACAGTGTGAGCACTTAGGGACTAGGCATTCATGTAAAATACTGCTTAAAACTTCTGATTTAGAAAGTGTTTAATTCCTACTCACAGAGCTCAAAGTGTTCTTTCCTAGGAGGCAGCAGCTGTAATTAAGCATGAGAGAAGGGATCAGAGTGGTGCCAAGTATTAAATATTCATCTAAATCTATTCACCATGTCACCACGCTCCTGTCACCTGCTTTTCTGTCCTTAAAAGACACAATAGTTAGTTTTCAAAATAGACAACCTGTTTTACTGATGCCTAGCTATAAAGTAGTGAGCTACGTATCCAAATGGGAGATATGGGAAAACAGAAAAGACAGGAGACAAATCCTCAACACTGTAAAACAGAAAATGTCCACAAGCGATCAGGTGGGAGGGCAGCTGCAGCAGCACCTGGCTCTGTTGCGTTGTGAGCCAGCCACGTGGGCTGGACAGCTCACTTAGCCACTGGAATTACATCACCTAAGATTTTGTTGCAGTTACTTTGATAAATTCTTCCTCCTGCTATAGAGTAAGGTTTAGCTTTATTTTTTATTTTTATTTTTATTTTTTTGAGTTGGAGTCTCACTCTGTCACCCAGGCCAGAGTACAGTATTACAATCATGGCTCATCGCGGCCTTGACCTTCTGGCTCAAGCAATCCTCCCGCACCTCAGCCTTCCAAGTAGCTGGGACCCACAGGCGAGTTTCATTTCTTTGCTCACGAATTCCTAATTCACCGTGTGGCGAGCCCATCAGGGCCATCTGCCAGGACATCCACCTTGCCGACCGGCTGTGTGGTCTCTAAGGTGGATGCACTCCGGTAGCCCGGGCTCTGCACGAGATGCTGAGTCTCCAGGTCTGCCGCCGTCTAAGGTACTGACAGCCTGGAGAATCCCAACATGCCACTGTGAGCCAGGCTTTATTCCACAGGGCGACTCTGCTTCCCGTGACGAGATGCAGCACGTGATCACAGATCAAAGGGTGTCAGCAATAACACATTCCCCAGATACTAAGCAGAGGACCAAGGGTTTAGTTCCTTATTTGCTATGGGCTTGATTCAGAACAGCTTTCTGGAATACTGGGGAGAATTCTGGCTTTAGTAACGGAAGAATCACCTAATGCCCATTTTGTAACTACTGTTCCCATTAGAACTTGAGGCCAAAGGGAAAAATAAAAGGGGGGCCAAGATCGTGACATCCTAGTTTGTACATAGGCTGGGCACACTGGCTCACATCTATAAGCCCAGCACTTTGGGAGGCCGAGGTGGGAGGATTGCTTGAGGCCAGGAGTTCAAGACTAGCTTGAGTAACACAGTAATACCCTATCTCTTTAAAAAGGAAAAAAGGTTATTAAAATAATAATAAAAAGGTTAATACAATAAATTACTATGTCAACATGGCACCCCCTGCTGTCACACAAGGTGCACTCTCTGTGGCTATGAGGCCTGGAGAGAAACGTAACCAGCATCACAGGGAGGAAGGTCGGCCCCAAAGCCCCACAGCACTAACTCCTGTACAGTTTGTTAACCAGCATGAAGTCTCCTCCACAATCAGACAGAAGCCTGGTTTAGAGGAACGCTGCCCACAGGACCCGGGTGCACTCCCGACGCTGGCCGGCCAACCAGACAGCCCCACCCCGGGACCCTGCCAGCAGCCCCAACTGAACAGAATGGCTTCGTGTCCTTTCCCGCCAGAAGCTGCAGACCCTGAGCCAGAGGGCTGCGCACAAACCTGAGCCCAATAGCTCCCCTTTGTACATGACACGCTGAGTCCATCTCATTTCAAATGTTACGCTCACCCCAAGGCGAACACGGATATTACAGGTTAACTCACTGCACGTGTGCTAGATTTTCCCTGTAAGCGTTCTGACATTCCACGAACCAAATGAAGACACCTCACTTTCCCTGTAAACGTTCAGACATTCCATGAGCCCCATGAGCACACACAGCGAACAAATGCCGGAACGTTTAACGCCGCAGCCTCCTTCCCTCCGGAGGGGCGTGTGCTTACAGCTCCCCCGAGACCACATTTCCCAAAGCACAGACTTAACTCTGAAAATAAAACCTTTTTCCTTCCTCTGTACATCTCGTGGTCATGTTAACAACTATTGCTACAAATGCAGAGAAATGGGGTATCATCCGTGCTGGTCACCGAATTTCTAGCATCAAAGCTTCAGGGCCCCCCAGTCTCACGAAAGCTTCTATCACCCTAAAGCCAACTCTGGAGACGAAGGCCGAGCTGGGGAAAGGCTGTGTTACCCGCAAATCCACACCACGGTGCCCTCTGCAGTAGTGGTATGGAATTCTTGGCCTGTCCTGGGGTTTGGGGAAATCAGGATGCAAGCAGATACGGTACGCTCTGCCACGGGACCGTGAAGTCTGCGGAACCTCAGAGGAACACAGACAAATGGCTGCACGAGTCCCACAGGTCAAGCCTCGACGGGCGCCTGTGTCAAGAACACAGACACACTGGGAGGGGCAGCCGATGTAGGCAACGCCTGCAACCCCAGCATGTGGCAGCATCTGAGTGTGGGGGTCTCTGGCCAGGCTCCACCACAACTGCCATACTCTGTGGCAAAATTTTAAAAATAGGTTTTAACTAGTTGTAACTCTAACTTGTTTTACACATAAACAGAACACAGGGCTCCAACATATTTCGCCTAGAATCAGGTCTAGAATGCAGATGGCTGCTGCTCCGAGTGTGACGAGTCCCCTGTGGTGCCATAAATCCTAGATCTAGGTGACTAAGTGCTCTTCCTAAACCAGATGGCACCATGAGGCTCTGAGGGCACCCTCTGTCCCCAGGCCAGTCCATCAGCCCCGGCAGAAGCTTCTAGAGGAAGAGCCTGTGGATTCGTATTGGACGGATGTAAAGCAGGCCAAGCCACAGGGGCTCACCCTGGAAGCCCATCCGTTCAGCCACTCACGCCGTGGAGAGCCCTGCCCCCAGCTCCACACCCGCAGTCACGCTGAACCACAGGAACTGGCTTCTAGGCCCTCAAGCCACTCCCTCTCCCCACTGGACAGACCCTTCTCAAACCGTGAGGCCCAGAGTAGCCTTAACAGGTGTCCCAGCAGAACTGGCCACTGCATGAACTGATATTGTGTGTGTGGGGGGGGGGGGGGTGGTTCTTGTTCTGTCACTCAGGCACAGTGCACCATAAGTACAGTGGTGCTATCATGGTTCACTGCAGCCTCAACCTGCCAGGCTTGGGTGATCCTCCAGCCTCAGCTTCCCAAGTAGCTGGACCACAGGTGCACATCACCACCACTATTTAATTTTTTGTAGAGTCAGGGTCTCGCTATGTTGCCCAGGCTGGTCTCAAACTCCTGGGCTCAAAACTGAATCTGCCCACCTCAGTCTCCCAAGGTGCTGGGATGACAGGCATGAGCCACTACGCCCAGCCTAGAATTGATATTTCTTAAACTATTACCCAGTTTGACACATGAACTCCACTTACATGGATATCAGCACTCTCACAGCCCAAGGGTTTCTCTGAATCTCGATTCTGTCCTAAGTCAAAATCTAAAGAAAGGGTCAGAACCGACCTCCCTCAATGAAGCCTAAGGGCAAATGCAGCAGCATCAAAGGGTATGAGGAGACAAAGTAAGAAGGGTAGAAAAAACACATTGAAATTCCGGTGTTAGAATCATAATCACCAACACTTTAAGAGGCAATCTGCTTTCCAAAACACGTAGCTGCTGGATTCACTTCAAAGTCACCAGATTCCACAGCCAGGCGCTCAGAGGGGCACAGCTTTCTAAGGCCGCACAGCCCGGGGCAGCGTAACAGCCTCGGGGCAAACTAAACAAAGGCTTGGTTCTCTCAAGAAGGTGCTCAAGTCCTTCCAAATAGTTTATTCTTCTAAATCAGACGGCCTCCTACAACACTGTTTAGAGTGACAGTGTGTTCAGAAGTGTGAAGTGAAAATACATCTCAGGACCCCAAAAATCACGAAGCTAAAGGGAAGTCACGGTGGGAAACAGCTTAGGGCAAACCTGCCTCCCATGCTCCTAACAGAGACTAGAGAAAAAAAAAAAGCCACGAAACCGCTTAGGGCAAACCTGCCTCCTCCCATGCTCCTAACAGAGACTAGAGAAAGAAAAAAAAAAAGCCACGTACCTCCCTCACAACCGTCGGTCCACAAGGAAATTCCTCAGGGACAGGGGACAGAACTCAAAGTCACCATCTGCACACGGAGATAGATGCAGATCTTACTGCTTTCTCTGGAAACCCTCACCAGAAACGCATCTGTCTCTGATCTACCTGTGACCTGGAAACCCCTCCCCGCTTCGAGTCATCCCTCCTTCCTGGACCAAACCAACACACATCTCACATATATTGACGTCTCACATCTCCCTAAAATGTGTAAGACCAAGGTGTGCCCTAAACACCTTGGGCACATGTCCAGGTCCTGAGACTGTCACGGTGGGTCCTCAACCCCTCCTGAGGCTGTGTCCCGGGTGTGTCCTCAACCCCTCCCTGAGACAGTGTCCCAGGTGAGTCCTCAACCCCTCCTGAGGCTGTGTCCCGGCTGTGTCCTCAACCCCTCCTGAGGCTGTCACGGTGAGTCCTCAACCCCTCCTAAGGCTGTGTCCTGGGTGTGTCCTCAACGCCTCCCTGAGACAGTGTCCCAGGTGAGTCCTCAACCCCTCCTGAGGCTGTGTCCCGGCTGTGTCCTCAACCTCTCCTGAGGCTGTCACGGTGAGTCCTCAACCCCTCCTAAGGCTGTGTCCCGGGTGTGTCTTCAACGCCTCCCTGAGACAGTGTCCCAGGTGAGCCCTCAACCCCTCCTGAGGCTGTGTCCCGGGTGTGTCCTCAACCCCTCCTGAGGCTGTTAAAGGCTGTGTCTTTAACCTTGGGAAAATGAACCTTCTGAATGGGCCAAGAACTATTCTGAGATGCTTCTGGTTTACAGGAAGCATTCTCTCCTGCGGGTATAACCACGAAATCATGTGGAATTACAAAATGCCACTTTAGTAAAGGCCGAAGGAATTAGGTTTGATGTGCTTTAACAACAACAAAAAAAGTAACGTTCTATTTATCAATGGACCATGAAGCCCCCACCCCTTCTGCAGTGATGATGTCAACTGGGACAAGGGGCCCCCTCCTGTGGATGCAGCAAAGGCTACCCTCTGACCCCACTTCCCAGAGTCCAGGCTTCCTGCTGCTCATGGAACAGCAACTCCAGCTTCATGGGGCTCAGGCCACCTAAACCCAACTCCCATCCATGCTGGAGAATCACCCCAGGGACCAGCGAAATGGCAGATGCAACTCTCAGCTCATCCCCTTAAAGGGGAAAAGGCACCTTCCTGCTCTCCTTCCTGCTGGTGGGAACAGGGGCAGGAGCTGGAGGGTCAGGAGTCGGGCAGCAGGAGGGAAGCAGCCTGGGTTCCCTGCTAGTCACAGATAGCAAATGCCAACCAGCCCCGACCTTCACTTTGCAGAGAAGAAATCCTTCTCTTTTGTCAGGTCCCTGTTAGAAGTTTGTACCCATTCCTTTAAAAAAAAACAAAACTCAGATACAACATGGGTGTTTTGCTGACAGTATTTCAAATATCTGGGGGCCTTGGGTCAAATGACACCAAAACAGGAAACTGAACCCTGTTATTCACAAAACCACCTTCCAGCCCCATCTACCCTCCCAGGCTGTCACCTTATGGTGTTTGTCTGCTAGATGATTATTTTTAACAATAACTGCTCTTAAGAGCTAGGTGTACAGAACAGACAAGAAGTCAGCTCGGGTTGAGGGGAAGCAGGAACAGACCCCTCTCCCCGCAGGATGGTGGAGAAGGAACCTTCAGCACCTAGGATTGCAGGATGCTGGATCTCTGAGAGCATCTCCTCTCACAGCTCAAGCACGGCCAGACCCTCCTCTGCTGCAGCGTGTTCAGGAGAAGGCAGCACCCGCCCTAGAGACCCACAGCCCTGTGTGGGGTTCGGCTGGAGCTGAACTTTCCTGCCTTGGTAAGAGCCAGGGCCAGGGATGAGGAGAGGAGAGAAGCAGCAGGCATGAGGGGCACTGTGGCAACTCCATGCCACGCTAACTCTCATCTGACGTTCTCCGGCCAAGCCACGCTTCTCGGAGGGCATTTCCCTTCACACGTCCAGAAATCATCAACGTCTAGTCTCCCCACAGAACAGGAGGCAGACACTTGGCTGTAACACGGGGTAATGAGGGGCGCGCCTTCGTGCCCATTCCATAGTGTTTCCTGTTACCTATTTTACCTTAAGCTAAAAATGGTTCCCGTTTACACTCTGTAGTGACACAGACAGCAAAACACACGAGATTCATGTGATCTCACCCGTCACTGCTGACCTCAAGTTCTTTGTTCATTTTGCTTCTGGAGTTTGTACTCTCTCCTGGGGTTCCAGGCCTGTGGATTCAACCAACCATAGATCAAGAATACTTTAAGGTGTTTGTACTAAACATTGACTTTATTATTCATTAAACAATATAGTTTAACTACTCGCATGGCATGTCCATGGTATAGGTGTTACGAGCAACCCTGACATGACTGAAAGTCTGCAGGAGGGCGTGCATATGTCATATGCAAACACGATGCCATTTTATACCAGGGACCTGAGCGCCCACAGACCTTGGTGTACATAGGCAGTCCTGCAGCCCACCCCCGTGGGCACTGTGGAATGGCTATAATAGAAAATATAGAAGTTTTAAACAGTTATGTACTAAATCTAATCTTTTGTTAAGAAATTACTGTGTATCACGTCCTTCCTGGCCCAGAGACTTGACGTGTTCTTATCTTTTCGTCCACTGATCTAACTAGTCATACCATAAGTTTGTTGAACACAAATCAATTTTACAATTAAATTCTTACAGGAATCACTCATACTGTAAGCTGCTTTGGTTTTTAAAGTGAAATAACCAATAGTTTTAAAAACCAGCTATATCTTAGAATACCAGGATAAAGCAGCCCCATGACATGCAAAAACATGGGGTTTCAAAGCTAACCAGTATAAAACACGTTACAAACCCCTAAATATGAAAATGTTTTATACCACAACAGATATTCCAGAAAAAAACAAGATGTTCAAAAAACCCCTTTGCAGAAAAGCACTTTCCCCTTCATTTTTCACACAGTTTCCAGAAGCTTGTGTTTGGCAATGACCATGAACTAGAAGTAGTGTCTGCTACAACTACTGCTACTGCAACACGGAATATTAAGGCAAAAAAAAAAAGGACACAGCATATTTCCTATTAATGAGGACAGGTAGAATGGTATAAAAATGAGTGTGTTCTAAAGTCAACAATGTTCAAATTCTAGGTCTCACGCAGACACTAGACGGTAACCGCCAAAGCTTATGTACTTGGCAACGTTCAAGGAGACCAAGTTCAGAGCTGTCACAATGTAGCACCATCCTCACGCGATTATCTCAGGCGGGTCTGAGGGCAAGTGCCCCCGTCACAGCGGGAAAGCTGCCCAGCCCAGCACTTCCTGAGATCACAGACCTTCACCTTCCCACGTCTTCAATAGTTCCTTTACACTGGGAACCAGACAGCAAAACCTAAAACACTTCCTCAAATCCCAAGACAGTCTTGAGAGCTCTTTTCCTTGCCCCTTCTCTTACTGAAAAAGCCTACTATGTAAGCAATCTGTAGTGCTTACCAGAGCTGGGGCGGGAGGAGAGCTAGTGTCTCGTAGACGGAGTTTCAAGCGTGGGGAGACCAGGAAGTTCTGGAGATGGATGGCGGTGATCGCAGCACAACAGTGTGAAGACACTTAATGCCACCAAACCATACACTCAAAAATAGTGCGCTATACAACTTTACCACAATAAGACTGAGAAAAGTCATCTACAATTACTGTATGCATCCTGTAAGGCGCATTTGCTTTTGGAACTCCTCAGAGCAATCATGAAAGACTAATACCCTGTCGTCTCTGAAACGCAGGCAAAGTCAAGAGTTTTGATTATAGGAAAGGAGCAGGAAAGCAAAGCGCCCGTTAGACACGGCAGCCATGGTAGAACAAACACATGGTAGGAAGGTGGTGGTCATGCTACACGCAGATGGGAAGGGCGTGGGGAGCCACAGCACCCGATGCTCGGGAGGCACCTGGACAGGAGCCGAGAATGTACCAAACACGTTCAATCACGCAACATTCATGGACCCTGAGTCCAGCCACAGCTGCGGACATCCACTGTGTCCGGGGTGTCCTCTGCACAGCGATACACACCCTGCCGAGGATAGTGCACAGATTAAATGTCAAAGCACAGACATGCTCAGCTACAGCTTCTCAGAGAAAAGCAAAAACACATTTCCCAGACCCCAGCAGCATGACTCTCCACCTGAATGTACCCCCGTCCCATTGATTCTCGAACCCATCTCTCCCGGACCCCACAGCATGACTCTCCACCTGACTGCACCCTGTCCCGTGCATTCCCGCACCTGTGTCTCAGCCCTCACTCACTCCCTCGTTGGATCAGGCACCAACAGTCCGCTGTGTGCCTGGTGCACTAAGCCTTGTCAGGGGCCTCTGGGCCGCGTGCCAGGACACGCACCTGGGAACTCCCAGTGCACACGTTGGTCTCCTGCAGAACACTTGGCTCTATCTGCGGGAGCCGGCACCCACCCGTACAACTGACTGCACTCTCAGAAGTCACAGAAGGCCCCTCACCAACCCAGCAGCACCCTGAGGCCACATCCCACTCGCCTGCTGTCTCCCGAGCCTCCCACCCTGTGACGACTCGCTCCTTTGGTCCCCTGCTTCAAATCCACTTGTTCCTCTCCTCATGGACCTCTTTCCTGTCATCTGGCAGGGTTCCACCAGGACCCTCTGGCTCTCACGCCACCCCAGGCTCCACAGACCCACCCACTGGGTGGAGCACATGCCTCCAGCCCGACCTTGCTGATATGCTCCAGCTGGCCCTGGACTCAAACCACGCTGCTGTGGCTTTCCATCAGTGTGGCATCTGCGAGTTACCTCCTGGGCAATGCCAGGTGATGGTAACATCAACCAGGAGGCACCGCTGAGAAGCAGAACGCATGGTGCGGTGCCCCAAACATCACATCCTTCAACAGACGCTCCGTGTCTTCTCCTCTCCTGGCAGAGCTTCGCTGTAGGAAGGCGGCCATTCCTCCAGTGCTGCTACTTCCAACACCGGGGAAAGCAAACTTCAGAAAGGAACGGTGTCAAAGAGGCAGGACCCACCAGCAAGGCTGCCAGCGGCTGGAGGACCACACCCCCGGCATTCCCCAGCCACCACGGCTGACAGCCCAGGCTCCAGAAATGCACGGTTCAACCTTAGGAGTAAAAACTCTCCCAAGCCAACTATTATTTTCAACAATGGGATTGGGGAGTGGGGCGTTCTAACCCTGCCTCTCTTGACAGCACAGATAATCAGATCCCACCTCTTATAGGATTGGGAAGTGGGGGAGAGGTTCTAACCCCGCCCCCTTGATAGAAAGAACTGGGATCTGATGATCTGTGCTAAGTCAGCACTTTGCTTCCGCCACATGCAGTCATCCTCAGCACCAGGAAGAGTCAGAAGTTGTTGAGTGATGACACCAATACCAACACATGCGGTTCCGGCGGCTCCGGTAACTGGCTGCACAGACACAACCCGACAGCAGTAAGATCCACAGACATCACCAGTCTTCCCAAGGATCGTGTTCCTGAATCTTCTGCGTTCGGAATAACGGTCTCCTTTGCCAGGGCTGAGCCATGCTACCCTCTCGCCTGTCCTGTGCTTTCACCAGCTTGGTGCGCGTTTCTGGGCAAGTGTTTGTGCAGGTGCTATCACTTATTTCCACAGCAAGAACGTACGCAGACACCACACAGAAACGGGTAACCCTGTTAGGAGCTGTGCAGGGAGATTAACTCATCAGATGTGCCAAATTCCTGTTGCCATGGAAATTCAACTAACGTTGCTATGACCGCATCTCTTACTACACCACTAAAGACCATCCGGGTAAGAGGAATGTGCCTCTGCATAGCATTCAGCTCACGTTTACATGTCGGTTTTCCCTGAATATGGTTGTTATGTGAGATAGAAATCAGTAAGATGGGCTGTAACATATAGTATAGGATCGTTGTGTCTCCTAGGCTCAAACACATCCTTTAAGATCCTCAGAAAATGAAGTTTCACTCTCTGGGGATGTGAGTTACATAGTAACATGTTCTGGATACTGTCTCTTTCACATTCTAAGTATCAACACCAAAGTAGTTCTTGAGTTCCCTTTTAAATTGAAAAGCAATTTGCAAACCATAAAAGCCCCAATATTAAAGGATACAATTCAGTCTTTTTAGCATATTCTCAAAGCTGCACATGCAATCAACCACTAGTATGTAATTCCAGGACTTTTTCACCACCTGCCAAAAAAACCTTGAACCCATTAAGAATCAGCACCTGCTCCTTCCTTCCACCACCCCTGGCAATCGCCAGCTGACTTCCGTTTCTTTGGATTTGGCCATTCTGGACGCCTGTTGAGGAGAATCGTACACTGCATGACCTTTGGTGTGACCTTCGGTGCTGGCATCTTTCACGTCCAAGGTGAGTAGAATCTCACAGTGCGTGTCCATTGGCGTGGACTTTGGTGCCGGCATCTTTCAAGTCCAAGGCTCATTCAGGTTGGAGCACATGTTTTGTTCCTTTTTACAGCTGATATTCCATTGTGTGCATATTTTATCCATTCATCTGTTGACAGACACTTGGGCTGTTTCTACTATTACGAATAATGTTGCTATGAAGATTCTTGGATAAGATTTCTTGTAAAAACGTTTTCAATTTTCTTGGGCATACGCCTAGGAGTGAAATTGCTGGGTCGTACGGCGATTTTATGCTCAACTTTTCTGAGGAACTGCCAGACTTTTCCAAAGCAACTGTACCATTTTACTTCCCCTCCCACTAAGCAATATATCAAGATTTCAGTTTTCCCAAATTCACCAACATGGCACTGTCCAATACGGGGTTTTACCCATCCTGGTGGTTGTGAAGTGGTATCTAACGGTGGTTTTGATTTCCATTTCTAAGATGAAAAATTCTGCTAAACATCTCACGTGCTTTTTTAAGGCATTTATATGTCTTTCTTTGGAGAATGTTTATTCAAATCCTTTCTTTGTCCATTTTTAAATTGGATTTTTAAGAGTTTTTAAATATATTCTTGATATCAGCCCTTATCGGATAACATATCTTGTTCTGTGGGTTGTCTTTTTACTTTAATAGTATCCTCTGAAATGAACATTTTT
The DNA here is from genome assembly GCF_009764315.1 of Trachypithecus francoisi. Classification (NCBI taxonomy): domain Eukaryota; kingdom Metazoa; phylum Chordata; class Mammalia; order Primates; family Cercopithecidae; genus Trachypithecus; species Trachypithecus francoisi. Next base: position 4,109 of record NW_022680490.1, on the reverse strand, counting down.
AATTTTGATACCGTCTTTTTCCCGTCAGTTGCTTGTTATGCTTTAGACGTCTCATCTAAGGAAACACTGCCTAATCCAATGTAACAGTTTCACCAGGATTCTCCCCTAAAGGTGTCATGGGCTGAACTGTCCCCCCTCTAAGATTCCTATGTTAAAGTCACAACCCCAGAAACTCAAAATGTCACTGTATTTAGATACAGTGCCTTTAACTTGGCAATTTATGTCCCATAAGATCTTAAGAGTAGGCCCCGATCCAGTATGACCAGTGTTCTTATAAGAGAATTTAGACACACAATCCTCAGTGCTGCACACACATAAGAGAAACCTGTGAGGACACAGAGAAGACGCCGCCTACACAGCATGGGGTGAGGGCCCAGAGAATCCAACCCTGCCAGCACCTTGACCACAGGCTTCCAGCCTCCAGAACAAAGGAAATAAGATGCTGTTGTTTAAGCTGAACCGTCTGTGGTGTCCGTTATGGTATCCAGCAGACTGACAGAATGGGTCTCACAGTCGGCTCCTTATGCTGGATCCATTTTGAGCTTTGTGTGTAGGGTGAGGAAGGGTCTAGTCCATCCTTTTCCATGTGGATACCCCAGTTGTCCCAGCACCATTGAGCTGTGAAAGGAAAAAAGTAAAGCAACCCTTACATCCTTTCTCCAATCAACAGATTAGAAGATATACTTTAGAATAGTGGACAATTTTGTCGCTTTAAGCCAGTGGTTTTCAAACTATTGGGTCTCAGGAACCCTTTGTACTTTATGAAAGATCATAAAAAAAGCTTTCTCATGAGGCTGGGAGTGGTGGCTCATCCCTGTAATCCCAGCACTTGGGAAGCAGAGGCAGGTGAATCTCTTCAGGTCAGGAATTCGAGACCAGCCTGGCCAACATGGTGAAACCCCATCTCTACTAAAATACAAAAATTAGCCAGGCATGGTGGCGGACACCTGTAGCCCCAGCTACGAGGGAGGCTGAGGCAGGAGAATCATTTGAACTCAGGAGGCAGAGATTGAAGTGAGCTGAGGTCACACCACTGTACTCCAGCCTGGGTGGTAGAGCAAGACTCCGTCTCAAAAGAAAAAAAAAAAAAAAAACTAACACTTTAGTTCATTTTACAATGATAAAGTCATTACATCTTAACACGGTCTTGAAGAAGAAACCATTTTTCCAAAATAAGCCGAAACATGGCAACAGGTTGTGCTGCTGTGAAAACACCTATCTCTGCACCTCAGACAGCAGGTTCTCATGCCTGCATCTGCATTCAGTGGGCTGCAGAGCCGTGGCTGAAGTTTATGAAGAAAGTCCAACCCCATGCTGATATACAATTAGGAAGAAGTATTTTCATTGTGTTTTCAGATTATTTTAGGTATTATCTCTGCCAAATGTAACAAGCGGCTCTTCCATACAGGCTGTCTGCAACTCGGAGTCTGCGCTCTGGTCGATGGGCCTTTCTGCCTCAATTCCTTCTAAGTCGACTGGTCCATCCTGCACTTGAATGGCTTTTACCAGCACACGATTTTGTAATCACACATTGGTTAGAAAACACTGGTTCAGAGTTATGAGCAGCTTCTATATTTCATTATATGTCAAAAAAAATCTATATGACCATTGATCACATGAGAAAGTGGTAGACACAAGATTTTCATATTTTAATACTCACTGGAAAGCTCAAATGTCTATCACTGGGAATAATGTAAGGTACTTTCCTTGAGATGAGTCATTTCGTTCATTTTTCAGGCTACTCCTGCAAATATCTCCATCTGAAGTGGCATCGTTTGTAAGTCATTCTTTATATAAAGCAGACGTTAGTGAAAGAAGTGGTTCTGCAGGTTCATCCCTCAGAGGCACCAGTGCTCTCCCAAGATAACCATAAAATCCGCAGAAGACGCACCTGTGCACACTTCCTGTTTCTCACTCAGAACATTCCAGAAGGAACTCTGAATCCTGGTGCCGCAGCGGGACTGAAGTTTGCTCTCACCCACACAATAAACCCAGGGAGATCCCCCAGCTCCCATCCCGAGGCCACAGCCTTGGTCCACTGTTTGGTCTCGGAGGGCTCCTGCAGCTCCAGCCTAACAGGAATAAGCAGGCATCCACATGTCAGAAAGCCCTCCCCAGGCCCGGCGAATGCTTCTGTTTATGTGCCAGCCAAGTGCGTTTGACAAGGCTACAGCCAGCTGTACGGCAGGCAGTGAGGTACCCAGCAAATACTCAGGGCTCACGTTACTGAGGAAGGAAGGTGGATAGCGAGGTACCCAGCAAGTACTCAGGGCTCACGTTATGGAGGAAGAAGCCAGGCAGATAGTGAGGTACCCAGCAGGGTTCACATTACCGAGGAGGAAAGGAGGGTGGAGACAAGGGGGCTGGAACAGTCTGTCATAAGTTTTAGCATTTACAAGGCTCGCTGAAGATTACTCAATTTGATCTTCACAGCTCACAAGATAGGCAGAGGCATGACTGTTTTCACTTCATAAAGAGATCCCGAGAACTGATGGTGACCACGTGCTCTTCCCACAGGCTCCCAGAAATCATCCTCAAATCATCTCTCAGTTGTATACGTGTGATAATATCTCAATCACATCCCCTTATCTGCAGGGGGATTTTAATGCTGTCCTGCTGTCCCTTTGCACCCCTGCCTTCTCCTGCATTTCATTCATGGCTACCAACCATGGGGAGTCCACCCCACCCCACCCCCGCTGCTGCTGATGGCTTGGGTCACCCTTATCTTTCATTTCCACCTGCAGGGACCTGTTCTTCCTTCAAATGCAGCTCAAACTCACTCATTGTGTGAAGCCTTTTCCAGCCATCACAACTGTCATGTGTAAAATCAGTCTGTGGAATGCTTCATTTAGGAGGTGCTTATGTTGCCTCATTGGCTGTGATCAGGACCAAATTCTGAGCAAACCAGGTGGTCCCCTCTCCCCATCTCTGCTCCAGTGCACTTAAAACAAGGATTCCTGGAAGCACCTTTTTAGTCCAATTCACGCATGAGTCTGCCCCACACCCTGCAGAAAAGCCCTGGTGGTCCGGGATCAGGGCCCCCAGGTAGGTAAGGAGAGCTTAGTGCCCTCTCTGGAGTTGTCGCTCAAAGACCCACAGCTGGAAAGGAAGAAACTTGCATCCTGTGAAACATCCAGGCCCCGAGACCCACTCAGGAACAGAAAACGGGGATGGAGCCTCGAACAGACCCTCGGTGGGCAGTCAGCAGGCCCCACGGAGGTCACCAGGAGGGAGGGAGGCAGGCAATGAGGCCAGAGGTGATGTGGCCGGGACAGAGGTGATGTGGCCAGAGGTGATGGGAGGAGACATGGCCAGAGGCAACGTGGCAAGAGAAGGAGACACGGCTAAATGGGAATGACAAGAGGGGTCTCCAGGCCTCAGACTGTGCCTGATTTCTGGATGACATTTTAATAAAGATGTTATATCTAACTTTAAAGAAAAGTAGAAATTTAGAACCATTGTGTACATTTAAAGCACAGTACAAATATAGCACATTTCCCAAACCAAACAACAATGCACTGAAGGAAAAAATAGCAGCTCACCAAAAAAAAAAAAAAAAAAAAAAAAAAAAGTGAGTGAAGAAAAAATTCATTTAAGATCAGAGATAAAGAGATCTTACAGTTCTTCTTGTCCAATCCCCACCCTAACGTCAATGGGGGAAAAGGGAAGTAGATTCTAGTCAATCAGAATTAAAGGCAAAACTGATCCACTTTACTTTCTACCTGACAGAAAAAAGAAAAGCTCTTCAAGGAATCCCAACAAACAGGAGCTTTAGGAGTCCCCAAAATGCAAAATTCACCTTCAAATTAAATCAACTGCTAAATGTGTATAAAGTTATTTTTTTCCTCATCCCCAGGGGCTTTTTTAGACCTTGTTTCCCCTTAATTGCCTCCAAAACCCAGGAAATTTAAATCCCACAAGTAAACAATATCTTGATTCACACACAGTGTCCTTTGGAGCAGACAGTCCGTTGCTCTAAGACATTCTTGTCACCTAACCACCGAGTACAACCTGAGAATGCACAACACGCACACACACGAACTCGGACAGACAGCAGGTGAGATAAGGCACATGAGGAGGAAGACGAGACAAATGAGCTTCACCGACAC